>NC_084807.1:15691071-16358571 GCF_963583255.1 Pyrus communis | reverse complement strand
AGGAAGACTCCAATTTGGTGGAACTATGATGGGGGCCGAAGTTAGCATCTCCTTAAGGTGATTGAAAGCCTTCTCACATGCTTCATCGAACATAAATGGCACATCCTTTTGGAAAAGTCGGCATATGGGTGTGGAAATTTTCGAGAAATCCTTGATAAAACGTCTATAGAATCCTGTATGTCCAAGAAAAGAACGAACCTTCGGTGCGTAGAACTGTAGGTGAAACGAATGGTCGGGCACCTAACATTTAATATTTTCTAGGTTCAAATTTGTTGTAGTAAAATTAAACAGAGAAAGGGATCGAGCCTTACGAAACCTGAAGTAACTTCTTAAGGAAGAACGCTGAGGTTTTGATCTTACTAATGGACCAGCGTCTCCGCCGTCGCTTTAGGCTCAACGAGTGGCCTTTTCCCGTGATCTGCTACAAGAGGATTATCTTGATCGGCCGCCTCAACCACAGGAGGGGGATTTACAATAAGGGCTTTGGTTGGTCGAGGGCGGCTCGTCAATGAGATTTCATCGTTTTCGTCATCTTGAAATAAAAAGTCGTCAATATTTGTGAATTTGATGTGACGAAGGGGGTTACCAATAACATCATCATACCTTTTCTAAATTGATCGTTGGTTGTTTGTTGGGAGTTGTCTCGGCGAGTGTGGCCACCTCTTCCAAAACTGGTTCAACAGTCGGCTCCGAAGCTGCAAATAAAGCGACAGTTAGTCCAACTACGACCTCAGGGATTGGTTAGGCAGTTTGGTGGGTTGGCGTTAGCCGTTTTTCCGTCAAGGCCTGGACAACTGGAACGGGAGGAAAGACACTAGGATCGGTCGCTCATGTGGTCTGACTAGAGATAACGTGAATCTCTCGTTCTCTCTTTTACCAATTTCTTGACGCGTTTTGGGGGTCGAGGAGCTTCACCTGCCGTCTCCGTGTCCTAGCAGGGCCGTTTGCTCAGCAAAGCATGTGCGGTGGCTTTGATTTTCTTGGAAGAAGGGGTCGATTTCTTCTTGACCACGGTCGTGACAATCATGTCTGTCGTTTTCAACGCTCCACCACCTAAGGAAACCAAAGCAGGTCAGCAAAGTTGAAGTTAGGTATTTGAAGAATGAAGGTAGATAGACAAATACCTTGAGCTTTTTTCTATGGGTGTGGGGGCAGAAGTTTTCTTCGAGCGGTCGCCGAATATTTTCTCGATAACATTTTCGACGGGCGCGTCAAAAAAGTCTTGAGTATACGCGGCCCACCAATCGACGAAGGTGGCAGTATTGAGAGTCTCAGGGACGTTCAATCGAAGACGGAATTTCTTACACCTTTCTTGAAATTCTTGCTCGGCCTCCCTGTATTCTCTTTCCGAAGAACCAGAAATGCGTCCTTAGCTCATGAGAGAACGAGATGTTAGTAGGGGCAGCGGGCAGCCTTGAAGGTACCCAAGTTGCCGTGCGGTGAAGTGGGGTTGGTAGATTTCCCAGCTTGAACGTTTGGCGTCACAGCCGAATGGAAGGTCGCGAGTCAGAACAAACGACCCCCAGCTCTTTCGGAGGTCAGCATCTTTGGCTTCATCCCATGTCGAGGATGGGAGTTTGATAGAAGAAGGGTATTCTTGTTGACGGCAGATCAAAAATTCATCATCAGAGAGGTCTTCTAGGCCGAAAAAGTATTTGAAGACTTATTTGGCCGAATGAGGAGAAGCGGGTCTAGAGCCCAATTGAAGACCCAAGACTTTGGTGGGTACGAAGTTTGGGGTTTCTGGCTTGAGGGTGGCGAAATAGACCTGCAGCCATAATTGAAGAACCCAGAGTGAGCCAGTCTGTTGTGGGTTAATCTTGTTTACCGTCGCCTCGGCTAGACAACGGGTAAGCTGGGCAAGGACGGCCGAGCTAAGTGCCAGGACGTGACCACTAGCTAATGGCTCAGCAACCAGCATGTTCTCGACCAAACACTTATTTAATTTGGAACAAAAAATGAATTTGTTGTATTAATAGAAAAGGAAGGCTTCATGTTCCCCCTTCCTGAAATTTTCTTCGCCTAGGCCAGCGAAATGCTGGATAAGGGTGTTGTAGTTGAAGAAGTTCTTGTGCAGTTTCTGAACTTCTTCTTTTATGGGCTCTTGGTGTTTCTTCCTCAGTGATTCGACAACACGTTCATCGAAGAGCATCTTGAGGTCGAGATTGGATGGACACCTAGAGAGAGAGAGAAACATCGATCGAGACACCTGAATGAGAGGTCCCGAGAATGGCTAAGACGTCAAGAATGGTGGGACCAATGGGGCTAAGCGGAAGAATCATGGTATTGGTGGCCGAGCACCAAAAGCTTAGATCTGCCATAAGAAGCTCCTTGTCCATAACAATCTCGATGGTCGAGAGCTTGATAGCGTCATAGATACCAAGAACCCTCCATTCTTTACTGAAGAACTTCTCCATCCTTTCGACCCACGCTACCCAAGCCGCGATGGTTAAAGGCCAAGCTCCTTGGGGTTTAGTTGATTCCCACTTCGACCAACCAAAACCTTGACGCATGAGTGCCAGGTAGTGATCCTTGAGGAGGTTGGTGATGGATGCTGGGACGTTGTCTTTGAAAAGTGGTCCCAAGATCTGATGGGAGGCGCTTGAGTCACTTTCAAATCGCAGGTTTTTTATGGCACTCCGGTCAATAAAGTCCCGGCACTTAGCACATTCGTCGAAAAGTTTGGAAATAAAGGTGTTGGAAGCCATTGTGGGGAGGTTGGAAGGATTTCTGGGAAGAAAGCTTGGAAAGATTTCTGGGATGAGAGCTTGAGACTTTCTGGGATGTTGAAGGCAGAAATGGCTAGAAGAGTTTCAAGTTATTTGAAGACGTAAAATATAAATGAAGGAAACTTAGGTATTTATAGGCATTTCGAGAGGAAGGTCAAACATTTGATCTTCAAAAGCAGTTAATTTTCAAATTTTAGGGCGAAATCGACCGGGAAATCCATAATCATTATGGGTATTTTGGGAATCTCGGGGGAAAAATTGAGATTTTCATGGTTTGAGAATGCACGATTGCGTGTTGCGGCGGATTTAATGCATTAATATGGAAGAGACGTTTCGGCTAGCGCACGTTTTCGAGGGTTATGATTAGGGGCTGCTAGGATAACCAAGGGATTGACACGCGGCAAGATGTGCAGGGAAATTTGAATCGTGTGATCGTGTGTCATAAATACGTTCGACGGTTGGGATGTGTGAGGCTTTTCATTATCCTGTAGTTATCTTCTGGGGTTCGCTTCTTCAAGGCTGAAAATCAGCTAAAGGGTTCCAGGTCGAAGACCTCAGAAGCGAGGGGGCAATGTTTAGACCCAAACTAACATTTTGGGCCAAGCGTAGGTTCGGCCCAAAGCTTTTCCAAATATACTATGGGCTGCCTGCTAGTCCCAGGCTGTTCAGTAAAGGTGGTCGAGTTCTATTGCAAGAAGGAGTAATTTGGATGAACGGATGGGTTGAAGAAGTCCCAATACGATAAGGGGTCCTAGTGTAATATGGATTCTCAACCGATAATAAATGCGGCCTGAAAAGGGGGTGAGTTCAAAGTCCTAATAAAAGTAGGATTGGTCAAGATAAAGCTGGATTATAATAAGAAGTCTTAATCCGAATATGGTTCCTACTCGATCTTGATGAGGATTTGTTGCTATAAATAGAGAGAAGAGTGCATCATTAAAAGCCCTCAAATTCAACACACAATTGCCTTACGTAAACCTCTCAAACATCTTGAGATTTTTTTTAATTTTCTTTTTCCGCCGACACATCTTCAGTTTAGATAAACAGCACTATGAAGGCAACTGGTGAACATCTTCAGTTTGGATAAACAACAATGTTGCCATAGAATCAGTCGATCGAGGAGCACCTTCAGTTTGGATAAACAGCACTGCGTCGAGGCCGACTGGTTACCTATCCAAGTCTCGGTCGAGAAAGGTTTTTGAATCCTTGTTGGCAGAGGTCATCTTATTAGCCTTCTCGGCGAAGTAAGGTGTTACGAGTTATGACATTTGGCGCATTGGACGCCGAGTGATTTTATGATTGGATACTCATAAGTGAGTTTTAGAGTTTGGCATTCTGACGGCCGAACCACATTTACCATCAAGACATATATCTCCTTTGAGTACTTGTGTCCATATAGTCTGGTGTCGATTTGACGTGCGTATACTTTCACAAATATAATCACTGTGACCGAATCTGGCGCCGACGATTAGTGAACTTTGCAAAATTAGCAGCCTTGTTTTCAGGCTCGAGAATCCAAAGGCCGAGACTTGTTTTTTCCTAGGCCACAATCGCAAGATCAAGAAGTTAGCAACACGCCCAACGCAACATCAACAAATTGTACTCGTCGGCCAGGCTTGGCCGACGAGTTAGCACGCCCCGCATCAACCGAAGGACATAGTTAGTTCATTAGTTATTCAGCCTGCACGCCACGTAGGCTTTGTAATTTTTAGGGTCAACAGATGCATGCATGTTGTAGGACTTATCCCCTTAATGTCGGCCAAGGTTCATCCAAGGGTTGTTTTGTACTCCTTCAATACCCAAACTAGTTTTTCCTCCACCAATGTCGTGAGTGATGAAGAAATTATGACGGGGAAAGTCTTTTGGTCTCCCAAGAAAACGTACTTCAAATGATTTGGTAATGGTTTAAGCTCTAGGGAGGGTGCCTGAATCACTAAGGGTAACAACTTATTAGTAGAAACGCGAATTGGAATTGGGATTGGAGACTTACCAACATGTTATGGCAATGATTCAAAGGCAGCCACCATCTCCACATCTTCAAAATTAGGCACAGCAAGGGAATCCCTGTTCTTGCCGTGAATGTGCTTAATTTCTGTCCCTTGTTCTTTGAGTCTCATTCTTCTTGTAATGGTTGTTTCAAGGGCATCCTTATTTAGGTCGTCAAGATATTCCTGCACCTATGAATCAAATACATCAATAGAAAAACAAGAATGATCGTCTTTAGGATATTTCATAGCTTCAGAAATGTTAAAATCAATAATCTTACCATCTCCATTGTTAACATCCCCTTGCACACATCTATCTTGGTGCAGGCTGTTTTCATGAAAGGTCTCCCAAGTAGGATCGGCAATGGTGTGGAATGGGTCGAATCTTCCATATCAAGCACATAGAAATCAGCCGGAAAGATTAAATTATTAACCTACACCAAAACATCTTCTAAAACTCCTTTTGGATATGCATTAGAACGATCGGCTAATTGAATAATAACACCATCATTTTTCAGCTCTCCTAAGTTCATAGATGCATAAATAGAATAAGGCATGGCATTAATGGATGCACCTAGGTCTAACATAGCATGTTCAAACTTTGTATTGCTAATAACAAAAGGGATTGTGAAACTACCTAGATCTTTGCATTTTAGAGGCAATTTCCTTTATAAAACCACTGAAACATTCTCACTTACCCTTACCACTTCCTTGTTCGAAATCCTCTTCCTGGTTGTGCAAAGCTCCTTCAAGAATTTGGCATACTTTGGAACTTGTTTGATTGCATCAAGGAGTGGGATATTGACTTGCACCTTTCTAAATGTCTCAAGAATGTCCTTGTCACTCTCTTCTTTCTTTGATTGCATGAATCTATGAGGGAAAGGCACATTTGGTGGAATAAGGTTAGAATTAAGTGAATTTGGACCTAACTTACCTGTGGTGGACGATTTGGGATCTCTAGGTAGCTGTGGCAAGGGTGGTTCTACCCTTGCCGTGGCCTTGCCTTGTTCCTCCTCTTCATGTTGCAGCTTTTCATCCTCCTTTTGGCTTGATTTGGATGGTTATGGGTCAGTTCCAATTTCCTTGCCACTTTTTAATGTGATAGCCTTGGTGGTTTCAAATCCTCCCCTTGGATTCACAATGGTTGAACTTGGCAGTTTGCCTTGTTCTCTAAATTGTCCCATGAACTCCACTACTTGTCCCATTTGCTTCTTTAATTCATCCACCTCCTTAGCTTGATTTTGCATGTCTTTGGTTTGATTTTGTACTCCTTGCATCAAAGAGGTGAGTAATTGAATAACTTTATCATTATCCAAAGACATACCTGAATTTGGTTGGGTTGGAGGTGGTTGAGGTTGCATTGGTGCATATGGCCTTTGAAAAATCCGAGAGGGTGGCTATCGAAATCCTCCTTGTTGTTGGGTTTGTTGAGGCTCCCTCAACTTCATGTTTGGATGATCTCTCCATCCCAGATTGTAAGTGTTGGCGTATGGATCATGCCTTGGTTGATTTTGGCCTTGAAAGCCCACGACATTGGCACTTTCCCATCCCCCATTCTCTATCAATTGAGGACATTGATCATTGGAGTGTCCTTGCATAGTGCACACGCCACAAACACTTGCTCTTTGCACTTTGGATCCATCAACAACCTGTGACATAAGAACAGTGAGATTAGCCAATTGAGATTGAAATTCAGAAATTGCACTTACCTCATTCACTTGTTGTTGTTATCGTGGGGTGTCTCTTTGCCCAATTCCCTCGTATTGTTATGCATTCAAGGCTCGATTTGCAATTAAGGTCTTGGCATCAATTGGTGTTTTGTCAACCAAAGCACCTCATGCCGAGGCATCTAAGATTTGTTTCTCAATTGGAAGCTCTTCTTTCATTTGATGTTGAGGGCATGATGCAACTAGAGTCTTGAAACGTTCATAATATGCTGGAAATGATTCTCCTTGGCTTTGTTGAATTCCACTAATCTTTTTCCTCAAAAGAATGACTCTTGAAGTTAGGAAAAATTTCTCTAAGAATGCTCTTTTCATGCTTTCCCAAGAGGTGAGGGTTCCAGGTGCCAATTCGTATAACCAATCCTTAGCTTTCTCCAAAAAAGAGAATGGAAAAGCTTTCATCTTCAAAATGTTGCCATCCACGTTGATTGGGGTCATGCTTGAACATACCACTTCGAATTCCTTCAAGTGTTTGTTTGGATCTTCCATGGACAGCCCATGGTATTTGGGAATATGATGCAGCAAGCTAGACTTCAATTCGAACTCATCGGTCTTGTCTTGAGCTGCCCTAGAATATTGAATGTATAGGGGTACGATATTGTCCAATCCCGAGGCTGAAAGTTCCTTGATTGTTCGGTTATCCGCAGCTATGATTTGTTTTTCCTCTTCCTTTTCTTCTTCTTCTTCTTCGTCAAACTCAGATTCAGAGCTAGAACTAGGTGGATTAGGTTTTGGCTCCTTCCTTTTTCTTCTCAAAGTTCGCTCAAAATTGTCGTCAAACTCCAAGATATGTGCACGAACAGGTTGAAAACTTCGAGTCATAAACTAGTACCTAACATCAACAAAACAAAACAAAAATCAGAAACCAAACAAAATAACACAAAAACAAAAAAAAAATAGAGGAGATTAGCAATTTTGCTAATCCCCGGCAACGCCGCCAAAAATTTGATGTGATAATATAATAGCACACAAATTAAACCCTCTTTTTGACAATTGTAGCATGGATAAGTAGGGATCGTTCTAGGCCGGGGGATTATGAGGGATTGCTAATCTACTCAAATTAGACTCAATTACACTAAACTAGACTCAAAAACAAAAAACTAGACTCTAATGACTCAAAACAAGCTAGAATGACTCAAAACAGCACAAAACAAGCAAATTGACTCAAAACAGAAACTAAGAATGATTTTGGACGAATTCTAACTTAACTTTGACTCAAAACACTAAAAGAAACAAAATTAAACAGGTTCTAACTAAGTAAACACAAAATATTAAAGGGGGATTGGGTTTTGAAGAATTAAAAACTTAAACAAACAAGTTGCAAAAACTAAGTAAATTGATACGAATTTGGGTGAATTGATGGATGATAATCTAGCTAGAGGGTTCTTCTCCACACATGACACATATGCATACAAATCGATTTCCCATTATTATTCCAATAAATCATGAATGACAATACCCCCAAATTAATTGTGAACTGCACAAATTAACTCTCATATTTTCCTAATTTCATTGAATTGGACTCAGCGACGCAATCAAATTATTCTTATCAAGTTCCCTATATGAACAACATAATAGAGATACATATCAAAGATCATTAAGTTCTATGAAAATCATAATCATTGACATGACATTCGTAACTATGAAAAGCATGATACTCCTACCAAGAATTCACTTTACACGATCGTGACTAGTGACCTCCACTGCTTGCAAATATAAGTTCATAACGATTAGGATTAGGTGAAAATCCCTTATATTTTAGCATCAAATTCATGCATGCAAACTAAGTATGCATCCTTAATCAACATACAAGAATAAGTTATCAATCAAGCAGTTAAGTAAATTGCATTCATGTTTTACGAAACAATAATTGGATGAAATCAATTCATATTACATATATGTTCATGGCTTTGAATTCTTCTCTAGCCAAGATGAGTTTAGTTCCTCATGTTCGCAATCAGACAAAGATAACTTAAATTAAACTTTGAAAACAAAAGATAGAATAATCCTAAGAACGTTCCAACAATCCAAACTTGAATGGCAAGCACGGCTCCAAGGGTCTCCTCTCCTTTCACCTTGCAAGGTTGCGACACAAGGTGTTTGTGCATGAAAATTGGCTGGTGCGGAATTGTGTGTATGATGGATGGCTAAATGGTCCCCTTTGTGCGGCAGAAACATATGAAAATAAAGGGAAAATGCAAGGCATTAATTAATTAATTTTGGAAAAGATTTTGTAACATCCCACATTGCCCAGGGGAGGGATCCTTATATGTATATTCCCATCCCTACCTAACACGAGGCCTTTTGGGAGCTCACTGGCTTCGGGTTCCGTAGGAACTCCGAAGTTAAGCGAGAAGGGGGCTAGAGCAATCCCATGATGGGTGACCCACTGGGAAGTTGCTCGTGAGTTCCCAAAAAAGAAAACCGTGAGGGAATGGTAAGCCCAAAACGGACAATATCGTGCTACGGTGGTGGAGCGGGCCCGAGAAGTGATCCACCCCGGGCCGGGATGTGACAATTTGGTATCAGAGTCTAACCCTGGCCGTGGTGTGCCGACGAGGACGTCGGGCCCCTAAGAGGGGTGGATTTTAACATCCCACATTGCCCAGGGGAGTGATCCTTATATGTATATTCTCATCCCTACCTAACACGAGGCTTTTTGGGAGCTCACTGGCTTCGGGTTCCGTAGGAACTCCGAAGTTAAGCGAGAAGGGGGCTAGAGCAATCCCATGATGGGTGACCCACTGAGAAGTTGCTCGTGAGTTCCCAAAAACAAAACCGTAAGGGAATGGTAAGCCCAAAGTGGACAATATCGTGCTACAGTGGTGGAGCGGGCCTGGGAAGTGATCCGCCCCGGGCCGGGATGTGAGAGATTTTCCCTCCAAATCCTTAAGGAAAAAGGGTAAATAAATGTCAGAATCCAAGAGGAAAAGGGAAAGGGATATGCGTCAGGATTCTAGAGAGAAAAGGAAATGGCTTGCATGGCAAGGTAAAAGGTTTTCTAGAAGGAAAAGGTGCCGCTCCCTTTAGGAATGGGATTAGGCCTTCTAGAAACATATATTTAGATGTCCTAAATTAATTAGGGACCCCCTAACAGCTAGAACTTAGGTAGTGAATGATTAGGATAGGTTTAGGACAAAATAAGGTAACTTGGCTCTTGCTTCCTTCTTTCTTTGCTAAGATCCATATCCTCTTTGTCTTGGATTAATTCTTCCATCTCTTTAGCATATTCTTAGCCCCTCTTGAACTTCAATTTCATCCATCCACCTTGCTCCATGCATGTGCTAGCCATTCCAAGCCCAAAACTACTCTAAAATGCTCCAGATTGCCTTTTCTTGCCACTTTAGCCAATTGAACCTACGAACACACGAAAATAGCTTAAATCACTATAATAAATAGAAACTAACTCACTAGATATAAGTAAATAAGCTAACAAAGTTGCATAAATATGCTCCTATCATGTAGATCTTTTCTAACTTGTGCATAGTCCCCTAGTTTGGTTCCGTTGAACAATGCAAATTCAATTGCCTATAATAGAACTTGGGAAAAAAGTAGAATTCTCTCCTCTTCTATTCTCATCCCCTTCCTTCCCTTCCTTTCATAGATTGCTTTTTGACTTCTTTTGGCTATTAAAAAATTAATACAAAACGTTGACGTGGCTTAACCGTAACCGTTCAATTAGGAGGGGAGGGAGATTAAGAGGGGAGAAAATCCTACTAGGGAAAAAAAAAGGCTGTCCTACAAACTAAATCATACCAACATGAAAAGAATGTACTAATTAATAAAACAAAACGCAACACAATATAGACAAACATAGAATTAATATTGTATTGTATCTCTACTGGATTGTGTAAAAGCTCAAGATTATTGCTTAAGATAGATGAGCAACATGTTTCCTTCTTTGCTCCAGAAATATATGTTAAAAGTAGGGGTGGGCGCGGGTTGGTTTCAGTCGAGTTTTGGGCCAAAATCGAAACCAAACT
Organism: Pyrus communis; assembly: GCF_963583255.1. Taxonomy (NCBI): domain Eukaryota; kingdom Viridiplantae; phylum Streptophyta; class Magnoliopsida; order Rosales; family Rosaceae; genus Pyrus; species Pyrus communis. The sequence continues at coordinate 16,348,150 of NC_084807.1, read as the reverse complement.
GACCTAGTCAGTTGGGCCAAAATTTCAAACCGAAACCAACCAAGCTAGGTCTTAACCGACAGTGGTGGGTTAGCTTTGGTTGGTTTTGGGTTTGTGTGAAGATGAAAAATACATAACAGTTTTCTCTCCAAAAGCTACATAATGTAGCATCAATATGAGTGATTGCTCAATGGAAAACACAAATAAAGGAGCCTAAGGAGAGCACCAAAGCAATAGTTGCTGCGTTCTCGAAATGGTCCCCCTGGTTTAATTAACCGTTTGTATTACTACACGTATTAATTATGGTTAAAAAAATAAAATTAAATATATGGGGGTCGGTTTGGTTAACCGCACCCTAAGAATTTTGAGAATCGATTGTCAAATCGATTAAAGTCGGTGCGATTTGATTTAACCATCGAAAATTAAAAAAAAAAAACCAAACCAAACTAAATCATCAGTGCAGTTCGGACAGTTCTCTTGATTTTTTATTTTTATTTTTTTTGAAGTGTGGAATTGGAGTTTCTAGGCCCCACTAAAATTAATCATATTTTTCAAAGTGTAGGATACTTCAGATTTTGAGAATTTTTTTTGAAGTGTGGAATTCATCAGAGTTTCTAGGCCCCACTAAAATTAATCATATTTTTCGAAGTGTGGGATACTTCAGAGTTTGAGAAAACAAAATCCCCTTCACATAATTTGGATGCTATTAAACCTACCACTTAAAAATTAAGGATGTGCTATCCACACACATTTTTTTAATTCTCAAGCATCTCTTGTTAATTTATGTCGCTGATTTCTTTTTAATTCATTTGATCCGACAACAACAAATTAAGAAGGTGCATGAAAAGTTAAAAAGAGTGTGTGGGTAACACATTCCAAAAATTATTATTAGAATGGGTGTTAAGACTCTCTAACAATTAGAGACCCATACTTCTTCAAAAAGTCAAGTACATTAGAAAACAAAAATACTAGTCTTACTATATATATTTGAACTATAGTTTGCATATATTTTTAATAAAAGTGAAATCCGTATATGTTGATGGATTTTACTCCTGTCAAAAAAATGATATAGATAATAATAAATATATGGTAAGTATAAGATTATTGAAAACTACATTCACTGAGAAAATGGAAGGTACTCATCAACCATTTGAAAACTACAGCTAAGGTTGTCGGTTTGTCTTTCGTTCAAGAAAATTTCTCAACCACAGAACGTGAAAGTAGGATTTGCCTGCATCAATTGTGGCCTACAAATTGAATAAAATCACGTCACAACCAACTTTTCTTTGATTCATTAAAACGTTAATTTTGGACACGACAGGACACCACGATGACGGTGTATAGTTGTTCTACTACATACTAATTAGATTCGGACATGGCTTCTTTGCCCTTTCATTTGCTATACACTCTCATCCTCTTCTATTTTGTATAGTCACGGATAAGGTATGTCAATATTTTATATTGATTTTTTTTATAGAAATAATAAGATAAAAATTAATAGTAATATAAAATGTTAACGTAACTACACAAATAGGAGGAGATGAGAGTGTATGGGAACGGGGAGGGCAGAGAAGCTAGGTCCATTAGATTCTTCCCACAGCAGAGGGTTATAATGGAGGTGGATTGTCTGCCCTCTTATTTCCATACTCTCCTCATGCCCTTCTGTTTGTGTGGTCACGGTTAAACCACGTTAACATTTTATATTCCTATTACTTTTTGTTTTATTATTTCTATAAAAAAATTAATTTAAAATATTGACGTGACTTAACCGTGATCACACATCACATGAGAGCATGAAAAGAGTACGAAAATGAGAGGGTAAACAATCCACCTCCGGTTATAATGGCACTCATATGTCCTTGCGTGCACGCCCTACACAGATGAACGGTGTTATCGAACCTTTATTGACATTATCGACTGAAGAAGTCAAGCACAAAGAATTTCTTAAAAAAGAGAAGAACACAAATACTTGGTAAAGAAATTGCCTTTCATCAAACTAATATCTGCAAGTATTACAAAAGGCCTGACCAACGCAAATACAGAGTCTCAGAGAGATGCCCCAAACTTGTAAAAACCCATCTCATCGATAATCGTCTTCTTCGTGCTAGATAGATGCCCCAAACTTGTAAAAAAAATGGCAATGTAAGCGAATCAATGTGTGTGTTTCTGGGGCAGTAAATACATATTGACACGGTCTCGAGCAAGTCTCAGCCATGAGTGTTCAAAGCTTCCCAGACCAAGTTCTTCGGGACTTGATTGGACAGGTCCCTAGCCTGAAGGGCAGCATTCCTTAGAGTCCTAATTGTGGACACATTGGCCTCCCAGAAGGACAAGCTCCTGTATGGCAAATTGTGCTTCTTGCACAACTCCTTCACAGTTGGAGCAATCTTCCTCAGTTGTCCGCGAGGCATTCGCGGAAACAAATGATGTTCGAGCTGGAACTGCAGGCCGCCAAAGAACCAATCCATCCAAGTTGAGCAGGAGATATCGATAGTCCCCGCGGCTTGCTTCTCGAACCAGTCATTGGCATTGGGGGCACCGAGATAGGTGTCGCCGGAGAAATGATTCAACGTGAATTGGATGTGCTGGAGCGACGTCACTGCAAATGCTGCCAGCACAAACATAACCCTCTCACTCCAATTGGGCAGACACGAAACGAGGAGGGGAAACCATGTCCAGAAAACAAGGATTCCGATGATGTTCAATCCCCTGTTCGGGACATTCCGCCTCGAAAACAAGAGCAAGAATGTCTGGATAAACAAATTAACCCTCCCCACCATCATAACCGGGTAATATGTAAAATGCTGGTAGCTGACCAAAAGCCTTGCCAGAGGATCAAACGTCAAAACTCTCCCGTAAAAAATCGAGGTGATCGAATTGAAAAACTTTGCGGAGACAGCAAAAACCGGAATGTGCTGGAGATCCGGGTCGTAATCGAGGCTGTTGCAGGCAATGTGGTGGGCATTGTGCGTCCACTTCCACCAGGCAATGCTGATTCCGGTGAAGCAATTACCGGCAACAATCTGGGCAATGTTGTTGTAAAATCGGCTCGACATTACCTGGTAATGCCCCGAATCGTGTCCGATGTAAGCTCCCTCAATCCACAACATCCCCAGAAGCATCCCGCAGATCAAATGTACCAAGACGCTGTCGGATTTCAAAACTCCGTACACGACGAGGTTGAGCATGATGGCAATGAAAACGATTGAGCACAGAGCGCCGTGTCCCTTCTTCTCGAACAAACCCGCCTTCGAAAACTCCGTGGCCATTCTTCTGTAATCTTTCGACACCTCGGAGACCTCGAAATCTTTGAGATAAATTCCGGTGGAGAATTTCTTGAGGTACTGCCATGCAGTGCCGGGATGGTAGGCGATGAAGGCGTCTGTAACATCCTGGCCGCCCAGATTGTACAGAATCGTATCGCCGCCGGGGTGATCTTTCGCCCAATCGGACACATTGTAAACCTTGCCCTGGATAGAGATCCATAAATCTCTAGGCTTCTTGTGCTTCTTCAGCTCCTCTGCAGAAATATACTTCTTCTCCACCTCCATTTCCATTTGTGAACAACAATAAAAACCCAACAAAATTTAAAAAAAAATCGCAACAATACACAATTTTTTTCTTCTCACACGCAAATCAAACCGAGAAAATGCCTGTGTTCATAAAAAATAAAAAAAAACGAACCCAGTAGTGCATTGGGATAATCTCAGATTTGATTTGGGTTTTTTTGGATTCGTTTTCAAACTCTCCTTCTTCTCCCTTATTTCTCAATCTCGGGATTTTCTTTTTTTTTTTTTTCTTTTTTTTTGACATGAATCGTGTTTGGAAATGGGATTTTATATGGGTAGGGGAAGCAGGGGAAGTTGAGTGGTCGAGTTTCGTTGGTTACGGCGAGGCACACGTCTCCAGCGTCCATACCGTATCAGATGTTTTAATGGGATCTGGACACGTCGACACCACCCCACATTTATAACCACATCCCTAAGTTTAGTTAAGTGAATTGTCACACCGAATTTGAACAATAAAATAAAAATATGTAACACGGAATGATGGTCACGTGGTTCCCGGCACGTTTTAGATTTGATTTTCGGTGTTGATAAATCATACGAGGGTGGTCATGAGATAGCTGAAATGCTTCTGTGAGTTTTTTCGGCCTCCAAAATAGTAGTTTACCGAGACGAAACCACCAACTGGTTTTTTTTTTTTAATAAATTTATTTCGTTGAATTTTGGTCGGATAAGTTCTCTTTACCCTTTTATGAAATCAATTTTGTGATAATGGCAGCGCAACCACGGCTCTGTTTGTGTATGGGCAAAAATATCTACAAATTTTTAGTCGTATATGGAGATGCCAATATCTGTTATTCTAGCTAAAGAATATACTAAAACATGCTGTGGTTACGCATCGATTTCCATTTGGGTGTTTCATACTCCACCTTAGATATCAAATATATCAATTTGTTTGTATTTTTTTTCATATTTTAGAATTTTGTTACATTACACGTGGATTACTTGCAGCAATTGATTGGTATGGACTTTTATTTTATATTTTTTATCAAACGATAAATTTGTTAGACTAAACGGGGTCGATCGTGGAAGCAAAGTAATGAAATGTAGTCATATTAGCTTTGATTGGCGACGGGCCAAGTTATAAGTGAATTATAGCTTAATTAGTGTTAACCAAAACATCCCAAAAATTAAATGGGTATGGTTATGAAACGGGAATGCCAAAATTGGCATTGGGTTGAAAAAACAAGTTAAAATTGACTTTGGGCTGAGAACAACAGGCAACCCAACATCGGATTGATGGCTACTGTTCACAGTGGGCCTGGCAGCAAAGGCTACAGGCTATGGGCTCGGGTAGGCTGTATTAAGCAGCCCATATATGCATGCAAGTTGTAGGCTTACAGCAGAGGAAAACAAGCCTAATCAGAAACGAGCCCAAGTGGGTTGTGAGGGAAGGCAGCCCAGCTTTAGGCTGGTTCGTGAGGGAAATAAGCCCAAAAAAGTTGAAGCCCAAGTAGGCTAAGCCTAGACAAGGCCCAAAAAGTCTGGGTTTGTTTTAGGGCACCCCAGCTTCGCCGGGGGCATGTAATCACCGGAATAGCTAAACGGCACCGCCACATTTACGGTGTTCTCAGTCGAGGTCGAGTCGGGGTGTAACCATAAACCCTTTAGGTCACGACGGAGAACCTTCTCGACATCGAGGAGGTCCACAACTCGAAGATTTGTATGGAATCTCAAGAATTCTGATGGGATTTGTGACTGGAATCTGTTGGATCATTTTTTATCAAAATAAAATTAAAACGACATATTTCATGTTAAATTATTCTACATATATACAATAGTAAAACTTGCCTACTAATTTGTCTATATAAATAATGTTACCGTATTGTAATATTCTCATATTGTGGGTCATTTACCTGTAACATTCTCATATTCTTTTGGTAATTTGTCTATAACATAGTATTTAGATTAATGCACAAAGAAAAACCAAGTGTATTGATTTTGATATGTATCTACAAATTAGTCTGGTGTGAAATGAAAATAATTTTCCTACTCCTTATAATGTATGTAAGTGGGGAAAATTATTTTTACAATATTCTAAGTAGGTAAACTAAAATGTAAATCAATTTACTAATATTTTGAATTCTCTAACTTAGATATCTTTTTCATACAACGTTATTACAATATTCCATGAAAAAATATTAATGAAATACTTAGTAACATAAAATATTATATTAATTTACCTATATTTATCAATGATAATAATAGATAAGTTTTTTCGTAAGAGATAAATAGATGTTGAAGACCAAGAGTAATATACAATATACATGGTAGGTAGTTAGTCTTCCTAATATTAGCTTAAATTTTATGCTGACCCATAACACCCTTCCTTTATTTTTTTATTTTTTCCAGAATCATTACTTCCCCTTTTCTTTTTGTCTAGATCATTAATTCCCCTTTTCAATTTGCCTAGTTTGAAAAATATTTCATGATATTAATTGGAAAATTAAACATAGAGTATACTTTTAATACTTAATTTTATATTGAGACAAGGATTTGGATCCTCTCCTAAGCTAACGGAAAGGATCCTCCTCGTCAATCATCGTGGGCCATTGGATTTTTATCCAACGGCTACAAACAGGGGGATCCCTTTAAATTTTAATGATTGTAGCCGTTGGATTAAAATATAACGGCCTACGATGATTGATGAGGAGAATCCTCTCCATTAGCTCAGGAGAGGATCCAAGTCCTTGAGACAACACTTTTTTAAATATTTCAAGGAGAGACAAACAATAATAAATGTGAAATATGTCATCATTTGTTTTTTTTTTCTATGGAGTTTAACTTACAAAATACCCTTTATTTTTGGTATCTTTTCACACTTCTCTCTCCAACATTGGAGTTGTTTGTGCCACTTAGGCGCCTTGTTTCTCGTAATTCAAAGAGATGACATAGCATGTGCAGGTTGGGCATATACACCTTTTTGCCACAAGAATGAGCTTCTGATCATTAGTTGAGGTTAACTAGTACAAAAGCTAAAACAATTATATTTACACTTGGAAATGAGACTTTAGAAAACCTATTTCAAATTTATTTGTTTCATCAAGTACATCAAATATGCTTTCAAACTTTTTAAAATGATAAAAAATTGATCCAAATAAACAAAAGACCAAATTACAAACACAAGCATCAATCTTATATCCTTATACATTTGGACATCGTTCAATGAACTCTCAAATGATTGAACACATGATGGAGCCTGCACAAGAGAAATTAAATTAATCCACAATGATTAATTTGATTTGAAGGAGGATATTAATTAACTTTGAACTTAATTTGATTGATAAAAAAAGTAAATTCTTTGGAACTTACAAATACTGAGTAAGAATCAATCTAACCCAACCCAACACAAACTAGGCTTCCCCATTTACTAATTCTTCTAAAACTATACAAATTGGTACTATTATAAAATATATAAAACTGGTTCAATTTAGTGCTCCACGATGCTCTCGATTCTTCTGTAACCCTCACCTCCCTCGCATGAGTGAGAAAGTTGCATATTTTTTTTTAAAAAGTATTAAAGTCAATTAATTTGCATTTTAAAGTAAAAAAAAGTATACAAAACCAGATTTTATATGTATTTGAAATTGATTATGCAAAAAAGGTCGAAGACGGTTTGAACTGATTTTGCAAAAATGGTTGAAGACGGGTTAAACTGATTCTGCAAATGTCGAGGACAGGTTAAACTGATTCTGCAAATGGTCGAAGACGGGTTGAACTGATTTTGCAAAAACAATCAAGAATGGATTAAACAGATTCTGCAAAAATGGTCGAAGACGAATTGAACTAATCCTGCAAATGGTCGAGGAAGGGTTGAACTGATTCTGCCAAAAGAGTTGAGGATGGGTTGAACAGATTCTACAAAAAAGATCAAGGACGGGTTGAACTAATTATGCAAAAATGGTCGAAGATGGGTTAAATTGATTCTACAAATGGTCGAGGATGAGTTGAACTGATTTTGCAAAAATGGTCGAATACGAGTTGAACTAATTCTGCAAAAATAGTCGATGACAGGTTGAACTGATATAGCAAAAATGATCTAGTACGGGTTGAACTGATTCTACAAAAATGGTCAAAGACGAGTTGTACTAATTCTGCAAATGGTCGAGAAATAGGTTGAACTGATTTTGCAAAAATGGTCGAAGACGAGTTGAACTGATTCTGCAAAAATAGTCAAGGACTGATTGAACTGATTATAGTAATAAATGATACAAATTTATTCTACATATAGTTCAAAACTGATTGTGTAGAAATAGTCGAATATAGGTTAAGCTTATGACACATTGCTTTTGTTGGTGTTGTGAGAGCTGGGTTCTATTAAAAGCCTAAAATCTTAGGGGTATGGTTGGTATTTTAAAATATTGTTTTCATGTTTTTGGGCTAGACTTTAATTGTTTTATGCTTTTGTCTCTCATTGACATGTTTAAAGACTAGTGGAGTTCATTGAAATATAATAAAAGTTTTTGTCTCTATATATAAAGCTCTCATATTAATTCACATAATATCCATATAATGAATTGTAGATAACAAATAAGTAATCAGGGGTATTTTAGGTTTTTTTTTTTTTTTTTTTAGTACATTGATATTTTTACACTAGGGGGAATGGGAGTTCGGCTAAAGCCACACAATGAATAGCCTAATTTGGTATTGAATTCACTATCCACGTGATTCGAACCTAATTTGGTATTTTGAGTTTTATATAGATAAAAAGATTATGTCGAGTTTGATATAAAGAAACTTGAGTTTTAGTGATTATAGTCGTTATTTTATTTATTTATTTTTTTTTTGTGTAAAAAATACAACACTTGATGGAGAGGACCTAGCAAACACAATGATGGAGGAATGATGGTTCAATGATTTGAACTGGGATCCTAGGGAAAGGCAATCCGCGGCCTGTTCCCCGTTACAATTTTTGATCAATGATGGGTTATCATAAGTTGCTCACTATAGAACTAATTAATAATGATTATTTAAGTGTTATAATCAGTCGTTCACACACTAATCAGATTACGATTTTCTAGCCTTTATAGTCCCCAGGCTCTGTAAGTCCCTTAACGAATCTACTCTTATTACCATATCCTAAAACCTAAACAAATGCAAAAACATACACGATTGTTTACAACATAATTCGTAAAATTATTTATGCAATTTATTTATTTTGTTTACAACATAATTCTTAAAATTATTTATTGCTTTTTATTCCTAAATTTCTATTGACAACGCATTATGGATTATTCATATACTTTGTTGTTTTTTACTACTCATGTCGATGGATTGATCAATTACCTTTTGGTGTTTCATTGATATATATTACCACAATTCAAAAATAAACAAAAAGAAAAAAAAAGTAAACTGCCAATTTTTCTCCTGAACTTTCACTTAACTTTCAATTTCTTCCTAAACTTTTTAATTGAAAAATTGAAGACTTAAACTAATTTTGTTGGCCGATTTCCCCTACCATTATTTTTTCAATTCTATTCAAATTAACGTTAACTCTTATCATGTTTACACCACGTTACACTCATTTGATGACAAAGGTGTTACTTCGCTAGAACTTCAGACACAAAAACAATATAATCGCATAGATTTGCATAGGTCTATTTTTTAGAAATATAAGGTTTTCAATTATTTTAAAGAGTGAATTGACCGAATTACCTTCACATGTTGTGCACATGCTTCTATTTAATAGAAATTTGGATGAAATGGATGAAAAACTAACAGGAGGGGAAAATCGACAAAAAAAGAAAAGAAAATTTTGAGTACTTAATTTTCCAATTAAAAAGTTTAAGGAGAAACAAAAAAATTAAGTAAAAGTTCAAAAAAGAAATTTGCAGTTTAGTCAAAGAAAAAAAAGGATCATATGCTGTTCACAGCGAACAAACCCACCTTCTGAAAACGACAAATCGCTTGCCGTTAATTAAATTTCCGAACCCTCACCATCCTTCCAACTGCCCCCCGTACATGTGCACTAAATTCTCTGTCATTTTCCCTTCCATTCGACTCCAAATAAAAATTAATTAAACTAATCCAAAAAATTAGAAAAAACAATTACCCACCATCACCTCTCGGCGTTGCTTCTCCCACACTCACTCTCTCCCTTTCACTCCCACCAAAACCTAACCCCCAAATCTAAGCCCACCGCTGTAATTTCATATTTGATTGCATCGCCTTCCTGGAATTTGCAGTTATTTTTCGCCGGAAATTGGTTCTGTTTGAAATGGAGCTGGAGCAGCACCGCCCCGCCATGACCTTCGACGAGCTCTCCATGGAGCGCAGCAAGAGCTTCGTCAAGGCCCTGCAGGTTCGATAGTCGTTGCATCTGAGAGAGAGAGAGAGAGAGAGAGAGAGAGAGAGAGAGATTTTGGGATTGGATCTGATGTTGATTTCGTTTTTGATTGATTGGTTTGTTGTTTTTGGTGCATCTTATAAATTGGTTGATTGGATTTACGAATTGATTGAATTTGTGGGGTCCTGTTTAATGAGAGTTTTAAGATCCCGAATCTTGTTACTGTCTGCATAATTTAGCTTGAGAGTTGAATCCGTTGGGTGTTTATGGTTTCGAGAATAAATATTAGCAATGAATTTTTGGCGGTTAATGCCAAGCATTAGTTAGGGCTGTTGAGCTGCTTTATGGTAGCTACTTACTGTTGCATTGGCAATGCTCTTTTGTACTGCTAATGATTGAAATCGTATGCATTAGCTGGAAATCGTGGTTAGGTTTCAGGTATGTTAGAAATGATTGAAAAGTGCTAGATGGTTAAAAAACATGGTATGTTTGCATTATTTTTTAAGAATATCGTGTAATTATATGTAGCGTGAAGCCTTTTCTTGTTCCTACTTCCTAGTGTTTGTGTTAAGAACTTCGTTTGAAATGATACGGTTATGCGGATTGAAGAGAAAAATGGGCATTTTATAATGGTTGGGTTGTCATAGTCTGTTTGCTATTTTTATCTCAGGAACTCAAGAACTTGAGGCCTCAGCTTTATTCTGCTGCGGAATACTGCGAAAAGTCCTATCTTCATAGTGAGCAGAAACAAATGTAAGGATCTTTGTTTTAATCGTTTGGAGGAAATGCTGGTAATAATGCTGTATAAAATTGCATGTGCAAGTTTTGGAGAATGGGTATGATGCTCCAGCATGTCATACATATCTGGATGCTTTTACCATCACTTGTCTGATTCTCGGTTCTACCAGGATTTTCTTTGCTCCATTTCTCTCTGACATTGATTATAAAATTATGCATCAGGGTATTGGATAACCTGAAAGATTATGCTGTACGGGCCCTTGTTAATGCTGTTGATCACCTTGGCACTGTGGCTTACAAGTTAACTGACCTTCTTGATCAGCAAACCTCAGATGTCTCAACCATGGATCTGAAAGTTACTTGCCTAAATCAGGTGAGGTTTCCAATTTCTTTATGTTAGAATAGAAAGGGTATCAATAGATATATCTTACGAAAAGATTATCATCCAAGTTCGGGGGTGTCAACATGAATACCTAACTGGAAGGGCTTAACAAACTTCATTTGTTATTCTAGAAACTTCTTACATGCAAAACATACATGGATAAAGAAGGGTCGAGGCAGCAGCAGTTGTTGGCATTCATCCCGAGACATCACAAGCACTACATTTTACCAAGTAAGCCCAAGTACTGTCAACTTCTTGTTAGAGTTGCCCTGTTTGTGATGAGATTTTTACATTTATTTCCATTTCTCTTCTTGCTAGATTCTGTCAATAAGAAGGTACATTTTAGTCCACATGTTCAGACTGACACTAGGCAACATCCTTATCAAACAAGAGCACATCTTCAGCCTTCAAGTATGTCACTTTCCTTTGGATGCTTACCTCTAACCTTCTAAGTCCAGTTTTCACTGGGCGAGTAAGCTTTCCTCGATTTTAACATTGGACAAGTAATGAGTTTGGTGTTTCAACAATGTGTAACGTTTAGGCGCTGCTGCATCAAAAACTCTTTCTTGGCATTTAGCTTCAGAAACAAAGTCAACCTTGAAGGGGACTCCACAGGTCCGGACTAGGTAATTCCTAAGAGAAACAAGAATCTTGCATATGGTTTCACTATGCTTGGCAAAAAAATTTTCTTTGTTGGTGTATCTATTGCGCCCGATACTTCTAAGAAACCTGAAACATTTATTTTCCTTTGTGCAGCACTGGAGACACAAAAATTTCTGTAAACACTGCTGGTGTTTTCCAGCTTGTAGGTAAGTAGAATTGGGAAGTTACATCATCATATCACCTAGCTGTGTGAATAGATGCTTTGCTAGAGAAACGGTAGTTCCTTATGCTTTGACTAATATGAATGCAGAAAATGAAAGGAGTACCCCTAAATCCTCGGCAACGCAGCTTCAGCAACCAAGTGGATTTCCTGCTTCTGGTGGGGTTAAGCAAACGTCAGGTGCTGGACACAAGGTAGAGTGATCTTGTCCTCCAAGTTCTGATCTCCGTATTACAGAAGATGGAAAATTTGAGAGCTGATGAGAAGTTATTTTCCTTGCAGGAAGCGGTAGATGGTTCCAGACCAATGACGGCATTCAGGTCATTTGAAAATCCAAGACGGGAGATAGTGCGCGTCCCTGTTCGCAGCAAAAGCGTGCTATCGGCGTTCTTTGCCAAACAGAAATCGAATAAGCTGAAGGCTGGATCTGTCTCGTGAGGCCTCATTATAACAAGTCAAGGATGCCAATATCGGTACGCCCACTGTATGTGGGTCAATATGCCTGTAAATCCCTCCTTTGCATTTTGATTTCAAGCTTTTCCCTTCGTCCTTAGTTTATCAATTGCTTGAAATCAAATTCTTTTTTCCCCCTCGAAGTCTTTCCCCGGGCTGCTTAATAACGAGCAAATTGTGCACAGAAGTCCTGTAATGAAGTGGTCGGGGAAATATGTAGCTGTACAATGTTGCACCTGATGAATAATTCAGTTTCTGTTATGTCGCTGAATTTCAATGTCGATACATCTTCTGAATGATCGGCTTTCAGGCACCCACAAGCACTACTAATCATTTTTGGTAATAAGGAAAATTCTAATATGCACGCCGGGGATGCTAGGGTTAAGTAAAGTCTTAATACACAAGTTTCTTCCATGGTACGTGCTGCTAATAGTTTGGAAAATCAACGGTTAGATCTTGCGTATAATGTTTTAATGAATCTTTCCAGCAGTTAGATTTTGCATAAAATCCATTGAACGTGCTGTAGCGTTGTAGTAGGACTCCTAGGTGCAATTATTTGTAATCACATTTGCAAAACAACAGATCCGCACCTCTAAATCCAAAACGACGTGTGAGGCTAAGTTTATCATTCTTTATTAGTGGAATAATATCGATGTTAAAAAATATAAAAAATAAAAAAAGTATCCGAAACGACAACAACGCAAATTCCTGAATCCTGATCTGCTTGTCCGATTGAGAAAACAGTCTGATCACCACCACGGTGGCACCCTTCTTATTCCACATCCTCGCATTCAATTTCGATAATTTCAAAATCTGAGCTCTATTTTCGATTCCAAACTGAAAAATCCATTCAAGGTTTGAATCTTTACGATAGATTTCTCTGGAACAATGTCCTCCTTCTTGTACCAAAGACCAATCCACAACCCGCTTTCAGATCCCTACCCGATTTCCCCGCGCTTCTCCGCCAACTCCCACAAACCATATTCGATCTTCAGCCCCACTACCCTCCTGGTCCTCCTCTCGCTCATGGTGGTGATGGGCGTCTTCTTCCCCTGGGTGGGGATGCGGGAGAGCCTGTTCTCGGTCACCACCAGGCCCTCCATCGCCAAGTGGCGGGACTACACGCTGGCTCAGGCGGCGTCGTTCGTGGCCCGAAACGGGACGGTGATTGTTTGCGCCGTCAGTCAGCCGTACTTGCCGTTTTTGAACAACTGGTTGATCAGCATTGCCAGGCAAAAGCACCAGGACAAGGTGCTTGTGATTGCCGAAGACTATGCCACGCTTTATAAGGTGAATGAGTGGTGGCCGGGCCACGCCGTGCTTGTGCCGCCTGCGCCGGATGCTCAGACTGCCCATAAGTTTGGTTCTCAGGTATAATTGCTGATTCTTTCATATTATATGTGGAGTTTGAAATTATATTTGGGATGGTTAGATGTTGTGATGCTCATGTTTCTGTAGTTTAGGCTCTGTTTTCGGGGTTTAATTCGCTACTGATTTGTGTAAGTTTTTGGGCTTGACTGGAAGTAAAAATGCGTGCACTTGTAAGAGGTTATGACACGAATTCTTTAGGACTCGACTTCATATTCGTCATATAAAATGGTTGGTTAGTTTTAAGCGTAACAACTATGTACGGAAGATCTCAAACAAGCAATATAAATCCTTATTGTCACAGCATTGGCTCAATGAGAAATTTCATTTGAAAATTTTCACTGATCACTTGAATATTAATTTTTGGACACCATCTGCTCAAGTTCTGACAACTAAAAAACTGATGTAGAATTCAACTTGTCGGGTACGTATTTGCTCCAGCATAATGTTTCCCCATTCAAACTCTTTATCCTTTTGTTCTTTGGATTCTATTGGTTTTCTGGGTGTTTATGTCTCTTTGAGCCTGAATATGATGATTGGAACCCTTTGCCTTGATGGATTGTTGACTTATTACCTTTCAAAAGTGATTTTGATTGGTTTCCTAGTGTAGGGATTCTTCAACTTTACTTCCCGAAGGCCTTGGCACCTGTTGCAGATTTTGGAACTTGGATACAATGTTATGTACAATGATGTTGATATGGTGTGGTTGGCTGATCCATTTCCCTATTTCGAAGGAAACCATGACGTGTACTTCACAGATGACATGACTCCAGTAAGTACACTAGTTTTGATTTAGCTATTGACATGTGCTTAAATTGTAAACGGGATTCTAAGCATGTGTTGTCCTAAATTTCATGTCCATCAGCCACCGGGAGATGTGCTCTGCACAAGCATGATTATGAGTAAAACATACACACAAACTTTCGTTAGTTTTTCCTTTTGCTATAAGGAAACTTTGAATTGTGTGCACTCTTTGGTGTATTAAGTGGATATATGGCGATATCTTTTGATACCAATTCAGTACATAAAGTGGCCACCAAACTACTACTTAAGTCGTCATTAATAATCATATCCTTAGATCATTAAGCACACCATATCAATCTACTCCGGGGAAAGCAGTCTTCAATATCTCGATTAGACCAGATGCTGTGCACAATTACACAATGATTGAACTGCTGCTTCCTTTCTCTACCATTTGGCACACACAATAAGAAAGAGATGGGAAGGAGGAGGGGAGGGAGGGAGACCTTTTGATAAATAAGTAAATAGTTGCCTGTTTGCTGCTGTATGTCTAAAAACTAAAAGATAACGGATAAAGGTGTTGTAGCTGCAGCAGTTCTTAGTATTATTCTTTTTTGACTGTGCAGTCTAGTCTATTGCTGCAGATATAACTGCTTTCGTTATATTTACAAGGGGTTTATTCGATTTTGGTGACCAGGTCAAACCTCTGAACCACTCTCACGATCTGCCACCTCCAGGAAAGAAAGGACGCACTTATATCTGCAGCTGCATGATTTTCCTGCGTCCAACCAGTGGAGCAAAATTACTTATGAAGAAGTGGATTGAGGAACTTAAAGACCAACCATGGTCCAGAGAAAAAAAAGCAAATGATCAGCCTGCTTTTAACTGGGCATTAGACAAACTTGCTAACGAGGTATTTTCACTTTGAAAGTTGTGCTTAATATAGGTACGATGATATTAGGCCCAGATGCGTGAAAAATGTTTATGGCATCATACCTTCACGAATTATATGGATCCTTTGAGTGATTATGTTATTAATTTTCTGCAGGTGGATCTCTATCTGCTGCCGCAGGCAGCATTCCCAACTGGAGGACTATACTTTAAGAACAAGACATGGGTGCAGGAAACTAAAGGGATGCACGTTATACTTCACAATAATTATATCCTGGGTTTTGAGAAGAAGATAAAACGCTTCCATGATTATGATCTCTGGTTGGTCGATAATCATGCTGATGAGTCACCTCTTGGGAGAATATGAGATTGACGGACATCATGGATATTTGATTCCATAGAACCTGAGTTCTATTGATGCCTGCAGGACATGCTTCCTACCAATTCTTTTGACCTTCCTGCCCGGTGGTTTTTGTAACAGACTAAGAAAGGGAATCTGATGTTAGTGGCCTACTGTTCTATGTACTGATGGTTTCTTCAAAGCAAGGATAATGTATCTTGAACGAGGCAGTCAGTTTCATTCACTCGTTGATGTTTGGCAGCGATTTCAGATAGCCAATACAACCAGGTCAACTAGCTGTACAATTGGTGTTCTTGTTCTCATTTGCTCTCATTTTTTGACTAAGCTATTTATTGAAATTCATACTTGTTCACAAACCTTTTCTGTGGTGTAACTTAACCAGTTAGTGTATCGTCTTTTGAAAGTTCCAAATACTAATACATTGTTTCAGAATATATACAGAGTTATTGTGGATGAGCATAAAGATGAGAAGATTTGTTGATCTCGGATGTTGTAGTTGCTATGAGTTTTCGGTTCCCTACTCTGCAAGAAACGTTTGATTACGTTTAACAGGGGTCGCTGTTGCATTTGACCTGTGATCATATGCATTATTCACTAACCTGCACAGTAAATAACCAAATAGAGAATAAGGAATAAAGGAAGCAGCAGAAAGAGGGGGCATATTTTCGTTCTTTTTCCAAAACAAGGAATGGTAAAGAGATTTAAGAAGTGGAAAATGTGCCACTTTTTTTTTTGTGGGTCAATAGGAAAATGTACCACTTACTACGACAGTCTTGTGGTATTTCTCTTCACTTGTAAGTGAGAGGTCTTAGGTTCAATTCTCTTCAATGGCGAATTTGAATCACATTATTGTTAGTTCATTGTGAGGCTGTTAGCTTCATCCTCACCCCCTCAGTATAGATAATATCGTTTGTTTAAAAAAAAAAATGTAAAATGGAATAGATGCGTTTTACTGGGTGTCAAATTAGTCAATTACTCGGAAGGTAACTTTTAAGCATTAGTCGGTTGACTGTGTTTGCCAGCCACACAAGCTGGTACTTTTACGTGCTTAATACAAGTGGAGAGAAAAATATATTTTCCGTATCCTTTCATTTGTGTTGTGACACGTAAATTACCAACTTGAACGCTGTATAATTGGAAAAATTTCTCCTAACGTTCCATCACAATTCCCTATCAGAGGTTAATGTGTCCAGTTGCTTGGTTGATAAACCTGACGCTCTCAAAGAAAAGTGCATTGAGAATAACTCTTGAGTCAAGTAAAAAATCATATTTGATTCTGCATTAACACCAACGTTTTGTTTGAATGATAAAATTTATGAGTACTAAAGAATTTTAAAGGGGTATTTTGATATAAACACCTCGTTTTGGAATATTATAGACTAAACACCTATTTTTTTTTTTTTTTTTCAGAATGGTGCTAGACCCATCACAATGTCTTATTTTTTCACACACCATAAAAAATTAAAAAATTAAAAAATTATTTTTCCACCCACCCTTATTCCTAAAATAACCTCTTTAATATATATATATATATATATATATATACACACACACACATATGTATGTCTCTCCCTCTCTAAACTTTCTTGACCGTTCAATTAATAAAATAAAAACTAATGAAAACCCTAAAATCGAAATGCCCAGGCTTGCCCCTCCTTCAACCCAGCTATCCTTTGCCTCTGCCCCATGCTCAGCGCAACCACGCTGCCATTAGTCTCTCATGCAATCTAATGGGCATTGGGTTCTCCATAACAAAAGCCACGAAGAAGCTTGAGACTCCTCCGGGACGAAGATCAAGAACATCGACTGAATTGAGGCTAGAAGAATCGCGCGGCGACCACTTGATTTTCAATTTTAGATCCGTCGCCATTGTTGCTTTCGTTTGTTCATCGTTTTTTGGGTGGCTCAGTTCGCTGTTTGAGAGGAAAGTGGTGGCGAAAATCCTGTTCAAACCTTGGGTTGATATTGAAGATGAGCCAGAGAGGGTTGCAAAGGGGTTTCGCGGTGGAGAAGATCCAATTGGACCAATTAAAGCGACCTACAAGTCTTTTTTTTCAGTTTTTTAATTTGTTAAACATTAGAATTTTTAAATAGGGTCTAAAAGTCTTTTTATATAAGGATAAATATGTCATTAACATTTTCATGAAAATATAAGTGAAAAAATAGGATAATAGGGTGTGTTTAGTTAGAGCTGGCCCCAAGGGTAACCAGAGTAGGCGTCTGCCTAGGGCCCCCAATTTTTAGGAGGAGCTAGGCAGGTCTAGACCAGGATGGGCGGGAACTATGTGGGCTTATATGTAAACGCTAAAATTTGAAAATTATTTGTTGTAGGGTCAGCCTCTCGCGGGGAAGAAGACAACCATATTTCTAATATCATTTTAATTGCACGACTTTACTTAAAGATGATTCCACCTTTTTTTTTTATAGCTGCACATCTTCTCCCTTTTAAATAGTTTCCACCATCTTATTATTACTTTTTGGCTTCTATCTTAAATATCACCTTTCTGTTTATTTTTATGGAGTTTTATTACCCGATTTTAATATCACACCACATATATCTTTGTTATGTACCTAAAAGGCTAAAACTCTCACCTTTTTGAAAAATGACATTATTTAATGTTCAAATTAATTAGTTTATATAATCTCTTCTCTATTAATTAATAAAATCCTCTTTGTCAACCAAAAAATGGTGAAAAGACAAATTAGTCTTCTATCACACAAAAAAAAATGTTGGGTAATAATGTAATTTCACAGGTTCAAAATTTACTATTTTGTATTGAAGCTTCACCTACAGGTGATGCTAAAATACTTCCAATATTTAAAAAAAAATACAAAGACAAAAACCTCCCACTCCGCCAACGTTCTCTCTCTCTCTCTCCCTCTCTCCTTCTCATTTTCTAAAAAATTGTGTTCATACACACAAAGTGTGTAGGCAAATGCCAGTATATAATAAAATTATTCAAATCTGCCTCGTCCGCCTAGACGCATATACGAAAATTACTATCCTCTTCATTCTAGTATTTTTCCTAGTTATAAGATGTTATCTCTATAATCCAACCATTCGTTCATTTATTGAATGTAATATGTAACATTGTAACAATAGAAAAATGATTGGAATTTGGCGTACTAGGTAGGGACTTCTTTTTTGGTTTGAATTGGTTGAAAAATTAGCTTATGTAAACTTTTGCATCTAAAAACGTGAGATGGGTAATATTTGAATATTTGTATATCTTTCCTTATATATATATATATATATATTAATTTTTAATGATATTTGATGTAGAAATAGACTTTTCATGTTTTTAGTGATTTTTTTTTTTTTACACCTGTCAATATACAAAGGGTCAGGAGTTAGAGAATTCTAGAGCCCCACTTCAAAGACTCGCCTAGGGCCCCCAAATTTTCAAGGCCGACCTTGTGTTTAATATCACTCTTTTTTTTTTATATAAACGATATTATCTACATTTAAAAGAATGAGGTTGATAACTTATCTTCCTTTTTAAAATTTGATTAAACTTTTTTTTTCCCTACCATTTTTGCGATAAAATTTTATTTTATTTGAAGTTTATTTCTTCACGTTTCTTTTTGTCAACTACACGTTACTTCTTTGGCCTTCTGTTTTACTCTTATTTTAATGCATTTTTTTTTATTGTTTACTATAATATTATTTCAATAAATTAACTAGGGATGAACTCGAAGGCTTCGGGGAGATCGGTGCTGTGATCCGTGATGACCAGGGCGTGTTTGTGGCAGCTATGGCTGCACGGTATGCGGGGTGTGAAATCTGCACAAATGGCAGAAACCATGGCGGCGGGAGCTGATGTCCTTTTTACGCAGGAGGTGTCATGCTCGGCCATGGAGGTACAACTTACAAGGAGATGCAGTGGTGATAGTTAATGCCCTCCAGGCAGCAGATGCAGCGGCCTTAAGTGGGGAATTTTGGGCATATTCTAAACGATGCTAGACATATTTGAAGTCTTTCTCGCGACTGAAGGTCACGTTTGGTCGACGGCAAACAAAAAAGGTAGCTCACAGTTGGTAAGATTGGGATTAACATTAGTTAGTCAAATTTATTGGTTTGAAAAACCCTCAGATGTAATATCTGATATTCTTTTTTTAGGATAGTATTCAACATTAATTTTGGTGCGGGATGCTCTTTTTCCATTCGAGCGGGCTGAAATCCCGACAAGGTTTTTATCGAGGCCCATCCTATCCTACTTGCTTCTACGTATTGTTCCATCTTTAATGAATATCGTACTCTTTCTCAAAAAAAAAAAAAAAAAAACTTTAGCATAATATAGGTACGTTTAATTGTAGGTTTGTTTGTTTATATCAGTACGTAGTATGGTTATGTATAACATGAGCACATTTGGTTTATGGTACAATTGAAATTTTAGTACATTTGAAATCTAAACATGCCAAAAGTCGTTACGTTTGTTTTCAAATGAAACATAAGTTTTATTATTTATTTACTAATAATGAGGAATTAGAGGAAGAAGAGGAATCATCATCATGGGAATTGATTTAGTTATTGAATCATTGAATTAGAGGAAGAGATTAGGTTGTTACGTTGCTTTTTAAAATCAAGGGATCTTTGTGATCTAATGTGGCTAAGGTTTATTAGGTGTGTGATTCTCATCATCAATCATATTTGCTTTTAATAGATATTATTCATAACGCAGCTATATGCATGCCGATATCATTGAAATCACTAAAATAATGAAAATACGAAGTCTTACTGACACACCCCGACCGAGATCGGAGCGTGCTGGCCGTCACACAAAGGTGACGTAGCCATGTGCACGTGCGGAAGCTAATAAAGTAGTAATATAAAAGTACGAGTAATTAAAAACTAGCATACAAGGTACTAAAACAAGTGCTAGTAAGCGAGATACAATTTCAGAGTAGGTCTAAAGCAGCCCAAACAAAACGACAACAGTAGTACGCCCGAAGGCGACCCTACAATGGGGAGTGTCTGTCAGAAACGCCGGAAAACCCTCAAGGGAAACCACCGCAAGGGCTAAGCAACTAGAACCTGGAGGGGCGCAAAACAAAAGCGTGAGTGGGCAAAAACAAAGCTTTCGAAAACCATTTATAACATACTTACTAACCCCTCGCCGTAAAACCTGTATACTTCCCAGAAAATATATATACATAATACATATGCCAAAAATGCTCAAAGTATATCATGCCAAAAATGCTCAAAGTATATCAATCATGCTCGATAATATGCCATGCCGAATTCTCATAACGATATGCAAGTGCCCAGGTATAAACATAATCAATATCATGTAATCTGGCAACCGGAGTCACCTAACGTGACCTGTACGGCTACATCTAGAGCTCAAATCTCAATCTCAATATCTAAACCTGCCCACGAGTCGGAACCACCTAAAGTGGTCTGTACGACAGGCCTAGGTGTAACATATATATACGCTCTAGTGCTACGATCACGTGAAGGCTGTGCGAATAATCGCGGGTCACCTACGAGTCGGAACCACCTAATGTGGTCTGTACGACAGGCCTATGCACCTAACTTGGATCCAAGCTGAGCGTGTGGTGCGGGAGGTGAACATCACGTGAATGACTGTGCCCTACTCTGGGCGGGAGCACTAACACCGGGGGTGCAGGTTATGAGCTCTCTAAGCATCTCTAACCACTACTGAAATATAAACGTGAATAACACTTACCTGGCACCTACATGCACGTCCACAGCACCAATATGCATATATATGTATGCCACTACTAATGTGTGCAATGATGCATAAACGATAATAATAACATGCATGGCATAAGGCAAATAACCCCTTTTAAATCAATTTCTGGGAATATAAATGTATATAGGTATATACGGAAAACAAAAGCCCACTCACTGGTATGTAGAAGGGTCGTAGCCCCCCTGCCTCGCGTGTGCACGCTCGTCTTCGGGGTACGTGTCACCTAAATGCGAAACAACTATAAAAACGTTAACTTTAAAGCACATAACTAACTTCTCGTAATAACTTCTCATACATTGCTCAAAATGGACAAATGAATATACCAACGTGCTCTACACAACCTCAGGATCACAACCATATTTTTAGAATAATTTTCCTCCGCCGCACGCGCCCCCACGCGCCGGCCAAGGCACGGACCTACGCGCCCCCCACGCGCGGCCACGTGCCATGCACACTGACGGTGTCAACAGACGCCGTCAGGAATATTCCGTTAAAACCCCGGAATATTCCGTTAAAACTAACAGGTTCCGTTAACGGCGTCAGGAATATTCCGTCAGAATTGACGGAATATTCCGTCGCCTTCTTCATTCAATCGCCGGCGATGTCGCCGGCGCCGGAAACTGGGAAAACCTGCAACTTGGGTTTTCTCGCTCATTTTTCCACCATTTTTCACGTTTCTTGCACCAAAATAAAGCCCTAAACTAGTAGAACACAACCATACACAATTTAAGGCCTAAAACTCACTAGATTATACCTGTGCAAATTCTCCAAAACCGGCCAACTTAGAATAGGATGATCCCGACGTCCAATTTTGTCCAACGAAGCACTCCGAGGCTCCTTGGGACCTCACCAACACAACTACAAGCTTGAAAAGTTCAAAAACTAACTAGATTAATCTTGCATGAACAGTGACTAAAACGGAGCTTGTAAAATCGACGTGAAAACGTCAAAGTCTTTACCTGAAATTGGTACCACTGGACTCCTCTCAGCTTCACGAACTTGATGGTGCACTTGGTTTCTTCGATCTGTTAAGGTTTGAGGGGTTTTGGGGTTTGTCCGTACGTTTTCAAAGAGGAAGAAAGGGAATGGGGCTCGGGGAACTCACAGAGAGAGAGAGAGAGAGAGAGAGAGAGACAGTGAGAGTGAGACAGTGTGTGTGTGTGTGGCCCTAAGCTTGCCAACACCACACAAAACAACCAAAAACAATAATACGAAAACAAGCTAGGGGTAAAAGGGTCATTTCATAAGCCCGTTTCCGATATTTCCGGGACGGGATGTCACACTTACCTCATGTAAAGTTTCTTAAACGTTTATTTCACGTTTCATTCGTCAAGAATAATTTTTTCAATTAACGTGTTTGTAGTATAATTAATTCTACAATGAAGGATGAGAGTGGTTTTATGAGTTGAAGAAGATAAATAAACTTGGGATATACATGTGAAAAGTAATTTGGATTTTTTTTTTCAAACCTTATAAGATCGAAATTGTCATTACATATTAGGTATGTAAGTTGTTTAATATTAAATTTTAAAGAGGGGTGTATTCAACATATTGTGGGGTGCTAATAAAAAAAGCCAATTTATTGTTTAGAATTTGTGAATTTTCTTATTTGGCTAACTTAAAAGAACAATAAATTTTAATACGGAATTTGTTATTTTTATACTCTCACTCATAGAAATTTGGAAATGACACTATTTACATAGAATTTAAACTTGGGAATTGTATGTCCTAAATTTCAAGTTTTTATTCCATGCAAAAATTCTAAATTTATATGTTTATGAACCCAAACAAGGAAATTGGTGTATATCAATTTATAAATTCTGACTTTCATTAAAATTCCAAGTTTATTTCCCTAATCCAAACATAGTGCAAGAGTCATATATGAGTCTATGACTTTACACTTTACTCCAAAAGGTAAAAAATTCATATGGATCCAATGGTCGGACCTTCATTTATTACAAAAATCGTACGGCGATACAATTATCCTAAAACTTGAATAATCAAACCATCGTATCGAAATTCAACAAACGGACCTTGGATATGTGGTCAAGACATCGAGAATGTCTTATTGTCCAAATCCCATGAAATTTGAATTCTCCCCATGTGTTGCAACATGTACTGCCGTTAGTGGTGGTTTATGACGACCGGAAACCTAGAAAAATGAAAAAGGTGGTCGGAGCACTGTGGAAACCCTTGACTTTCGTGGCCTTGCACCACCACGTACGGTGGCTAAATGGGTTGGTTCTTGGGTGGGTTTTGTAGAGAGGATTGAGAACTTCAAGATGGTGGAGGTGGTGTCAAAAAATATCACTAGAGTTGGCTAAAATCGATGTCGAAAAATTGATGGTCGTGCGGGTAGATGTGGTTTGATTTGGGTCGGTTAGGTTTGCCGAAATGGAAACCTTCCAGATTTCTAAGTTTCTAAAATAGCACTTATTAATTATAGTATGTGTGAATTACAAAATGCCCCTCTACTTCAAAGGCTCGTAATTTCTTTTTCTAACTTAGAATTGGAATTCATTTGAGCCTATGAGCTTGTGAAATCGAGCTCTACCTAACCAACTTAAGAACTGATTCAAAAGGTCAAGTGAAATTTGAAATTGGTATCAAGTGGAATAACCTGCAATTTAAAATCTCAAAGACTCGCCTAGGGCCCCCAAATTCTCAAGGGTGGCCCTTTGTTTAATATCACTCTTTTTTTATACAAACAATATTATCTACATTAAAGAGAAAGAGGTTGGTAACTTATCTTCCTTTTTAAAATTTGATTAAACTTCTATTTTTCCTACAATTTTTGCGAAAAAAATTATTTTATTTGAAGTTTATTTCTTCACGTTTCTTTTTGTCAACTACATGTTATTTCTTTGGCATTCTGTTTTACTCTTATTTTAAAGCATTTTTTTTTTATTGTTTACTATAATATTATTTCAATAAATTAACTAGGGATGAACTCGAAGGCTTCGGGGAGATTGGTGCCGTGATCCGTGATGACCAGGGTGAGTTTGTGGCAGCTATGGCTGCACGGCATGCGGGGTGTGAAATCTGCACAAATGGCAGAAACCATGGCAGTGGGAGCTGCTGTCCGTTTTGCGCAGGAGGTGTCATGCTCGGCCATGGAGGTACAATTTACAAGGAGATGCGCTGGTGATAGTTAATGCCCTCCAGGCAGCTGATGCAGCGGCCTTAAGTGGGGAATTTTGGGTATATTCTAAACGATGCTAGACATATTTGATGTCTTTCTCACAACTGAAGGTCACGTTTGGTCGACGGAAAACAGAAAAGGTAGCTCACAGTTGGTAAGATTGGGATTAACATTAGATAGTCAAATTTCTTGGTATGAAGAACTATCGGATGTAATCTTTGATATTCTTTTTTTAGGATAGTATTCAACATTAATTTTGGTGCAATATGCTCTTTTTCCATTCAATCGGGTTGAAATCCTGGCAAGGTTTTTATCGAGGCCCACCCTATCCTACTTGTTTCTACGTATTGTTCCATCTTTAATGAATATTGTACTGTTTCTCAAAAAAAAAAAATACTTAAGCATAATATTGGTACGTTTAATTGTAGGTTCGTTTGCTTATATCAGTACGTAGTATGGTTATGTATAACATGAGCACATTTGGTTCATGGTATAATTGAAGATTTAGTACATTTGAAATCTAAACATGTCAAAAGTCGTTACGTTTGTTTTCAAATGAATCATAAGTTTTATTATTTATTTACTAATAATGAGGAATTACTTTAATTAATTAATTAATTTTCATGGAAAAAGTCATTAATAGTGCAGGAATTCAAGGAATTGGGGAAATTAACTTTGCTAGATCATAGGCAATTAATTGCAAGGTGAAGATCCTTTTAAACGGATTTGGATCCTTGACGGATTCATTCCCTGGGGATCCTAGGAATCAACGAACACGGATCGTTAATCAAAAATCGTGCAGCCACAATTTTTTTCCCTTTTATATTTTTCATGCAAAACGATGGTACTTTACTTTTAAAAATATAAAAAAATATTTAATTAGGACCACATGATTTTTTATCAACGGTCCATGCTCATTGATCTCTAGGATCCCCAGGGAGGGGATTCGGCAAGGATCCAAACCCCTTTTAAATTAATAACATGTAATTTAAAAAATAGAAAAATGTTAATGTGGAAATTGGTCAAAGCCTCTTAATCAAAGCTTTAAAAATAAATAAATAACTAATGCTTAATCTGAAAAGTATTGAAAATATGCATGGGATTCTAATTTCTCCATTTAAAATGAAGGAAATTGAAATAACATAATTTATTGGGCTTATTATTTGAAACCCCACATATTCTTGAATACATCCCACATTTGCTTTCTTTAATTAAAACTTATCTTAATAAATCCCATTTATTTTCCTATAATAACCTCATACCCCACACTCTCACCATATACCTTACATTTTCTACGTACGCCGCACACTCTTTAAATCTTAGGTGCAAATAAGGTCATCCAAAAGTACCTTCGGTGTAAGGCTGAAGCTGGTGTGATTTAGAAATTTTTAAAAGTTTTCTATTGGAGTGGTGCCAACAATTGTTTGATTATTTGCATGTGTTTATCCCTTCATGTTTCTCTATCCCTTCCATGGAAAAAGGTGGAAGGCTATGGGTATTTTCGTACCAATTGATGAGGAAGATGATTTTCGCAACAGTGGATGAGGAAGATGAAAATCCAAAAAAAATATGGCTGCTATAGAAGTGTAGGCTTTATATAGAGTAGGAGCAATGGCACTGGGTAATGGGGATTAAATAAATATTAGGGTTGATGATGATGATTCCTCTTCTTTTCCTTTGGTCAAATCATGGGAATGGATTTAGTTATTGAATCATTGAATTAGAGGAAGAGATTAGGTTGTTATGTTGCTTTTAAAATCAAGGGATCTTTGTGATCTAATGTGGCTAAGGTTTATTAGGTGTGTGATTCTCATCATCAATCATATTTGTTTTTGATAGATATTATTCATAACGCAGCTATATGCATGCCGATATTGTTGAAATCACTAAAACAATGAAAATACCAAGTCTTACCTCAACTAAAGTTTCCTAAACGTTGATTTCACGTTTCATTTGTCAAGAATAATTTTTTCAATTAACGTGTTTGTAGTATAATTAATTCTACAATGGACGATGAGAGTGGTTTTACGAGTTGAAGAAGATAAATAAACTTGGGATATACATGTGAAAAGTAATTTGGATTTTTTTTTTTTTAACCTTATAAGGTTGAAATTGTCATTACATATTAGGTATGTAAGTCATTTAATATTAAATTTTAATGAGAGGTGTATTCAACATATTGTGGGGTGCTAATGAAAAAAGCCAATTTATTGTCTAGAATTTGTGGCTAACTTAAAAGAATAATACATTTTAATACGGAATTTGTTATTTTTATACTCTTACTCATAGAAATTTGGAAATGACACTATTTACATAGAATTTAAACTTGGGAATTGTATGTCCTAAATGTGACATCCCACATCGCCCAGGGGAGTGATCCTTAAATGTATATTCTCATCCCTACCTAGCACGAGGCCTTTTGGGAGCTCACTGGCTTCGGGTTTCGTAGGAACTTCGAAGTTAAGCGAGAAGGGGGCTAAAGCAATCCCATGATGGGTGACCCACTGGGAAGTTGCTCGTGAGTTCCCAAAAACAAAACCGTGAGGGAATGGTAAGCCCAAAGCGGACAATATCGTGCTACGGTGGTGGAGCGGGCCCGGGAAGTGATTCGCCTCGGGCCGGGATGCAACAATTTGGTATCAGAGCCTAACCTTGGCCGCGTGTGTGTCGTCGAGGACGTCGGGCCCCTAAGGGGGGTGGATTGTGACATCCCACATCGCCCAGGGGAGTGATCCTTAAATGTATATTCTCATCCCTACCTAGCACGAGGCCTTTTGGGAGCTCACTGGCTTCAGGTTCCGTAGGAACTCCGAAGTTAAGCGAGAAGGGGGCTAAAGCAATCCCATGATGGGTGACCCACTGGGAAGTTGCTCGTGAGTTCCCAAAAACAAAACCATGAGGGAATGGTAAGCCCAAAGCAGACAATATCGTGTTACGGTGGTGGAGCGGGCCCGGGAAGTGATTCGCCCCAGGCCGGGATGTGACACTAAATTTCAAGTTTTTATTCCATGCAAAAATTCTAAAGTTATATGTTTATGAACACAAACAAGGAAATTGGTGCATATCAATTTACAAATTCTGATTTTCATTAAAATTCCAAGTTTATTTACTTGATCCAAACATAGTGCAAGAGTCAGATATGACTTTACATTTTACTCCAAAAGGTAAAAAATTCATATGGATCCAACAGTCGGACCTTCATTTATTACGAAAATCGTACAGCGATACAATTATCCTAAAACTTGAATAATCAAACCATCATATCGAATTTCAACAAACGGACCTTGGATATGTGGTCAGGACATTGAGAATGTCTTATTGTCCAAAACCCGTGAAATTTGACTTATCCCCATGTGAGCAACATGCACTGCCGTTCGTGGTGGTTTACGACGACCGGAAACCTAGAAAAATGAAAAAGGTGGTCGGAGCACCGCAGAAACCCTTGACTTTCGTGGCCTTGCACCATCACATACGGTGGCTAAATGGGTTGGTTCTTTGGTGGGTTTTGTAGAGAGGACTGAGAACTTTAAGATGGTGGAGGTGGCATCAAAAAATTTCATTAGAGTTGGCCAGAATCGATGTCGAAAAATCGATGGTTGTGCGGGTAGATGGGGTTTAATTTGGGTCTATAGGTTTTCTGGGTTCTGGTTAGGTTTGCCGAAATGGAAACCTTCCAGATTTCTAAGTTTCTAAAATAGCACTTACTAATTATAGTACGTGCGAATTACAAAATGCCCCTATACTTCAGAGGCTCGTAATTTCTTCTTCTAACGCAGAATTGGAAATCGTTTAGGCCTATAAGCTCATGAGATCAAGCTCTACCTAACCAACTCAAGAATTGATTCAAAAGGTCAAGTGAAATTTGAAATTGGTACTAGGTGGAATAACCTGCAATTTAAAATCTGTATACATGCTTGTTTGACTAATCAACAACAATCATCAACTAAGTTCAGATATATTAGTTTACTCATAGCGGAAGAAGTCAAATTAAAGTTCAGTTTACTATAAAATTCCTAGTTAACTAAGGTTCAGTTTAGTGCACATTTTAATACAAGCAAGCTTAGTTGCAACGACTTATCTATTTGTGGATAATGAAGAGCATATATCACAACCAAAAGGAAGAAAAGTAAACTAGTAAAGCGATAAATTGCGCGGGATGTTTTTGGTCGGAAAAATCCAGCTCTGGTTTAAAAAGCCGGAGACTCTCCACTAAGTCCAATCCACTAGTGAATCCACACAAGCTCAATTCCTAGATCTTAAACTACAAGGTAGCTTGTACCTTTGTGCAACCTTGCCTTGCACAAGGTGAACTCCTTCTGTCCTCACAAAGTGGCAGCTCCTCCTGAGCTCTTCACTTTGTGGCACCAAAATTCAATCAATTTATGAAAATGATATTATGATGAAGTTGATGCAAATCTAGATTGTTGTCTAGTCAGTTTCACTAGTCAAACACTTAAAAGATGAAATTGACGCGAATCCAAAAAAAGGTCAGTTCAAAGATTTGAAACTTATAAAAACTCTGAAACAAAGATCAAAATAAAAAAAGCAATGTTACCCTAATATGCAATGATGTGGGTGTTTAGTGCATGGATGTGATTTTGAGGTTAGTGTTTTCAAGTGAGAAACCAAAGGGCAGCTCTAAGCTAAAAACAACATTTTTCGAAAAATAAACTCTCCTAGCCAAGTGAAAATGAAACCCTAGATGAAGCTTTTATAGTGGGCTTGTTTCAGACAAAGAGAAGGGGATGGAAAGACCACGTGTCATGTGCAAAAACAATATGCAAAGATCAATGATGAAAAACACTCTTGGGGAAAAGGCTGTCAGACAGCCCATGTAGGTTGTCTTAAAGTATGTGCCCAGCTCGCGTGAAAACAGCGAGAAGTTTTGACTAGACAAAGCCACTAGACAGAATGAATTGGAAATAATGACATAAAATGCATATGTATGAAAAACCTTTAATGTACTTGAGATGAATATTTCCAGCAGCATGATCCCAAAGAAGTATTTTAACCCTAAAACTAACTAGAGTATGTGTGGTACAATTTACAACATTTGACAAAGGGAAGCCAAACAATACAACTAGACTTCACAATCTCCCCCTTTGTTTTTTCTTAACAAAATAACCCAAAACCTATAACTAAATTCACCCAACCTCACTCAAGAGAACACAAAAGGATGAGTCCTACAAAGAAGTACTCTTGACAAAGAACAAGTGAAAAGTTATCATGGTTAAAGCAATTGCAAGGAAGTAAATTGTTTAGCAAATTTACATGATTGCAACACAACACAACACAAATTTTCAAATTTTAATTTTCTTCTCCCCCATTTTGTCATGGCAAAGACAAAGGATTTAAAATGAATGATATGCCAAATTCACTAAACAAAAGAAATGGATATGTCTGTGATATCCCGTCCCCAAAATTATTATTTTATTTTATTCTTGATGTATTTCGAAAATTTGATTGGAACTAGTTCTTTATTTCTCCAAATTTGAGAAAAACGAAGTGAGGGGTACTTTAGTCATTCCCAATTTTCTCGACCTTTTCGGTCAACTCTTGAATTGGTTAGGTAGAGTTCGATTCCATGAGCGCATAGGCGTAAACGGATCCTATTTCCGAGTCAGAACGGAGAAATTAGAGTCGTTTGAAGTTGGTGGCATTTTGGTAATTTTACCAAAATGCTATAAATGGAGTAAAACCTCCAGAAAAAGGGGGAGGTTTTCTGAAAATGGAAGGGGGGGGGGGGGGGGAGCTGCACTAACCCGTTTTAGGGAGACTTGGACCCATAAACCTACAAACTTGACCCGCTTGTATCTTCTTCATCCGAGCTCCGTTTTGGGTGATCTTGGTGTCCATGGAAAGCTCTTGACGAGCCCTACATCTCTGTGATGTTAGATTTCCCCATTTCTTTTCCATCTTTGCAGTATGAGGTCGCAAAGTCCACGAGTTTCCCGTGGTTTTATCATTGTTATGTGGGAAACGTGATGATTTATGTGATGGATGAAGTGGAAATGTTAATCGTCATGTGGGATTGTTATGTTGGATATCATTGTTATTGTTTTGATTAGACTTGTTGATAAATGTGGCTAGAGAATGGTATTGTACATCGTTGGTTCTTTGAAATGATATATGTTGTGAATTGCGGAATCATGTTGCGACATAATGACCTATATATTGATGGAGGGGAAATCATGATTTTCAAGTGGGTTTGTTATGTAACCCTGAGTCTAGTAGTTTCATGCTTGTCAAGTTCTATTGATTGATTGAGAAATGTTATACCTTTCGACTTAATCGGACTGTGTTATATGTCAATTATTGTGCATGATGAACTACAAATGACTTGATCCCTGTTTAGGGTACGTAGGCAGTCTAACGGGGAGGTTAGATGCAGCCATAATGCATATGAAAAATAACTATGTGATTCGATTATTGAGTTGTGCTTGCCCATATCCCGGAGGTAGGGTATGATAGTTACGGATTTTTGGTGACGTCACGTGTCAATTCTGGACGTATGTCGGGGTTGGGGCGTGACAATGTCAATTAAGCTCAACACAGAAATATCCGACTACAAATGAAGTATATAAGAGCCAACAACAAGGACAACAAATAGGTTTACGGACAATGTACAATTCTCAGTACCAAAATATTAAAAGCATAAAAGCATGTCAATGGAATCTGTTCAAAACACCTATTTGATTTGATAGCCAACATTAGTTAAGCTGAGACTAGCACAACAATAATTACAATAATAAAAATAAAATAAAAAAAAGAGTTTCAAATTACAATTTAAGCCCAAATGTTTAATAACATAGCAAAAGAAATTGAACTCCTCCAAGATTAGTGCTCTCCTAAGAAACTATACTCCAAACCCCACTCCCCCATAATTTAGAATTCCTTAGAATGAGACGATGTGTTTGAGTGCATAGGAGAGCCGAGGCATCAGTTTCAACAACCACATCTTCATTCGCCACATTACTATCTTCATCCTCATCATCATAGTACGTGAACCGGATATGTTTTGCGTTGGGAACTGGAGAAGAATGCAATGGTTGAACATCAGGAGAAGAGACTCCTTTTGCTTTTTCAGCATAGATAGCTGCCACAACATTAGAGTGACCAGACGAGTCATCAACAAAATATGAGGAAAATGATGGTGACACAGAACAGTGGGGAACCAACTTTGGAGGATGCACATATGGTTCAGGTACAAACGATGATGAGTTGAAGGAGGACTGAGTTGTCTTTTCACCCTATTTTGGTTGACAAAAAAGATTTCATTAATTAATAGAGATTTAATTTTCTCTTTTTTTTCTTCTCCATTTTATCTTTCATGAGTTTTTGAATTAGTTTTTCTTTAACTTTTTTTTTTTCCATTTTATCATCAATTTTTTCTTGAAAAAAAAATATTCTTATCTAATGCAGTGTCAAGACAGTATATATAATCCGACGTTGGCCCGATACTATACCAAACATCAGATTATTTAGTTAGTACAATTCGATGTATAAATTAACATATCCGATTGAAATAGTCAGTATAGTCCGACCCTCTAAACTAGACCTTATGGTTCCTCGAAACAAAAGCTGCAGCACCCTTTCCCAAATAAGCAGATCCATCAAAATATGGTTATGGTACAATGCCACCGTCTTGACTGAATTGTTGTTTGCCCAAAAAAAACAAAATAAAAAAATAAAAAAACAAAACAGTACCCACTTTTGTTGCCACACAGCTAGACCTGGCATTCGTGTCGTGTTTCTCGTGTTCGTGTCGTTTTCGTGTCATACCCGATAACTTAACGGGTCGTGTCGTGTAATACCTGTTAAAGTAAACGGGTAATATGACCCGACCCGAAATCAACCCGTTAATATTATCAGGTAATATGACCCGACCCGTTACCCGTTAAGAAAATTATATTTTAAAACAATAAAACTGAAAAGAAAAACATAATTTGACCCAAAAAAATGTAAAACATAATATTAAATTAGTATATACATACTAAATTTCGGAGTTGACCCCTTAATGAAAGTTGTAAAGCTTTTCATTACGTGTGATTACATTTTTCACACTTATTATTATTAATTTTCACTCAAACAAATAACATTGTTCATGAGATTTTTAAAAAATCTACCCTTATTTATACTTTCATCAAGTATAACAAAAGATTTTATGGTATCCACTAGTGTAAATATTTTAAATTGAAGATCGAATTCATTCATTGTATTCATATAGGGTCAATGAGTGTAGCTGTAAAAAATCATCAAAATCAGAGTTAAAATAACCGTTAAATCGTAAATTTTCGTTTATAACCGTCGAAAAGTTTTGTCTCATTACTTGATCTCTGAATGTTTTTTTTTTTTGCAATTTTTGGCATATGCGATCTCGAAGCATATATAAACAAGTTTGACGGTTGGATCGTTGAAATTAGTTTTGTAGGATGCGTATCACATCAAAACGATAGATTCACTAACACTTAAGAGTTTATTTATACTTTCATCAAGTATAACATAAGATTTTGTGGTATCCACTAGTGTAAATATTTTAAATTGAAGATCGAATTCATTCATTGTATTCATTTAGGGTCAAGGAGTGTAACTGTAAAAAATCATCAAAATCAGAGTTACAATAACCGTTAACTCATGATTTTTCGTTTATAACCATCGAAAAGTTTTGTCTCATTACTTTATCTCTGAATGTTTGTTTTTTGCAATTTTTGGCGTATGCGATCTCGAAACATATATAAACAAGTTTGACGGTTGGATCGTTGAAATTAGTTTCGTAGGATGCGTATCACATCAAAACG
The DNA here is from genome assembly GCF_963583255.1 of Pyrus communis. Classification (NCBI taxonomy): domain Eukaryota; kingdom Viridiplantae; phylum Streptophyta; class Magnoliopsida; order Rosales; family Rosaceae; genus Pyrus; species Pyrus communis. The sequence goes on along the minus strand of NC_084807.1, from coordinate 16,314,905 downwards.
ATAGATTCACTAACAATTAAAAAGTTTATTTATACATTCATCAAGTATAACATAAGATTTTGTGGTATCCACTAGTGTAAATATTTTAAATTGAAGATCGAATTCATTCATTGTATTTGTTTAGGGTCAAGGAGTGTAGCTGTAAAAAATCATCAAAATCGGAGTTAAAATAACCGTTAAATCGTAATTTTTCGTTTATAACCGTCGAAAAGTTTTGTCTCATTATTTGATCTTTGAATGTTTTTTTTTTTTCAATTTTTGGCGTATGCGATCTCGAAGCATATATAAACAAGTTTGACGGTTGGATCGTTGAAATTAGTTTCGTAGGATGTGTATCACATCAAAACGATAGATTCACTAACACTTAAGAGTTTATTTATACTTTCATCAAGTATAACATAAGATTTTGTGGTATCCACTTGTGTAAATATTTTAAATTGAAGATCGAATTCATTCATTGTATTCATTTAGGGTCAAGGAGTGTAGCTGTAAAAAATCATCAAAATCGGAGTTACAATAACCGTTAAATCGTGATTTTTTGTTTATAACCATCGAAAAGTTTTGTCTCATTACTTTATCTCTGAATGTTTGTTTTTTGCAATTTTTGGCGTATGCGATCTCGAAGCATATATAAACAAGTTTGACGGTTGGATCGTTGAAATTAGTTTCATAGGATGCGTATCACATCAAAACGATAGATTCACTAACACTTAAGAGTTTATTTATACTTTCATCAAGTATAACATAAGATTTTGTGGTATCCACTAGTGTAAATATTTTAAATTGAAGATCGAATTCATTCATTGTATTCATTTAGGGTCAAGGAGTGTAGCTGTAAAAAATCATCAAAATCGGAGTTACAATAACCGTTAAATCGTGATTTTTCGTTTATAACCGTCGAAAAGTTTTGTCTCATTACTTTATCTCTGAATGTTTGTTTTTTACAATTTTTGGCGTATGCGATCTCGAAACATATATAAACAAGTTTGACGGTTGGATCGTTGAAATTAGTTTCGTAGGATGCGTATCACATCAAAACAATAGATTCACTAACACTTAAGAGTTTAATTATACTTTCATCAAGTATAACATAAGATTTGTGTGGTATCCACTAGTGTAAATATTTTAAATTGAAGATCGAATTCATTCATTGTATTTATATAAGGTCAAGGAGTGTAGCTGTAAAAAATCATCAAAATCGGAGTTAAAATAACCGTTAAATCGTGATTTTTTGTTTATAACCGTCGAAAAGTTTTGTCTTATTACTTGATCTCTGAATGTTTGTTTTTTGCAATTTTTGGCGTATGCGATCTTGAAGCATATATAAACAAGTTTGACGGTTGGATCGTTGAAATTAGTTTCTAAGATGCGTATCCCATCAAAACAATAGATTCACTAACACTTAAGAGTTTATTTATACTTTCATCAAGTATAACATAAGATTTTGTGGTATCCACCAGTGTAAATATTTTAAATTAAAGATCGAATTCATTCATTGTATTTATATAAGGTCAAGGAGTGTAGCTGTAAAAAAATCATCAAAATCAAAGTTAAAATAACCGTTAAATCGTGATTTTTCGTTTATAACCGTCGAAAAGTTTTGTCTCGTTACTTGATCTCTGAATGTTTGTTTTTTGCAATTTTTGGTGTATGCGATCTCGAAGCATGTATAAACAAATTTGACGGTTGGATTATTGAAATTAGTTTTGATAGGATGCATATCCCATCAAAACGATACATTAACTAACACTAAGAGTTTATTTATACTTTCATTAAGGATAACATAAGATTTGTGGTATCCACTAGTGTAAATATTTTAAATTAAAGATCGAATTCATTCATTGTATTCATATAAGGTCAAGGAGTGTAGCTGTAAAAAGTCATCAAAATCGGAGCTAAAATAACCGTTAAATAATGATTTTTCGTTTATAACCGTTGAAAAGTTTTGTCTCATTACTTCATCTCTGAATGTTTGTTTTTTGCAATTTTTGGAGTATGCGATCTCGAAGCATGTATAAACAAATTTGACGGTTGGATTGTTGAAATTAGTTTTGTAGGATACGTATCCTGTGAAAACGATAAATTCACTAATACGTAAGAGTTTATTCATACTTTCATCATTTTGATGGGATACGCATTAATGTTATACTTAATTAAAGTATAAATAAACTTTAAGCGTTAGTGAATCTTATCGTTTTGATGGCTTGGAATAAATATATTAATTATTTATATATTTTAAGTGTTAATTAGACTATGTTTCAATTAGTATGTGATGATATTTAATAATAAAATTACATTTATGTTTTTTATTACGTATTTTATTTTTATTCAAGTTAAAATGTTATAAGAGATAAAAAAAAAAAAAAAAAAGCTGGTTATTTTTTTTCTTTGGGTTAAACATTAGGCGGGAAATGGATGGATATAGGTTGCAAAATTTCCCAAACATTAGGTGGGAAATGGATGAAACTCTTGATATATTAGGCGGGAAATTAATTATTATAATTTTTTTATGTTTTTGGTATTTTTAAATTACTTGATATTTTTATTTTTAATGTGTTTTATGATTTTTAATCTCAATCTTTGCCTATAATATACTATAAAAATAAATAAATAAATAAAACTTAAAATTTAAAATTTATATAGAATAATAATAGAATAATAATTAATAAACAATATATACATATTCATTATATCTATTTCATTTTATAGTAAGTTTTTTTTAGTAGTTTAAAAAATTAAAATCATCAAAATAGCATTTTTCTTATCGTGTCGAAATAGGTTACCCGCGTGTCACTCTCGTGTAAACCTGTTAAGGACCCGTTATTAACGGGTTATTATCGTGTGACCCGATAATGACCCGATTAGTTATCGTGTTGACCCGAAACCCGTTATTTTCGTGTCGTTTACGTGTCGTGTTAACGTGTCGTGTAATAAATTGCCAGGTCTACACACAGCCACACCATCACTTTTAGATGCATTTGGATCTATGCTATTAAATACTTTGTTATTTCGATCTTGCCATAATTGCCAACAAATTAAAATTGCTTTACTCAAGTCATTTAACTCCTCCTCATTAGCGTTAAGGATCTCTAATCAGTCGATTACATCACTGACTTGATGGTTGCTACTTTTTCATGGACTCACCTGGGATCAATTCCACGTTTGAAGTGCATGATGGCAATTAAGGAAAATATGATTTTGACTTTCCTCATCCCCATTACAAATAGGACAACTTGTACTAATGCTTTGAATATGTCTTCTCGGTCGTGGCTTAGTATGCAGTCTTTCCAAGATCAAAAGCCAAGCAAAATTTTTAATTTTTGGAGGAATTTTTAGACTCCACATCCATTTTAGAAGTTTATTTCTATTTACTTCTTGGTTGTTATTACCTTGGATTCACGTGGCTAACTTAATTGAGAGAATTCCCAATTCGAAGAATGCTCCCACACAAAGAAGTCCTCCTTGTTGTACCGTGAAATAGCAACCATACATATCTTTCTAACAATATTACTATCCAACACTTGCTAAAGACGTTCTCTATTTCAACAATTATTCTCAATAAAATCATTCACTTTTAAATTTCAGTTCAAGTTTCCATGATTGTCTTTCGGGATGAGATGGAATAAAGGGTAAGGAAAATCCATTGATGGCTCCAAGGGATATCCTCACCACTACCCACAATTTATCTCATATAGTTGCGAATAACATTTCTACTTTTAAGAGTACCTTTCTAGGCAAGAGAATGATTTTGCTTGATTTTGCAATTTAAGAAACTTTCATTTCTAGGGTACTTATTTTAGACAATTTTCACCCATAAGCTATTTTCCTCTTTTAAAAATTTTCATCGTAGTTTAGTAAGGCAAGCATCATTGAAGTGGTCAGCCCTTGTTATAGGTAAACCACCCCGATCCTTGGCCTTGCAAACCTCACTCCATCCAACTGGGTTTAACTTTTACTTTCTTCCCCAAAAGAAATCTCTACATTAATTCTTATTTAGTTTTTTCGTTAGTCTATCAGGATATTTGAAACAAGACATTACATGACTAGGCATACTAGTGATTCTACAACACCAAATTCACATTATTTAAGTTTAATATGACATGTATTTTGAATTATTTATCACTCATTACTCAATTTAGGAATAAGAAAGAAAGTAAATGATCTTAACCTGTTGAACCCTCACAAACCCAACCTGCCTTAGAATAGTTTAGGTGGGTTGGTTTGCCTATTTTCTTAAGTGAAATTGAATTTCAATAATATCAACTCTAGCCTATTGAGTTAGCCAATGAATTGAAATCCAACCCGACCAATCCACTCGATATCTGCCCAGCCAAGAAGTAATGTAGTGTGCTGAAAAATAAACAAGATCTCAAAATGTAAAAGCTCCTAATTTCTACAATATATTATAAGGAAAACTAATGAAAAAGCTTGAAAACTTTGAGTTTTAACGATAAGGACAAAATAAAAGGTAAAGTGAATAGTACTAAATTTGACTTTTTAGTGTAAAAATATGATTTTTCATTAAAGTGAACAGTAACGCGGGATTTTCGTTAAAACTCCTATTATTATATATATACATGTATATACACATATACACACACACACACTATACATACATACATACATACATACATACATATATATATATATATATATATATATCATGTCTTCATATCACATGTGATGTCAGACAGCTTGGAAGGCATCATTCATGCTCAACACGCCTCAACTTGTGTCATACAAACTATTTAATATATAATGGCTTTTCCCATTTTGTTCATATTACTGTCTAGAATAGCAGCTTTGCTAATATTAAGCACACTCTGCTCTTTACATAATTATAATTATTTTTATACCAATTCCATTATTTAAAATGTTAGTTGGCTCGGAAGCGTCACCTCGCGCTCTTATGAATTATTTATTTTATTGCCATTAAGTTACTTAAAATAATTTTGTAATTTTCTATTTTTATTTTATGTATTTTTTTTATCTTTCATTTTATGTTTTTTTTTTTTTTACCAAGTATAACTTTAGTAAGTTAAATTGTGAGCTGTTGGAGGGAATGAAGATTGGTGAGAATTGAATTCACATCAGTGTGTATATTCATAATTACTTTTCGTCACTACGTTAAAACGCCATTTGTGATTTCTCTTCTTTATATAAGCAAATAACATGCATTTAAAAAAAAAAAAAAATTAACCTTTTCTTTCTCTTTCTAAGAAGATACATCATTTTTAGTCCTAGCATACTTTTTTTTTGTACATTATTCATTTAATTTATTGATTGTAAAAGATAAAGAAAAGTGTGTGAAAACTAAAAAAGGATATGTAAAAATTACCTCCTTTTGCCACTTAGTACAACGGTCTAGTGATATTCATCTTCATTTGTAAGTGAGAGGTCTTATGTTCGATTCTCACCAAACATGAATTTGAACCGCATTATTGTTAGTTCATTGTGAGGTTAAGCCGACCTCTTCTTCCCCTTCGCCTGTACCAAAAATAAAAACCCTCCTTTTTTCTTCTTGCTGGAATTGGATTTAACGTGTCAATATAAACTTTAAACGTTTGTCTATCCATATGCTCATACTTCTATCCACGTTATTACTTATATAAATAAAGAGAAACAGTTATGCTCAAAAGATTTTGAGTTCAAACCATATTATTAACTTTTGTATTTTATATTTAATAAGAATAGTGTTATCTACATACATCTTTTTATCTTTCACGCATACCCATTTAATTTTTTCTTTGATCGTTTTCAATTCATTTAATTTGGTATCTAAAAATTAAGAGAAATGTGTGAAAAATAAAAATAAATGTGTGAATAGCACCACAGTTTAATAATACATAAATGTGAAACTTTTTACAATGACAAAAAATAATGATAAATCAAAATAAGCATGACAATCTTAAATTATTAACTTGATGATGTGTGCAAAGTACAAACCTTATCAAACAAATTATAACCACAAATAATGTCAATTAAACAAATTATAAACCTTTTGATCCATGGGAAGTTTCTTATCTCTGACAAAAGCAAATTATAATTTCAAATACAAATCATACGGCAAGAACAATAATCGTATCACGTACTAATTTAATCTCTTTATATTAAATCAAATTTTGGTCCAAATTTGCAGTACTAAAATGCTATCCTTTATATTAAATTGACTTGTGAATTTATAAATCACTTGACAAGGACAATAACGTGTCGTGTACTAATTAAATCTCTTTATATTAAATTAAAATTTGGCCCGAATTTATAGATCTAAAGACAATAAGTATGTACTAATTAATCCTTTATATTAGATTGATTCGTGTTAATAGATCACTCGGCAAGGACAAACATAATGATAACCTCATGTCATGCCCCATACTTGGGGTAGGTAGAAGACTGGAATCCGGAATGCGAGTTAGAATTAAATAAATAAAAGAAACTCAAACTTGAAAATAATTCCACTTATAAGAGATATGGTGTTGGGTCTCCACTTAGGTGTCCTTGGTTCGAACTCCCATTCCTGAAATTATAGTAATAGTTTCGAACCTTTTCCCTCTCCATAATAATAATAATTTTTTTTTTTAAAAAAAAGGGTTATTGAGATTGTCAATCATCCATGATTTTGGTCATTATGTTAAAAAACTCTTTGGACAATTTTCAAGGCATCGTAACTCAATTGATTCTTAACCAAACTTGCCAGAAACTGAATAAACTTTAAACGTTCATAACTTTTTCAATACTCAATTCTTAACCAAACTCGACAGAAACTTGGTAAACTTTAAACGTTCATAACTTCTTCAATACTCAACGAAATTGAGTGATTCAAAAATGAAAATCATACTTCTCGACGAGACGAAGAGAATGATATCTTTCTTAGCCACTTTCGAGCAGTTTTCCGGCCAAACCACGGCAAGTTAGCCTTCAAAAAATGTACCATTCTCTTAGTCTCATCAAGAAGTATTCTTTTCATTTTCGAATCACTCGATTTGGTTGAGTATTGAAGAAGTTATGAATGTTTAAAGTTTACCCAGTTTCCGACGAGTTTTCTAGTTTTTCCGCGGACCAGTCACCTTTCAGACTATTTTCCAGCCATATCTGGCAACCATTGGGTTTCTAAATAGGTATAATCTTATTCTACACTTTCCTATCTTCATTTTAATATATTATGAGTCGAATTTGGTTAAGAAACGATTGAGTTACAAAGCTTTGAAAATTGCCCAAAATTGTTTTTAACGGAAGGACCAAAATCATGGATGGTGGACAATCTCAGGGACTATTTCTATTGATCTTCAATCTCAGGGACCATTTCTATTGATCATGCAAATCTCAAAAACCATTGTGTACAATAACCCAAAAAAAAAAATGATAACCTCAAATGCTATCTTTTATATTAAATTGATTGGTGAATTTATAGACTTGTAAATATGCAATACTGAAATGCTATCCTTTATTAAATTATTATTCAATGATATATTTTGTTAAATTAGATGTTAGGTTAGCTACTAAGTTCGAATCTTTTTATTAAATTGACTCAGTGAATTTATACATCACTCGACAAGGACGATAGTTGTGTAGTGTACTAACTAAATATCTCTATATTAAATTAGATTTTGACCCTCAGCAAGGACAAAAATCATGTAATGTACTAATTAATCCTTTATATTAATTTGATTCGTTAATTTATAGATCACTCAGCAAGGACAATAATCGTGTGGTTAACTAACTAATCCTTTATATTAAATTGATTTGTGAATTTATAAATCACCCTGCAAAGAAAATAATCTTGATGTGGACTAATTAAATCTCTTTATATTAAATTAGATTTTGGCCCAAATTTGTAGTACTAAAATGCTATCTTTTATATTAAATAGTAATCATATATTTTAAATTGACTCGTGAATTTATATACTCTTGTAAATATGCACTACAAACTAGCATGACAACACAGTAGAAACAATTTTTATATTTATTTATTTTTTTTAAGTATAACATTACCAAACTAGTCCTTAGTACTACGGTCTAGTGACACTTCGTAAGTGAGAGGTCCTATGTTCGATTTTCACTTTTGAACCACATTATTATATCAAACTCATTGTAAAACTTAGCCTACTTTCTCACCTTTTTAGTACATATATTATCTTTTGTTAAAAAAAAATATGTATTACAAAAAATGCTATTCTTTATATTAAATTGACATATAATTATAAATCACTCGGCAAGAACAATAATCGTACCGTGTACAAATTAATTCTCTTTATATTAAATCAGATTTTGAACCAAATTTGCGATACTAAAATTCTATCTTTGTTATAAAATTGGAATCATATATTTTATTCTTAATCAATTTGGAACCATTAGAAAATACTCAGGATACATCTTAGAAAACTTGGGGATATTTTGTAATTTTCGACATAGAAAAAAAAATTAATGAAAAGGGTTTGAAAATTTTAAATTTTAACGATAAGTACTAGAATTTTAAAAGGTAAAGTAAATAGTACTAGAATTGACTTTTTAGTGTAAAAATATGAATTTCGTTAAAATGAACAATATCAAAATTTTTTGTTGAAGTTCCTTAAAAAAAAAAAAAAAAAAAAAAAAAAAAAAAAAAGAAAAAGAAAGGGAACGCACAGACAGAGAATCACCTAAATCATATTTTGGCCCGAATTATAGTTCACTCGGTGGCAAGGACAGCAATAAAACAGCGTATTTTTCTCGCCCAAATATTTCGTCTACAAATCTGAAAAAAAAAAATTTCACTTTTCAAAGTCCACGTAAATGTCAAACACGAATTTCTCACCTTCACTACTTCTTCAGCCTATATGCAATAATCTCTGACCTCTCTTTTGTACTTACTTCACAAGATTCCTTTGATAAACAACGCTTATCTGAAACCCCTGTAGACATCGATACCTATCTGTAAACGACTGAGAAAACTTTCTGGGTTTTTCGATTTCCAGAAAAAGCTCTGTGGGTTCTTTAATTGGCATAAAAAGCTTTGTGGGTTTTCGATTTTTGACCTGGTTGAAGAAATAAGCTCTGATTTTTTATGTGATCGTGTAAAGATTGAAGCTTTTTCAGTGTGAATCCATGGGAAGGAGAAGCTAGCTGAAATGGGTTCGTTGGAAAGTGGGGTCCCATTGAAGAGGGACCCACTTCTGCGGTCTTCATCGAACGGCAGAAGCCCATTTTTGCAGAGACCCAGATCGAAGTTTTCAAGGTTTCTGCTCCTGAAGAGGCTGGATTACCTCCAATGGATTTGCACTGTGGTTGTGTTTCTGTTCTTTGTGGTGCTGTTCCAAATGTACTTGCCTGGTTCGGTGGTTGAAGACGAAAAGTCAGGGGATTTGATGAAGAATGTGGGATTGAGGTCGGAGAATTTGAGGTTCTTGAAGGACTTGGGGTTGTTAGATTTTGGGGAAGACATTAGATTTGAGCCTTCAAAGCTTTTGGAGAAATTTCAGAAGGAAACTAGAGAGGTTAGTCTTTCTCCTGCTTTCAACTGGACACGGCAGCAACGTTTTGGGTACAGAAAACCTCAGCTTGCACTCGTAAGTATTCGATTTTTTCGACAACTTTCAATGATTTCCAGATTTTGTGTTTTGTTTTGGATTAGTGTTTTGAGTTTGGCTTCTTGTACTTGGAATGTATTGCATGCTGGGATGTGTTGACATATTGGATTTCATATGACGTTGTGCTTGCTTACTCTGTTTCTTTACTGATTTGTTTTCGTTTGTTGGCCTTCTGATTTCGTTCTTTTACCTGAAGATTTTTGCCGATCTGTCGGTTGATTCACAGCAGTTACTGATGGTGACTGTTGCAGCTGCATTGCAGGAGATTGGATACACACTTTCGGTAATTTGACATGGATGCTTTTTGAAAGATTTAACTCCGAATTTAGTTTGTCACCAGGGACATGCATGTCTCATGGATTACGAGTAGTCTTTTCACTATAAGTATCTACAATAAATTCTGTGTTTATTGAAGATTATATGGCAGTTTAATGCTTTTGTATGTGATGGTTTTTTGTGTCATGTTGTTTATACTGCCGCAGGTTTATTCAATTGAAGATGGTCCTGTGCATGACGTTTGGAGAGGTCTAGGAGTTCCGGTCACCATTATCCAAACCAGTGACCAGCCAGAGCTTAATGTAGACTGGCTAAAGTATGTCTTCATGCTTAATGTAGACTGACATATTGTGGACTTATTACAATTTCGTTTCAATGCAACAATGTAGAATATCTTCTCACTTCGACTAGCACATATGTTTTGTTTGTTTGACCTCATTTGGAGCATTAGAGAAATATGATCATGAGTTCTTTACATAAACCTTTCATGTTCGTTTAATACTCATATTATATTTTTCTTTTCTTATCGTTTGTATGCAACATCCTTAATCCTATTTACTTCTGAAGCTGAGTTAGTTTTAGTATTTATATGCTAAATTGGGACCAAAGCCCATGTTCAGAGCATCTCCAGCGGTGCTAGCTAAATGAAGCTTTTTAGCTACTTTAGCAGAAAATGTAGCAAAACTAAGAAAAAATGAAGTCCAACACGCTAGCTATCTTAGCAGAAAATTTAGTTTTTTGAACAGTTGCTCACTAGATGTAGGCAAGGAGGAGAGAGAAATTCAAGGCTAGCTAAACTTATTTTAAAATTTTAATGTTATTTCATTGTACGCTTGCACACCAGCTATTTTCTGTGCAACGACGAGAAGTGTATGAAACTCAAGTAGACTACACGAATATTCAGTCGTTGATGGCATGGACTGTGGAGGACGATGGTTTTGGTACAATCAGATCTGGAAATGGATTTGGTAGCTGTCATATTTGGAAATTAAGAAAAGATAGATACAAAAGGATGATTAATGTTTGGATATAGATCCTTTTGAAGCGAAATCAATTGAAAGTTGGAGAAGGGAAAGGAAATGAGAGAGGGCGGAGAAGTTGAGGATGGACCAGAGAGAGTTTGACCAAAGAAGATGGTTCGCTGCTTCTAGACTTCTACTGGGCCTTCCACATCTGGACATTTGTCTATTAAAATGATTTTTATTTTTTATGAAATAACACTTAAATATTCAACGCTAAAATACTATTGGACTTGACTGACTAGCTAAATTAGCATTGGAGTGAATGACTAGCTTAAATAGGGTTAAAAAAGAAGCTAGCACCGTTGGAGATGCTCTCACACCATGATTCTATTTTGTTTGAACGAGTTACTAGTTTCCCATTGTGAGGATATCTAACATCAGTTTAATTTCCTGGGAAATTATGTTACTTGTGATTGTGGATGTTACATCCACTTTGGTTGATTTTGTTTACTTATTGTTTAATAAGCCAACGTTACTGGCCATGGTTCAGTTAATGGGATCTAGTGATGGTTGAATCTGATCAAAACATATGTATCTTGCAGTTATAACGGCATACTTGTGAACTCTCTTGAAGCAAAGGGCATCTTTTCTTGGTAAGATATATCATTTAGTTACTTTAAAATTTATGATTGACTTCCTAATTATCAATGTCACTTGAACATGTTGCTTTCTTTTGAGACTGCCATTTGCTTTTGTGTACTTAAATGTAATTGTTGCTTCGGTGTTCTTCCCTTCAGAAACTTCTCTATCAAACAACGTGAATGGTTTTACTTGTCACAGTTTTTTGCAAGAGCCTTTCAAGTCTTTACCTATAATATGGACTATACATGAACAAGCACTTGCTGCTCGATCAAGAAAGTACTCTTCAAATAGGCAGACTGAACTTTTAAATGATTGGAAAAGACTCTTCAACCGATCTACAGTTGTTGTCTTCCCAAATCATTTTCTACCGGTAAGATTTATCTGACCAGTGTGATTTTATAACACTTGTTCTATTGTTGATTATCATTCTATCACAAGATCATACACATGAAAAGGTTGTGTCTATACTCCTCCATGGTTCTTCTAGGACAACTGAGTGGTCATTGCTCGCCCTTATGGCCATATTTTGGGCTCAACCCATAGGCTATAATTTACCAGAACTTTATAGCACTGGTTAACTTGTTGCATTTCATTCTATCACGATATCATACACATTAAATGGGTGATTTACTGTGTCCATTTGGTGTCTCCTTCATGGTCCTCCGTTTGGTAGTTGCTTGCCATTATATTGCCATATTTTGGACTTGAACTGCCAAGGCCATAGCTCTTCAAATTACTGTAGGGGAGAAGGAAAAGAAGGAATCACATTCCGCACCCTCAAGGTTTTGAAATATTACAAATCATCTACCAAAGATTGCTGTTAACAGACTTGTAGTAAAAAGGGGTGGAGTGTATTCCTCCTAGACTTGGGATATGTCTTATTATTGTGCATAATATCAAGGGAAGTGAACAATTTACTAAAATAAGTGAAGCTAGACTCCATATAACATTCACTGTATTGAGGTTAGATGTCTTATCAGTAAGGGAATCAGTACCATTAAACAAGCACTGAACATTGAGTGGTAACCATCATCCAATAAAACCAATCATTTAAAAATGGTAGATGTGATAGTGTTAGACAATTATGAGTCACTTAAAACCCATGCTATCATTGGTTTTAAAATTGTCCTAATTTCCAGAAGTTTGATTGGTTTCTTTACTCACACAGATGATTTACTCGGTATTTGATGCTGGAAATTTTTTTGTTATTCCGGGTTCTCCTGCTGAAGCATGCAAGGAAGATTCTTTATTGGCTTCAGACAAAAATAATCTGCGTACCAAGATGGGTTTTGAGTCTGAAGACGTTGTAGTTACAATTGTGGGAAGCCAATTTTTGTATAGGGGCTTGTGGCTGGAGCATTCCATTGTTCTACAAGCTGTATTACCGCTTCTGGAGGATTCCTTGTTGGTTAACAATTCTTATTCTCATCTCAAAATCATTGTTTTGAGTGGAGACTCAACAAGTAACTATAGTTCGGTTGTTGAGGTGTGTAACTGAACTCTGCTTCAAATTGTGTGGGGATGGATATATTTCTTTATTGTAAGCTTGACGATGTGTTATGTATGCTTCTTATTGGTTGATGTGGTCTTAGGCCATTGCCCACAATTTGAAGTACCAGAGTGGCATTGTGAAGCATGTAGCTGTTGATATGGATGCAGACAGCGTTCTAAATATATCTGATGTTGTGATATATGGATCCTTCCTTGAAGAGCAATCATTTCCAGACATTTTAATCAAAGCCATGTGCCTTGAGAAACCAATAGTTGCCCCAGATCTCTCCATGATCAGGAAATATGTATGTTTCTTGATACTTTTTTTCTTGACTCTACAGACTCGTAGGTCTTGAAAATGATCAAAGTTTATATCTTAATGAAAAAAATTATAATGGAAGACTTGGTGCAAAACCGAGCACAGCGGCATTCTAGGATTCATACAGTTGACCCCACTTACGGGGGATAAGGCTTGGCTGTTATTTTATTCATAACCTTGAGTTTAAGTTCAACTGAAACTTAAATCAGGAACAAGTGCTTGGGATGATGTTCAACACAGATCCTTTTCATTGTTAATATTTCTATGCTCGTCATACATTTATCTGTATTTATCTTTTTTCCACTCAACTAGGTCAACATCCTCTTGATTTTTTTCTTTTTCTTGGACACATTGTCCCCTTCGACATGGTGTTCTTAAAGTCTTAGAAATTTGTCCCCTATCTGGCATACAAAACTAAACAAGGGCAAAAGTCCCGTTATATCGTTAAAGTCTCTCCTTTGAGTGAGCATTCTTTCGACCAATGGACTCTGACCTTGAGGAAAGGTCTTGTTAGATTGTATGTAGTTTTAACATTAGAATCCACACTGTCATATATCTTAGTGTTAAGTGGCTAAGCTTATTTGGAACTGTAGAATTAGGGCATGTAGAATCTAATGACGGATTTACTGAAATGTGGGGCATAAAACGTGTTGCCATGTAATATTTATTGCTTACTATGTATCCCAATCACCATGATGTGAATCTACATAATGATTCCTTCTTGTTGAATTTTGGATTGTTAATTGTTGCAAAATTTTGTTTTGGAAGAGGACTACTAACTGTATTGGCATTAACAATCAGGTTGATGATAAAGTGAATGGCTACCTTTTCCCAAAGGAAAATATCAGGGTCCTTTCGCAAATCCTGGTGCAAGTTATTTCAAAAGGAAAGTTATCACCTCTAGCTCGCAACATTGCCTCAATAGGGAGAGGTACTGGAAAAAGCTTGATGGTGTCTGAAACTGTCGAAGGATATGCTTCGCTTCTTGAAAATGTTCTCATTCTCCCATCAGAAGTTGCACCACCCAGGGCTGTTGCAAAAATCCCTCCCAAATTGAAAGAAAAATGGCAATGGCACTTATTTGAAGCAGTATCAAATTCAACATATTCAGATAGAAATTTGAGAAGTCATGCATTTTTGGATGATTTTGAGGAGCATTACAACCGTACTCGAGAGGAGAGGTTGAATGGCACCACTGCAATCAATTATTCATTTATGTATAGTATATGGGAGGAAGAAAAATACATTCAGATGGATAGTACCAAGAGAAGAAGAGAGGAAGAAATGGTAAGGGCCGTTGTGTGCAGTAAATTATTTATTTTCCCTTATGTATTGAACCAATTCATGGGCCTCCTTTATTTTTCTATTGGAGCTTTGTCCAGTTATATACACCCACAATTTAAAATTTTGTGCAGTTAAAGGATAGAAGTGATCAATCCCATGGAACATGGGAGGACGTGTATCGAAATGCCAAAAGGACTGATCGCTCCAGGAATGATTTGCATGAAAGGGATGATGGGGAGCTTGAAAGGACAGGCCAACCGTTGTGTATATATGAACCTTACGCTGGGGAGGGAACCTGGCCTTTCTTACACATTACATCTCTTTATCGTGGACTTGGGCTGGTAAGTTCTCCAATTTGTTGTCTTCTTGTATTCATTTTATAGACTTAGGTGAACATTATATGTATGTGCATCCATACAATTGTTCTGCACGAAACACATTGATTTGAAAAACTACACAATTTGTGTTGCCACCTTTTTTTTCAGTTTTTTCGCTGTCAATTTAGTAGGGATTCTTGTAGTTTTTTCTCTGACTGTTGCATAAACTAAATTCTTGTAGTCCACTAAAGGTCGAAGACCTAGGGCTGATGATGTTGATGCACCTTCTCGTCTTCCACTTCTTAATATCCCTTATTATCGAGATGTACTCGGTGAGTATGGAGCATTCTTTGCCATTGCAAACCGAATTGACCGTATACATAAGAATGCATGGATAGGGTTTCAGTCATGGAGAATAACAGCAAGGAAGGTATTGGATCTCTCTCTCTCTCTCTCTCTCTCTCTCTCTCTCTCTCTCTCTCTCATGTTTATGTATTGATTTTGCCTTACATTTTGTACAAATGATTTCAACAAACTTCCGAGTACCTGAAAAAACCCATATCTGCATCTTTGTCTTAACCTCAACCCATATCTGCATCTTTGTCTTAACCTCTTGATCTTGTTGGAAGTTTCATAGTGGGCCATATCAGTTTATATTCGTGGCATGTTGGAAGGCCTCATTGGGCCTGTCAACAGACCTTGGAACCAGTAAAAGCTCTAGCTTTCATATTCCTTTTTGTTTTTACCTTTTCAGGGTAGAAGAGGTATCACTTGATAACAGTATCTTAGCCATCTAGCAAGATTTGAAACCTGTTTTCTTAAAGATAGTGCCATTCACACACCTATTTATACTTCCCATACACCCTTGTTAGTTTTTGTCTATTGATCTTCTTCAATTCATTTGATCCGACGGCCGAAAATTGAGAGGAGTGTGTGAGAGGTAAAAAAGGGTGTGGATAGCACCACCCTTTCTTAATCTCATTCTTTTTTTTTAAGGAATAAAAGTGTTGCAACATTGTATGCATCATCTTGTCATGCAAATGCTAAATGTTGTTACTTTCACTTACAAATGTTGCATGAGTCCTGTCACTTTAAAATAAAATCCACAAAGAAGAAAGGGGCGACAAAGAAGTTGTATGATAAACGTTCTCGATCTTCTGATAACTCAAATTAAGCAGCATGTGCCTAGTATATCCACTGTTGGGGTATTCTTGGAGATCTGTCTCTAAATGAAAAATGACTAAACAAAGCAATGAATTCTTTTCATCTTTCTGCGTTTATATATATATATATATATATATATATAGGATCCTTTGGATCTAACATGGGGAATGGGAATTGGGACAGGTTTCTTTATCTGGAATAGCTGAAAATGCATTGTTAGGAGCTATTCAAACACGAAGGCATGGAGACGCACTCTACTTTTGGGCGCGCATGGATAATGATCCACGAAATCCTCTGAAACAAGATTTTTGGTCATTCTGTGATAGTATAAATGCTGGAAATTGCAAGTAAGACTGGTGATGCTTTAGTTGATTCTTGTCAGAACCTTCCCTTTCTCTCAATTGTGAGTTAGAGGATCTTTTGACCTAATTTTTCCACATGGTAATTGAAGGTTTGCTTTTTCTGAGGCTCTTAAAAGGATGTATGGCGTAAAGTACGATTTGGAATTTATACCACGCATGCCGGTGGATGGGGACACGTGGTCTGTCATGCATAGCTGGGCTTTGCCAACAAAGTCCTTCCTAGAGTTTGTAATGTTTTCTAGGTAAGAAATATTGCACTTTGTGTATGTACATAAATGCTCTACCATACAATCTACTGTGAAAGCTATTCTTTAAATGTTAACATGAACTGTTGGGTGTGCAGAATGTTTGTGGATGCAATGGATGCACAAATGTATGATGAACACCATTCAAGTGGCCGCTGTTACTTAAGTTTGTCAAAAGTAATTTGCTTCCGCTTTTATCATTTTTCTTCGAATGATAAAATTTTTGCTTGGGGTTAGTGTACTCACGTGTGCATCTGCAAATTGCAGGACAAACGTTGCTATTCACGGCTTCTTGAGTTACTCATAAATGTTTGGGCGTACCACAGTGCGAGGCGGATGGTATATGTGCACCATGAGACTGGTGTGATGCAGGAACAGCATAGGTTTAAGAGCAGGAAAGGTCATATGTGCATCAAATGGTTCTCCTACTCCACCCTAAAGAGCATGGACGAGGACTTGGCCGAGGAATCAGATCTTGAGCACCCCACAAGGCGATGGTTGTGGCCATTAACAGGCGAGGTCTTCTGGCAAGGTATGTATGAAAAAGAGAGACATTTACGGCATAAGCAAAAAGCAAGGAGGAAGCAGAAAAGTAAGGAAAAAATAGAAAGAATAAAAAGGCGGACTCACCAGAAAGCAATAGGGAAGTATGTAAAGCCCCCACCAGAAGCCACAGATAGTTCAAACATAACAATGGTTGCGAGGAATTAATAGTCGAATTTGATTTTTAAGGATTAGGAAGTTTGGAAGTAGTAGCTCAATTTGATTATTCTTTTTATTCCTTTCCCTCTAATTTTAATTTTTGTGAGGAAGGGTGTGCACATAGTTGTAATCTGTATGCTGTGAGGTTTTGTATGTAGAAAAAAGTTGCACCTTTCTTCTGGTCATTACTCGTCAGTGTCGACGAGTGGCGGTAAATGTATAATAGTTTGTACTCGCACTTCTTACCCTAATCTCGTTGTTTTCGTTCTTGGTACATTTTTAACAAGAACAGTAAATACGATTATTGTGAAGTCGAATTTTTTATTATTTCTGATGCAAATTTCAGTTCTGGTGAATGTTACCTCAAATTTTCGACACAAGCACATGTTTTGTTATATTCTTGTTTTACACCACCCCGGCCACAACCCACCCCACCCCACAAAAAAAAAAAAAAAAAAAATGTCTTACTAATGTCTCAATGTTTCACACACTTCATTTGTAATTTTGTGCGCTTGCGATTATTTCTTTGTTTCAAGACAGCAAAATCAACAATCTGGTAACATAAGCAACGAGTATATAAAATGACAATACTAAAGCACCACGGGGTGGTCCAGTTGTTGGAGACGAATTCTGGGCTCGTATTTCACATGGCATGTCCTAGGTTTGATTTCTGACGTTGATGAATCGCACGATGATGGGCAGGGGTGGCTGAAATGCCTTGGTCTCCGAATGGGATTGCTGTGGCGAAGTCACTAACTGGTCCCCTTTTAAGAAAAAAAAAATGCAAAAACTAAAATGGACAAAAGTCGCTCAATAGAACTTAGGGCCATTTTGGGATTCCTGTGCTTTATAAAAAAAAACTGCTTCAGCCATGCTTTAAGAATAATTAACTATAAAATAAAGCAGATGAGCGTTTGGTAAACTGTATTTTTAAAGTGTTGTGAGTAAGAAAAGCAGTGTAAAAGCGTTTGGTAAATTTTAATGTAAAAGTAATATATTGTATACAATGACAAAATGGACATAGTAGTAGGAGTGGGGAGACAACAGTAGTGGTGGAGACAATGTTGGTAATGGTAGTGGTGGTGGTGGTGGTGGTTGCAATGGTGGTGATGATAACAGTAATGGTGGAGGTATGGCGGTGGTGGTGTTAAAAGTGGGATGTGGTGGTTGGGTTGTAGAGGTAACAATGGTGCTAGGGGCGTTGGTAATGCTGGTAGCGACAATTGTGGTTGTGCTGTAGAGGTAATAATGGTGCTGGGCGGCGGTAATGTCGGTGGTGGCAGTTGTGGCGGTTGTGGTTATAGCGGAGGTATGGTTGTCGTGCTAATAGTGGGGTGTGGTGGTTTGGGCCTAGAGGTAACAGTGGTGCTAGGGGCAGTGGTAGTGGTGGTGGTTATGGTGGTGGTGGCGACAGCGGCAATGATGATGGTGCCAAAGGAGGTAGTGGCTATTATGGTTGTGGCAGTAGTGGTGGCGGTTACGGTTATGATTGTAGTGGTGGCAACAATAGTGGTGGTAATGGTGTTGATAGTGTAATATTAGTGTTTGTAGTGGTAGGTCGTAACGGTCACTTATTCTCTAAGGAATAAAATGTGTGTGGAAGGCAAATAATGTCATTTCTAAAATATTAATGAAGGTATTACAACAATTGAAATATGTATTACAGGCTCAACTCTGCTTTTTATTAAAGCAGCTTTTAAAAGTAACCTACATGCTGCTTTTAAAAGCTACTGTCTGGAGGTTATTGTTTTAAAATAAGCAGCATATTTTACTTTTACCAAATATTTTTTTACTGTTTAACTTTAAAATGAAGCAGTTTTTGGTAAAAAAAATAAAAAAAACCAAACGGGGCCTTACTCATGTCACCAAAAATTGAGCGCTCACCAAAATTCAAAACAACCCAACCGTATGCTTGTGATTTAATTGTTGATGTTGTCATAAAAATAACACGTGATGTAAAAATGCTCCATTTTTTAATAGTTGCCACAATGTCCATATTGTTTCATGCCTAACCCATCTTTTAACCCCATTGCACCTTTAAAGTAAGAAAATAAAAGCATGTCCGGACACAACTAGACCTCAACCCAAACATTTGTTAAATCAGGTTGCTTGGGTTGAGGTTGATGTTGTACTCGCCGTCCATGCCGAACCCAACCTAAGCCGAATTCTAGTCAACCTAATCCAACCCAATATAACACACCCAATATTGATCATTGGGTATATGATTGGGATGAATATATAGGATTGTAGATAATCTAGTAGATGTAACCCTGTCTAAAAATAATAATAAAAATCATATAATTATATATGGTCATGTTACTGTTCAATTTTACCTTTTACTATTTAAAATTTAAATAATATAAACTAAATATTAATAGAATCCTCTTTGTCAACTAACAAAAAGGGTGAAAAAACTATTTAGTCTTTTATCACAACAAAAAAGTTAATGGCAATAATGTAATTTCACAAAATAAAATTTTATAGCTTTTTGTTCAAGCATCACATACAGATGATTTTAACATCTCTAATTTAAAAATTAAAACAATAAATAAATGAAACCTCTTTCCCTCTTTCCTCACTCCCACCCTCATGTTCTCTCCAACTCTTTCCCTCTTTAAAAATTAATATATATATATATATATATATATATATATATATATATATTTCACCAAGGCATGTACTAGTTATATTTAAGAAAAATACTTAGCATTACAAAGACGTATGAGATGTACAATAGGTTGACGATGTCGCGCCCAGATCCCGACATATGACTAAGATCTACACGTGACGTCACCACATTCCTATTTATCTATCATGTCTTGCATCCAAGACAAGACCAAAACACAATCAATGATTTAACCACGCATTCATTTCCTTTTATTTCATGGCTGCATCTAGCCTTAGCGTTACACTACCTACGTACCCTAAGAAAGGATCAAGCCATTTGTAGTTCATCAATCACTAAACTCAGACATTTATCCCAGTGCATTCTAACAGGAAGGCATAGCATTCCTCCATCAATTATTGGGCCTTGACAAGCATGAATTATTAGATTCAGGGCTACATAACAAACCCACGTGACAATCAAGATTTCCAATTCATCAATCTTATAAATCACTATGTTTCAACATAATGCCACAATTTATAGCATGCAACATCTCAAAGACAACCAACAAAGCACAGTATTATCCTCTAACCACATGGACAACGAATCTGATCATAGTAATGACAATCATATCCAACATTCTACAATCACTCAAATTAATCAATCCCAAGAATCTAAGATGCACGATATTAACATTTAACTACGTTAATCAATCAATATGATCATATATCAATTCATGAAATTTAATAAAGGAATTCTACATAATTCCCTACCTGGATTCCAAGTAATAACATGATAATTCCAATTTATAAACACAACGTCTACTGTGAGCAATTCCTATTCACTCGAATCTAGGGTCGGACTAACCTTATGGGAATGAGCAAGAGTAGGAATTCTGAACCACTCAACGTCCAACTAAAATATGATCACCCATCGAAATGTACCAAGTACAACTAATCCTCATCCCCTAGGATGCGTATGGTCCCCCATTGCGGATATACTAAGCAAAACAATAGGCATAATCTAATCGTGCATGCAATGTTCACCCATCGCTGATATACCAAGCATGATCACCCCTGAAATACGTATGGTCCCGTATCATAGATATACCAAACATGACCACATCCTAACTCTAAGTAGTGATCACCCATCGCGGATATACCAAGCATGATCACTCCTAGGATGCGTATGGTCCCCCATTGCGGATAAACCAAGCAGAACCATATGCATAGTCTAATAACGTAGGCAGTGATCATGCACCGTGGATATACCAAGCATGATCACCCCTAACAGTCCCTCATCGTAGATATATCAAGCAGGACTATATCCTATAGCTCTAGATGGTGATCACCCATCGCGGATATACCAAGCATGATCACTCCTTGAATGTGTATGGTCCCACAATAAACCAAGTAGAACCATAACCATAGTCTAATTGTGCAAGTGGTGATCACCCATCGTGGATATACCAAGCATGATCACCCTTGAAATAGTATGGTCCCTTATCACGGATATACCAAGCAGGACCATCTATATACCACTGTTACATTATGTAGTTAGTCCAACACACATCCTTCTTACCCCTATCTCAACCTCTATGACTTACAATGTAATCGCCTGCACTATCAATTTCTCATGACCACTAACTAACATGTCACACAAGCATACAAGTTCTACAGAATACTTCTAATAGGATTCTAGGCTTACATTGTCATAATAGTTGCCATACATGTCATTCATATTATCAAGAAGATCAATACACATCTATATCACAATAAGGCGTCCCATACATGTAAACTGAGGTATATATTACTTGGGATAGCTCACTAACCGATATAGGCTCACTAAGCCCTACTTAGTCTTTAGTAATACTAATTTTAGTATTCAAGAACGACTAAGAACATTTTGATCAAAATCAACCCTAGTAGATCAATAAGGAAGATCCGCCCACCAGGTTTCCAATCCGTAAGTTCCTAAGGTCCTCAAATATTACGTATAATAACATATTAAATTTTGGTAACGATCTAACGGCCGGATCGTCGGTTGTTATAATGATTAAGTGGCGACCTCTAACAAAAATATGTCTAAATGATGGGATTTCGTCAATCGGATGTCACATATGGATTTGGGGTATCGAATATAGCCTAGAAGGACAGAGTTGGCCCACTGGCCATATGTGAATGGAAACCCAATTTTCTGACTAGTTTCAAAAGTTACCAAATTTTACAACAATGTAGAGTACATCTAGGGGAATAATTGTCATACCTGGGCCGAAGTCCAATTCGACCGGGAAACACCTGAAAACCACCTTAATCCGTCGGGAACCCTAAAAATTGGTGTTCTCGATTCATCGCCAAAACGAACTCCGACACCTCATCCAATGCTTAGGCCTTGCTCCTAGGGTTAAGAGGAATCTATTAGTGGTGGTGATCGACGGTAATCGTTGTTGGAATCACCGGAAAAGGGGAAAACTCGCTGGAAAAACTGGAACTTTGTGGCTTCGATTTGTAAAATTGGGTTAGGAATTTAGAAATCTAACACCATAGAGACGTTGGCTAGTGCTATTCATATCATATTTTTGTACCACATTTTCATACCACCTTAGGTGGCATTTGATGTGGACAGCCACACCATTTGAATTAATTGGATTTTTAAATTTAGTTCATTATTTAATAAACTGATAATTAAGAAAAACTAGTTAATTAAATGATGATTGTGGTATACGAGGTGACACACCCCGACCGAAATCAAGGTGTGCGTGAGGGTGACGTAGCCATGTGCACAGTGTGGAAGCAATAATAATAATAAAAATGCGAATAAATAAAAACCAACTACTAGCAGTACTAGCTAAGATAAAATGCTAGTGCGAGATTAAGTGTGATAACACAACCAGAGCATAAGTAGCCTAAGTGCAATCCAGCAGGATAAATACTAATTATACAACACCCAAAGGTGACCATACAATGGTGATAATCTGTTAGAGCTACTGTGGATTCCACGCAAGCCACCAAAAAATACTCCTAACTAGAACTTGGAGGGGCGCAAAATAGAAAATGTGAGTGGGCAAAAACAAAGCTTTTCAAAATCATTTTATCTCTCAAAAGTTCTAACCCCTTGCCGTAAAACCTGTATAATTTTCCAAAAAAATAGAATATATATCTATACCACAACCATGCTCAGAATAGCAAAATTCACCAATATGCCAAGTCAAATATCTCATCATAAAAATATGTAAGCCAAGTGATATAACTCAATGCAAATGATATGTTAGCCGGAGTCACCTAACGTGACCTGTACGGCTGAATCTAGAGCTCATCCATCTAGCCGGAGTCACCTAACGTGACCTGTACTGCTCAAATCCACATCTCAACAAATATACCTGCACACGAGTCAGAACCACCTAAAGTGGTCAGTATGACAAGACTGGGTGTAAATAAATACGCTCAAGTGCTACGATCACGTGAAGACTGTGTGAATAATCACGGGTCACCTACGAGTCGAAACCACCTATAATGGTCTGTACGACAGGACTGTGCACCTAACTTGGATCCAAGATGAGCGTATGGTGTGGGAGGTGAACATTACGTGAAGGACTGTGCCCTAACTTTGGGCGGGAGCACCAACACCGGGGTGCAGGTTTATGAGCTCTTAACACATCTCACATAATCATCAATTTACATAAACAATCTACAACTCACTTGGTACTTACCTGAGCGTCCACCGCGTCAAATCACAATATGCACATATCATACAAATTCATAGTCTAAGCATAAATCAATAGGCATGATATTTCAAACATAAATTCATTTAAATCGATTTTCTAGGAAAAATCTCAAGTATATAGGTATATACGGAAAACCAAAAGCCCATTCACTGGTATGTGGAAGGGTCGTAGCCCCCAAACCTTGATTGACTGCGCTCGTCCTGAGGATAAGTCTCACCTTTATGCGAAATAACTATAAAAACGTTAATTTAAAGCACATAAACGAAACTAGTTAATAACTTCTCAAACATTGCTCAAATGGGGAGTTTGAATATACCAACGTGATCTACTTAACACCACGAACATCCCTATATTTTTAGAAAAAATTTCCGACCACCTACGCGCCGCCACGCGCAGGCATGTGCCTGGCATACGGACGGAAACCTTAACGGTGTTAGGGAATATTCCGTCGAAAAATGGAATATACCGTTATATATACTTGACGCCGTTAGTATATTCCGTCAAAGTTGATGGAATATTCTTCATTTTCTTTGGTGATCTTCACCGGAGCTGCCTCCGTTTGTGTCGCTGAAAACTGGAAAAACTTAGAACTTCAATATCTTCTTCATTTCTCAACCAAATTCCATGAAATTTGTACCAAAATGAAGTTTACAATGAGAAGAACATAATCATACCACTTTGGGGGACCTAAAACCAATGGAAATTCACCTTAAAACACCAATGGAAATTCACCTTAAAACATCTTCACAAAGCTCGAGGAGTAATTTTGAAGTGATTTGGACGTCGGGAAGCCCAGGTTTAGCGAGTTACAGGTTTGGCCTAACGGCCAACACGTCTTGATTTTGGTCGGGGTGTGTCACGAGGAGTCTTTCTTATTCATTTCATTGGGTTTTGCAAATTTTTCAAATGATTTGTTGTCCACATCAGATGCCACCTAAGCCGGTATAGAAATGTGGTATAAAAACATGGTATGAATAGCATTACTCCTTCCCTCATTTCCCCTCCTTTCTTCCTTTCTGATTGGCCACTCTCCCTCATTTTCTCTCCCGCAACTCTCTTTTTTCCCTCTCTCCTGTTACCATCTGGTAGCATTTAATTTTTATTTTTATGTTTTTGACAACTAAAATGTCTCTAATTTCTTCGTTTCAACTCCGATTCATGAACGGTTTTCGCCTATGCGCTCGTTGGATCGAGCTCTATCAAATTATACTTAGTGTGACCTAGTAAAGTCCATGGATTTTTAATGATTACTGACCAAAATTCAAACTTCGTAATTAGTTTAATTAAAATCCAAAATTTAATACAATTTAATATAAATTCCCCAAAATAATATAAAATCTTGTCAATACAAATACATAGTTTACAATAGTGAAATCCAGGAATGAGATTTCACATTCTCCCCCCTTCCCCCTTATAAAATTTCGTCCTCGAAAATTTTAGTATCAATTCACTATCCACCAATCCAACTATTCAAACAAATAATGATGAACAAACATGTTCACACTTCAGCTTTATCTAGATTTAGCTAACTCAAGTTCAACCACATTTTACCTTAACTCACAAATACAATCATTGTTGTCTCAGCACGACTTCAACACCAATATTTGTACAAGCACAAAGAATGCCAGTACTGACAAGAATTCATCAATATACTCATGATTCAATTCACAATCATCAACATTCAAGATTCGACTGTAAAATTAATAACAATATATTCCAACTCCATGAAACAATTTCTAACACCCAAAGGTAAAGGTACTTGGACCTAATACCTAAGCTTTGATACCACTAAAAGTTGTCATGCCCCGATCCTGATATTCAACCAAGATCGACATGTGACATCACCATATTCCTATTTATCTATCATGTCTCGTCTCCGAGACAAGACCAAAACACAATCAATGATTTAACCACGCATTCATTTTCTTTTATTTCATGCATGCATCTAACCTTAGCATTAGACTGCATGCGTACCCTAAGAAGGGATCAAGCCATTCGTAGTTCACTAATCACTAAACTCAGACATTTAACCTAATGCGTTTTAACAGGTAGGCATAGTATTCCT
Organism: Pyrus communis; assembly: GCF_963583255.1. Classification (NCBI taxonomy): domain Eukaryota; kingdom Viridiplantae; phylum Streptophyta; class Magnoliopsida; order Rosales; family Rosaceae; genus Pyrus; species Pyrus communis. The sequence goes on along the minus strand of NC_084807.1, from coordinate 16,289,181 downwards.
CCATCAATTATTGGGCATTGACAAGCATGAATTACTAGATTCAGGGCTATATAACAAACTGACATGACAATCAAGATTTCCAATTCATCCATCCTATAAATCACTATGTTTCAACATAATACCGCAATTTATAGCATGCAACATCTCAAAGGCAACCAACGAAGCACAATATTATTCTCTAGCCACATTGGTCAACGAATGTGATCATAGTAATAACAATCATATCCAACATCATTCCACATTCACTCCAATTAATCAATCCCAAGAATCAAAGATGCACGATGTTAACAGTTAACTACGTTAATCAATCAATAAGATCACATATCAATTCACGAATTTTAATAAAGGAATTCTACATAATTCACTACCTGGATTCCAAGTAATAACATGATAATTCTAATTTATAAACACAACATCCACTGTCGAATTCTAACTCTAGGTAGTGATCACCCATCGCGGATATACCAAGCATGATCACTCCTACAATGCATATGGTCCCTTATTGCGGATAAACCAAGCAAAACCATATGCATAATCTAATAACATAGGCAGTGACCACCCATCATGGATATACCAAGCATGATCACCCCTAACAGTTCCCTATCGTGGATATACCAAGCAGGACTGTATTTTATAGCTCTAGGTAGTGATCACCCATCATGGATATACCAAGCATGATCATTCCTAGAATACGTATGCGGATAAACCAAATAGAACCATAAGCATAGTCTAATTGTGCAGACGGTGATCACCCATCGTGGATATACCAAGCATGATCACCCTTGAAATACGTATGGTCCCCTATTGCGGATATACCAAGCAGGATCAATCAGGTACCACTGCTACATGGTGCAGTTAGACCAACTCACAACCTCGTTACCCATATCTCAACCCCTATGATTTACAACGTAATCGCCTGCACTATCAATTTCTCATGACCACTAACTAATAGGTCACATAAGCATACTAGTTCTACGGAATACTTCTAATATGATTCTAGGCTTACATTGTCATAATAATTACCATACATGTCATTCATATTATCAAGAAGATAAATACACATCCATATCACAATAAGGCGTCCCATACACGTAAACTAAGGTATATATTACCTGGGATATCTCACTAACTGATATAGGCTCACTAAGCCCTACTTAGTCTCTAGTAATACTAATTTTAGTATTCAAGAACGATTAAGAACATTTTGATCAAAATCAACCCTAGTAGATCAATAAGGAAGATCCGCCCATCGGGTTTCCAGTCCATAAGTTCCTAAGGTCCTCAAATATTACGTATAATAACATATTAAAGTTTGGTAGCGATCTAACAATCAGATCGTTGATTGTTATAATGATCAAGTGACGGCATCTAACAAAAATATGTCCAATTGACGGGAGTTCATCAATTGGATGTCACATATGGATTTGGGGTATCAAATATAGTCTAGAAAGACAGAGTTGGTCCACTGGTCACGCGCCGCCGCATGCGGTGATTTCCGGTGAACGAAAACCCAATTTTCCGACTAATTCCAAAAATTACCAAATTTTACAAAAATGTAGAGTACATCTAGAGGAATAATTTTCATACCTGAGCCGAAGTCCAATTCGGCCGGCAAACACCTGAAAACCACATCGATTCGTTGGGAGCCCTAAAAATGGGTGTTCTCGATTCATCTCAAAAACGAACTTCGACCCCTCATTCAATGCTTGGGCCTTGCTTCTGGGGTTGAGGGGAGTCTATTGGTTATGGTGATCGATGGTAGTCGTTGTCTGAATCACTGGAAAAGGGGAAAACTTGTTGGACAAACCGAAACTTTGTGGCTTCGATTTGTAAAATTGGGTTAGGAATTTGAAATCTAACACCACAAAGACGTTGGGATCATCGAGAGCTTTCCATAGACATCAAAACCACCTCGAATGGACATCGGACGGGGTCAAGGAACGAGGTTGGGTGGAGAAACTGGGTTGGTTGGTTCTCTCCTCCTCCATTCCCTTATTTCCTTCCTCCTTTCTTCATTTTTGATTGGTTACTCTCCCTCATTTTCTATCCCTCAACTCTCTCTTTTCCCCTCTCTCCTGTTGCCATCTGGCAGCTTCTAATTTTTATTTTTATTTTTTTAACAACTAAAATGTCTCTAATTTCTTCGTTTCAACTTCGATTCACGAACGGTTTTCGCCTACGCGCTCGTAGGATCGAGCTCTATCCAATTATACTTATTATGACCCCATAAAGTCCATGGATTTTTAATGATTACTGACCAAAATTCAAACTTCATAATTAGTTTAATTAAAATTCAAAATTTAATATAAATTTCCAAAAATAATATGAAATCTTGTTAATACAAATACATAGTTTACAATAGTGAAATCCATGAATGGGATTTCACAGATGTGGCTCAACTTGGCCCATTGTTTGTGCTTGCCCGTTTATTAAGAGGGCATAATTTTCTTCCTGTAGTTGCTAATTAATCGATCCATGTATAACTTATATATAACTAAGATATCAGTATTAGTAAAAAAAGTCTTTCTCTCTGAGTGAAAGTTTCTCCTATTGAGAGTCTTTCTCACCTTCTGGTGTGAGGCTTTTAAAATTAAGAAAACTCGGTGGTGACATGGTGTCGACCCTAGCTTCAACCAAGGTCGGTCTCCGTTTCACCCTTCTCTCTTTCTCTTCTCTATTCTTTGCTTCTACTGCTCTCTCCCCTTGCTTTTTACCCCGATCTATTCTATTCCTTTTGCCTAGTTGGTATCCCTCATTTTTGTTCATCAATATTCTGATTTCCAGCTATGAATATCGTTAAGATCATGCGTAGAACTCTTACGTTTTTACCAGCTCGGGTGTTTCCAACACCACCACCATCTCCCTGTTATTTGCCTTCACTGGCAGTGTTCTTTGTGAGTTTATACGAACTTCATCCTGATAGTTAGCTTCTTTCGACCAGTTTTTGGTTATCCTGTCTTTGTGGCTGTGCTCGGGAAGCAGATCAGGATAGGATGCTGCATTTGATGAGGCGATGCTCGGCTGGGGATGAGGAATTGGACGAATCGAGGTTCACTGTGGTGGCGGCGGATGCAGTGGATGTTTCTAGAGTCTGTAAATTCATTTGTGTGCTTAGGCTTCAACTGTTAGTTGGCCCTTTTTTAGTCTGTTTGTCTTGGCCCCTTTTTTGCTTATTTATATGTTAGCTTTGAGCCTTTGGTTTGTTTTTGTATGTTTTTGGTTTGTTGTAAAAATAGCTTTTAACCAAAAAAAAAAAAAAAAAAAAAAAGAAAAAAAAAAGATATCACTATCAGTTGATCAAGTGATGCTAATGTCAAAATTGACTTGTTTCATCCACAAACTTAACCACCTAAGCTATTCCCTCCTATATAAAGACCACCTTGTGGGTTAACCAAGGCTTGGAAGTCATAGTCGAAATCATGGTAGCCACAACCATGAGCATATTATGTTCCTCGACCAACCAATCATTCAGATACTTCAAGCATTTTATCACTAGTATTGCTAGTTGTTTAAATGTTCCTAGTTATAAGATTTTCGGACAATATGTAGTTTAAATGTTCCTAGTCATAGGATTTTCGATTGAGCGTTGACCATCCACTAAGAGTTGTATCTATCTAACTTAGGATGATTTGTCTCAATCATTATGTAGAAACGCTAAGACATTATAGGTGCTCAATAGAGATTAAGTTCATTGAACGTGATCACAAAAGGGATCTTACGTAATCATGTTAGTAATAACTCTTTGGTTGCAATAATGTTGCATTAATCCTTGGACTTGAGGTATTATAGCTGTCTTGTGAGCAGGTCCTCAATCTTTGATTACGTCAAATATTCTACTTTGGTTTAGGTGTGGTCAATGCGTCGTTATAATTGATCGAGATATTCATGTAGTTGAATACACAACAAGGAATCTCTAACTTTCAGAATGGAAGGTGAATGCTTCTTCACATGATTCTGGAGTTTTTGAGCAGAGCAATTTTGTGTTGGAATCATGTGACGTCACATAAGCAAGTGGACTTAGGCCTAACCAAAGTGACTAACAACACTTTAGGGAAGGATCACACTACATTGTCATTGCAACAAAATAGATCTCTCCCGTAATTTTACATTGACTTAGAAACTATTCATACGACTAGATGTCACCCATAATATGTGAAGACTTAAAAGAGTCAGTTATGATCTTCATAATGAGGTTTGATTAAAAGTTATTTTCAGTCCGCTAATAACAATCAAAAGAATTTGAATCGTATCACGGCTTAGTCGATTAGAACCTAATGAATTGCAAGCCTAGAATTTATGATGATAATAAAGTGAAGGTTGTCATTCAGTACTACGGTTTGGTGGTATTCCTCTTCATTTGTAGGTTCGAATCTTGTGAGTGGCGAATTCAATACCAAATTAGGTTATCCATTGTGTGACTTCCCCGAATTTCCTCTCCCATTAGTAAAAAAATATGTCATTGTACTAAAAAAAAAAATTTAAAAAAATGAAGGTTTAAACCCACGGTAGGGTACATGTTGGGCACAAATTTATCGTCGTCTTCTCCGTGTCCCTCCCTCCCGACTAACCGTTGCTTTTCATTGAAAAAGGGTTTAGGGTTTTTGAGCAGTCCCAAATCTGTTAACTTGGGTTTGCTCTGCGACTGAAAAGATGGGGAGAGCTAAAAAAGGCCCTAAATTCGCAGTCATGAAGAAGGTGGTCACCTCCAAAGCAATTAAAAGGTAATAACTTTTGACAATTTCTTTCTTATTTGTGTTTATTTCTTCATTTTTCTGTAAAAAAAGTTGGAAATTTATTCAATATTTGCTATGTGTTTTGAATTCAGCTACAAAGAGGCGGTTTTGAATCTGAACAAGAAGGATCTCACCAAAGAAATGCTACCCAAAAATGTGTAAGTTTGTTTTGAGTTTAATGTTTATTTTAATTTTTTTAATTAGAGGTTTAGTGGTTTCGCATAATTAGTTTGGTTGTGAATTAGGCCAAATGTTTCTTCCGCGCTGTTCTTTAAATACAGCACTGCTTTGGGACCGCCTTACCGGGTTTTGGTTGATACCAACTTCATCAATTTCTCTATCCAGAATAAGGGTAGTGTTTAAATACTAATTGTTGACATTGTACATATAATCGTCTTACGCAAATTTGTTTTGATTCGTGACGGAAGGTTTTATAAACAGCTGCGTGTTTATGGTTGAAAAATCTTGATACATGGTGTACTTTTTTCAGTGAGTTTAATCACATTTTGCTCTTTTAATGAGCTAAAGGTATTGGTTCGAACTTAGAAATTATCTGTAGTGGCCATAGTTTACTATTTTTCTCCTTCACTTTATGCGGTTGGATTTGGAGAAGGGAATGATGGATTGCCTATACCCAAAATGTGAGTCTTAAATAACTCGTTTATTCACTTGTATAAATTCCATTACGAGAAATCTAGACCACGTCTTGATTGCAAATGCTCCTCTATTGGTAGCTTAATATTCTTTTTGGTAATTTTTGTTTTTATAACAACCTGTTTGTATCTTTTGAATTGGTAGGCACTCCTTGTATCACGGATTGTGTAATGGCAGAGCTCGAGAAGTTAGGTCAGAAATATCATGTGGCTCTGAGGTATGTTCCCAACTTTGGTACCTCTTCTATTTCTTTGTTAGAAGGTTTGAAGTTGTTGGATTTGCATATGCATGAGCTGCTCTAATATCTATGTTCATTGTCCTGTTATCATTTTATACTGTTTCCTTTTACATTTTCTAATTTTTCAATTATGATTTTAATTTCCTGTTTGTCAGGTTGTAAGATAACTAATATATTATGTAGCATTAATAATTTATGCTCCAGTTCACCAAAAGATTGCGTTACTAACAAAGAAATTATTCTGTTCCGACAGGATTGCTAAGGATCCTCGTTTTGAGAGACTACTCTGCACTCATAAAGGGACTTACGCTGATGACTGTATTATTGAAAGAGTTACCCAGGTACAATTTACACCCAGTAACTGCACTTTCCTGTTTTGCTCTTTGGAGTCTTTACCCCTTGTTTTCAGTTGGTAAAATACTATCCAAAATAGACTGGCTGAGCTGTGCTTGATTTATCCCTACCAAAGTTGCCATAGTTCAACCTTTGGCATTTGAGAGGCACATGAGCACAACTATCATATCCCTTTTCACAAACAATTGTCTCTCAGTGGGTTCTTAATTCTTATTAAGAAAGGAAACTTTGAGGTTGTGAAAGGCCACAAATTGCATCCATCCTGCTGAGAAGGCATTGGACTATGGTAGGTATCGCCTATACTATAATGGCAGATGTTTTGCAACTGTAGGGGTGTTAAATTTGTATAATAATAGCTTGCTACAGTGTATCTGGCTATCACAAGTTTTATCCATTGTAACTTAAGCAAGAGACTGCACAAATGTTTAGACTTGAGATGGAAATCTCATCAAGAATAAATTAGTGAAATGTTGACGATGAAAAACCTAGAAATGGGAAACCAATGAAATTTTTTGTATCAAATCAGTTCCTTCTTTTCTTGGTTTGTAAAACGATATATTGAAAGTTAGATGGATTTCGAACGTTAAATATATTTTCTCTTCTGAAGCAGTTGTCTAAAGACTATGTTTTTTGTCTATGCTTTCTTTCTGTTAACGTTTTGGCAAAATTTACTAAGCAGATTGTGGTCTTCTGGCAATTATAGTCGCAGCTTATCAAAATTTTCTGATGCATTCTTATGACTGACATCGACTGACCTTCTTGTTGGGTACAGCACAAATGCTACATTGTTGCTACATGCGATCGTGATTTAAAGCGAAGAATCAGAAAGGTGGAATAGCAATTTAGAACCATTTTAAGCGACACTCTGGCTTTAATGTAACAACTCCATAACTTTGCTTGTTTAAGTGCAGGTCCCTGGTGTGCCAATCATGTACATCACTCAACACAAGTATTCAATTGAGAGGTTGCCAGAAGCAACCATAGGTGGAGGTAGGCTTAGATACCAAAAAACTCACATAAGTACTGTTAATTGCCAAATGCTGTTTTATTTCAAGGTTTTTAACCATGTTGAGTTGTTTGGAAAGTTTACGGGCTTGTGTTATTTCTTTTTGAACAAATGAATTATCTATACTAAGGGAGAGGGGTTGGGCTTAGCCTCACAATGGGCTAACAATACTGTGGTTCAAATTCGTTTTTGGCGAGAATCGAACCTAAGACCTCTCACTTATAAGTGAAGAGGAATATCACTAGACTGTAGTACTAAGTGGCTACGGGCTTGTGTTTTTATTTATTAATGTTGACACTGAGGTGTTTTTAGAAAAAGTCTAATGTGAATCTTATGGCCTTTTTGGAACATGGAACCAGTTTACTTGAGGTAACATAAAAAATTTTGTTTTGTTGCAGCTCCAAGATTTTAATGATTGGTACAAAGCAAAGACTGGTACTCAGATTCATATTACATGCTCAGAACAGCAGCAACATCGTCAATGGATTTGGTAGACCCGGAACAATTCGGTTTGCGCACTTTTGGGTTAGGTGAATTTTCTTCATAGGAACTTGTAAACGTTTCTTATTAGTCATAATAGAAGAAATCGAAGTGCACTTGTAGCATGTTAGTGTTATGAATTTTACTTGTGAAACTCTGTTAACTGTAGTAATTATATCCGTTTTTCAATTTGTCTAATGCAAGTGTGCAGCCACATCAAAACTCAACTCAAAACTCATCAGAGAGGAAACAAATAGCATACCATGATGCATCCCACAACAAAAGCAGGGGTTATAACATAACTTTAAGACACCTTCCTGTAAATATAGTTTGACAAGAACGGCCTTGATGAAGTTGCATACTTCATATACACGGAGAACTGTTGGCGTTACTAGTGTGCAAATGGTTATTTTGAGAGTGACTTACATTAAACGGTAGCACTTATTTGATAATTGTTTGTAATTAGTTTTTATTTGTTTAGTTTTTATTTTATTATATTTTTAGGGCCAAGTAGCGGCTTTCTTGGACCAAGAGCATGCATGGACTAAAACGAAAAATAAATGGCGGAAATGTTGCGTGCAATTCCAAAACCCGAAACAATGGATCTTTAGAACTTTTATATTTGATAAGTGTGTGCTAATCGCACACCTCTTTTTACTTCTCACACTCTTAATTTTCGGTGGTCAGATTGAATGAATTGAAGAAGATCAAAGGAAAAAAATTAATAAAAGGTGTGTGAGAAGTAAAATGGAGTGTATGGATATCATACCCCCATTTGATAATATATCACATGCATTTATGCATTAACACACTGTTTTACCTCTTGTAGCACTATCTTGATCTTCATCAAGGTCGATTACCCTAGTGGAGGGCCTTCTTCCTTTCATGCTTCATCTCCTTAGCTTTTGGACTTGAGTGGATTTAGAAACTTGAAATCTCCTAAGCACCAAAGATTTGGTGCCTCTAAGAATTGACACCTTCTAGATTATGAAAAGTGATGGAGAATGAGTAAGAGTGAGTAACTAGTATAGTCTTGCTCTAGAAAAAGAATTGGTAGCTATAAGTGTTTTTCTTTTCTCTTTGGTTAGAGTATGGAGGTGAGATTGAGGAAAAAACTCTCTTACATGTGAGGATGAGTGGAATAGAAGACTTAATGAAAACTTCTCTAGGCTTAGCCTTAAATGATGAGTTATATTTTGAGAGGTTTTTATTGTTTGGTCTACACCAAATTATGCTATGCCACTGCTATATCTAAGTATCAAACTCATTACAAATATACATTATTCTAAAAATCTTCGTCTAGGCTTTAGGTGCTAGGTGCTAGGCTGCTTGCCACCGCCTCGATTAATTTCTAAGTGTTCAAAAATTAAGAAAGGGCGTCTAGACTCGCTTAGGTGCTCGCCTAAATTGCCTAGAGCCCGCCTAGACCGCCTAGGCGCCCCCTTAGATCGTCCATACCCACTTAGGTGGCGACTCTCACTTAGACAGAAAATAGATAACTTTCAATGTGCATTTTATTTTTTTCAAATAAATTGTAAGAGACATGTTATAATAATTAGATGAACACACATTATATGTTTGTTTCTTATGTTCTCATTATGTTCTAATACTTTATAATCTATATGTTGTATGGAAGGTTCTAAAAAACGCTAGGCGCTAACCGAGCGACGGGTTGGAGTATAGCAACTAGATGGCTATATGGGGCCCTAAACGGATTTAAGTAAATTTAATATATATCTTTAGTATCTTTGTCACATCCCAGCCCGGACCCCCACCACATCCCGGGCTCAACTCCACCGTAGCACGACATTGTCCACTTTGGGCCCCTACCACACCCTCACGATTTTGTTTCTGGGAACTCACATGAGAACTTCCTAGTGGGTCACCCATCCTGGGATTGCTCTCATGCGAACTCGCTTAACTTCGGAGTTCCGATTAACTGCGAAGCCAGTGAACTCCTAAAAGGCCTCGTGCTAGGTAGAGACGGGAATATACATATAAGGCTTACAGGATCCACTCCCCTGGGCGATGTGGGATCTAACAATCCACCCCCTTAGAGGCCCGACGTCCTTGTCGGCACACATCCGGCCAAGGATTGGCTCTGATACCAAAATGACACACCCCGACCAAAATCAAGCCGTGTTGATTTTGTTCGGGATGTGTCAATCTTAGTGAATTTGGTGGTATGAAATGGAAGTTCAAATAATCACAAGTATGTATTAATTTATAAAATATCTTTTAGAGAACATATTAATTTATTTTGAATTTAAAGAGAAATGAAAGTGTCAAATATGTGGGTATGAAAAGAAAAGTGAACATTGGGACGCATAAAGATGGGCAACATCAACCTGACAATCTATGTTTTTTGAATGAGAAAAAATCAATAGCACTTGATGCTATGGACTGACAGCCGTCAAGCAACTTATGCTAGCTATCCAAACTTGAGTGGACAAATAAATAAATAAATAAATAGTTTGAGAGTAGTCACGTGGGTGTGGAAGGAAGAGAGAGAAACTAATTTTCTCTCATCTTCTTCCTCTTCGTAAGAACGCAGAGCATAAGCTTATGATAGAAAAACCAGAACACAACTGATCTGCATTCATCCTTTCTCAAGTTCGAAAACAGAAAAAATTGAAATTCCCAGACCACCTAGGTCACTCAGTCGCCTGCCTAGGCCGCCCAAGGGCTGCTCAGGCCGCCTCAGTGCCCGCCTAATCCTTGTCCCGACGCCTAGATGTTGCCTAGGCCGATTTTTAGAACACTGATTGCATGTATACTAATAAAATTATTTATTCTTTTAAGTATAAAGCAGCCACTTATTTATATGATATATAATAGATTTACATAAATTTGTCTAATCTCCTAACCACATAGGCACTAGACTTCAACCTATTGCCCGACTAGCAAATAGGGTATTTTAGAACCCCGCAAACATATGTTAAATTTCATTAAAGGGTTTGAACTTTCTAATGAAAGGCAAATCGGTAAAATTTGATTCGACTGTAGTAGATGTAAATTCTGTGATGGTGGTGGAAACCACAAGATTTTTAGTTTTGTGGATTGGATTCGAGGCCTGATCCACCCTTAGACGCGTGGACATGTCCAACCCAATGGTAGGGACCCATATGAAGGCATGGAGGAATAATTTCTCTCTAAAGAAAGATTTTCTGGAACGAGATTTCTCTAAATTTGAGTCTCCCAAGTTTATGTGTATGGTTATTTCAATTAGGTGCTAATTTTTCTTTACATACGAAAATTTTGTGTTTATTTTGCCGACATTTTCTTCGTTTTTTTTTTTTTTAGAACATTTAAGCCAAAAAAGTCTTTGAATTTAGGCAATAATAGATTTCTAATCTTGTTTTGTCAAGTTTCGCATATAAAGTTGTTGGATTTATGTTACAGATTTTTATTTGAGTTCATAATATGGTATTTCAAAAAGAACAGTTAGACAATGAGGGCTAGTGTTATAGTGAAAATTAAGCACTCATGTGACCCTTCTCACTCGGGTTCGAAGCTCCTCCACCTTTTCTCCCTACTCTGTTAGAACCCCACCTAACTATTGATAAAAATAAATAAAGCGGATTCCGAGCCTCTACATTTATACAATATATTGGATGACTGGATTCCCCTTTCATAAGTATGAGTTATCTTGAATGCATGTGTCAAAGGTGATCCGGCAATTTTGCCATGTACAGTTTTCCTTGCTAGCTCTTGAATTTCTAATTCATAAAATTTGAATTATAAACTTGAGATTGCAACATAAATAAGAATTTATTAGACATCACAAACTTAAAGATTTGAACAAAGTATGTGTGTGTGTGTATGTATACGTGTGTGTGTTTATATATATAAAGCATTCACTTTATTATCAAAGGAAACGATAAACTGATGAAAAGGCACGACTTATTTATTTTACTTACTTTTTAAGCCATTTTTTAGTTGGGGCTTAAATCACAAGCTCCCTTGAATCATTGAACTATAGCCACTTCTGTCATCATTGAACTTAAAGAGATGGAAACCCAACTTCCTAGATCAAATTCCAGTTTGAGGGTCTCAACCAAAAGTATGAACATGAGATATTTATTTGATCATTTTGATCTGTTATGGAGATTGGCCAAGTTGCAAATCTGGTGGATGTCCATTTGGGAGATGTGATTGCTAGTCAACACTTAGCAGATCATTGAAGAGGCAAATTAAGGAGGGTTGCTACTGCAATGAATTGACTCAGAGGTATGAGGCTAGGGGTTATGGCAGTGAGATATCAACGAGAAGGAGTTGAAGTTTCTTCCGTTTCTCTCAATTCATTCTTGTCAATTAATGGGTTTTAAAACCTTTGTTGGTTACGGAAAAGGAAGGAGAAGTGGGAAGAAAAAAAAAGAAAAGAGAACTGATTAATATTTTGGAGAAGAGGCAGGGGACTGACGGAAGACAATTGCAGCAGAGCACAAGGATTTTTCAGCGTTTTTTCTTAACTCAATTTTCTTCTCATTTTTATTATGAATACAATGATAATTTCATCTTTGTTTCAGAACTAATTTTCCTTAGCTAGGGCTACAATGTAGCCATGATTATGAATGCTTATATTCTCAAGTGAATTATTTCAAGTTTTCAATTTCATTGACTATCGTTTGCTGTGTTTATATGCTTGGTTTTAGTCTTGGTGATTAGCTACCATCTTGACTTTTTCTTGGTAAATTTGATGCAAGTTGTGTAGATGCCATGTTTTCAACTTGAGTGATAGCTTCTTGCAAATAGATACCATGATTTTCCTAGTAGTAGATGCCATACTTTAGGATTTGTGTAGTCTTTATATAAATTTCCACGGATCGTAATGAGTTTCATTATGTTAAACTATTCCAGATGTCATGGATGATTGCATATTGGGATGTACGTAATAGTCTAGATGCCATAGATATTACATGTGTTAGGGAGATTTGACTATCAATGAGGTTGAGTACTTGTTAATAATTCACTGCAGAAAATAAGTTGGATTGGTTATGGTCAGTCGGATGCTCTAGCGTTTTACTCGACTGAATTACAAATTGTGTTCTTGGCTGCCACTTTTTGCATTGTGATCAAATTTTATTGTTTTCATTTGTTTTTACTATTAGTTTCAATTTTCAAATCCATCTTCCATCAATCTTTGCTAATTTTACTTCGTTGCAATTGGATTTAAGTTAGTTGATAAGAATTAAATCATTTTCTAAGGTACAATATTAAGTGCTTACTTTCTATACTATCGATCGATTCGTACGCTTGCGAGCATAAAATTTGGAACTAAGTTGGACTAATTTCGGTTAGTTTAAATTTCGCAACAGTTTTGTTGCACTGTATGAGTAGAGTGAGACTGAAAGAAAATTCTGAAATTCAATCATATTGCAATGTGAGATAGAAATTGTTGCACGACCGACTGAATATATATTCCAAGCAGACACAAAAAACTTTAATGTTGCACAACTGATTGAATATATATTCCAAGCAGGAAATAAAACATTATACAGAAGGTACTGTGTTACAAATATAGATTGTTCCAAGTATACTTAACAAGTTCAAGCTGCCACCCAAATAAAGGACATACATTGCAACATTTGCATTACAATATAAAATCTTCTTCAATCAAAAATCTGTCACTTCATTCTGAGAAAAGAAGCAGCCAGAAGGGCCATCATTGGGCAGGAATGCTAATTTCACAACCCTTGCTGCACCTTCTTCGACAGGCAGGACGCCGGAATTGGAGTTTATATCTGTTTTGACAAATCCGGGGCAGACACAATTGATGCGAAAATCGGGGTACTTCTTGGCTAGAACACGTGTATATGCATTCATTGCTGCCTTTGAGAGTATATAGCTAGACATATGAGAAGGCCAGCCTTTGCTCTCAAGCGAACCCTCCTTGAAGTCTTCTAGAAACTGAGTCAGCACCTCGTCTATTCGCTCTTCTGTTAGGTTCTCGACATCACTGAAAACTCCTTTAACCCTGTCACTAGGTATTTTGTTTAAGTTGCCCATGGAGGATGAAACGTTAACAATTCTTGGTGATTCGGATAACCGGAGGAGTGGAATAAGCGCTTCGGTTGTTCGTTTAGCACCGTAATAGTTTATTTGCACGCATTCTTTTGCTAACTCATAATTTTCAGTCATCACTTTATTCCAATCAGTTGTTTCTTTCTGCATCACACACGCCCCAAACATCAGTCATCAATCTATCACAGTGAAAATCTTGTCCAGAATAATATTACACATAATCATTTAATTTGCTAGTAAAATGGCTTGTGAGAAGAATTCTAGCCACAAAAGGTGGCCTTGTGAGAAGAATTATGTCCAACACTTACCCAACCAGAAGCTACTGCAGCTTTAAAAGCATCAGCATCCAAAATGGATCCACCAACCCCTGCATTGTTCACCTGTGCAGTGCAAAGCACAAATCTTTCAATATTTGTTTTACTTCAGCAACTCCAACTATTGAAAAGCAAGAAATTCTAGAAAATGGAAATTAAAAGGTCAGTTTGGGTAGATCCTTAGATGTTCTTATAACCAACTCAAAATCCAATTAATGAGTTAGACAAACTTTATTTGATTCAAGCGATATTCTAATTAATCTAATCTAAAAACTTGGCTACGCCCAAAATCCCAAGTCTTCAAAGACAGAAACTTTTTAAAAAATGAGCTATGATCGTACCAAGATATCGAGTTTCCCGAACTGGGTTTTAATGAACTCCGCGAGAGGAGCAATGGTTGAGGGGTTAGCCACATCAAGTTGATGAAAAACCACTTCACCTCCCAAACCGGACTGTTTGAGTTTCTCAACAGCTTCAAGACCCCTCTTCTCATCTCTAGCTGTTAAGACCACGGTTATTCCATCTGATGCCAACTGCTTGACAATCCCTAATCCTATTCCTTTGTTTGCCCCTGTCACAACTGCACACCTGAAAAATTCACACGCATAACGAAACACCAACTTCAGAACAATTTAACAACAACGAAATAAGAAACAAAAACAAAGAGTGAGAAATTGTTATGGAGTGGCCACCGCTTTGTTGCTTCTGCCATTGATAATGATTCGATATCGATCGGGTTGATCAGTCGGTAGTTAGATAATCGTTTGCGTGCTTATATAGAGTGTTAGAGCTTTGTTTTGTATGTTTACATAAAAATTAGAAGAAAATTGTTCTATGCCATCTTCCAACTACTGAAGTCGGATCTAGTTGTACCTAGAAGAAAGTGGACTTTTCTTTGCACAACGAAAAGAACTCTGGGTGATGCAGCTGCCCACGTTATCCAAAAATTTTTGTGGTGTAATTTGGATTCTCTTTGTGAGAATCCCGATAAATCACCAATCATATTTGTTTATTGCACAATAATTTTCATCAGATATTATTTGTATTCAATTTTAAATAACAATTTTTAAAATAATTTATAATCATACGATATACAATGACCCGACATAATTTATATATCTCCAAAATCCTTACAAAAAATTATCTGAAGAGAACCCTCATTCGTGTAAATCAACCATCAACAAAGACAATTGGAATTTTAGTGTTGACTATTTGTAAATACATATTCCAAAATATCCAATTAATTTGATTCTCGATGCATGAATAAATTTTTTTATGTGCTTGAAACATGAGCCGGTACATCAGGACCAGCCCTGAGGGTGTGCAAGACATACAACCGCACAGGCCCCGTTATTAGGAATATCATAATAAATTAGAATTCTTAAAAGGTTGAAGATATAATCTTTAAAAGCCCCCCATTTTTTTATACGATATCATTTAATCGTTTATTTTGTCATTGTTAAATGCCACACCCCTAAAGTACCCCATTGATTACCGTTAGGTTAATTTGGTTAATTGATTTAAGACACGAATCTCGAAATTTTGACAAATCTAACAACAATCAACTGGGGTGGGGTGAGAAACATCCTTACTTTAGGAGGTGAGCAAAAATGCACTAAAAAAACCGACAATTCATCATAAGCATGCTATTAATATCATAATCTGTGATTTGCTACATGGCCACCACACCATGCTTTTTGTATTAAAAACTAAAGAGTTTCGAACCCAAAAACATAGGGGAAGCATATAAGTACATAGCCACCACATCATGCTTCATTTTTATTTATTTTATTTTGCGCTATATCAATTTATACACAATGAAATATAAAAGAAAATATAGCAACAAAAATTCTAAACCATGTAAGGGCCTCTGTTTGAGTCTTGCACAAGATCTTTAAAATCTCAAAATTAGCCCTGCACTACATTACATATTTGTGTGTCCTAATAGAAATAGAAAAAAAGTCTTCTTTTTTTTTTTTTTTTGAAGTTTTCCTCCACTTACCGACTCATATTTTGGACAGATTAAAAAATTTCTACAAGGCATGAGATCATGTAGTTGGATTTTTTCTCTCAATATTACTTATCGCGTTATCATTGCATTAATAACATGTTTAGTTGTTTAGTACGGGGTTAAGATTGGTTTCGTTTTCAATGTTACTTGTAGAATTAATATATGTGACAGCCCATTCCGAATTATGTTATCGATGGCGTGAAATGACGATTTTGCCCTTGGACGTTAGTTGCTGTCGTGGGTGATTTGTTTTTGGTTGGTGACTCAGCTGGACTACACTCACACACACCAATCCCTTTCCCCGTTGACCCTCTTTCTCTCTGCTTCCTCTCGGATTTTTCTTCCATTTCCATACAACTTGTACGGACAACCCCCAAAATCCTTTCAAACATCGCAGATCAAGGTCGTGAATGGTATTTTTGGACTCTTAGCAAGCTTAGGAGTCGAATGGTGGTAGTGGTTCTGACAGATTTCACAAATGTAGGATCACCTTTGGGTGTTGTTTAATTAGCACTTGTCAAGTCGGACTGCACTTAGGCTATTTATGCGGTATTTCACACTTACTCTCGCACTAGCATGTTATCTTAGCTAGTACTGTTAGTAGTTTGGTTTTTATTTTTTCGTATTTCTCTTTATCATTTTGTTTCCGTGTTGTGCACATGGTTATGACACTCTCATGTAACGGTCAGCAAGCCTTGATTTCGGTCGGGATGTGTCAATACAACTAGAGATTTTGAACTAAATTATTTTTTAAATTAAACTTTATTCGTAGGTCCATGGAATTGAATCATCCAGAATAAAATTCAATCAGTTATTGTTCTATGAAAATCTTCAACCACTCCAAAAAAAAATGTTTGAATTTTAAGTAGATGTAGCATGCCAAAAGATGTTTGGAAACAAAGACAATGAAATTATGAATTTAGTAAGTAGAAGGCCTTATTTCTGGACAGGTTTTTCAATGTACAGAGAACACAACCGATACACCAAGTTGTGTTCCCAATACACTGAAAATTTTCCCTTATTTATATTCCTTTCAGTGTCTTTTAATCCTTTCAGTGTCTTGTAAATTACAAAGGTAGACCAAAAATAAATAGGTTGCTAGACTGCAAAACTATTATGGCCTATTTGGTACTCTACTTGAATCCAACTTTTCAAACTCAAAAACAATTTTCAGGTTTTGGGCCTTAAAAACTTGTTTGGTAGGACTATTTTCAAAAACTGAATTCAGACTAACTAAAAAATATAGTCTATTCTTTAAAAACAAGAAGTGAGTTTTTAGAGTTTTTAAACTTAAACTCACTCCATTCTTTTCTCTCCCTCCTCCCCTCTCACTCCAAATCTCTCTTTTCTTCTTTCTATCTCCCCCTTCTCTTTCTTTTTTGTACCTTTTTTATCTCTTCTTCAATCTGCTTTCATCATTCTCTGAGTTCTTTCTCGCACTCGTCTTCCTCTCTATCTCCTCCGATCCTCTCTCTTCTTTTTCTTTCCTCCAATCATGTCTTATTTTCTTTTCTCCCCTCCTCTTTCTCCCTTGACCTCTTCTTTTTGTATCACTTTGTACAGTTTAAGCTGTAAGATTTAAAATTTTTAAATCGCATACCGAATAAATTTCTGAGTTTTAAAGAAAATTGTTTTTAAAAAAAGTTCTTAAGAAATGTTTGAGAAATAATAAAAATTTTTAAATAAGATACCAAACAAATCCTTAAAATCTGAGCTAAAAAAAATATAGCCTCTGATCGTGACGTATCGCCGCTATCGCGTGTGGTGGAGCACCAATGCCTCAATTTTTTTTTTTTTTTTTATGAACATGAGGACTGTAAACCGGAACACATTGCGAGTCACATTCAAAATAGATTATGTTTAATAACTTTTGGGAACTCACATGTAGTTTGCTGGTTTTAATTACTCTCTTTATGAGAGTTTGTTAGTTTAATTTGTCTCTGTAGGAGAGTTCTTTCATTTTAATTTCATTTCAGTTTGCTAAACCTTTTTCATATCTATGTGTGAAGGTTTAAGTTGTTTTCTTGCTGAATCTACTTTACTTGGTGTTCTACGATCGTGGTTGATGATTACGTGATGCGACTAGACCCATGTGCATTGTATTCTCTGTCCTAATATGATTTGAGAGTTTTTGTTCTTATATGATCTCCATGTAATACAAAGACTTAAACGGTTTTATTGATTTCTGTAATCTTGTGGTTCCCCCAATGAGCTTGGCTTTTAGCGATTGCTTGAAGCCTGCCATGAAAAATAATTACACTACACCTAGTTATATTTAATTTTTCCAATTATTAAAAAAATTTATACTACACCCAACCAAATAACATTTCTCTAACTTGTAGGTAAATTATTTTTCATGTATTGTTAGATATGTTCATTACCTAACTACAAATTAATTTCCAATAACTTACCTACAACAATTATACCATGGGTGTAATGTAATATCTTTCTTTACAATGATAAAAAATATTGTATGTACCAAGAACAAAACTTGCCTAACATAAGTAATTGTACATGGAAAATAATTTACCTATAACAAAAGAAATGCAATTTGATGTATAAAATCAACAATATTATGTTCCACTCATGTTTATACAACAACAAAATGTGTATAACATATATAACAATACATAGAAAATAATTTACGAGGAATGTTGTTTGATTCAAAATATATAATACAGGTGTAGTATTTTTTATTTATTTTTTAAATAATTGGAACAAACTAATTTACCTACCAATTAATATGGATAAAATTGCTACAAAATATATCACGAAAAAAAAAAAAACTACTTTTCTAGTTTGACATAGATATGGTTAATGCAAACACTTTTTTCATTTTATTTCACTTTTTCTACTACTTTTAATTTGGCATAAATTTAGGAATTTGGAAAAGGGACCATAAAGTATGAGTGGCATGAGTGTAAATAAATTGTATTAATAGGTCAATAGTGTTCCTATATCTTTGCAAATTTTAAATTTGGGCTTAAATTGGATCTTTAAAGGTAGATGAGTTTTTATCTAGAAATAATGAATTGTAAGAGCCAAAATCTAAAACATCCTTAATTTTAACATGTGATTGTGTAAATCACTAGTATATTGTATTTAGGATACTAGAAGATTCTCTTCCTTTATGATTGTATTTACTACAAATAAATGTACTAGCCAGAGGAAAAACACAAAAAATTCCTCAAGCACTTCGCTATCCCTCTCTCTTCAATAAAATAGGCCACAACATATTATTAGCACAGTCTTGACAATGCACTAAGGCACTAAAGGTTATTATGCTTCAAACTCGCTCACAAGATTCATCATTGTAATCCAGGTTTTTCTTAAACACAGCCTAAATGTCGATATTTTTTAACCTGATTACATGAAACATTCACCATTAAGCGTGAACTCTAAATTTCATTAAAAGAATTATATATTCTATTTAAATTATTGTTCACAATTATATTATATTACTGTTGTTGTAAATTGTAATTGTGGTGAACTAAGTCTGTGTGAATAAGCAAAGAAAAAGGAAGGAAAAAAACACCCTAGCCGCGTGTGAGCCGCGCCCGAAGCCTCTGAAACCCGCAACTACGCCAAGCCAACGTCCCAAAAGCCCTAATTTTGTGTCTGAGTTCAAGCCATGGTGGTGCCAAGCCCCATGATCAACGCTGCACTGTAGTTTGTGGCACTAGCACACAAGGAAACGATGTCGTTCACGTTGTCTTCCTTTCTTGGCTCTTTGTTCCTAGATTGTATCAAGAACAATCGCGCCAGCAGCCTCAGATCTTCACTGCTCTTCATTGATGACCGGCCACGGTGACACCAACAGTTGTCCCCTCAAGGCAGAGTGATCGTCCACGGCGACCAAATTTGTGAATTCCTGGCGAATTTTCATCGGATTTTAAATCCACCACGCATAATGTGCGATTTCCCTTGCCCGCGTGCTTGACATTGCGACTACTACCCCGTCGACAACAATTTAAGGTAAACCCGCAATGGCGACAGCCACAAGCCGTGACTTGAGCTTTGCTCCGTCCATGGTGACCTAGGGTTGTTACGAACTTATCCCTCGACAGTTTTCGAGGCACCACAACAGACCTCGAGCACCACGCTCGGTCTCACCCATGAACGCCATAACGGCCGTTAGGTTTCGATGCGACATACCTAGACCGATGGCCTCGAGCTTCACATACTCAGCGCCACCTCCAATGCCACCATCCATGATGGCGTCAGGGTTCCTTGGAACCCAGCCCCTTGGGCTCTACGTCTAACAACCCAGTTCAGGTTGGATTCATTTTTGGGCCTACATTTTGGGCTTGGATTTTTTATCCATGTTTTTCAACCCATATTTGGGCTTAGGCTTACGGTCGTCTCCGCAATCGGGTTGGCCTATAACCCAGCAAATTTATAAAATTGTTTTTTTGTCTTTTCGGTCTGAAGCTCCAAAAAATTTTAGGCCTACAATCAGACAAACCATCCAACTTTGAACTGGGCTTTGTTTGTTTTTTTTTTTTTTTTTTTCTTTAGGGCACTATGTATTTTGGCCCGTGTGAAATATTGAACCCTATTTCGTTTTTCTTAGCCAATATTTGAGTATAGGCTGTGTCGTCAACCCATCTACTTCCACTAGCTGGCTCGTATCCCAACCGACTAAAGTAATATTTTATTTTTGGGCATGAAGCTCTTCTTTTTTTAAGGTCGTTCCCTATCTTTTCACACAAAGGGTCTCGAAGATACCCACTTCCACTCTATTTGTTTTTCAATTGCTTTATGTATGTGCATGTTGGTGTATATATACATATATATAGTCTTGTACATATACGTTTGTTTGCAGGTATTTTAAACCCGAAGTTCATACTCTTAACTCGAACTTGAAGTTTCCTAGCACTCACTGCCAATGTAGAGACCCGAAGTTCTCCATGATTAATCCACTAAACCAAACCATGTCTTAGAACTTGAATGTTTTAACTTTGATGCTTATGGAGGTTTTATCTCCCATAGCACCAACAACAATTTTATTCTCTCCATCCAATGGATTGTCAAAACTTAACAAGTTCAATTTCATTAATTTGAAAGGTTATAAAGGAAAAGTGAGAATCCATTGAAACCAACAATGGCTAAAGACTTATGATGAAGCATTCCAATTGACAATACCTCGTTAAAAATGATTCCATGGCTCTTTGACTCGCTCTACGAACGTTTCAATCATGAAAGATGATCTATTGCCTGAAGCAAGACTTGATTGAAACATTTACGTATGTGAATGGGTACAATTTGGAAGTTTATAGAATCCAATCAAATTTTGACTAGAGAACACACTCCATTTGCCTGAAGCAAATGTTAAGTGCTTCACGAAGCCTAATTTATTAAATTTCGAATTGGGCCACAACATGGGTATGAAACCCAAGCCCACAAATAGTGGTAGAATCAGGGCTTGCAAAAGGGTTGCGTCACGACTAGAAGGTGATTCCTTAGCCCCTGAGATCCAAAACTTCAAATAAGGGACAATATTCCCAAACCTCAACTATGGAGAATCTACTTCTGTTTTGATGGAAAAGACCATTAGTTAAGCACTTCTATGTGCCTCTACCAATGTTGTTAAGGAGTACCATTAACGTAGTCAATTTGTGAGACTAATTTTGCTCCACCTAACACATTTGGAAAAGCAAAATTTTGACATGGAAGGGTCATGTTCGCCGAACTCCCTAGTTAGTTGTTGCTTACTTTGTGAACAATTTCTTATGTTCCCGGATTCAAGTTTGATGTTTGTTTTAGTTTTGGATAATGTTATGGATATTGTCATCAAATATGAGTTAATTAAAGGGAGTTTTAAAATCATGTTTCTTATATACATGTGACCATATTCAATTAAACACGTGATTAGATTTAAATGTGAGGAAGTTAGTTGTCCGGATGAATCTGCTACTACACACCCTAACTTCATACCTAAATCACCTTTTAACCATTGAATTCAGGTATATCTAACTTGATTAAGGATGTTGGCACCACTTCTCCTTGTACGAATGATACAGAATTACCATTAAAGAGGTCTTACATTCTCCCCGTTCCAGAAGAATGCCATTAAGTCTTAAGGATATTGAGAGAATAATGACCATGACTGAAACCAGTGATGAAAATAGAGTGGAATATCTTTGCATCATGTCCTATAAACATGGCTTAAAGGATATTTAGGAACCAATGCACCCGTATAAGGCGCACTATGTAGCATAGTCGGCCAGAAGCCAAGTGATTCAAGCAATTTACTTACTTTGGCACGACCGTTTGGGACACTTAGGTCGAACAATGATGCCACGTATTATACGAAAGCATAACCTTACCCGTAGTAAGGATCTTGTGCCTACAAGCATATCTTGCCAACTTGCTTGTTGGGAAAATTAGATCTCTATATCATCCCTAGGAAAGGTACTACATGACCTTCTTTTCACATTGGATTCAAGGGAATAGTTGTGGATCCAACCAAAGGGTGGACCATGTAAGTACTTATGGTTTTGGTTGATGAATCGACACACTGGTCACATGTTTGTCCACCTACATTGCTGCTAACTTTTTGGCTGATTTTACCTTAAGGGTTCACCACCCTAATTATCCCATAAAGTCTAGAATACTAGATAATGCTAGAGAGTTTATATGGTATATTTTTCGATAAGTTTTCATGTCTTTTGGGTTTGAAATTGAACATCGATGACCCTAATTTTACCCCAAAACAGCCTCACAAAAGTGATTATAAAATGCAATTAAATTAATCTCGAGCCTTGCTGAATGCACCAAGCTTTTGGTTTCATCCTAAGGCTATGCAATCTTGTATGCAACTATGTTGGTCAGGTTGAGGCCCATTGCAACCCAATACTATTTTGGCGTTACAATTGGTTAATGATATGACCTGACCTTTCGTAGTTACATTTGGGTGTTCATTTTGTATGTCAAGTTGTGCCACCACAACATACCAAAATGGGTCCTCAAAGAATGACCATTGTCGACTATGATTCTTCTTCGAACTAGCTCTTTCGAGCCCTTTCAAGCAATCTTTTACCATTGTCAATGTCACATGCAAGTCTCAAGGCCCAATTGTTATATATGCAAATGTGCGAAATCGAGAAGACGTTATTTTCGTAAGCATGCCATGCTACTTTAATTAAACCACACATTTATATAAATCACACCACACTCGTGCGAACTCATGCATATTCGTCACGCCATGCTTTATCAACCTAATCACTATTCATGCTAAAACAAGCCCAAGTCACACGCCCGGGGCTTGTCGAATGAATTACAGCGTGGATGGTTACAAAAGTTTATTGGGCCTACGTGGAGTCATGATTGTGGAAGACTTTGGGTTACTTAGGAGCCCAAAAGTCCAAGCTCATAACCTTTGTATTCAACGTATGTGGGTAAGTTTAGAGAGAAGTAGCCTAATTTCCTCTTTTTTTTTTTCCCTAGCAAGCTAACCAACTTAGTTAGGAATGAACCAAACCCTAAGCCTTAAAGCTATGTGAAAGCCTAATAGAGCATGCATTTAATGAATAAAAAGGCTAACATTCCCTTCCTAGCTCATGCTGAAGATCAACGCTTGAAAGCCAGGAGATGTAGTATTGGAAGTAACGCATGTGGAAGACTTACCCAAAAAAGCAGCACATTGGGAAGGAGGTCCAGCGCAGGCTTCACAAGACCAGCAACGCCTAGCTAGCTTGCACCAAAACGGAAGTGGCATAAGAACTAGGGGAAAAGGGAAGGAAGACCACAATTAAAGATTCCTTAGGATCCCTAGAAAGGAATTATTCACCTACAAAAAGAGGTATTATAAACCATTAAAGAGGGAAGAGGCCAAAACATCATAACACAAAGCTTGAGAGGAAAGAACTTTTGGAGGATTGTTCTGCACCAAGCTAGGGAAATCTTTCCCTTAGTGTAAACATCCTCAAATCCTAGAAAGCATCACTCCGCAACCTTAGTAGTTTCCATAACCTCCCTCTGAGTATTCTAGCCATTAGAAACCTTGTTACTACCCTAGGAAACCCAAATTATCCAGCCTAGAACACCATGCAACCATGCCAACTCTCTCTCATGCTAAACTACTATTCTAAAAATCCCCGCCTAGACGCTAGGCGGCTGGCCACCACTCCGATTAATTCCTAAACATTTGAAAATTAAGAAAGGGCGCCTAGACCTGTTGAGGCGCCCACCTAGACCGCCTAGGCACCCGCCTAGGTTGCAACTCACTTAGGCAGAAAATAAATAACTTTCATTTTTCATTTTATTTTTTACAATAAATTAGTAGGGACTTGTTATATACTTAAATGAACACACATTATATGCTTGTTCCCCATGTTTTCATTATGTTTCAATACTTCATAATATATATCATTCTACTTTGTAGTTTATGATGAAATTATATATATTTTAAGTATAAACAAACACTTAGATACATGAAATATAATAGATTTACTTAAATCCGCCTAGTCCACCTAGGCGTTAGGCCCTATCATGTCACCCAACTAGCACCTAACGTCTTTTAGAACCTTGTGCTAAACTGATGAACTTTTAGCTTCTGCACCATGCCTCACTTAAGCGAGCCATTATTTGCCTAGTCATGCTAATCTTTAAGTCATTGATCTAACCGACATATATGAGCTAACTTTTTCGAGATATTCTAGGACTTGGTATGAAACCAAACCAAGGGAGACAAAAGGATATTCTCAAAGCCCAAGTCCACTTTGACCTAAAAGTCCCCTAACAACCACTTATAGTTTGTGGATTGGCATTTTGATGACAGAGTCTTCCTACGTTAGGGGGAGATAAGAACGCCAACATCATGAAGAATAACGCGAATTAGCGTGGACATTACCCACCATGTCTCATCTCGATTCCCATACTACATGAGTATGATAAGTAAGTGCAATATATTCTAGCTTTCAGAACGTTGCTCCATACTCAGTTCTCTAATCTAGCTAAAGTGACGAGATCATATACCAGCTACAAACATGTCTGCAAATATAGAAATACCTAACGGATGTCGAGTTAACATCCCTGAAGGGTGTGTTGCCTACCCCTGTTGGATGGCTCGATACCTCGAAGACTAGCCAATCATTTGTCCTCGGCTAAATATGCAATAAAGCACTTGGTTTGTAGGATTCACTTCCCTAGAAGAGGAAGAATATGGCACAAAACGAATCCATACTCGATCCCTATCTTAACCATTCCATTTCATGAAATTAATCTGGATTATTCTGAAACCTAAAGTTCTTGGTCCAATATATTAGTTTGAGTGAGATATAGAATTGGAATGAGATTATCATTGATGATGTTTCACTTATATGGTAACTATCGACATAAATGAAAAGTACAATGTTAAACCACGTTCTGTTGATGTAGTCAACTTAAAACTGATTGGCAAACCGGAAATAAGCAATCCAAGTCTAGTTTGATTCCTTACCAAAGTGTGTTTGAACCTGTCATTCCTATATTGTCCAAGGTAGTCCTGTCATGTTACAAGTGGGAAAGGAAGCGTAATGAGATGAATTAAATATTGCAATATGATGCACACCTCATGGCACAAGGCTTCTCTCAAACGCCCTTGATTGGTATATAGCTTATGAATGTGGTCACAACGTCTCCATGGAGATATTGATATGGATATTTACATGTCAGCTCCCGAAGAATTACATGGACTTGTTCAAATAGTTCTAGACCATTAAACACCTTTTCAATTCAAATGAGGCATTCACTTTACAAATTGAAGCAATCTAGGAGGATGTTGTATGCCCGTCTAAATGGTTATCGGTCAAGGATATGAGAATATGTTATGCCCTTGCATGTTAACTAATAAGTATTCTAAATTGCAAGAGTTGCAATCTATGTTGATAACACAAATCGCATTAAGACTTCGGAAGAGTTTGAGAAAACTGCATTGCAATGAAAGATGGAATTTGATATGAATGATCTTGGGGAAACTAGCTTATGTCTTAACCTGAAGTTCAAGCGTTGTTTTGACGGTATTCTGGTTCATCAGTCTAACCGCACCCATAATGTGTTGCTTTTGAGTACACTTATGATCGATACGCTAAATGCAAATGAGACCTATGAAGAGCTTGTGGAACCCGAAGTTTCATATATAGCTTCAACTTTGCGCTTTGTTATACTTAGCTCATTGCATTAGACAAGACATCCACTTCATTATTGATTTGTTGGTAAAGATACAACAATGCCATACACGCTGCCACCAAATTGGCATTAAAGACATTTTTCCGTCACTATGAATTTGGGCTTATCCCTACGCATCCCGAGAAGATCCAACCCATGATCCTCGGAATGATGCTTTCCTTTACTTATCAAATCCGTATAAGGCACGTTCCTAGACAATTATATCTTTATTGGTTGGGATACTGCAATATCTTGAAGGTCCATGGAATAGACCTTGTTGCGAAATCTTCGAATGGTTCTAAGCTCACTGCACCTCATTACACCACATGTGAGAGAAATGATTGAGAGCTCTTGTTAAGCTTATTGGAACTACCTGCAGTTTTTTCATCCATCATTTAGTTTCAATGACGATCCATGAAGACAACGCCACATGTATTGGCCAGACCAAGATAGGATACATCAACAAAGTCAACACTAGGCATATTGTACCTTTCTCGCATCTGTAAAGCAACAGAAGATTGAAGTCAAGCAGATCTAATCCTAAGCCAACATTAATAACCTCTTCACGAAGTTACAGCAGAAGTTAACCTTCCATAAGCTTGTTTGAGGAATTGGTATGTGTAAATATCTCATTTGCAACGCTTATAGTTCTCATGGGAGTTTTGTCGAACTCTAGGGGAGTATCCTAAAGTATACTCACTTGACCTGAATGTCTTTTTTTCCCTTAAATCAGTAGCATTTTTCTCACTAGATTTTTGCTAACCTAACGATGGTTTAGGGAGGCACCCACATTGAGATGGTCGTACTATTGTGTGCATTTTCTACAACTTATGTTCAGAAGATGTTAAGTATCCACATCTTGGATTAACTCACATTTTCTCCTTAGACTATGGCTTTATCCCATTGGGTTTTTCCATAGAAACCTACTCCTATATGCAATCCCTTTACAGACTGGCTCTTGCTACTTGTGCTGACTAGACGAGATGACTTCATCAACTGCTTCTGCATTGCCGAAAAATCTAATGCACCATCTACTTAAGTATTTACACACTCAAATGGGAGTGTTGTGATATTAATTATAGCAAATGTGTGAATCACTAATAGATTGCATATAGGATACTAGATGATTCTATCCCTTTATGATTGTATTACTTGCAAGGCAAGAAGTCTTTTCCACTTTACTTAACTAAAGGCACTAGGCATGAGGAATAAACATAATTCCTCGAGCTCTTTTCCATCCCTCTTTGTTGTGCTTTCTCTTTCCCTTCAGTAAAATAGACCCTAATGTGTATGAAAATCGATTGGGGTTTTCTTTGACACAATTGTCATCACTACATTGTAGTAGACAAGGATTAAAATATTGGCGAAATTTTATCCAATAGCTGTAATGCAATGTTTATCCAACTTTCGATTAAATTTCGACCAAATATCGACTATGTCTGTGATGTTGCTCAAATATTCTGTGCGGATCGGTTTCAGTTTTGCCTAATGATTTGTTCTCGAGTTGACGAAGAGGTAGAAGTTCAGACCACTGAGATTCCATCTGATGTCAACTACTTGACAACTTCTAATCATATTCCTTTGTTTACTCTGGCCACAACTGCAAACCAGAAAAATATTCACCGAAACTACAAATTCAGAAACAAACACCAAACAAAACACAAAAGTAAGAAACTATTATGGAATTAGGGACCTATCACAACTGCATACCTGATAAATACCTCAAAAATACGTATTTAGTAACAATGTCATTATCTCTTAATGTAATTTTCCTTACATTAGAGGGAATTATGGACCTATCATAACCCTAACTCATTATCGGACCCTATTTTGTCATTTAGATGGCTCAACTCAAACGTTACTCTATTTTTGGATAAAAGTTTCATACAAATAAGGCTAAATTTTTTAGAAATGTCTTACAAAAATTAGATCGACGTCTTGGATAACAAATTCTTTTTGTTAGGTGGTGTCTTTATAACGCATTTTCAATGTTTAGGTCGTAAGTTTTTAGCACTTTGCTAATTCATTGGTTGGTAATATTCTTATAATATATTTTTAACAAATGACTCTAAATATTCCTTGGCACTTTAAGTCCTCGTATCTAAACATCCTCCACATGAAATATGAACCTTCAAAGATTTTATCAAACTTTACCATTTTCTCTTCCATGGTATGTGTGGTGAGTGTGATTCAAAAAATCAACAATTCGATCTTGCATGTAAGGATCTAATAGATCTTTGCAACACTTAAATCTTTCTTAAAACCTATAACACCATGTTGTACATACTAGGGCTAAAAACAAAAAACAAAAAAAAAAAAAAAAAAACAAACCTGACTTGTGCAAACCGAACCCAAGAATCCCGAACCTTTCGGTTGCCAAAAGCGAACAATTCTTGAAATTTCTGTAAGGCATCAGGACCACAGTGTCGTATGTTCAGTAATACCGAACTGAACAAAATAGAATTATAATTATATAAAATAAAATTTTAAATAATTCTAATCTTCGAAAGTTGAGATTAAATCCCAACCGTCCATAAAACATAAAACTCTCTCTCTCTCTCTCTCTCTCTCTCTTTTTCTGTCACACCACACCAAACCACACCTCCAAAATTCATCTTCTTCGGCGACATCGCATCATCAAATTCATCGCCTAGTCCCACTAAATTCATCTTCCATCTTCGGCTTGCACAAATTCTCTCTCCTTCTCAACCCTCCACCACCCATTTCCGTATAAGGTAGTAGTCGACCAACTCTCTCTTCATCAACCCATAACTCACCAAAAACCATTTTCATTTCGGCTGTTGAGGTAGAGCCCCATTAATTCTCAACTTGATATGCACCAATTCTCAGGTTTCTTAACTCAACCTGCAAGTACCAGTAGCAATGGCAGAATACAAGGAAGGAAAAGCTAGAAAGAGATATATATTTGTAATATATTTCTTTTTTAATATAACAGTTGTCCATTTTCTTTCACAATTGGCTACATATATTGTTCCGCAAACACTCTAAGCCAGCTAGCATAACTAATCATTTAACAGCTTAATTAAAATACTTATTTAATAGCTAAACTGCGATTAAGATAATCACAGCTATAACATTGCCTCACTCTTCAAATAAACCTTGTCCTTAAGGTTGCAATTAGAACTTGAAGTCTGGAAATCTTGTAGTAAACTCATCATAGTCTTCCCATGTTGATTCTTCAACATTTTTGTTCTTCTGGTGGATAAGCAATTAAACCCTAGTTGTATTGTTCTTCTTGTAAACCCTTCTCTGCAACACTGCTTCAGGCTCTTGAGCTTGTAGACCATCATCAGAATGGTAATAGTGGCACAAGATTAACATTAGGACCAACATGTTTCTTCAAGCAACTGACATGGAAGATTGGGTGTATCTTGGAAGTCTCAAGTAGCTTCAACTTGTAGGCCACATTACCAATTTTCTAAAGCACTTCAAATGGGCCATAGAACCTTGGGTGAAGCTTATGATAGACATGAATTGCAAGTGACTACAATTGATAGGGGATAAGCTTCAAGTAGGCCAAATCCCCCACATTAAAAGTTCTCTCACTCATGTGCTTATCTGCTTGCACTTTCATCTTGTTTTGAGCAATGACTAAGTTAGTTTTAAGCATTTTCAACATTCTGTCTCTAGTAATCAAGCCTTGTTCTGTAAAAATATATTCGACTATATTGAATTAAATCAAAAGAGATACAAAAGGCTTTATATACAGACTCATTCTCTTGGAAGAGAATTAACCTAGCCTACAATCTAGCTATACAAAAAAGGAAGATTTTGTACATATCAATTACAGACTTTGTTTCCTATTCTAAGCCAAGATATCAGTCATCTTGATATCATTGACTTCTCAACACTCCCCCTCAAGTTGGAGAGTGTACATCGAGAACTCCCAACTTGCGTATGATGGATGAGAAAGCCTCTTTTCCTAATGCCTTTGTGAATACATCTGCAAGCTGGTTTGAAGAGGGAATGTATCTTGTGACAACTGATCTATCTTGTATCTTGTCTCGAACAAAGTGACAATCAATCTCTATATGTCTAGTTCGTTCATGAAAAACTGGATTAGCAGCTATATGGAGCGCCGCTTTGTTGTCACAATGTAGCAAGGCCGGTTTTGGATGAAGCAAACCTAAATCCCTCAGAAGATATCGAAGCCATGACAGTTCACAACAAGTTCCAGTCATGGCTCTATATTCGGCCTCTGCTGATGATAAAGAAACGGTCTTTTGTCTCTTTGATCTCCAAGAGATCAACGAAGAGCCCAAAAAAACGCAATAACATGTAGTTGACCTTCGTGTCGTAGGACATCCCGCCCAGTCTGAATCACAATACGCGCTTAAGTTTAAGTTGTTTTGAGAAGAGAAAAACAAACCTTGTCCAGGCGTACTCTTCAAGTATTTCAGAATTCGGATGGCTGCTTCCATATGCGGTTGTCGTGGTTCATGCATGAATCGACTTAACACATGCACGGGATAAGTGATGTCCGGCCTTGTAATAGTTAAATAGATCAATCGCCCAACCAACCTTCTATACTTTGCCGGATCTTTAAGCAACACACCAGTGTTAGAAAGTTTAACATTCTGCTCCATAGGAAACTCCACTGGGCGAGCTCCCAAAAGACCACTATCTTTCAAAATTTCTAAAGCATATTTTCGCTGAGAAATAAAGATCCCTTTCTTTGACTGTGAAACCTCTATTCCCAGAAAGTACTTCAAGTTACCAAGATCCTTGATTTTGAAGTGACCATGAAGAAATCTTTTAAGAGCATTAATTCCTTCAGGATCATTGCCAGTGATCAAAATATCGTCAACATAGATCAGGAGAGCTGTAAAGGATTGCCCTTGCTGCCTCGTAAATAAGGAATAATCTGCCTTTGATTGAATATAACCAGCGGATTTGATTGCTTCTGAAAACTTTGCAAACCATTGCCGGGAAGCTTGCTTCAAGCCATAGAGGGATTTATTAAGGCGACATACGATATTCTCCCCCTGTCGCCGAAGACCAGGAGGAAGGGTCATATAGATTTCTTCATGAAGATCACCATGAAGAAAAGCGTTATGGACATCGAGTTGGTGGAGAGACCAGTCTCGGGCAGCAGCAAGGGCTAATAAACAACGAACAGTGACCATCTTAGCAGTAGGGGAAAAGGTATCGTGATAATCAACACCTTCAAGTTGAGTGTAACCCTTGGCGACGAGGCGAGCCTTATAACGTTCAATAGAACCATCAGAACGATGTTTGATCTTATACACCCAACGACAACCAATGGGAGCTTTGCCGGCAGGGAGAGGAGTGAGTGTCCAAGTATTAGTGGCTTCCAAAACACGCAGTTCAGAGTCCATGGCAGCTTGCCAATGGGAATGAAGGGCAGCCTGAGCATAAGTGTGAGGTTCAACCTGCTGACTGATAGAAGCAAGGAAAGATTGTTGTTGAGGTGAGAAGCGATGATAAGTGAGAAAATTAGCAAGAGGATACCTTGTACCGGTGGGAGGACCTGTCGACGAAGAGGATGAATCCATTGGTTGGGTAGAAGGCAAAGTAGGGCAAACATAATCACTGAAGCGAGCTGGAGGAGCTGAGTGACGATCAGAGCGGCGAAGCACGGGTGCAGAGGGCACGGAAGGTTCTGGAGGCACGGGCGCTGGGAGCGCTGATATGGCAGGAGCAGGGACAGAGAGAGATGTAGCATCGGATGCGGGAGGAAAAGACTCAACAGGTGACACGGGAGAAAGAATGGGTGCGGAAGGGGATGCGGAGGGATCAGTGTAGTCAAGAAGGGGTTGAGGTAAGACAGGTCCGGGAAACTGGTCATCAGAGATGGAGTGATGTTGGTAAGGGAAAATATGCTCGTGGAAAATGACATCACGGCTGGTAAAAAACTTATGGGTGGTGAGGTCGTAGAGTTTATAGGCTTTTTGACCAACAGGATACCCTAGAAAAACACACTTATGAGCACGGGGAGAAAACTTATGAGAAATGTGAGTATTTGTGGCATAGGCAAGACATCCAAAGACTCGTAGGTGGGAATAGATAGGGGATTTGGAATAGAGACGTTCAAAAGGTGTAGTGTTGGAAAGAATTTTGGTAGGGAGACGATTAATAAGGTGAATTGCTGTGAGCACACATTCACCCTAAAAACGAAGTGGTAGGTTGGCTTGGAAACGCAAACTACGGGCTGTTTCAAGGATGTGACGATGCTTGCGTTCTACAACCCCATTTTGTTGGGGCGTATAAACGCAAGAGTGTTGGTATATGACACCGTGGTCATGGAAAAAATCACGAAGGGAGAAAAATTCACCTCCATTGTCCACACGGATTTGACAAACAAGTGTATTAAATTGAGTACGAACATAAGAGAAAAAATTCTTAAGGAGGTGTTGGGTCTCATTTTTGTGATGCATAAGAAAGATCCATGTGAAACGAGAATAATCATCTACTATGGTCAAAAAATATTTGGCTCCACAAGTAGAGGCAATTTTATAAGGACCCCAAATGTCACAATGAATCAAATCAAAAGGTTTCTTGGTTGAAATGGTACTAACACCAAAAGGTAAACGACTTTGCTTGGCTAATGGACAAACATCGCAAGCATTATTAGACTGAAAAGGAAAATGTAACATGTTTTTGGACATAAAATCTAATCTAGATGATGACAAATGACCTAAACGTCGATGCCACAACTCTGTAGGTGATAGAACCATGTTGCAGAAATGCCTTGAGGTGCCATCTTGGACAGGGGCCAACGCCACCAAATAGTAGAGTCCTCCCCGTTGCTTACCCAAACCAATCGTCCTCTTCGTGGTCAGGTCCTGCAAAATACACCAAGTGGGAAAAAAGGTGACGAAACAATTTAATCCTCCAGTAATTCGACTCACGGACATCAAATCCACATTAAAAGTAGGCACACACAACACATCTCGTAGTAAAAAAGTAGAACTCAAAGGTAAATCTCCAGTTGCTACAATAGATGCTTGTTCTCCACTTGGCAATAAAACTGGCAGCATATTAGAATTTTTCACACTATTAGTGAGCAGTTTCGGTGAGGAGGTGATATGGTCCGTCGCACCACTATCGATAATCCATCGATGGAGATGCAAAGGATTTTTTGACAAACCTTTGGTAGTGGTGGCAGCATTGGCTTGAGGGGCAGCAGATGCATCTTTGCCATTCATAATACTGAGAATTTGTTGAAATTGAGAATCTGATAAACCTGACATCACGGACTGCATTTCTTGCACAGAAGGTCCTTCAGAGGAAACTATGTTAGCTGACGAAGAGCCGGTGTCTTGCTTGGAGCGATTCCTACCACGGGGATTAGATTTGTTGGTCTTATGAAGACGATGCCCAGGTGGGTATCCATGCAACTGGTAGCAAGTATCAATAGTGTGGTAATCTTGATCGCAGTGCGTACAATGCATGGGTTTGCGAGTGGAAGAACCTGAGGACTTTGAATGGTGGCCCTGGCGAACTGCCATGGCTACCGTTGCAGTGGTGGTGCGAGAAAGGCTCAAAGAGCGTTGTTTCTCCTCCTGTGAGATTGAGGAGTAAGCTTGACGTACAGTAGGCAAGGGATTCATCAAGATGATTTGTCCTCGAACAGCACTATATGAATCATTGAGTCCCATAAGGAACTGCATCAACATGTTCCTTTCATTTTGAGCACCGCATGTGCATGAGGATGAATCACTGTAGGAAGACAACTCGTCCTACAGACTCTTCAACTTGGTATAGTAGGCTGCAATAGAGAGTTGATCTTGAGAAAGACACGAAATATCCCGCTGCAATTGAAAAATCTGAGGGGCATTACTTTGGGAGTATTGTTCTTCCAATTCGTCCCAAATCTCATGAGTGCTAGTCATGTAGAGGATGCTGTCTGAAATATCTGAATCGATTGAGTTGATGATCCAGGCAACAATCATGTCGTTGCATCTCTTCCATGCAGCATGATCGTTCGGCTAGGTTTTTGCTGATGGTTGTGGAACAGTGCCATCAACAAAACCAATCTTGTTTTTAGCACTCAAGGAAATCTTCATGGCTCGGGACCAGGTGGAATAGTTGTCCCCATTAAGGGGTTTCGAGACCAGCACCATAGCTGGATGGTCTGAATGATGAATGAACAGTGGATTGGAAGCATCAGGCTTGCTTTCGCTCGAAGTTCAATCATCGGCCATGATCAATGGAAAAAAAAAAAAAAAACACGCTGCTTGTGATGAACAGCGGCAAAGAGAAACAACAGCAGAAAAAAAGAACTAGGGTTTTGGCCTAGCTCTTGATACCATGTAAAAATATATTCGACTATATTGAATTAAATCAAAAGAGATACAAAAGGCTTTATATACAGACTCATTCTCTTGGAAGAGAATTAACCTAGCCTACAATCTAGCTATACAAAAAAGGAAGATTTTGTACATATCAATTACAGACTTTGTTTCCTATTCTAAGCCAAGATATCAGTCATCTTGATATCATTGACTTCTCAACATGTTCCATGCTCTTTAATTTAGCAGAACCAAGTTCATAAAAGGCAATGTGTGGAGGAGGAAAGCCATACACCATCAAAAGGAGTGAAGTTAGAGGTAGTGTGAAAGGAAGTACTACAACTCCATTCAGCCCAATGAAGCGATTTGAGCCACTTCCCACTTCTTGGGTTGACAACCTGTAAAGCATCTTAGATAGGTTTCTATGCACCTATTAACCACCTCTGTCTGGCCATCACTTTAGGGGTGGTACCCAAACTCATTCATAATTTTGATCCTTGTAGTTTAAAAAACTCTCTCCAAAAGGCACTAAGGAAAATAGTATCCCTGTCACTTACAATGGTCAGTGGCATGCCATGCAGTTTAAAAATGTTTTCCACAAATTCTTGGGCTACCATGCTAGCAGTGTATGGATATCCCAAGGTTATAAAATTCGCATACTTTGATAGCCTATCCACCACCACTAAAATCACAAATTTCGCTTTGCATGAGGGCAAGCCATAAATGAAATCCATACTTATATTCGTCCATGCTTGCTGAGGTATTCGAAGAGGCTGCATTAACCCAGGTGGTGAGATAGTCTCATACTTATTTTGTTGACAAATCCTACATTTAACTACCCAAGCTTTTAGGTCTCTCTTCATTCCAATCCAATGTAAGCCTATTTTCAGTCTTTGGTAAGTCTTTAATACCCCTTCATGACCTGTCATAGGTGTGGAGTGGTGCTCCTCAAACACTTTTTTCCTCCAAATAGAATCAACACCTAAGACAATTCTACCCTTGTATTTCAAAAAGCCATTGTCAATGTGGTACTTACAGGTAGCAACATTAGTTCCAGGAGCTTGATCTTGTGCTTCTATTTCTTGCTTCTTCACTTTAGCCTAAGTATTCTGTCCTAAATCTCTTCTGATTTCATCCAGCCAACCAAATTATGGATAGGTGATAGCTTGAACATTTCCCTTATTTTCCAAAGGTAGCTCAGAAAGAAGCTTAGAACCTGGTGCTCTAGAAAGAGCATTTGCCACAATGTTCTCCTTGCCATGTTTATATTGCACTTCATAATCAAACCCCAACAGCATGGATACCCACTTTTGTTGAAATGGGGTATTTGTTCTTTGGCTCAAGAAATATTTCAAGCTGCTGTGGTCTGTTTTAATAATGAAATGGCGCCCTAGGAGATAATTTTGCCATTTTTTAACTGTATACACAATTGCAATCAGTTCCCTTTCATAAGTTAACAAAGCCTAGTATCTTGGGCCTAGAGTTTGACTCACAAAAGTAATAGGTCTTCCCCCTTACTGCAAAACTACTCCAATGCCTAAACTATAAGCATCACACTTCAGTTGGGGTGAAGTCATGGTTTGTTTTAATTGCTGGAAAGCTGCCTTAGTTGCTTATGTCCAAACAAACCCTTCATTACCAGTAAGTTCGTACAATGGTTGGCAAATTTTGCCATAACCAAGTACAAACTTTCTGTAATAACCGGTTAAACCCAGAAATCCCCTCAATTCCTTCGTATTCTTAAAGGTAGGCCAATCCACTATAGCTTGAATTTTGGCAAGATCTGCAGAAACCCCCTCACTGGAGACTATGTAGCCCAGGTACTCCACTTGGTGCTGCCCAAAGGAACATTTCTGTTTCTTGAGAAAACAGTTGGTGCTTTTGTAACAACTTCATTATTTTCTGCAGATAAACTAGATGCTCCTTCCAAAAGTGACTATAAATTAAAATGTCATCAAAGAACACAAGGATAAACTTTCTCAGATAAGGCTTGAAGATGTCATTTATGAGATTTTAAATGTTGCAGGGGCATTGGTGAAGCCAAAAGGCATTACAAGGAACTCACAGTGTCTTTCATGAGTTTTAAAAGCTATTTTTTCAATGTCATCCTCGTGCATCCTAATTTAATGGTAACTGAACCTAAGATCAAGCTTAGAAAAATACTTAGCCCCATATAATTCATCAAGAAGATCATCAATCAGTGGAATAGGATACTTGTCCTTGATTGTATGACTGCTCAAATCTCTATAATCCATGCATAATCTCCATGTTCCTTCCTTCTTCTTTACCAATATCACTGGAAAGGAGAATGGGCTATGGATAGGCCTGATGAACCCTGAATTGAGAAGTTCTTGCACTGCCTTCTTAATCTCATCTTTCTGTGCATGTCCATAATGATAGGTTTAATACTTGGCGGCTTAGTACCTGGGATAAGTGAAATTTTGTGATCATGTGTCCTATGTGGAGGTAATTGTGAAGGTAATTGAAACAATGTCTCAAATTACTTTAGAACTGCTTGTAACTCCTCCATTTGCTGAGAACTAAGGGTGCGTTTGTTGCATCGGACTATTTTGGACTAAACTAGCTGTAGGGACTAAGCTGGATTGGCTTGGCGTGGACTAAGCTGGATAAGAATTATGAAGTGTTTGGTGCAGCACCGAACCAAGAAGCAGGACAATGAAAATGTTCATTTTATTTATTATTAAATTATTATTTTGCAGTTATTTCGATGGTCTAAACACCTAATTAATTCTAAAAAATATTGTTTGACCATTTATTAATTTACTTTTGTCCTTAGAAAAACTAAAAAGTAAGGATAAATAAATAAATTAACATCAATCATCAGCCCTTCTTCCTCGCAGAGAGATACAAAATCATGTCCATCAAGCAAGACCATTGTTTCTTTCTCAAATCCGTTCTTCTTATTCGGGAAGCAAAACCCATGAAAATATTTGATTACTGTGGAACAAATGGGATAGAACCTAGAAATTAATCAAAACCAAAGTCATAAATTCAATTAAACAACATGAAAAACCTAGCCAAACCCATAAAATTTCTTGCCATAGAAAACAAGATAGAACATTTTTGTCATTCTGCAATATTTAATCAATGGGTTTCAGAGTTAGTAACGAGACAGAAAAAAGTAGATGGCCGATGGGTTTCAAATCTGGGGTGTAAGGAGATCATAAAGGAGTCGCCGACTCCTTTAGTAGCGAGACAGTGGACAACCATTGCACTCCCAATACCAAGTCATAAGCCCCCAATGGGAGTGCAAATAAATTAGTGTGACAATGATATCCTCCCACTTCCAATGGTATGCGCCTACAATACCCTTGGCTTTTGATTTTCCTTCCATCGACAATCATCACTTCAAAGGGTTTGGTTGTTTTCAAGGACCACCCCAATGTCTTAATAAGCCTAAAATCGATGAAATTGTGTGTACTTCCCGAGTCTAAGAGGATTTTCACAGAGTGGTGGTTGGCAATGCCTAAAACCTTCATAGTTTGTAAGGACTGTGCGGCATGCACCCCATAAAATGCACATTCACTCAGTCTCATTCCTTGTAATTCAGCATGCACTACTTCATCAGACTCTTCATAGAAGTCTCCCTCATCACTCAAATCTAACAAAAGTAACTGTTTGTGGACGCACTTATGCCCCCTTACTCACTTCTCAATGCAAAACCAACATTCCCTTTTTTCTTTCTTACGCTGAACTTCCTCAGGAGTAAGCTTGCGATATGGTAACGTAGTGGTTCTAGGCCCAGGAGGCAATGTGGGTAGTAAAGTTATTTTAGCTGCAAATAGGGTCCTAGGATTGAAAAGCCGTAACTCAGAAAGGTTAGCATTAATCTAAATAGCTATAGATATGGCATCATAGACCGTTACAGGCCTTAACAACTTGACATCATAAATCAATTCCCGTTTTAAACCTCCAAGGAAGCAGCTCTTGAGGAGCACAGAACCAACTTCTGAAGTACGATTAGCAAGCCTACGAAATTCAATCTCATAATCTTTAAGAGTACCTGTTTGGCACAATTTGAATAGTGCGTCAGTACAATCCTCGAACTCAGAGGGACCAAACTCCTTACAGAGTGCACTGGTAAATTCCTCCTAATGAGTAGTAAGGATACAATTGCGCCATTTGAGCCACTGCATCGCTTCGTTTTCCAAGTAAAAGGAGGCTATAAAGACTTTTTGAGGATCTGGAGTGTTGTAACAAGCAAAGTATTGCTCAGCCTTATAGATCCAAATGAGAGGATCGTCGCCATGGGAAAATCTGGGAAAATCTTCCCGTTATTGCCATGGAGGCCTCGGAGCTCCACCTCCGATGTCAAACTGATAGCGACGAGGTGGGCAAGAAGTCCCCAAATCGGAATCGGAGGTGATCGACTAGATTGGAAGATCCGGCACCCCACCTAGAAAGGATTGCACACGCCGAAGCTGCTCAAAGGAAAAAGCTAACTTAGCCTTGAAATCAGCGGAGAGTTTGGCCAAGAGCTCATCATTTGCGATGGCGATGGAGGTTCGAAGGAAGTTGGGAAGGTCCACCAAAGTTTCTTCGACAGTAGTGAGACGAGCATCCATGGTGGTTAATCGAGTCGTCGGAGCGTGACGGGGCATACAAGAAGGAATCGAGGATCAAGAAGGATGATACCAATTGATATAAAATGTTATGCACTAATTCTCAAGTTTCCTAACTCAACCTGCAAGTAGCAACAGCAATGGCAAAATAGCAAGGAAGGAGAAGCTAGAGAGAGAGAGATATTTTTGTAATATATTTCTTTTTGAATATAACCGTTGTCCATTTTCTTTCACAATTGGCTACATATATTGTTCCCCAAACACTCTAAGCCTGCTGGCATAACTAATCATTTAACAACTTAATTAAAATACTTATTTAATAGCTGAACTGCAATTAAGATAATCACGACTATAACATAGCTAATTCTCTTGATTCTACCATCAATGCCCATCTCTCTCTCCTCTATCTCTCTTTGCAACTCGCTCCTGCTCTTTCAGAATTTATGGTTTTGATTTTCAAACTGGAGGATGATTTTCGAATTGGGCAAAGGAATTTCAGTTTCCCAAACCTGGAAAAAAAAAGGAAAAAAATTCGGAATTACCGATTTTTCGGTTTGAGAGTTTTTTTCTCTCCTACTCCAATATTTGAGGCTGGGTTTTCAATAATCGGTTCGTTTACCAAACCGAACCAACCTTACTTGATACCATTGTAGCCCGAACCATTTATTCATAGATCAGTGAAATTAAAGAATCCAGGATACATTCCAATCAATCCACTTTTGTATGAAAATCTTCAACCACTCGAGAAC
Organism: Pyrus communis; assembly: GCF_963583255.1. Taxonomy (NCBI): domain Eukaryota; kingdom Viridiplantae; phylum Streptophyta; class Magnoliopsida; order Rosales; family Rosaceae; genus Pyrus; species Pyrus communis. The sequence goes on along the minus strand of NC_084807.1, from coordinate 16,249,610 downwards.
CAAAGATGTTTGAATATTAAGTTGACATGGCATGTTTGAACCAAAGATGTATGGAAACAAAGACACAAACTGCACTAATATTTTTGATCAGATAAATCACTGCATACGTTCAAACAAATTGGTTTCCAATTTCTATGTTCTTATCAGTTTAGTAAAAGGAGTGCTTTATTTCTGTTCCCTTCACTGTCTACTAATTCTCCGAGCTTCTAAATTATGAATTTACAAAGACAGAACAAGAATAAGTTGCTTGACTGCAGAACTACCGATGCCCGCCTGAGCTACAAAAAATATAGCCTCTGACAGCAACGTATCGGGCGTGGTACAGCACAAAGCCTCATTTTTCGTGAACTAGAGGGCTGTAAACCGGGAACCACATACTGCGACTCACATACTCCACAGTCTCCTCCTGCGCGGAAAAGATAAAAACAAAATAGATTCAAGAGACTTTAGAACTTGCATTCGAAATCAGCCTCGGTAATAACAAGAGCTTGTATGAATATGTACTAGGCATTAAATTTTCCATCTAGATTGCCAGCTCCTGAGTTCTATGATTCCGACATTCCTTTGATTTCCACAAAGAAATTTTAATTTTTAAGGTCGTGAGCAGTGGCTCGACAGAGATGGTTCAAATCAAGATATACTGAAGGCAAGGAGGGTTTGGGAACCTACATGCTAAGGTACTCGGTTATGGTTGTTCTATTAGATTCTTATTAGAGTAGCATTATCCGGTTATGTTTGTCCTCTTTTCTTTACGCTAAAATTGTGTAACATTTTCTAGTTTTCTTTCTAAATCTACTCACTTTCCTTGTGCAACTGTTTGTAAAAGATCATTTGAATTTTGTACATGATAGAAGACCAGCTCTTACTTTGCACATGTTCATGAGCTCTTTGGGCCCGACTTCACAGTGTCCCTCTGCCAGTTCTTCTGCAACAGCTGCCCGCAGGACAGCAGCCCCAACCTCCACGGTTATATTCCGGATACTGCACAATGTTTGATAGGAAGTCAGACCAATTTCCCATCCTGTTTGACATGCTATAATAATAAAACGAAATGTGTAAATAAGGTATTACCAATCAATAGATGGGTACAAGATGCCCTTCTGGATATCTACGTCTGTTATGTATGAAGCGAGGCTGGACAGAATCACTTGTCAGAAATTAATTGCAAAATCGAGCTCAAATGATGTTCTCGTTTAACATTTCTTATTGCAGCGACACTTAATAAGTTTGTAATGTGAGGTATCATATTGCTTTCAATTCACGGCACAGTAACGAGTTTCCTGAATGCATGCAAATTACAGATTGGGAATAAAACATTACAAACCACCCCCAAATTGACATATACCCTACCACGTTACAGCCTACAGGATATAATTAGGTGCAACATGCAATGAGAACTGAAGAAGTCTTATAACCAGAATCCTATCTATGCAATATAACCGCCCGTGAAGTTCCATATCGCTTGGCTAGTAGAACTAATAATTCCAGCTATTCAGGTGCAGACAACCAAATGCATTTTAATTTCTTTAACCGGTAAAGAATTACTCTGTCTTAAAGACTGTTACGAGGCCATGTTCATAAATCTTCAAGACCACCGTTTTATGTGATCTTGGACTGATGGGACATTGTAAACATGGATGAAAAGAGAGTGCAGAAGCTGATTGTAACATGCCACATTTAGGTTCGAGCTAGGAAGTAGCCAAGTTATTACCATTCAGAAGCTGCTTGTAACATGCCATCTGATATAATACGAGCTCCTGAGAGAAGTGCTCCTAAACCAATCCTGAATTGAAGGCAACCAAAATACCATATTAGTATCTTAAAGTATAAGCATAGTTAGTTCAAATCATATGATAATGGAAACTAACCCTGGAAACAGATACATGTTATTTGCTTGATTTACATGGCCTACTTTTCCGTTGCCTGCCAACATAATTCGAACAGTTAATGGTCAAAATACTCAGGTAGAAGGAAAAAAATATTCAGAAGTTGTGGTACAATAAGGACATTTCTAACGAGGAAAATACCAAGGTCAACATTATCAAAGGGGCTTCCACTTCCAAAGACGATGCTTTCACCAGCATGCTTAAAAGCATCTTCAGCAGTGCATTCAGCTGTTCCAATTTTAAAGGGGAAAAAGAGTCAGCCACAAATCTAGGTGCCATAAGGTATTTGTGAGGATTAATGAGGTGCAGAGGAACAAACCATTCATGGTTGGATTTGACATAGCAAAAATGGCAGGTTTAGTTGAATCTGATTCTCGCATTGCTTTAAGTACCTAAATGAATGTCAAGCAATACCTATAAGAAACTAAATTACAAGAAATGAAACCACAACATTTTCCATAAACAAAGAGTAGAGCAATGAATTTTTCAAATGTTATGTAATATAAACCATCATGTATCTGTATCATGAAATTAGAATAAAAAGTACTGAGTCATCGAATGATAAATCTTAGTCTGAATCAGTAACACTGAAAATTAAAGTCTGATTTCGAGGGAAGAAACTTAGAAATCTACGGCATGTACATGCACAAGTTTCTCTCTCTTGGATTCTACTATTCCAAAGAATTGTTTAACAACATACCAATTAGTGCAAGGCCGGATGGTCTCAAAACAACAAACATTAACAGAATCAAATCATCTTTAGTAAACTGATCTAGTTTAAGAGACGATTATAAAATATAACCAAAAGTTATTGAGAAAGTATCCACCTCATGATTGAAAACACCACCAACTCCAGACAAACCAAGAAGCACATGAGGCTTGACCTTCTTAACCTGCATGAAATTGAGCTCTAGACAATTAAAGTGTATAATTATGATATACAAGCTAAGCAAGGTGATCCGACTCTCTTATATCGAAATCTTTCCGCTTTCTGTAATAGAGGGTACAATGAAGTCCTTTGAAATTTACCACTTCAAGTAGACTAGCTCCCTCCCTAAGCCCATTAATTGCTCCCGGTTCTTTAGCAAAGGGTGCAGCCATGGGATCAAGATTATTTCTCTCTTTTGTAACTAGACCCTGCAGCCAAACAACTTTTCTTAGTGATTCCTCGGATAAACTTAGACAAATACATTCAGAGGCCAGAATAGTTTCGAGAACACAGCTGATTCTATGTTGCTTTTCTTTATACCAGGAGGGTAGAAATATTGATAAAAATGTGTGTGTAACAATAGTAAATAGTTGACAAAACCATAAGGTTGTCATATAATAAATTTGCTGCACACGTATGTAATCTGTTTAACATAATGGTGGTTTATCTTAAAGAAAAAACATAAAGCCTTACATCTTTATCAATCAGGAAAAAATTATTTTTTGCAGCAGCTTCACCGTTCCCTGACATTCGTGCAACAGCCTGTACAGCCATGTTAAGAACTCCAAGTCCCGCACTGAAAAGCAAAAGAACAGTGGATTAAAAGGATGAACAGAGAGCCAAGAACATGCACAGGCAACCAGTGAATAGCCTATATATGGATCATTCAGAGTGAGCAAGCCGTGTCAAGTACCTTCCGGCTCCCACAACAACTATCTTTTGTTTAGCAAAGTCACTCAATGGTCGACCTTGCACTCTTACAGTTCCTAATAGTCCTGCAAGTGCAACACCGGCAGTTCCCTACAAGACATGGAAGTGCAACTATCAGAGGTACTTTTCAGGTCAGCAGAAATCTGTATTCCACTGCATATACCTTTCAAATCCATAAAAGACAGAAAGCCACCACACTATGTAATTACCTGTATGTCATCATTGAACGTGCAAAACCTTTTACGATAGCGTTGCAGTGTTTCAAAAGCCCACTTCATTTGAAAATCCTCAAACTGATGAAAGAAAAAACAATCAAGTTACTAAAGAAATAGAAACCCAACTGAAACAAAAAGTTCATACACCTCAAAAATAGACCTGCACAATGGCCTTGGGCCAACGTGTATGAACAGCTTCCATGAATTCATCAACAATTGATATGTACTCTTCTCCTTCCAACCTAGGTTGTCGAAGTCCTAAATCTATCAAATTAAAATCATGAGAAAAGGTATCCTCATGATGTAAACTATAACACTTTGAAGCATTAAGTCCAGTCATCCAGTGTAAAGATAGAAAAGAAGCCAGGAATAAATTCGGAAAATATATACAACAATAATATTATTAACAGAAATGCATTAAATATTAAAAATTTAAATAAATATTGATAAACTTTAACATGAACTAGTCAAACTACATAACTTTTATGATTCATAATTTCAGAGTATAACTTTTAACAAGGTAAAGTCAGGCTTGAGAAAAAGTAAAAAGTCGCTATCATTTCAATTTTCCGTCGAGGACTTAAATGTTTTGAAATACTATAGCAACAGTTGTGTTTGGTTGAATGTATTAATCAGGAAATACAATATCAACATATTTTAAAACAAAGGAAGAAAGAATCACGCTATTAACAGAAGATCTTGAATTCATATATCAGTATGTTACTTACAAAGACGGTCTTCAAGTAGCTTTTGGTTGTTAGTACCAACATCTAGCATAACCGGTAGTATCTGTCATAGAGGAGGTATATAGGTGAACCGATATAAGATCTACCAGAATAATTTATTAACCAAGAAAACTGTAACATGAATATTAGTAGAAACATAAGATGTAGACTCTAAGAGAGAGAGAGAGAGAGAGAGCATACTCTTTGTGGATTAATACCAGCTGCAGCAACATACATATCAAGTTTTCCAATCGGAATTCCAATTCCCTGAACTCCAAGGTCCCCTAGGCCAAGGATACGACTGCCATCTGTGAGGACAATCATGTCTACCTGCAATATAGAGTGGAAAATTAAGACCAACTACAAACTGAAAGGACTTAGAAACATAGGAAATCTTCAAAATCAAGGATAATCCCAACAGAGAAGCATCAAGATATGCTGCATTTGGACAGCACTGGAGAGAGTTTGTGTGAGTGTGTTTTGGGTCCTCTAACAGACCAACAAGATTAAGGAGTTAAAATTATAGATCATGGGAGGTTATCAGAATTTATAAGGGAGAAAAATAAAAGATGGTAGCATTTACCTGAGGTGCTGGCCAGTTGTAGATCATAGACATCATCTCCCCTTTATCCTTTGCACTGAAATACATTCCACGGGGACGTCTAAATAAACCGGAATAATTTTGACATACTAATCCTACTGTAGGAGTGTAAATTATGGGAGCAAAATCTTGGATGTTGTCAATAAGGACCTGAAAATGAGAGTAATCCAAAACCACATCAGACGGTGATAGATTACACAAAGTTGTTCATATCAACAAGCTGGACGTTCAAAACCAAACTTACTCGGTAGTACAAGGTCTCGTTCCTGTCATGCAGTCTATTTAAGATCCTCCATTTAGCCAAGGCCACAACACCCTCTGGCTGGCCCTTAGTATTTTTCTCTAGGGAACGATAGGACTCCACTACAAATTATGCCACATGGTAATGTCATTACACAAATAACGCCTCAACGCCAAAAAAAAAAGAAGTCACAAAAACATCTCCTCAAGGGCTAGAACATAAGTTTCACAGTCAAACAAAGTACAAATACGTTCTACTTGGAGAGAATGTGTAAAAAAAAACTCACTGAAACGAGCATATTGCTGCTCGAATGATATGACACGAGGTGGGAGGAGACCGCGAAGTCCTAATCGATCTCTTTCAGTCAACGGAAATCCAGTGTCCTGCTCTTGGCAAAAAAAACAAAACATCAAGAACAGAGAATTAAACAATATAGAAAACAAAAAATTCCATCAAATTCTACAGTTCAACAAAATTCAGCAAATTTTGAGCACCCTCCACTTCACCAATTGAAACAAAAAGCATCCTTTCAATCCATACAACTTCTATATCATTTCCACAACTCAAATTTCTTCGAACCGACACCAAAAACTCCACCTTCACTATATAATATCACCACAAAGACTGTTTCTTTTTTTTTTTTTAAATAAAAAATAGTCAACTCAAATCACACTGCAGAAAGTTTACAAATAAAAAACGGTGAATCCAACCAACCTTGTTAAACCATGGATCGTGGAGAATATCGGCGCCGCGCTTGTGAACGATACAGGGGGCCGGAATCGCCGTCGAGAACCGCCTCGTCGACCGGCTGCTCAACCGCGACGCGGCGAATCGCGCTGCCTTCCACATTATGCGGACCCAAACAAACGAACAAACCGACGCCTTCTTACTACCGAGTGCGACTTCAGATCAATTTACAGGATCACAATTTTTTTTTTTTTTTTTTTTGAATTTTCGATTTATTGAATTATTTTTATTTCCATTTTTGTCTGTGGAAAAGAAGCTGTTGAAATTGAAAGAGGAGAGAATGAGAGAGCTGGACTGGAGCTGACCGGGATTTTCGGATAGCGGGGAGTGTACGCGGAAGTGCGACTGTGAGTGGCCACGGAAGAGGGGGAAGGCTGCCCAGATGGACAGCGGGCAGCGAGGGGTATTTATACCAGGAATGTGGGGTTTTTATTAAGTGTGGGGTAGGAAGGCAAGTGGACGAGTTTGACTAGCGGGAATTGGGGATCGGGTTAACAGGTTCCGGTGCTTTTGGACCACTGATCATTGGTGATCTCCTCGTTCGGATTTTGCCACGTGGATGTTCTGTTTACTATTGAGTATGTGTGACAGTATGATGGCGTCGGCCGCTAATGATGTTTTCATATCCGCTGATTATTGTGAGTCTCATGATGATTTTTACGGTCAAATTATCTCATGCAAATGGTAACGTGGCTTCTGTAAAGACGTTGGATGATTAGGAAATAAAAAAGTATTTTGAGATTGATCACTTACTTAGTATCATACTTTATGTCCTAAATTATCTCCTAAGTAAATCTTTATGAGGGAATAATATCTAGATTTTTTTTTATCTAGTGGATTTATATTTTCTTCTTCAATTATGACTGATTTGTTTTCTATTTTTAGTTAGTCTTGTATCTTATTTTCTCTTAAATACCTCCTTACAACGAAGAAGGAAAAAGTACATGTAAAATTATGAAAAAAATTTCAAATACTTGGATAACTCAACAAATACCAAAGGGAATCAACCAACATCGAGATGATCATGTGCTTCTCACGTCTGTAATTTTAATAAACAATATTATCTACATTAAGGGGGTAAGAGATGGCTAAATCTCATCATGGGCTAGCAATAATATGATTCAAATTCGTTTTTGGTAAGAATTGAACCTAAGACATCTCATTTATAAGTAAAGAGAAATATCAATAAACCGTAATACTAAGTGACATCTTATGTATGTAATTTAAGCGAAAAATTTTCTTACATGCGTAATCGAGACAAAGAAAACGGGTAAGACCAAAACTCTAATTTAATCATAATTCAGGCTCATATTTAGTTGAAAATCAAAAGGTATAAAATGTGAAAGTTGTTTTTTACTAAAATTACTTGCAGTAACTTGTGTAAAGTATGTTTGTGTTGGGAAATACAAGAGTTGAATGATGACAACGAACGGAGAAATGTCAAATCAAACTTTTTTGCTATGTTCACGAGTCAATAAGTCATGACACGTTTAAAATCAATAATGATAGACAATGATCGGATCGAATTGACAAAAGACCAGACTAACTGTGGTGGCTTTTTTTTATTATTTTTTTTTATAACAAACAATATTATTTAAATTAAATAAAATAAGGTGACAATAGTGATTTTTTAGGCCATTTAAATAAATTATTTCCCCATTTGGAATAATAAGTTTTTCGTTTGAACCGAAACTAGAAAATAATTTTACCATGTAAAGCTAATTATTCTTTTCGCCATGAAAATGCTTCTCTAAAATTTACTTTTATTTGTGAGTGTTAAGAGTATGTTCATCGATTGGTGGAAGTCAAGGTTAAGGGTTCAAATGGTGCTTTATGACTCAAAAAGTCATCTCTACGAGTCCAAATTAACAAGGACAATTGGTGGGTCAAGCACTGCCCATCCAAAGCCCGAGCAAGCTAAGCTCGGCCTTGTGCCAGCGGGTAAGATAATGTCAGCATGATATCATGCTGACACCAACCACTTTTTAAATTTTTTTTTTTTCCATGTTAGTCACGTGTAAGTGTAACACATGTGCAAAAATGATGAGTGGCTAACATCAACTACAAGGATGGGCTGCAGGCTGACTCAACTGTAGGGGTAAGCCCTGTTGCAGCATTCCAATAGCAGAGCCCCAACAGCTTGCAGACATGGCTTTGTGAGTGCCGTTGGATTTCTAACAGTAAAAAAATTTGAAAATGTTACCATTGGGAAACATGGCACGTTTTGGTGTATCTGATTCAGATCAGTTTGAAAATTAGAAATTTTTTTAGAGAACTGTTATTAGCACTCTAAAAATCTCATTCTACACTCCTCACAAGTGTATTTTTCTTTGCAAAATGAGATTTCTAGAGTGCAAATAACAATTTTTTTTTATATTGTTATTCTTTAAATACTCAACCATCTTCTTCATTTTCCTATCACAACTCAATATTCATTCTTACTACAATCTTCTATAATTGTTTTCTACTTTCCAAATCTTTCTTTTTTTTAACCAAAAAATGAGTGAAAGGGCAAATTGGTCGATCGGGAAAGACATTGTTTTGCTTGAGTGTTGGGTGCATGTTACTCATGACCTGATTATGAAAAATGAGATTACGGTGCAAGTGCTACAAATGTGGAAGAAGATTCATACACAATTTACCGAGCAGATTCAAGGCACATCTCAAATCAAGCAATCTTTATCACGTAGGTACAAAGCACCTACATAAAGAGTTGAAATCTTGGCGAGAAGCCTTCACAAAAGTAGAAGCAATTTATCTCAGCAACAAGAATCTAGCCAATGAGATAATAATATTTTGTTTTAATAAATTTCAAATGTAATTACTATATTATTATTTGGACCTTTAGGTAATTAAATGTAACAATTTTATGTAGTTCAATCTTCATAACAACAAATCCTTCAAAAAGCGCAGAAGTTGGAACGTTGTGAAGTATACTCCGAAATACAAAATTATGTCATAAGTTGAATGCCTTGGCACCACGCATTGAATGCCCTAGGTTATACACTACTGTGAACAATATTGTTTTAATATCGTACTAAGTTGTAATGCTATGCTTTTGCCTTGTATTTGAAATAAATTATTGAAATTATACAATCATTTTATTTTCATAGCTCAAGTTACAATGCAAGTACTATTCAGAGGGAACAATCATTATTTTTTTTTATTTTTTATTTTTTTGGTGAATGGTAATTTCTCTTGCTCTTACCCTTTCCAAACGGGGAGAGTTGCACGTAAGCAAGAGTGAACAGTCAGGGCAACATTTCAAATTGCTTATGGGAGTGTTAAAAGAACCCACTCCGAATGTCAGAAGATTCTCTAGCTCATAAAAGCATTTTATGGAGAAGTACTTTCCAAATGCTTTTCTAAGAAGCACTTTGATATTTAACAAAAATTCCAACGTGTTTATTCCAAAACCTGCCCAGATAGACCGTAAGAGATGGATTTTTGGAGGAAATCTAGAATAAAAAGGTGCAAGAACCTCCACAAAAGAGTAATATAAAAATCAAAGAAAGTAATTCTGGGAATAAATCCAGGAGGCTTCATATGGTCAAAATTCACCTAAACTAACCATGCTGCCAAATCAAAGTCAAGAAAATTGGAATTTGATTCCCATTCCATTTGAGTGCTTCAAAGAGAAAAAGGGCTTCTCCCATCTTACCTGGAACAAAATCTTTCGGCATAATTCGCCCCCTGTGGCAGCCAGAAATCGTGTAATCCCTTTCACTTAGATCCACACAAGGATGGAACAATATCAGCAGAACAAGTATGACCGAGATCCAAAATATTCAATGAATTGCTAGAAAAAGAGTCAGACAATTTATTATGGTGATTGATGGAATAGCAAGCCAATACCTCGCAAAACAATTGAGTCATGGACTCGATACCATGAAAACATGAACACAAATGTCTTAAAAGGCTGCTCATAATTCTCCACAAACATCTACAAGGAATAATTCGCATTCCAGAAGATTTAGATATCCAACCTCCATGGGTACTTCTTTCACCAGATGGTCCTAAAGAAACTCAGTAATCTTTCTTTCCAAAGTTCTTGCACCAGAGTTGTGAAGGAATTGGGCGAACAGGATTATGCGGCCGTTGCTGCAATAAATATATAAGTCCTCTTAGAACTAATCATGACCATAGTTATGCAAATTTCAGTCATTCGGCCATACAAAGGGAGTGGCACAAATCAATTCAAGAAGAACAGCATCTAATCCCACCAGAACTGTTTGCCTTTTTAAACAAGTAATTAAAAAAATTTCAGCTCATGCTCATGCATGGTCAAGGAATATTTTTAGAATAGTAGCAATATTAATGAATATTAAGCATAAGGAGCATCTGAAAGAAATAATATAACAAAGACAACTTTTTGCAAATACAAAGGAACTAAAAAAGCTAACAGACAAGTAACTTCCTTTAGTTGCACAAAGTTTCATGACATATAAAAAGTATGACATGGCTAACTGACTAACAAATAATTCCTTCAATCCCGCTATATCTGAGGCACTAAAAATCTGTATGCAAACATGGATACATCTTATCACACTTCAAAAAGGCCATGTATCAGCATAATCCTTAGCCTAAGGGCTTCAGCTAGAATGCACCATTTATTATTGACTAGCAGTCTAAAGCACCACATAAGGTTTACTCCCATGACAAGGAAACTTGCACTTTAGCCTAATTTTCACTAGCTTAAAGTATCAAACAAGCCGCGTAATTACTATTAGCAAGGTTCTGTATTTGAGTTTTCAACAGTTTAGCATACTAACCAAGCATAATGACCCCAAAATTGTCACATGTAAACTTCCAAATATGCAGAGAGTTTTTTCAGAAACAAAAAAGAAAAGAGGATAAACCGCAACACCAGTACATCAATTAGAGGCATTTAATAACCAAAAAAATTAACCGGGCACATAGTTATGAACATATGCAAGAAGCAAGATAATTTATCTAAGTCACAACACCAGTACAGAAATTTTGCTGTTCCTGAACGAAGGTAATCAATGAAACTCAAGGCTTCTTATGAAAAATAGAAAGGAAGAAACTAAACTATTCTTCTGGCCAATTGTCTGGAAAAAATAAAATAAAATAAACTTAGGGTGCGTTTGTTGCACCAGACTATCTTGGACTAGATTAGCACCAGGGACTAAGTTGGACTAGCTTGGCATGGACTAAGTAGTACTAGAATTGTGAATCGTTTGTTGTAGTGCTGGACTAGGTAGGAGTAGATTTTTATTTTTAATTATAAGAACTTCCACTTTCTTGTCATAAAAACTAGAATACACTTTATTAAATAAAATAAAAATAATTAATTAATTAAATAAAAAAAACAAAGCCAAAAATCAGATCTTATGCCAAATACCAAAGAGTCAAAATCTTGAATTTTCTATCTTTCCCATCAAAGAGTTGAGTTGCAGCAATATACAAGGCCAAATTGACAAATAATTGCAGTGAAAAAAAACTAAAAAAATGCAGAGACAGTGCTACATCCCATAAAAAAACAAAAGTGATGGGAGAGGTTGCAGAAGAAGAAGAAGAAACTTAGAAAGGATGGAGCAGTTTTCTTGACAGATTTGATCAGAAAAAAATTGTTCAGGCGTGTTAAAAATGGTGGGGTGGGGGAAACCAAATTGGGAGTGGGTATTGGAGGCCTTGATGTGTTGTGGGCTGAAGCATTGGGAATTGAAGCTTGCAAGAGCTTGGCATCCATGGCGGTCACGACGACAACCAAAGCAAATAGTCGACACAACGCCCGTTTCCTCCCAACGATCTGCAAATCCACCACGAATCCCATCTAAGATTCAAAAACAACAAAGCCCAGAACTCGCAGGGGGCGAAGCAGGGAGGAGGAAGAAGCCAGTTTTGAAAATGGATGTCTAAGTGGGGAAGAAGAAGCAAATGCGAGGGGCGAAGCAGAAGCGAAGCAGAGAACCAGAGATGGTCTTAGCAAGTCCCGTGGTCTAAGGAGGGTCTCGCTAAGAACTTCTAGCAAGGCCTCTAGTCCAAGCGAGTCCCCTTTAGTCTCATTTAAGTTAGTCCAAGCACGGACCAAACATGGGACTACATTAGTATGTAGTCCAGTCCAGTCCCACTTAGTAAGCCCAAACAAACACACCCTTAGGGCTTAAACATTTTTTTTTTCTTTTTCCACATACAGAGGCTTAAACATCTTACGGTTCATTAAAAAGGAAAATCATTTCTAGTATAAGGGTATCTCACACTAGGCTTGTTAATAGAGCATACTTATGTAGAAAATCATTAAGGGAAACCTGAGAACAAATAGACCAGACCAGCTTCAAGTTACAAAACCTCATATCTTCAAACAAAAAATGTTCCAAAAAACATTTCACTGCAAAGCCAACTTAAGTAAAGAGAAAACTAGTTAATCCTTTTAAGCGGATCTTAATCCAATTCTCTAAATTATCTCAAACGCTAGGTTTCATGGGTTTTCCTTCATGTTTGAGCATCGTCAATTTCTGAATCCTTCATCACAACCTCTACCAGCATCTTCTAAATCATTCAAAACTCTCTTCTCATAACAATCTGTATCTAAGACACAGTTGTAGTATTGTACCAAACTCACAGTTGCTACGAATATTTCAATTGACCTAATCCCTGGTTATTAGCCCTTACTTAACCTAAATTTACTGTTTTCTCAACATTTTAAACCAAGGGCCTCCCACCCACAAGTTAACAAACCTACAGTCCCAGATCACAAAGGTGATCGTCGACCCTGAATAGAATCAGTAATAACCAAAATCTGAAACACGTTGTATATAATCCACTATAACCAAGCAACAACAACAACAAAACCTTATCCCACTAAGTGGGGTCAGCCATAGGAATCCTAGAACGCCACTGCGGTCGGTTTTGTGCCATGTCTTCAATATAATCCACTATAACCATGGAAAAAAACAGCTGAGAGTTTCACCAAGTATATCTGAAAGGTATGCTTAATTTCACAAAGTGAAAATCTAAACCTCAACTAAATCCAAACAATTCATGAGAACCTCAGTTCAGTCAAGCTTATAGTGCATTCTGATCCTAACAATTTTACAAACCAAGCTCCAAAACTCTACCTTCTTAAATATTCTCGGGAACCAAACGGAAGTCTAACAAAATGAATACCAACAAAATAACAGAAACATAAAGCGATGAATGAGGTGATTGAGAAAGACCTCGAGCTCGGCAGATTTCATGGCGATAGGAATGCAGACAAGGAAGATGCCAGCCATGGCAATGGCGGTGTTGCGCTTCCAGTGCTTGGGCCTACAGTATGGCCCACCACTCATGCTCCACACCTTGGCCCTGAAGTCGCCTCCGTGGGCCCCATCTCCGTGTGCGTGCTCACCTCCTCCCATGCTCGATCACAGATACTCTCGCGTCTCACTTTCTCTGTTGCGCAATTACAGGAAAATGGATCAGATACGAAACAATTGAAACCCTAATCAGATCAAATACACAAATATATATGTATATATATAGGTTGTGTGTGCGAATGGAAGGATTGGGGGGTTTTGGTTGAAAGTGAACGAACCAGAGTGAAGGGGTTGTGAAGTTTGATTCAGGCGAAGAAGATGACAGAGGGCTGTGTTCGGCAGCTCAGTCTGAGTGTTATTGGTCGTCATTTCGAACTATGGATTGGAAGTTACAAAGTTTCGGGTTGGCCCAAATGTTTTGATGGGTTAGAAGCCTATCGACCGTATTTCTAAGTAAAAAAAAGTTTAAATATCATAACCTCATTCTAACTAATACCCTTTTTGTGATAAAACCCTACACCTAACGACCAAATTGGGGACAACATCGGTGTTGTTGCAAGTGGTCATTTGGCTCGTCTCTCAGATAATTTGACCACAAATTGATATGTTTCGTGTTTATTTTCCTCGAATACTTATAACTCTAAGGTAAGAGAAACAACTTGTGTCACTTCCGCATGACATCCTATGGCAATGAAATAAAATGTGTGTAAATTTTTGTTCACATATCCTTATTTCATATGCACGGGGGCACCGCTATGGCCATGTACCCGGTCCATGTAAGTCCTTTTCATAAGGTGGAGGCTTTCGAACTTGAGACCTCTTTGACTAAGCAGTCTAACTGAGACATTATTGTCGAGTTTCTGACCAAAACATTAGACATTCCATCCCCCAAGAGAAGTGCTTTGTCGTGCTCAGTCAGTGATCGCAAACTCACCGACATTCTGTCTTTAGTTGACCCCAAGAAGCGATGAACATTGAGAAGAAAAGTAACATTAGTTATATTTCGTTTCATCGACCACGTATCTTGGGAGCTAGAAATTCAGAAGTAGCAAATTTGTTACAATAAATTGGTAGTATAACATCTCAAGTTTCTTGGGTTGAATAATAGTTGCTCTCTCAACAATTTGAACAGCATTTCTTTTCCAAACAAGTATGGCAGAAAGGGATGAGTATTCCTGGTGCTACAACTAGGAAGCAAATTACAGTACTTCAGGCCATCAAGACGACTTAGCCTCAGTTTCAAGCGTCAATCTGACACCGTCTCTAAATGAAGTTGGAGCAATACCAAGTGTCCGAACCAGCTTAGCAATATCCATGGATATGTCCGCAGGAGACATTACTCCACGATCGACCTGAAATTTCAAATGCAATACACCGCTATCCTGTAAGTTTGCAGAAAGAGGAGAAGGCAAATGGCTGGACAATATAATTGTGTGTTTTTAATGTTATCGGAGTTGTCAACACAAGGCAATGTGGAAATCAAGTCATCAGAATGCAACTTGAAACTGATGGGCCATATATTTGTTATTCAGAAAGTGATCTAATAAACACGCTGATCACTATGTAACTCACACATAGCAAAAACAACAAATGGTATAAGGTCTACGTACTGATGATGCAGACACTGATTTGATTAATGAGGGGTTGTATCCTCTAACATCGGCAACAATCTCAGCCATTTGAAGGCGGGATACCCTATCTGGTCCACCGACATTTAGTAGCACCTTTGTTTGCTTACTTTCTGCAGATTTACCACACATACCACAACCATGGAGACATAAGTAAAAGTCCCAGAGAGAATAGAGAGTAAAAACACCATAGAAACATCTTATAGGTCCACAAATTCTGTCAGTTCAACAAGTATGAAAGCATGAAAGTTAGGAACTTCATACCATATATCCATCTCTTGGACAAAGCTAATATGACAGATACAACATCTTTTACATACACAGGACACCGGAACTCGTCATGGAAAAACTCGCTCATCTTTCCTTTGGAGAGGACACCATCTATCCACTACATTCACATGCAAATCATTGATTAGACTCGAACATAACCTATCAATTGCATTTATTACGTTGTCCTTATCATCTTTATATTAATTTGTATTCTCTGGTTGGAATTTATTAGGTAGGCGGGCTCGTAAACTAAACCAACAAACTAGCAAAAATTCAACCTAAGGAATGTCTTCTATGTACCTGCCTACCTGGATTGGAAGAGATTTTGGAACCGGTGAGATTGTCTGTGGCCCAAAGATGATGCTGCTTCTCAAAATTGCAAAGTTTGAGCATTTTTCAGATATGAACTGCTCTGCTGCCACTTTTGATTTCCCATATACATTTACAGGAGCAGTTTCATCATCTTCCTTGTAAAAGGACTTCACCCCTTCATAAACTGAGAGAAAATCACATAATTCATGAATCACGATCTAGGAATAGATGACTCATATGAGCATAAAATAATAATACAAGGATAAGTGGCTCAATTAGAAAAATTAATGTCTTAAATGTGGATGCATCCATGCTGAAATAACAAAGAGAAATACCAGATCGTGAATCAAATGCTGAAAAAGTCCCGCATGTTAAAAGTTCTCGTACTGAAATAAGTCGTTCAGGTCATTAAGCCTAACTCATAGAATAGAAAGTGGATGAAAACCGCCATAATTAAAAGGTTCTTCCATTCAGGGATTAATTTATGAGATGAACAACTTCAGATACCAAAGATTCCTTTTGCAAAGCATAAGGAGGCTGAGAAAGTCAACCCTTAAAAATGATAATCATCTGACACGGATACTCATGATCCTCAATATGCAGGACCTATTTCTTCACTTGGGGACATTTGAACATCGATTTTAAACAATGAAGTTTTTGTAAATACAACAATTCATCAAAAGTAACCCCTCCCCCCTTTTTGTTCTCCATCTAGTGTAGACGAAGTGCACACTTGAATACAAGTCCTAAAGTATACATATGGTGCATGCTTTAACGCAACAATATCTATCCTAATTTTGTAGACATTGTCTGCCTCAACTGGCAAACCACAAGAATCTCAGAATAGTACATTTTCACGACTGGGGAAAATCAAAGTGTCGTTTAGATTTTTATGAATGCTCTTAAAAAAGAAGTTGTGTTGGCAGCAGTGGAGACTACTATCTGCTATTATTGTTCTTCCATTTCCATTTTCTTTTCTTATTTTTTCTCTTGTCTGGTTTTGTTGAGCCATTTTTACTCACAACAGCTTAAATAGATATGTATACTAATACGAATCTAACACTGAAACGGCTAAGAGGGACTTAACCTTGATCAGTTGACAAGTGGATCAGAAGAGAACTACTCTCTTCAAAGCTTGATAACCAGTTCACAAGAGAAGATGGAACATTCACAGACAAAGCAGCAGCAGGATCCATTTCACAGGCACGGGGTACGGATAATGCAGCGCAGTTTATGACCACATCAGGCTGCAAATTCAACCAATACCCTCCTCAGCATTTAAAGGTTCAATATTCGAGTTAAGTACTTGAAATCTAACTCATCTGTTCATTCAACAACTATACAAAAGCGTATATACAACGACGAGCTGTTTGATATTTTTAGACATTGTAAATTTCCCTAAACAACTAATGGCTTCCACATGGACAGCGTCCTAAGCAATTATCTCAAATATTCAAAGACCCCGTACGATAGCCAAGTAAATTTAGCAGCAAAAATGAAAAAACAGAGCAACCCACAACAGGAAAAAGCAAGAAAAACCCATTCAGCAAAGCACATTGCATTTTAGCTGAAAAAAAAAAGAAACCCAGTTTACCAAAATTAATATTCCATAAAACCCACTACTCCAAATTGCAGATTCCACTTGAAAACCACAGATCAAAATCAGCATAATTAAGTAAAATTAAATTAACTAATTAGTATTTACAGAAGTGGAGTAGTGGGACGAGAACTGACCCGGCCAAACGTCTGAGAAATGGCTTGAAATCCATGACCGGTCTTCAAGTCGACTTGGAAAGGCAGCAAATGTGGAAATGCGTCGAGCAACGCCTGGGGAGGAGGATTGGAGTGGTGGGTAAAGGCCAGATCGAAGGGAGTGGTTGATGTGATCCCTTTCCCTTCAATCTGGGAGAACCCTTGCAGTAGATGCTGGCCCAAGTAACCTGTTCCCCCAACTACCAGAACTCTCTTCTTACTCGTCATGAAATCCCACTTTCTCTCTCGGTGTGGAAATTGGAAATGGTGGCGATTTGGGTTTTGGAGGGAGTGGTGGCGGGTACGTGTTCTTGGGTTGGAACTTGGAAGGTGGTACTTGTACGGTTTATGAGGAAATTTCGGCTGTCGATTGTCACTTGTTTGAAAGAAGCATAGTTTCCTCTGTTTTCTTCGTGTGTTTGATTAATTGATTTTAAAGCCGAAGAAAATGAAGTTTGAGGTGTGGGAAGAGCCGATTGCTTAAAATGAATCACAGTAGTATATTGTCGCGATTCATTTTAAGTTCGTGATGGTGAGATTCAACATTCATTGTTTTCTAGTAGATGATTTTCGAACATTTATTTTCTTATATGTACATTCTTTTTCTTTTTCTTCTGAACGGAGATATTGTTAGATTAGTTATTGTTGAAGTTCGAACACACGCTATCATATAAAGACTCAATTCAAACTTAGAAATAAATAAGGATCTGCACCGTTAAAAAAAAAAATAGCAATGTGAGCTAAGTTTTATGCCATTTGCCTAAGCAATGTCAATATGCTCACATGTACATGTATCTTGACCGATTAACAAAATTTCTAAACAATGGCATGTATCCTAAAGAGATTCTTCCATTTGAACTTCTCTCCAATCCATACTAGATGACAACAACTTCTCTTTTATGTCTTTTCTTTTTAACGAACGATATCATTTATACTAAGAGAGTGAGGGAGTGAGCTAAGTTTTACAATGAACTTGCCATAATAATATAATTTAACTTCGCATTTAGCGAGAATCGAATATAAGACATTTTACTTATAGTGAAGAGAAATATTACTCAACCGCAGTACTAAGCGGCTCTTTCATGTCTTCTTTAATCTTTCTAGTGTGTTTATTTATTATTATTTTTTTAGAACCTACATTTTTCTTGTGAGAAGTGTAAAATGAGATTTTTAAGTGCTAATAATTGTTTTCTTCTTTTAACGTTAATAATTTTACTTAATAAATTAATTTGTAGCCAAAAGAAGGAAACGAAATAGTGATGGTGAGAGAAAAATGTGAGATAATGGAGAGTTCTAATAGTCAGGTTGGGTCTGGAAGTCATGAGGAAGAAGAAGAGTCAAGGAACCAACAAGAAAAACAACAACCTCTACTTCCCAATAAGAAATGCTTTCATTCACACATCCAAGAAGGGTCGACCATGAGAAATTGGGGGCCCTATGCGAGCCTTCGAAGTGGGACCCTAAAGTTCTTTGACATCCTACCCATTGTACATTTATATGTATATAAAAAAAAATTCGTTAAATACATGAAAAAGTTTATTTTTGCATAAATCATTAGAATTAATATCAAAATAAGAAATATATGCAAACATTACTTAAATATTGCATTTCTCGAATTTTTAGACATAAATGTACTAATTAAGTTTACATAATCTAACTTTTCAACCAATTCTTCTTCAACTAACAGAATAACTAACCCATGTAATCTTTCTTGTGACATAGTTAATTGAAGATACGATTTGATCAACTTTAATTTTGAGAAACTTCTTTTTGCAAAGACAACTGTAACTGGTATAGTTAACAAAATACGATAAGCAACCCATGCATATTGAAAACAACCATCCATTTGTCTAAGATATTTCAACCCTTCCATTGCCTGATTTATTTCCTTCGGTAAAGTTTCTCTCAAGATTCTTAGCTCTAGAAATATTTTTTTCCCATCAATATTAGAATGCTCATCATGTTTCAGAAATCCTTCAAGATTGATACAAAAACTCTTCAAGCTATCATTGTCTGCATCTTTTAACTTCTTTAAATTAAACAAAAGCCTAAAAGTTTCTTCGTATTTTTGAAATTGTTGAAATCTAATATCAAATGAAGTACAAGCTTGATCAACTATATAAATGAAGAAATCAACTTTAAAACCTTCAATAGTTGATTGTTTTACCGCTTTACTATCACTCTCTTCAAACTGTTTATTTCTTCGAATAATGTGTTTCTCACAAAAAATAGGTACATTCCTTATCTCTCTTAGCATTTTCTTAGCTTCAGTCATTGCCTTCTCAAATCCAATTTCTTTGTACTGATCAAGAATGGATATAAGTCATTTCAATTGATCAGTAGCAATATCAATATGCATGCCTTCTTTTTGAAGAGTTTTGCTAACAATATTAATAACAAACAATAATTCATACCTTCTCCAGCTCATGAATTGCTAGAGATTCGACTTCACTCTTTGACTTAATATCTTCACTAGTATTTGCCAAGTGAATTAAAGCATCTCTTATATGTTGAGCGCTTTCTCTTATGGGTTTAACACTTTCAATATGATTTTCCCAACGAGTTTGTGACAACGGTTTGAAGGTGTGACTTCCTTGCACATGATCTGTAAAAACTTTTCATGGCTTTGTAAAGGTTGTGAACAATATATACATACGTTGCACCACTAAAAAAAAGATATAGTTTTAGGACAATAGTTGATTATATCACCAAGTGAAAGATTACTGCTATGGCAGCCACATGGAGTGTAGAATGCTATAGGATTTATTTCAAGTACTCTACTTTGCACGCCTTTATTTTTCCCTTTCATATTTGAACCATTGTCATAACCTTGTCCCCTTATGTCATCAACATCAAGTTTAAGAGTGCTCAATGCACCAAAAAACACATCAAAAAGTGCAAGATGAATTTGATCTTCAAGACTTTATTTGGAGTGCAATCAAGTATTACTAAAAACTACTTTGTTTCTTTGATTCTTGTTATGATCTCACTTGCCAACAATTGTATCAATTCATTTGAATCTTGTGACCAATATAATGGTAATAAGTCTCATGTGTGGATCAATACGCCAAATGCGCTTTTGCATTGTAGGATCAAATTCAACAATCATTTCAATCACATTTACGAAAATTTCGTTATTCTTTTCATATAGCTTCTCATTGTCTCCATGAAATGCCAAAGTAATTCTTGCAAGTTTTTTCACAACAACAATCATCCTCCATAACATTTTCATCAATTGTATTACATTTTTGCAATCTTCTTTCCAATTCAATCCATTCACTCATGTAGTGAATGTGTTTCTTGCTAGTTACATGAGTTGTAAGCATGTGACCAATATTCTTCCAATCTTTGAAACCCTCATTATCGAAGTAAGTCTTGATTTCAATTTGCTTGAATAACTTACAACAAAAACAAAATAGTCTATCCAAAGACATAAGTATACTAGTCATTTCTTATCTTGCGTCTCCCCATTGGGCAATTTTCTAATGTAATATACAAAAGAAAGATACCTATCTGAAATATCTTTTGAGAATGTGACATCATCAACTCTTTTTAGGAACTCTTTCCACTTAACGTGTTTCTAAGATTTTCACCAATCTTATCCCAATTATCTGGATCATCAATATTCAAAGGAAAGACAATTTCATTATCTTTACCATTCTCATTAGCGTGTTCAAGTTCTTCAATGTCAATCTCAACCAGTGATTCATCTTCTTGCTTTTCGTTACCATATTTAGATATAGGCTCATGTCGCTATTCTTGCTCTTAGTTATTAGTCTCAATCATGAATTCATCTTGTTCCTTATTACTGTCATGATTCTCTTATTCCTCATTCACTAAACTGTCATCTTGTTTCTTGAAATACTTGCTAAGAGATCCAATGCTTCATCATTTTCCTTATCTTTTTATTTTTTTATTTTTTTTTGAGACCTAGATAAATACTTTCTGTCTCTGTTAGGTAGGCTTACTATTTCTAATAGGGGGCATAATAACTGACTCTTTTTTAATCAGGAAATCACAATGCCACAATAAACATATAACTCAATATTCTGCAAACAACAAATTCATAGATAACCAAACTAAAATTTCAAATTCTACACATTATCCAACACAAAAGTCTGATACAAATGACACAACACAAAACAAGACACATAAAAGATAAGGTAAAATCAAACATCGAAACTTTGAACTATCTTGAACCAAAACTAGTTGGAAAGCAAAAGTAACCATCTTGTTGAGTGCATCCTTAAGATCCAATCATCTTCAAGGGATTTAACCCATTTGTTAAGTGCATCGACAATTGTGTATTTTATAACTGTAATATAGACATTGGACAAGTGATATTTTGATTTCGAATAAACAATACACATTAAAACAAACAATTCAAAATTTTTAATTATATTAACATACACTCACAAAAAAAATGAAAAAAAAAAAACAGTGATTAGAGAAGAGAAGCATTGTTGGTGGGGTTACCTGGCCTCCGTAACTGGGAAATGACCGATTCGCAAGCACAGAATCACAGACTCGCCTCACTACCAGTATGTTGTACTCCAAATTTCGAAGAGAAGTTGAATTGCTACTAAATTTGCACCCCATCTAAGATGGTATGTACACCAAGTTTCAAAACAATTTATAGGATTTTATATTTAGATATTTTATTAAATTCAATCTATAAAAATTATATATTTATATATAGACATATTTAAAAAGAAATATTTTGGGGGCCCCTCCCACCCAAGAGGTTGTACGCCAAGTTCCAAAACAATTTATATAATTTTATATTTAGATATTTTATTAAATTCAAACTAAAAAAAAAATTATATATAATATGTATACATATTAAAAAAAGTTTGGGGACCCTAGGCGGGCGCTTACCCCTGCTACCCTTAGGACCTGCACTACATCCAAGAAATCTCAAAGTAATGTATTCATTTTGCCCATTCTCTTTCACACACACAAACCCTAGCTAGCTAATTTAATTATGCAATTAGTAAGTATCAGGAAAGATATTTTTATGTACCTCTTTTCTCTCTCTCTCTCTCTCTCTCTCTCTTTGTACACTCATGTTTAGTTCTAGTCCTTGATTGAAAAGATCAAAGAATAATAAATGGATAAAAGGAGAAAAAGGTGTGTCCAAACCACTTTCTAAAGTATTAACAACTAGGTGCACCAAATTGATTAACTAAATTATTACATATATAAACTCATTGATTTCTCAATGTGTACTAATTAATTACGTGTTTACTTGAGGAATGTTGTCCAAACCCTAAGAAACCGAGGTCGCCCCCTAAAACCAAAAGTACCATCTTGTTCAAAAGTTAACAAAGGCAACCAGCAGCCCTGCTAGTACTAATGTTAGTGGTTCTGAACCTAATTATGTTTGTGAAGCACAGACAGTGATTGGTAAAAAAGATAGCTTGAAAAGAAAATATTTTGATGTTGATGATGGTGAAGATCGCAAGTAGGCTGCACCTTCGAATAAGAAGAAAGATGAGGTGTTTACCTTCAACAATTTGAAAGCAAATAGAGTGGTGAACAAGGGTAAAAATAAGGTAAAATTTGCTATTGGTCTACCGACCCCGGACTTGTCTGAAGAATTCAAGAACTTGATCCTAGGAGCGATAAATGGGACAAGGCTACAAATGTTGGCATAAGAGTTTGTACTGTGCTAACATAATGAGAGACAAAGATAGGTCATCATTGCCTGAATGCAAACCAAATCCAAAGGTTTCCTTAAATTTGATGAGAAAGAGAAACTACATAAAAATAGACCTCTAAACATTCTATTGATCAACCCAAAACTTGAACTCGACAAGGTATCCTTGGGATTGTAGATTATGTTGAGAAAATCTCAAAAAACCTAAATGAAATGACATTGTTGTAAAACTAGTGTAGGCATCCTATTGATTAAATAGGCAGTTGCCTAACAAGCAAATGACCAGAAATGAGAGGGAAGCTTGGCATACTTCAGCAGGGTAACAATGGTTTATATAAGATGCCTATGTTTTCTTTCAACTAGGCCGTTTTGCTCAAGAGTATATGGACAAGAGATTTGATGTAACACCCCTTTAACCTTGAGAAAAGCTTGTAGTTTATGATTTATGTACTTTCCCTCACCATCTGTTTGCAAAGTCTTACTAGTTGCAGAAAACTGAGCTTTGACCAAATGTATCAAAAAAGTCAGATTTATTTATAAGTATAAACACCCAACAAAATCGAATACATTCATCAATGATAGTTACATAAAATTTGAAACCATCAATTGAATTACATGGTGCAGGACCCCAAAGGTCACTGTGTACAACTTCAAAAGGTATTTGAGATTGATGAGTACTAGATTGAAAATGCAGTTTAGTAAATTTTCCTTTTAGGCAACTATGACAGACTATTGGTACATCATCCTTGGAATACCTAATATTAGCTTTACTTAGCATAGTAGAAACAATAGTATTGGTAGGGTGACCTAATCTACGATGCCAAGGAGATGAATTGATAAGTTGTCCCAGATATGCAGAAACCTTGATATTGCTTGGTGAATAAGAAGAATGATGTTTGGCAAGGGATGAGATGGGGTAAAGTCCATTACTGCATAGCCCTTTGTAGATGATCCTTCTTGTGGCCTTGTCCTGAATCCAAAAACAAAAAGTATCAAAAATCAACCAAAGTTGTTATCAAGACAAATTCTATATACTGATAATAGGTTCTGAGACAAATTGGGCACATATAAAACATAATTCAATTTGATAGGATGTACTAGTGTATGAATAACAGTGTTGCCAACATGAGATACTTTTAAACCTTTTCCATTAGCCATTTGAACTATCTCATTTGTTGGATATAGAGAGGCTAAAGACAAGTTACTGAGATCAGTGGTCATGTGATTTGTGGCCCCAGAATCAGCAAGCCAAAGCTGTGGAGAAGTCTGAGATGAAGATGCCTGAGAAGATGATGGAACCATATTTTGCATTCCTTGTATAGAGGTTGAAGAGTAAGATGGAACCATAGTATGCATGGCTTGCATTGCAGGCTGAGATGGAAACTGAAGTGCTGAAGGAGCATAGGAATACTGAGCCATGGATTGTTGTTGTGGACCAATGTATGAAATACCCTTATCATTGTAAAAACATAACCAAGTAGTGTGGTTGTTTTTGCCATAAATCTGGCAACTAGATTTATCCACTATCTTGGAATGGCAAAATGGTACAGTATGACCATAAGCATTACACAACTAACAAAAAACAGATTGAGCAAAAGACATAGTTGGAAATGGACCAAGAACACCTGAGGTAAGGACATGAGTCTGATTAAAGAACTGTTGTCTTAGTGCTGGATACCTATACCTTTGATTGAATTTTCCTTTACCCTTCTGTTTATTATTGTTGAACTGCCTAAAACCACCAGTGTGACCATGAGATGATCAAGCAAATGAACTATATGTCACATGACCAGGATTAGATCGAGTAGAATAAGTGGAAGACTTAAGTTCATAAATGGTATTGGTATTAGCAACCATGGCAGACAAAAGCTGAGATGATACATTGCTCTCCACAATTAGCTCTTCTGCTAGTAACTGTGACCTAAAGTCTTTAAGAGAAATTACACTTTCCCTGCCTCGAATAACACATCGGAAAGTATTGTACTCATGAGGCAAGCCATTGAGTGCCAATGACAATGTCCTTATCAGCAAAGTAAAACCTAGCAGTAGACAAGTAATCTCAAGCCTCTTTAATTCGTTGCAAATACTTAGACACATAATCTGAGCATTTCTTAATAGTTTGCATATTAGATTTCATCTAAAATATGTTGGTTCTTGAAACAATAGAGAACTGTTCTTTCAATCTATTCCAAAGATCACAGGCACTAGAACTACCAATAGCACAAGAAATGGCAACAGATGATAAAATCGTAGTAATCAGTTGCATCAATGCTTGATCATGCATTTTCCAAACAACATAGGCATCATTCTCAATTTGAGAAGAAAAATCACCAGAGACTCTACCAGATTCACTTGAATTAACAATAAATCGAGAAGGACAGAGATTGGAACCATCAATAAACTGCATAATTCCATGACCTTCTAACAATAATTGCATTTGAAATTGCAAATTCAAGTAATTCGTATCATCAAGCTCAATATTCATAGAAGTAGAAATTGTGGAAATGAGAGCAGTAATTGGAGATTAAAGAATATGAAGTTGTGATACAGTTACCATATTTGCAAACTTCGAAGAAAACTGTCACTTAGACACCAGAACAAACACCTGGTGTGCAGCAAACCTTCAACACAATGTCAAAGATCCTAATTTGTAGCAAACCCTAGAAATTGAGAGAAGAAAAAGATCGTCAAATGCACAGAGAGAGAACACGATCACGAGCTGAAATCGTAAAGGCTATATCAAATTGGAGAAGCAGAAGCAACAGAAGGATCAAACAGATTAGTGTAAGCTGATTCGGTGATTGATACCATGTTAATATGTATACAGATATATCAGAGAGAATTATCAAGAACTAGAGAGAGAAAGTAGGAAGAGAGAGAGAGATGAATGTGTTGTTTGTATTAATTTCTTACACAGGAAGTCATTACACTTAGACTTATACAGGAGCCAAATTAATGTAACTAACTAACTAACTAAATGCACAATCTGTTGACAAGTATCACAATCACATAACACTAATATATCCTAACAGATAAACCTATTGAAATTGGGCAAACTATTTGACATTTTATTTGGATGTTTAATACTAGGTGGGGTTTTGTCTAAACAATATAAGCAATGGTGTACATCTAAAGAATCCTATAAAAAAAATAGTTATGTATGAGAGTCTGGGTCATGTCTCAATCTCAAAGCTAATTATCCTCTTAGACTAGCTAATGATCATTGCTTTGGTAAGTCATTGTCTCATCAACTAGCTAATTAAAGGAAGAGTCCACATACACTTCTAATTAGCTAGTTGATGAGAAAATAACTTATACCGACTTAGTCTAATTAATTAGTTGGTGAAACAATAGCTTATTAGATGTGACTTGTGAGCCTACATATTGATTATTGCTTTGATAAACCTATTGATCCGTCGACCATGCTAGCCCTTTTCGTTTTTGTTGTAATTTATATGTAATTATAATTGATGAGTTAATGGATATCCATATTGATCCTTCAATTATTTGTAAACATACTATGAGAAATAGCTGCTTGAAAATGGATTGCAGTTTCATTTGAGTTGGTTTGTAGGTAGTTTGTCACAGTCTGACCATTTGTTTGTGGGGAAATGATAAACACATCTCTCGCACGGTTCTACTTAATTTTGACCGTTGTTTTCATTTAATTTATTCAAATCGACGATCAAAAATACATCAGTGTTAAAAAACTAAAAATGATGTCTGAAAATCACCTCCGTTGTTTGTTTTAGTTTGGACTTCATTTTTGAAAGGAATATATGAAAAGTAAAAAAAGATGTGTGGATTGCACATCCTTTTTTAAAATTGGTTTACTCTTTTGGGCTTAATAAAATTTTATTTCAAAAAATGAGAAAAATAAAAATACCAAAATACCGAAGATATTCACTGCCGGCGCACAATGGCACCCATGAACTCGGCACCTCTTCTTCTTCGGCAATCTCTCCCGTCAATATCGTCCCCAGTCGAAACTCTGAAACCGAAAACTCCACTGCCAGTGCACAATAGCACGCTCGGCGGACGAACACCTGCATATTCACCTTGTTATATAAGAGTTTGCACTGGTAAAACAACCAAAAGAAGTGGAAGTGGAAGTGGAAGAGGAAGCAGAAGAAACCCAGATGACTACCATGCCACTCTCACAGCTCTCAACTCCAAAGGCCGATTTCCCAGAAGATCCCTCGGCCAGGTTTCTCATTTTCTTCTCTCTCTCTCTCTCTCTCTCTCTCTCTCTCTCTCTCTCTCTCTCTCTCTCTCTTCCCCTTCCCAGAAAATCAAAATTTTCTTTCTTTCTTTTCAAATTTTATGTTTGGCTGCTGAGAAAATGTATGGAATTGATAGGATTTTAAGATGTGGGTTTTGTTCGATTTATGTTTTCGTATATGTATGCCAAAATTTATTGTGTGTAGTAAGCTAGAAAGGGTAAGCAGCATCTGATTTGTTATAATATATTTGGTTCTGAATTTATTTAGTTTGTTAAATTTTGGTGTATTTGCAGCATTATTTGTTGGACTCTGAGATCAACGATGAGCTCACTGCTGCGGCCGATGTTGGGGAAGGTGATGTGGTGTTAGAAATTGGGCCGGGAACAGGTTCTTTGACTAATACTCTTATTAGTGCTGGTGCAGTTGTGCTCGCAATCGAAAAGGTTATGTTTGTGTGTGTGTTTCTTATTTCGTATGCAATGGGTCTTTGAATTTGAAATTCTGTGAAAAGAGTGGTATTTGCCGCAATTTTAAATTGTTTTGGTGTTGTGTACTGATTTGGAATAATGTTTTATGTGCTTTAGGATTCACACATGGCTACTCTTGTGAGTGAAAGATTCGTGCAGACTGACCGGTTGAAGGTAAACCACATTTTGTTCACAAATGTCCTCAGAATGTTATATTTCGTCGAGCATTCTAGAGGACCTTGGTAGTAGTACATTTCTAAAAGTACTCCTGATCTGGAGCAAGATCCTATGAATTCTGGACATAATGGAATTTAAATGTTTATGCTACTCCTTATGTTTACCGCTGATGCCATTGTGAATAGCAACTCAAGTTCTTCAACTGAAACCTGTAGGTTTTGAATGAGGACTTTGTCAAATGCCACATTCACTCACATATGTCGTCCTTATTGGGAAGTATAGAGCCATCTGGTCCAAATTCAAGACTTGCAAAAGTGAGAACCCTGCTTGATTGCTTAGAATGAATTTGACTTCCTAATGACCTGCTAATTTCTCAACGATGCATGCTCAAATGAAAACAGTTAGTGTTTTTACATGTTTACAAGTTTACAAGAATCTAAAATAGCTCATTCTCTTCATTGCAGGTAGTCGCTAATATACCCTTTAATATAAGTACAGATGTTGTCAAACAACTTCTTCCAATGGGGGACATCTTTTCTGAAGTTGTTCTCTTACTCCAGGTTGGAGTTCCTTATTAATCTATGATTGTAAAGGTTTTGGTTTTCACTTAATTGTTATCTGGATTATATATCTCATCCGAGCATAGCATGAAGCTAAAAGCTTTATAGGATAGGGAAATGAGGGATAGTAATAAATTTGGATCTTTTAGGGTGACTCCGGGTTTGAGTTGTGGAAACAGCCTCTTTGCAAAGCAAGGGTAAGGCTGCGTATGGTAGACTTTCCTTCCCCCCGACCCTCGCAAAGTGGGGAGCTTTGTTGGCTTGGGGCCACCCTTTTAGGAGTGGAACAAATCAAACTGGATCCATAGACTTCTGAATCTATGGATCTGATATGGATCATAATTTGGTTCCTTCCATCACTATAATGGTAATGTTATTTCAGGAGGAGGCAGCTTTGCGCTTGGTGGAACCATCTTTGCGGACATCCGAGTACCGGCCCATCAGTATCTTCGTCAATTTCTATTCAGGTATCTCTATCTTTGTATTTAAGTTGTACATAGTAGGCTATTGATCATTTAATTAAATTAAATTTTACTGAAAGACTGAGATGAGTTAGACTTACAGTCTGATAAATGTCATGTTATTCCTCCTTTAACCACTGTTGGTAATCGAGTATTAGTATTCGTAGGAGATATACAAGATAACAAGGAGAAGACATCAATGTTTGTTACTGAAGAGTTCTGGCGCCACGCCAAGTTACTTTCAAATTATTCACATTTTTTTTTTTCTGACCTGGTTTCTGTTTGTCATTTCCCTTTTCAGATCCTGAATTCATAATGAAGGTCCCAAGGACAAAATTTTTTCCTCAGCCTAATGTAAGAATTTATAATCCCATAGAGGAAAAAATTATGCCTTCTAACGATGTCAATTGTAATTTGCTTGATGAATTGGGAACATAACAGACCGATTTTTTTTATAAGACTTAAACCGAATAGTAACTAACCACAAATGCAGATTGACTGATTTTGCTTATGTTGCAGGTTGATGCTGCCGTTGTTAAATTTAAACTGAAGCAACCTGTAGACTACCCCCCAGTTTCTTCTACTAAAAGCTTCTTCTCAATGGTTTGTTCAATTTCTGTAGTTGGTATCATTCTTTTAGACTATCGTTACAGATTTTCATTGCATTAAGTGCATTCGTCCTCAAGTGTAAATGATTTGATTGCCCTCATTAGAGGATGCCTTGTTTGCATTTGCTGGTACAGGTCAATTCTGCTTTTAATGGGAAACGAAAGATGTTGCGGAGATCACTCCAGCACATATGCACTCCCATGGAGATTGAAAATGCTTTGGGAACAGTTGGTCGTCCAGCCACGGTATTGATTTGCTATTTTCCTTTTCCTGCGTATAAAGTATGCGGGAAGAGGCTCTCTAAGCTCCTGCCTCAGAATGTATTCTACTAACTTCGTTCTTTTTCTTATATTTTCATTTCCAGTCAAGACCAGAAGAGCTATCCACGGATGATTTTGTGAAGTTGCACAATTTGATCACGAAAGTATAGTTTTCCCATTTATGCAAGCCAAAGCATCATTTTTTGCCCATGAACCGTATTGCGAGGTTCATAATGATTAATGCATTGTTTAAGGTGTAATATGATCCGGCGGAGTCGTAAATTTGTGTATTCTTTTAAGATTACCAAATTGTATACGATGACGTGAATAAAGTATTAATAAATTTAAGATGTTATTTGTTATGTCTTTGTTTTTGTTGTAGGATACAGCAAGAGGATCATATCAAATGAAGTTTATGGAAAGCATTCAAGATTAGGTTGAATGTTGTATACACCCCCTGGAGAATTTTACCTACATTATCCTTGAATGTTGTATACAAACCCAAAGAAATGACGGAAAATAAACATTCATCTCGTTGGCTTTATAACTTTTATTTTATGTTACATGCAACATGGATAAGAGACTTCAACGCAAGCGTATTGAGTGATGTTATAGCGAGTGAACCCAACAGCCAATTCTGATTCGCTATGCTCTTTGCCAGCACTAGTGGCCATCATCAGCGTATCGAACATGAGTTGGGTTTCAATTGATTTCTTATCCACCATCTTCTTGTTACCTACATGGTTCACAATTATGTCTATGATGATAATCTTCTTCCTTCCCTCATTTTTGCTCAGAAACTTTATCCGCGGCACATGTGCCGTGGCTAACCAGGTCCAGAAGTCAGGATCTGCTATGTTATTTTCAAAAATATTAGATTGCAAGTATGCAGGAATATCATGACCCAATAAGCCATAATTGGAACCCAAAATTTTCTTTAATCTTGAGGGGAATTTGACGAACTATCATGAACAATGTGGGGATAATACTTGTAACTATAAAGTCTTCACTAAAATTAGAAGCAAGTGAAAAGAGAATTGGGGAATGATGTGAAGAGAAATGAAGAGAAGATCATCGGCTTCCACAATCATTAGTATTAATAGAACATGCACAATTATAGTCAATTAGTATGTAACATTAGCACCAAGTCTCCCCCTAAAAACCATTCCATGGCTTAATTCATTACTTCAAAGTACATTAAAAATGTGATGTATATGGAAATTTGAGAAAGAAAAACCCGCTTTGTTTGCCTTTCAAAGTAACTTTTAAGTCGAAATAAGTTTTAGATGCTAACTTATTATGATTTTTGGCTAAGGTCATTCGTCGTATATGCATGTGTCTTGGGTACGAAAACAGTGGACCCACTTCAGGACCAAGAAAGGTTCGGGCCTATCCTGAATTTTTTTTTTACTTTGTAGGTTATTTTTGTATGCTTTTGGTTGGATACTCTGTATTATTCAACTTATGTGCTTTTGCTCCCAGCTAGCTTAATTATGTTTCTCTAATTGACAAAAAATGTGTTTTACAGTAGTATTGTTATGAAACCGAAATCTTATATCAACTAGCCTTCCTTAGTTCACAATTTTCCGATCGAGTGTTGCTTTATAGTAAAATCACACATACATGGAATAGAGGAAGAATTTATCTTGAAAGAAAATTATCATAGCTACAGTTTTGAGCCATGCTTATTAATTTTTGTTCAAGTTCAATGTAGGAACTTATTAAGAAGTTCGGCGTATAATTATCTCAACGTAATTTATTTCAATTTTTTTTTTTTTTGTGTTTTGTGACTCCATTACTCTCTTTTGATTAAAACTTTTCATTCCACTACAAAAAATGAACCTTCAATTTTTCTCCTGTTAGTTATAAACTTATAATTCTCCAACTTCTTTCATATGGTTTGGAGGCCATGGTAATAAATTAAGATGAGTTTTTTACAAGTTAAATAGAAAGGTTAAATGACTTTTCGTTTTGAATTTTGGCTGCGCTAATTGTATCTTTTCATTGAAGTTAACATATGGAAATGCTTGGATGGGCCAAGGGATCACATGTTTTCCTCTCTGTCATTTCTCCAATATCTTCTCTCTTTTTGAACTAAAAAATGAAATGGTTAGCATACGTGCTCTAAAATGTATATGTTTCTATGTTTTGTTGTAAGACTCAATTGGCAAGTCAGAGGATCGTTCCAATTGAAGTTCAGACACAGAATTCAAGATTATGTTTTCGTGTTTTTGAAGTTTCTGTTACGATGAATTACTAGTTATGCAACAACGAACACCCAATTTTCATAATTTAAAATGACAACTTACTGTAATGATCATGCAAGACTAAACAATAGTAAGGTAGCAACACATGAAAATTCATAGTCATAGAGAATCTGATTAGTTTTGCCGATGCAAACAAGAAGAACGATATAACACTAAGAAGCCAAGTTTTACTCACCCTCCTCAATCAGTAGAGCCAGAAAACCCTTGAACCTGTAGTCCATGAACTGGGGCGGAGCTGTTCCACGTGTTAACTTCTAATTCGAAGGGCTTGAATTTCATACCTTGACTGCAAGGTGAAACTACATCAAAAAAAATGAGAAATATAATTAGTCTTTCAACCAAACAATTATTCTACCTGATGAAATTTTTTGAAAGGCGAAAGAATACATAAATCCGTTATAGTTCAAGTTACCTGGTGCTAGGCACTGAGAGACCTTGACCCTTTACGTCCGGTCTGGCTACATATGCTGTGGGTACTAAACTTCCTTTTTCAGTGAAAAATGCAACTGTAATAAGAGTACTGTGTATATACATATTAGTCAAAGGAAGAAGGTTACAGATACAGTAAGGCTGGGATAATTACCTTGTTCCAGAATGATATATCAATTGCTAGGAAAGGGGATACACGCTTATCGGTTGTACTGATGCCCCCTAAGGGTAGGAAAGGAAGCTGAAACCTTTATAAAGAGAGGGGGACAGAATAAGAAATACCATTGCCGCATTGCGTATGGTTTTTCTTTCTTTTAACTTTTAAGTAACAGAAAAAGAGAGGAATGCAATTCTTCAGTTACAAGGGAAGAAAGTCTATCATTAGTTTGTTTGAAATTGAGAACACAACAGAACAATTCCATCAAAACTGTAATCTATTACTGATTTACCACGAGTACTGGAGATTGATGTATTTTTTCTTGTGCTGCAGATCGATGGTTGTTTCGATTCCACACTCAAGATCATGCTTTTCAGAACATATCAAAAATTTCACGGCAAAAAGTCTAGATAAACTTGTTCCTGCCATGAAGCAAGGGGCATAATTACTGCAGTCTCAACCTTATTGGTATCCAGCACACTGTAACGAGGATTAGAGTAGTCATTCTCCAACAACACATGAGTTATGATTTGGATTCTTTCACATGTGTAGACGATATCGTTCTGCATTTAATGGGAAATGTAACATGTTGCGGTTCAGTACAATGCACTCCCATGATGATTGAAAATGCGTTGGGAAATGTTGGTCAATCATTTTCTGCCAACTCAACGTTACGATTTTTCAGCAGTCAAGACCAGAAGATCAATCCAGGGATGATCTTGTGGAGTTTCACAATTTGCATTTACAGTATCACAATATAGAGAGCATAGACTGTTCTAGCACATGAGCTGCAGGATTGCAGCATTTTTCACGCAAACGCAAATGCAAAAATATATACAAGCTGGAAAAATTCCATCAAAGTGTTCCTAGGAAAAGAACTAAACATCGGCAGACTTGTTAGAAGCAGCATAAATGACCCATAAACTATGTTCAAAGGTTAGACAGTGAATAAGATTTGTGCACTGCATAATGCTGTAATACTATGAAATTAAGAAAATATATTATCACTCGTGTCGTTGTGTTTGTTATAAGTCGCAGTAAGAAGGTTGCTTCCAATTAATTATTTTGCAGAGATACTGACAAGTAGAACAATTTTCTCATTCAACATATTACTACCGATACTTTCCTATTAATCGACGAAAATACATAACCATCGAATCCACAATCATACATTTCTATTCCATCACATAAACAAAACCATAAATTAGAACAAATAGTAACCACAAAAAACTCACTGTATTCATGTCCTTGTGAATCGTCGGATTCATTGCAGTGCAAAACGCAACAGAACTCCTCTGTTGTTTCCCCTGTTTTCGCTCTGTTTCCACCCAACTCAGCCATGAAACTGGTACACAAGCTCCAAAGCCCTCTCCTTTGAGCCATGAGGGTCAAAACCCTTCATACTCCCCACAAATCCATCATCGTTCATCCGCCTCTCTTCCGCAAGGGCCGCCGCAGAAGGCGAAAGCCGCCTCTTGAGCCGCTTGTTCTTGATGAAGCAATCCCTCATCTGCTCCTCAACCATGTCAATTGTGGGCCTGGAATCCCCCTCTCCAAAGCCATCACAATCATCGTCGCCATCGCCATCGCCGACTTGCATGGGCTCGTTGCCGGTGGCGGAGGAGAGGGAGTTCTGCCGCTGGGGCTGGGGCAATTTGTGTGTTGAGAGAAAATTGGAGAGCTGCAGGTGGGCTTGGTGGAGGGAGGAATGGATGTGGAGGAGGTGAGCGGGGTCGGCGGTGCAAGGGAGCTGTTTGGCCATAAGGGTTGCTTGTTCTAGGGAGAGGATAAGGTCGGACAGTGGTGGCGGTGGTGGTGGGAATGGTGGCGGCGGTGGTTCTGGGTCTGCTTCTGCCATGGATTCCATTGGAGAAGTCTCAATCTTTGCAGTGATCAGTATCTGTAGAAATCAATCAATCAATCTGTTGTTTAAATGGAAGGTGATGAAAGCTGCTTCTGCTTCTCCAAGAAGTTGTTTGCTTACCGGGATGACGACACTCGGAGATTCTAAGGATCAGAGACTGCGTTTTGAGTTC
The DNA here is from genome assembly GCF_963583255.1 of Pyrus communis. Classification (NCBI taxonomy): domain Eukaryota; kingdom Viridiplantae; phylum Streptophyta; class Magnoliopsida; order Rosales; family Rosaceae; genus Pyrus; species Pyrus communis. Next base: position 16,215,027 of record NC_084807.1, on the reverse strand, counting down.
GGGTCCAACATAACTGGTTACTTCTTCTGTTTGCTTAGACTGCGTGTCGTCACCTCTCAGTCCTTCCAGTTTGGAAGCCGGGCGTTTATGTAAAAACCTTCGAGATCAGTGTTTAATTTTTTTTTAGTACGGTCCATACTTAAAACTAGAGACGGATACTTTTAAAATTTAAACTAAAATTGACAAATATCGTCAATATTCTTAACACATTTACTAAATATCCAGAAATTCTTACATTTCGTCTAAATCAAGGTTTGACAAACCCTAAAGTTTCATTTTAAATTTTCATCTTTTCCATCGAAAACAACTAATGTCGATATTCAATATATCTGTCGATATTGCTACAAATTTAAATATCGATATTTCTGCATATACCAGAATTTTAACATTGCTTGAGATTTACTTTTTATTTTTATTTAATTTTATGAACTTTTATGGCTTTAAAACATTTTAATTTTTTTAAGAGAAAATTGGAGCAATGATCCATCAACTAAATATCCATTACCATTAGTCCATTAACTCATCAAAACGTGCATTTATGATCATTTTCGTTAACTCCATCAGAATTCTGTCAAAATAAGTTATGTTAGAATGATCATTGCTACAATTGAATTAAAGTTGAGAGACCATTGCTCCAATTGGGTTAAAGTTAAGAAATCATTTCTCCAGTTGAGTTAAAGTTGAAGGATCTTGTTATAATTTTTCTCATTTGGTTTTTTGTATTTGTCTCTCGATTAAGCCTCGTGTGTGACACATAACCTATTTTGACGGAAGTTTTAACGGAGTTACAGAAAATGACCATAACTGCAGATCTTGAGAAGTTAAAGGACCAATGATCGTGAATTTTTAATTGATAGGCGATTACTCCAATTTAATTAAAGTTAAGAGATAATTGATGCAATTTCCTCTTTTTAATTGCAACGATATAGGGAACCGTGGCGTATGCAAAGCCAACCAAATAGGGAGATGTTGAGTACAGCCCAACCAAACCAATATGCACCCGCAAATCATAGCCCGGAATCCCATCAATGTAAAATTGGAATTCACTGTTTTCTTTACTTTTTTCTCGTGAGATAAATACTTTTAACCGCATAAGCTACAAGCCCCTTGCACTATAATGACCAAGGAAACGACCAAGACCGAGCAGCGACATATACAGATGCACTTGACTTGTTTCCACAGAAACACTAAAAGTAAAAAGTTATACACAATGTCTAAGCTTTCAACATCCGAAGATAATCGTCTATTATAGACATTGAAGACGAACGATAACCCGACCCAAAGAGGTTATAATGATTCAAGTAATGATACAACAGATATAGCTCCTTCCTCTTATCAAATCCTGGTTGTTTTGGCATCACCTGGACACACATGGGAACTCATTAATTAAGAAATGAAAAAAAAATTAAACTGGCATATGAATGCTTAGACCAAGACACTGGGACACAACTTCAGTTTGCTTGGTTGGACTTTCGTATTCAATTGAAAGGTTAGACCAAGTGCAATCATCAATGCCAAATCCTACTTAAAGTTCTAGTTATGATCTTCTCCTTTGAAAGTTATGTCCTACCGATGACACTCAAACTTGTTTGTATGAATATAGGCGCAGCACAGGAGTACGTAAACCAGAAACAGAACAGAGATTAACCATATGCATGATACCTCAATGGTTCGAATTGGTTTCCTGTTTTATCCACAAGAAGAGAAGGGTGAAAAAAGGATCTACCTCGAAATAGGAACCATAGAAAGATCCTCCAAAGCCAGCACACCACGACATTCCAAATTCTGCCTCGTTATGTCCATCTATACGAAAAGCAGCTGACAGTACTTAGAATTTAAAAAAATAAATACTACATCATTTTCCGCGATTTGAGCAATGCAAAATATATTGCAACCATCATTTTTTCAATCTCAAAACCAAAACAAGTGTCTGTGTGTTTCTGTCTGTTGATAATCATCAGAGCCAACTTCTATCATAAGATATACAAACCATGCTGTATAATTTTGCATATCAAAGCACGTGGTGGGATTTGGATTGATTTCAGACTTTCAACTCACCCTCTCTCCCAGATGATATATGCAAATATCTTATGCTCCATGATAGTATTTCATTTCAAACGACAAGCATAGGCTAGCCTCCAACAGTAACAGTTAGAAGCAACACAGTTCAATTTTAAGATGCTCCATCGTGACGAAATCTGATGACCAAACTAATTTAACTTACAGTAACATGCTGGATCAAGTATAACAGGCTCGCCATTCTTATCAGCGCTGATATTTCCGCTCCATAAGTCCCCATGTAACAAACATGGTTCTATAGCTATGTTATCAAAGAGCGATCCCATACTCTTAATCAATCTTTGTCCTGTTATATACGATCAACAAGTAACTAACACATTCAATAATAATACAATAAATGGTGCAAACTCATGATTTATTCTTGGCCAATCGATCCAAATAAATCATCCTCAAAGGTAAGTAGAAGCAGCCATGATACAGAATCAACCATAGGAAGACAATATATACCTTTTTCATATATAGTACTATCACCGTACTGGTCTAATGCCAGCTGCAACTGATAACCCAGTCTATGCTCCCCATAGAACTGAATCCAATCTGATGACCAAGTGTTTATCTGTGGAGTGCTGCAAGGAAAAATTGGTTTCATATACCTCATTTATTAAAAGTGTTTATCCTCGAACTCAAGAATTTTGTGTGCGGATATCAGCACGTGTGACTGCACATGATTAGAAAGCCTGCCGACCTGCCCACAGTGTTGTCAACTTCAAAACCAAAACCTTTTTCAGATTTTCCAGCTTTATGCATTTCAGCAAGCTTCCTGCCTAGAATAGACTGAATACAAATATACCATTAGAATTCATAACAAGTCGTTGCCACCTATATCAAGTACATGAAAAATTCACCAATCCTCACCTGGTTACCTCTAGATGAACCAAATTCGATAAATTCCATAATGATGTAAGACCCACCAGTAGGTAGTGGCCCGAACTGCAATACATAAGAGCAGGTTATCTAAGTTTTCAAGCATTGCCATGGAGGTCATGTTCACTTTTACTAATACAAGATAAATTAACAACTTTAAAACTTCCGCACCTTGAATGGCTTAGGGACACGAATTGACCCAGTTTCATACATGGCACCTAAACCAAGAGCCTCTCCCTCAAACATCGATGGCCCAATGCTCCTGATTCAATGATTTAACTAAACATATTTATGACTTTGAAATGGAGATAAGGATTTTAAAAGAGCATATGCAGTTGAAAATTTCAAAATTAGAAACATCAAAAGTAGAATGTAGCCAAACCTGTTTGTTTTCACAAAGAAAGAACCAGCATCAGTGTCGTAACGATTAGCACGATTGATGCAGCCGCCCCCTACAGGACTAATTCTTGTTATCTGTGTTGCATTTCCGTCTGAGAGAATCCATTCACGAACCGGATCATCACTCAGTGCCGCCACTGCCAAATAAATATGACTGGTGAATTCAACGGTTTAATCAACACAACTCAATAGAGGATCAGTACATACTGGCATATGCCCATTTCAGTGAGAATCAGCTTCATCAAGGTTTCAATCAACTATAGCCTCAAACTCAACCAACTACTTATAAAATCGATAACACGCCCGCCATTGACTCGAAACAACCTAGTTTCCTTCGGTTTCTTGTTCAAATTATGTATTCAACAGCAAGACCTCATCACAACACAAATGAAAAACCAAGAAAATACAAATCAAAACTCTTTCAAAGTGGCTTTCCAGAAGAAAGAAACCGGAAGAAAAAAAACTACAATTCAACGCTTTCACAGAAAATAAAGTGCAAAAACCAAATCTTTTAGCCAAAATATCCGATAAACCTTAAAACAAAAAGATGGGTAATTAATATAATTTTCTTTAACCAAAGAAATAACACTCATTTCGCTCGCAAATGCATCAAATAAGTTCAATAAGTAATGGGTAATTCTACAATTCTCAAATAATTACCCCATTAGAGCTCGAATCGGCCATGCAAATATAAAATTAAGCTAAAATAAAACCTGGGATTTTGTTGACAGCGTATGCCATACTTACTGGTAGTAAAAGGTCTGTGCTTGGAGGAGGGGAGAAGAGGAAGACGAGTCGGAGAAGGAAAGCAAGGAGAAAAGAGCGATATGAGTCCCACATGTGCCACCATTATCGACCTTCTGTGTAAAATTTTGATGTGATTTAATGGTTGGTTCGGTGGGAATTTTTGTCCATGTGGTCTCGACTCTCTACCTTCTATCGGTTTCCTGAGTTTTGTGGTCTATTTGGTGACCGTGGGTTTCATGGAATTTTGTAAGGCTTTCAGGCCTATGTGCTCCACGTGTATTCTTTGATGCCATGCCAATTTGAAGGGATTCTTGGTACAGCCGGGGATCTAGTCTCCACATTAGTATTTCTTTCGTCAAATGATATCTCGAGTAAATTGTAATAATGATATTTCAACTTTAACTTAGTAAGAGCAATAGTCCTTCAACTAAAAATTTATTATCATTGGTCACTCAACTCATCAAAACATGTAGTTATGGTCTTTTTAGTCAACTCCGTTAGAACTTCTGTCAAAATGAGTCAGGTGTAATGTACGTGAAGCTAAATCAAGGGGTAAATATGGAAAATCAAATCAGAAAAATTGTATCAATGGTCCCTCAACCTTAATTCAGTTGGAGAAATGTTCACTCAACTTTAACTCAATTAAAGCAATGATCCCTCAACTTTAACCCAAAACCCAATTGTAGCAATGATCCTTCCAACAGAACTCATTTTGACAGAATTTTGACGAAGTTAACAAAAATGACCATATCTACATGTTTTAATGAGTTGAGGGACCAATGGTAATGAATTTTTAGTTGAGGGATAATTGCTACAATTTACTCATCTCTCTCAATTTGACTTTGTAATGCTCTAAAGGTGATCCTGAGGGCGCATTGTAGCTCTTTAATATTTTTAGTATTCAGTTTGTGTCGTTCATGAAAATTGAATTCAGATACATTATCTTTATTAAATTTAGTTTAATTAGTTCATGTTGAAGACTAGATTTAGGTTTCACTTTGGCGAGAACTGATTATTTAAACCAACATTTGATATTTTATATGTAAAGAGTTGTTCCTCCTTATATGATGATGTAGTATTAATCTATCATACAAATGTGTTAACCCCACCATTTATTATCTGTCATCCAAAGATTATCCCTAGAAATTCATTTACTTTGAAGATCTTTTCACTGTCTATATGCGTTGAGCAAATTGATGATTATGGTGACAAGTAATATCGTTGTCTTAACATTTTTGATTCATATGGATACAGTTTTCAAGCCGAATGAATTTTCCAAAGATGATCTTTAAATAATAAAGATCCTGCAACAAAACCCGAGAAACAATTCTCCCTTTAGCAGAAACAAACCTCCAACTGATGGACTTAGCTATGGTATATGCATTTACTTAATACACGGTCAAATGGCCAGAGGAGTTATCAGAAGAATTGCCAAATTCAGGAACTTGGTATGCTGAAGCAAATACAACTCATCGAAGTTGAAAAGATGCAGTGATAGTGAATATAACTTACAACAATCAAATTATATTTGTAAGCTTCATTTTCAAACTTTCTACTAAAAATTTAGAGTTCTGTCGCACAATTTCCGTTTGTACCATCGACAACGGATGGTAGCATTCTATGCAAGGTATGAGAATTCTCCGATCAAACCTACCCGGCCAACCATGTGAAACAAATTCCCGCTGAAGGGGAAGGAAAAATAAAGATAAGTCACCTATTGCAGGCTTGCTGGAAGCAAATGCATGTCTGGTTCCTTGGACCAATCTCTTTGATTTTACCATTGCCTTGTTTCTGGTTCTCTAGATGGGGTCAGTTCGGAGGGGTTTCCTGGAGCAGAATCTAAATGCCCTTGGTTGCTAACGTTGCCTGCCAAACGCTCAGTGGCGCCAGGTAATAGCCACTGCTGAGAATGTTCAGTTGAAATCTCAGACTCGTCAAAAGATCGAGCCATGCTGAACGTTGCTGACCTCACATGTTTTGTTCCAAGGGATTCTTTTAATGGTAAACGGCAAACTGGGCAAGTAGACTGTTTCCTCAGCCATGTATCAATGCAAGAGAGATGAAAACTGTGGCCACATTTGGGCATGATTCGCAGTACTTCTTTCTCCTGGTACTCCCCCAAACAGATTGAGCACCTGCAAAAGAATATGGATTAGACTTACTCACCAGTGTCCAAAACGCGTGAGTACCAAAGCTCAAGAAAATCTCACAAAAAAGCGCGGAAAACTAACATGCTCTAACTTTATGATATATTTCAATTAATAGTAAATATTTAAGATGGAAAGCAAATGAGAGTTGTTAGGCACTAGGAGAAATGAAACTGTGAAGCTTACTGCGCATCTTCTAAGGAACTGAAAGCCTCTTGATCGTACTTCATCGTAGGGATTGCAGAAACCACAACTTGTTCAAGGCCACTAACCTGATGCTCTGGCTGCCAGAAAACAATGCAAACTTAGAAGTTAGAACCCGTTGCTCAAAACTTAAGTTACTATTGACAATATTAAAATCTCTCAAGTTATAATTGAGTGACATCAATCTCAATATCAGTTGACACAAATGCAAAGGGGCATTAAGGAAAAGTAAAGTCGGTTTCTTTTTCTAGTTTATGTTCTGTATGATCTCTTTCATTCCTCCCTCCTCCTCCCACCACCCTGCTGTAGAATTATCAGAGAGAGGCTGAAGGCCCCACATCTAACAATACTGATATTGTCCCCAACTTGGTAATTGCCACCTGCACAATCCGTGGGGTTTTATCACAAAAGGTCTCGGTATTAGATGGAGTGAGGCTAGGATATTTAAACTCTTCTTTCTTTCTTTCTACGGCCGATGTGGGATATATCAACACCTCCGTCCACCATTCTTTATCCTCACTTCTCTCCCATTGCTCAAAACTTAAGTAACTATTGAGAAAGTGAAAAACTCTCAAGTTTTAGTGGAATGACATCAATCTCCATAGCAGGGAACACAAGTACAAAGGGGCGTGAACGAAAAATCTAGTCTTTGAGTTATCAGAAACAAAAAGCATGAAATTTCAGAACATCTTAATATGGTGCAACAAAGAACAATCAAATGTCAAAGTTATTGAGCAAGCAGCCTCCCCAGTTATGAATGCTGATAAGAAAACAAATAAAGAATGATTCCCAAACTTCCCCGTCATCTTTTATGTATCCTTCCTTATCCAGTAACTGCATTTTCTGCATACAACAGAAAACTAGTACATTGCAACATCTATTGTTTTTATTATCATTTCTTCCATATCTCAGAGTTGACTCTCAACTGCAGCAAAGTTGACATGAAAAACTAGAACACATCAAGCATGATCATATCTTTAAACGCATAAAAGCTCGGATCCCCCTCCTCGTACATTAGAGCAGTTTAGAACAGAATAGCGCTTTGTCAAAATAAATACACGCATAAAAGCTCACCCAAGTAAGCTACTGAGATGCTAAACTGGGAAGTAGTGATCCCAGTTACCAAACAATCAATCAATCATACATAACCAACTGAAAACAGAAACTCATACAGAAAAAAAAAATGCTCAAAACTGGGAAAATTACCCCAATCAGATCATTCTAAGCTGACAAAACAAATATAGCAGAGGGAATCCATTACATACCTGCTCAAGATCAACCCTTGATTCAATCTCGAACATAGGCCTCGATTCTCTTCCTCGCAGCCTCCCACAGATGATTCTTGTGCAAACAAACACAATAAATGTTGCACTCATACCAAAACCTATCACAGTAGTAATCAAGTTCATAACCGAACGCATCATCTGCAAATTCCCAACTTCTCACAGAGTCCCCAATCACTTAAAAAAACTGAAAACCCCCCACTAAAATGCTAAATAAATGAAAAACCACAACTTAAAAAATCAAAAGAATGGTGAAAAGTAATGGAAAATGAAGAATCACAGAGAACCCAGATCAGGATTTATCCAGAAATGGCTGGTTTTCGAAAGATAGATTCAGGAAGAGCAGTCAGAAGCAAAAAACAAAAGGTCACCCATTTGGAATCTGAACCGCTTTGGGTGGACTCAAAGCGAAAACAAAGTGGGGAGGGAGGGTTTGAATAGAAAGTGCAGGAGACGAAAAAAGAGAGTTGTAGAAGGAAGCGGCAGGCAGCTTCTTGTCTCGCTCTTTGGAATCGTATTCATGGGATCCTTTCAATGGGACCCAACAAGTATTAACAGGGGGTTGTACATGATCCGACGGTCGAGAAAGATTGGAAATTTTGATTGGTAAGATTCTCGTATGTTTGTTTAAGGTAGAGAGGACAATCGGAGGAGAAAGAAGAGAATCTGTATTGCCTCTTGCCTTGCATCTCGTTGTGCTTTCTCAACCATACTACTTCTGGATAGGGCTTGGACTTGGGTCCAAAATACTAGTTTCTTTTTATTTATCTAATTAAAATATAAAAAATAAACATATATGTGTGGAGACACTCTGTATTAGTAGTATTCTTCTTCACTTGGAAGTAAAAGCTCATAGATTTAAATCTCGTGGATGACAAATTTGATACCAAATTAGATTACTCATTATGTGATTTAGCCGAACGCTCATTTTTCTTAATGTAAAAATATATCGATGTACTAAAAAACATATATGTGCGGAATAAGTGATTTTCACAAATATTTTTTAGCTTGTCACATAATTCTCTTGATTTTTTTTGTCATTAAATTAAATAATCAAGCAGAGACGCAAACAAAATTAAATAAAAGTGTGCGAGATTGAAAAAAAAAAATTGTGTGTTTATCAAATCATCTTTCAAATAAGTATCCAAAAATCATTTCTGTTTATAATTTTTATAAGGTTAATAATTTAATTTTTCAATTAGGCGGCAAGATTTCTTTTGAGTTTGTTGAATTTGATATTTTCATTCAATCATTGTCATAGTTGAAGTATTACCATGACAAAGAGAAAAAAAAGGACATAGTTGTAGTTCAACGGCTGGGAAGAAGCATTGCTTGCTACTTGTTTGAGTCTAAAAAGTAGAAAGAAGTAGTTAAAGGAATACTAGGGGATATTAAATGCCTGTTTGATATCTTATTTGAAATTTTTTATCATTTCTCAAAACATTTCTTAAAAACATATCTTGAAAATAATTTTCTTTAAGACTCAAAAACTTGATTGGTTTGCGATTTAAAATTTTTAAATTTTACGATTTAAATTAAACAAGGAGATCTAAAAAGAGAGGGTCGCAGGAGATGGAGAAAGAGGAGAAAGGAGAAAAGAAAGTAAGAGATGATTGAAGGAAACAGAAAGAAGGGAGAGGATCGAACAAGATAGAGAGGAAGAGGGGTGCGACAAAGAATCGAGAGAATGAAGAAAACGGATTGGAGGAAAGGAAAACTAATGAAATTGGCTTGAAACTTTGATTTTTCACGATAAGGACAAAATAAATGGTAAAGTGAATAATACCAGGATGAACTTTTTAGTGTAAGAATGTAGTTTTTCGTTAAAGTGAACAGTACTGTGAGTTTTTCGTTAAAGTTCCCTATAGACGAAGAAGGTAAAAAAAAAAAAAAAAAAAAGGAAAGAGAAAGAAGAAAAGAGAGAGATATATATTTGGGGTGAGAGGGGAGGAGGGAGAGAAAGGAAATGAATGAATTTAAGTTTAAAAACTCTAAAAATTCTTTTTTTTTTTTATGTTTTTTGATAATGGACTATATTTTTTAGTTAGTCTTGAGTTCAGTTTTTGAGAATAGTCTTACCAAACAAGTTTTTAAGATCTAAGACTTGAAAATTGTTTTCCAATTCAAAATTTTGAATTCAAGTAGAGTACCAAACATGTCCTAAGCTACTTGTTCTTTGCACTAGATTCTCATTTGAGCACCCTATTTTATGTTTCTTTGTTTTTGTTACGAGATGTTAAGTACAGTCATCACGTGCGTCAAACAGTTGACGATGCAGATATCTAACAACTTTGCTAACATATATTTTTTTCTTTATAGCTTAACATATACACGCACTACAGTTTTATTGATTTGTTGGTTCTGGAAGGCCATCAATTGTCTTTATCTTAGGTTTAGTTGGAAGGAGCAAATGTAGGAATGAATCTTTGGACATAAAGCATTTCTTCAAGGTCTAATCATCTTTTGAATGGAATCGTGGTACACATGATTGGGCATCCCATTAGTACTAGTCATCATCCACGTATAGAAACACACACACACACACACATATATGAGTAAACTACTGATTTGCCCTCTGAACTATCACCTAACTTTCGATTTCCTCCCTAAACTTTTTAATTGAAAAATTAAGGACTTAAACTAATTTTTTTGGCCGATTTGCCCTCTGCTGTTAATTTTTCATTCATTCCATTCAAATTTCTATTAAAAGGAAGCATGTGCACAACATGTGTGGGTAGTTCGGTCGTTTCATTATTTAAAATAATTGAAAACCTTAAATTTCTAAAATATAAACCTATACATATATGTGTGATTCTATAGCTTTGTGTCTGAAGGTCTAGTGAAGTGATGTTTTTGTCCACAAATGAGAGTTACGTGGTTTGCACATGATAAGAGTTAACGTTAATTTGGATGAAATCTATGAAAAACTAACGGTAGAGGAAAAATCGGCCAAAAAAAAATAGTTTTAAGTCCTTAATTTTCCAATTAAAATGTTTAGGGAGAAATAGAAAGTTGGGCGATAGTTCAGGAGGCAAATCGGCAGTTTACTCTGTATATATTGATATGTATGTACTCTTTGGCGCATGAAGGGAAAAACAAATAGGGATGAGAACAAAATTATTATTTATTCTAATTACAATGTTATTTGCACTCTAACACAACAATGGGGTCCCAAAAAAATAAAATAAATAAAAACAAAGACTAGATATTTAATAGGGAAGTTTAGCGAAAATCTCCCGGTACTGTTCATTTTAACGAAAAATCATAATTTTATACTAAAAGGTCAATCCTAGTACTATTTAATTTACCCCTTATTTTGTCATTTTCGTTAAAACTTAAAATTTTCAAACTATTTTTCATTAGTTTTTCTTATTTAATATTCGAGTCCCACACTAAAAACCAATTTGCATAAGTTTAATGGTTTGCGTTGTGGCAGGCCATAAGATCTTAATCAGTTGTTATATAAAAATGCCACCAGTCATACCTATCAAATTTGAACCACCACGGGATGGTCCAATGATTGGTTATGAACTTCATGCCTATATTTCATACGACACGTTTTAAGTTCGATTGCTGACGTTGATGAATTGCACAATGGTGGTTTGTAAGTTTTTCTGCTCTAAGAATGATAGACTATCGTGACAAAACCACCAACTCGTTCCATGTAAAATAAAATAAAAATAAATAAATACCTACCAAATTCACCTCACTTTGAAAAGTTTCTGTTTCCTCTGAATTTTTTAGGATACAATGTAGTTTTTCGTAAATTTGGATTAAGTAGAGGGTTTTACAAGTTTAAATACCAATCAAAAACATAATTCTGTAGCTTGAAGGTTATCCGTACTTAACTTTTCTGTTTTTTTTTTTTTTTTTTTTTTTTTTTTTTTTTTTTAAGGAAAACTAATGAAAATGACTTAAAAACTTTAAGTTTTAACGAAAAGAACAAAATAAAAAGTAAAGTGAATAGTACTAGAATTGACTTTTTAGTGTAAAAATATAGTTTTTCATCAAAGTAAACAGTACCGGAAGTTTTTCGTTAAAGTTCCTCCTTTTTTTTTTTTTTGTCATAATTTTTTCTGTTCCTAAAAGGAAGAAAAGTGCGTGTTTTCTACTTTTCTTGGACGAGTCCATGGAAAATGTACATCCACTTAGGCTTCAAGTTTTCATCCTAAATAATTAAGCGACAGAAAAAGACGTGTACAAGTTTTTTCTAGGGTATCGCTTTGGACAAAGAAAGAACACATATTCTCTATGGCAATGATACTTTGCTTGGCTATTTTCCTCACGCCTGCCGAAGGATGACTTAGACGGCACAAAATAGAAAAATGATATGAAAACTTCTATGCAGTTTCTTTGAAGTTTCAGCCAAAATGTTTTAAAGAGACTACAAATTTTTATGTGTACTCAAAATATAAAGTAGTATATTACGTTTTATATTATAAATAAATAATAGAGTTGATATGTCATACTTTAGGATATATTTTCTAATGTTTATTTACTTATATTATAATACATGGTGTACCATCTTATATTCTGAGTGCACTAAAAAATCTCTCAAGACGGATCAATTAAACTAAAAAGTTTTATGCCTTCAGCTCCAGTGGTTAATTACAAAAATAATTACAGCAAGAAATTATTGTAAAGACCTTTTTATTATTTTCGCCCTTATATTTTCCTTTCCTGCACTTTTTTTTTTTTCATTCTCATAGCATTCGGAGTTTGGATTGAAAAAGCAAAATAAAAAAAGAAACAAGGAAATAAGTGCAAAAAGAGAAACGAGAAAGTGAAAATTGTAAATTACAGCCCAAAATACATGTAAACTTTTACACGAGGCCTTACAACTTAAATACCAAGGCGAGGACTACAAAATGTAAGATTTTCCTATTACCTGCTTATTGTACTTCCAAGTCCCAACCAAAAATTCCAACAAAGATAGAAAACCGGCCACAAATTACAATCAAGAACATCATCCATAAGTCTTTCAATCTACTTACAGATTCCACCATCTAATTAGTCCCAGTTTTAACACGGATTATTAAGTAAAGTTCTCAAAACGAAAAGAAAACCAATGAAAATAGACCGAAATCAGAAGGCAGATAGCAAGATAAGCAAATCGAAAGAATTATTTAGTAGAGAAACCAAACAACAAAAACTCAACCCACACATGAAAATCCAGATCAATCAAATTACTTAAATTTATAGACGTAACATTCGAAGTAGCAGCGTAAAACAGTGCGATTGGCAACATGATGGAACAAGGATACCCTTCATGTCAAGCAAAACAAATGTGAAAGTCCCATTAATAGACAACATGGATATAAACTACTTTTTTAAATCAACGAAGCATATATCTCACTTTATGTCACCATTCTGTGCAGCCATACAGCGTAAAAGCCAGAAGAACAGCCCTACTTTATAGTAAGCACAAGTACTTGGTGCCATCAGTCTGCGTGCTCTGGGGATGAAGACGCATGACACTGCACAACTAGTTCACTCCCATCTATTGTTATCTTCGAACTAATTAGAAATTCATCCAACTTTGCCAATTTGAGGAGAACATCTACTAACCCAACTGATATATCACCATTCATTTGATCTACTTGTCGATAAATGGATTCATAAATGGACATAGTTACCTTCTCCGCCAAGCAAAATCACTTAAAAACAGATTCAAAAATAAACAAGTGCGTAAAATGAACACCACTTCCTCAGTCCACGAGTTCAAGCAGAACAAACACAAATGCAGATCATTCATGGACAGAGCCAATGAAGGCTGACTGGAGGCAGATGCCCCTACTCAAGTAATTTGTTTATTAAGTTGCAAATCACAATTATATAATACAAACGCATTATCTTTGAAAAAGAATATATGTATCTAATATCCAACTTACCTTCATATTACTTATACTCCATATCAAATATTATATGAGCAAAAGTACTATTGTTATGTCATTTAAACCGAAAATCCCTCCTCGACTATCATGTGTTAATATTTTTCTCTTCACTTTGTCATTTTCCACTACTACACTGAAATTTTTTGTTAATATTAAGATTGTAATACATCGTCATTTGTTTTCTATTATTATATTGAGTATATGCTATAATAAGATTTTCTTAGTTGTTTTTAGGGTTGCTCCCACCGCTAAATGAAATTTTTAGTTCCGTCATTGAGAACATTCATCAAAATTGCATGAAGCAACCGACCCACATTCCCAATCTGGCAAACCAACACAACAACAACACCAATTCCTTCCTTCCATGAATATCCAGAAACCGAATACCCGCCATTTTATTCACATTTCCAAACCACCCAACTTTGCCAAACCCCAAAAAAACCTCAATCCTCCATGGCATTGCGAACATGCACATGAATATCCTTGTACACACAAACATAAGGAGCATCACACCCAATGTTCATCCCAGTCCACCGCCCCTCGTCGATATAATTACTAGCATCCTAAATTAAAGAAATTTTTTATTGTGACAAAAATACGATGTAAGTGGTAAAATATTTTATTTTTTAAGTGATTAACTTTTTTATTTAGCACACATATCTCACAATTTGTATAATAACATGTGATAAATCATCTCGTATGCTGGTTACATTGAAAAATCTCTTACGCATACAAATACATACATCGCCTTTCGGGGAAAATCCTCCCCCTCCTTCCTCTCCACTCTCCTCACCAATCTCCCATCAACCAAACACTCGATCAAATCCCGATTTTTATCGCATACTCATGAAACCCATCAGAACAATCAAAACCCAGGTCGTGAAGTTCTTCCCTGTTACATGTGCCGCCATTTTAATAGTTCGTCTGCTCGATCGTCATATCCTTGCCGACGAACTCGAAGTCGATCTCGTCCTGCGCATTGTCGCCTTCAAGAGGATAGATGTTGAAGTTGAGCCCTCCATGACGGTTGGCCCGCGATCCACTGAACAAAAAATAAAAAAAGATTTTTTCAAATTTTCTTACCTTGGTGTGGTGCGGAGCAAAAGACACAATGACAATCGACTCTTCGCAAGGGCAAGCAAGCAAAGAAGAAAACTAAATGAGTACAATTTTCTTTAGTCTTTTCTCTCTTTCTTGTTAGGATAAAAATTGCTCTCTAAATTTATTTAACCCCTACTTAAGTAGGCTTAAATAAGTTACAGAGGTAATTGGTTTCCCTTTTCTAAAAGACTTAGACTCTAAGTCAATTTGGAGAATCTACATCAAATCAAGAAACAACTTTCTGCTTGCCTACTCAGCTTAGGATTTCTACACCTATTGCCCCTTTTTGCGTGTAATTCAGCAAGTGTGGGGGCATTTGTGGAACAAAAGTTAATCTCAAAAATCCAAAAGACGACACATCAACTTTTTTCGAAGAAGACAAGATTGCCTTTATTAAATAGGCAGAGCACACAAATATTGCTACACATAGCTCAACATCCCTGGAGGCTTGAGTAGTTACTACGACTACATCAAGCTCTCCTACTCATGGTATGAAAAAGTCAAAAACATTAAAGATATGATTAATCACCAAATTCTATCTTTAATATCCTGATTGAAGATCAACTCAAACAAGTAAAGAATCATCATCACAATCAATCAAGAATACTTACTTGATAATTCTATGATATTATCTCATAATTTATATCTTAGAATTATTCTTTCCTTATTCATCCTACAGAGGACTCACATTGGCCAGTTGGAAGTCGCCAAGGTAGGGCAGAACCGTACAATGTCTGGTCACCTCCCTATGAATATTCCATCTAGGCCATTTATTGGTAAACTTTTGCCACGAACTTAAGCTCTAAACATTTACTTTTATCAAAATTATTGACCTAAGCATCAGATATTCATTGGCTAGACCCTCCCTTACTCTACTTGAGTTTCACTTTCAGGGGGCATGTAATAAAACCTTCTTGTTTTCCATTTTATTACTTTTTTATTTTATTTTTAAATCTCCTTTTGCGCTTATAAGAAATTGGTCCAGTAATTGTATCGCACTCATATCATACGTCGCCGCTCCACTGACTTTTCCTCTGTTTTAGGCAAAACTGTCCGAAAATACAAATCGATTCCGCAGACTCCTTTCCCAATTATTTCTAGGGCTAGGGTTTCTCAGACCTCTCTCCATCGCCAACAACTCAAAGGTACGAAAACGAAGCTCTGATACTTTCCCTTCAATGTCTTCAGCAGATCTAGGGTTTTACCATTTCAGAATCTTACTTTTGCTTAGTTCCCCTCCTTTGCTCTAGGGTTTAACAATAATTATCCTTGTCCTCATTAATGGTACTCAATTTTCTGCATAATTAAGCCTCGCAATCATATAATTAGTTGCTGAAGTCACAGTTTTACACTTCTTATTTGTGGAATTCTAGTTCTGTTTTTGTATGCGTTACAATTTGGTGCTGTTTGGAGTTGGAGAGCTCACCAAGTGTTTGTATAAATGCCGGTGAATCAACTTACTTACCTAACTGTCTAATTATTGCATCTGGAAGGGGTTAGAAAGTTTGAAGCTCGAAGAAATGAGGCCAATATTTTGCGGCAACTTGGATTTTGATGCGCGGCAGTCAGATGTTGAGCGGCTTTTCAAGCGATATGGGAAAGTTGAGAGGGTGGATATTAAGTCTGGTAAATATTGTTTCTGATTAAATAATTAAACTTTTGCTGCTTTTTCATAATGGTCTTTGTTAGTATTTTTTTATCAAGAGTACTAGTTCCATTGGCTGTTGGCAGCATACTTATCGTACTGTGTTTGTTTTGTTTACTTTGGTTTTTCCTTTGTGTTTGTTGGATGTGAATTTGGTGGCCAAGGTTAAGACTTGTAGATTTTCAAGCTGTTGTCGATATTAGAGCCATATTATATGATTTGTTATGTTCAAGCTGTTGTACTTTTGGCTCCAAGATTATGTTCAAAAGTTTTGTTATGTTTATTGTGCTGAAATCTGAAGTGGTTCACTCATTACTGAATCATCCTGCTGGGATATGGTCTTTATAGTTAGACGTTAGTGCAGATTGGAGTTTGAGCACCTTCTATTTATCCGTATGAGACGATAGGGATTTTGGGTAGAGAAATAAAAATATGTATTTTGGGGGTTAGCAGCAAGTCCTACTCCTACAGCAGCAGAGTTATTAACGCGGGACCTATACTTGCGCACAAATGTGACAGCTACTACTTTCTTGATTTTCTTCTGTGAACAAGAGTTTCCTCTTATGTTGAGTTATATTGGGGTTCCTGGATATGTCTAGAAAGGAAATGTGGTGTACAACCTGAAAAATGAAAATTGATTATTTTAAAATTTGGCTCATTGACCTTTTCATATAGCAGCAAATACATGCCAAAAATATGAAGTCTGGTTTTCTCCCTTGGCCCTTTTTCTCCGTTTCCTTTCAAAATCTTGATATACAGAAATGCTCATTCTCTATAAATTGAAAATGTGTGAGACGTCTTTATGGAAATACTGTAGGATGGGGTTGTTGTGCATTCATGCACATGACATCTCCTTCATGCTGAGAACTGAGAAGCTTGAGCTCTTTATCTGGGATGTTTGCTTGGAGTAAGTTCTAAAGAGGAGATGTTTGGGCACAAAAGATTTCAGCTGTTATTCAAAAGGGTCACTATGTTATTCCTTAAAAATGTTATTTGGATGGGTATGCTATTTTCCCATTCAGAGAAGCGTGTTACTTTTTTATTGCAGTGCAAACCCCTGTACTCAAGAATTTCTTTGGCGCAGGATTACTTGGAATGTCCATGCTCTTCTTGGATGGATCTGCTTATCTGCATTTCTTTTGTAGCATGTGCCCAAGCATCACTTATTGTATTTTTCCAGAAGAATTAATTTGATCTGCCTTAGTCCTGCAATCCTACTTTCCCTCAGACACCATTGCTTTTTCATTCATCATGACTTTTGCTCCATGTTCAATTTCCGACATGTTCCAACATAGATTCCATGATGATATCGCACCCACTGGCAGGTTTTGTGTTACTTCCTAACAGATGGTTTTGTATGCATGTAATATTTTAGTGTTTGAGACATCAACATTTCCTCACATTTTAGACTGAATGCCTAACAAACTTGTTAGAAAAGAATGTTGTGGTAACCTTGGTGTATGGTCCTTGGTTACTTCATTTGGTGGTATTAATAGGATTGGTTCCATTTATATTGGTTTAAATAGGATTTGCTTTTGTCTATATGGACGACGAACGAGATGCTGAGTATGCAATTCGAAGACTTGACAGGACAGAATTTGGTAGGAAGGGACGCCGGCTTCGTATTGAGTGGACCAAGGTAAAGTTGACAGTGTGGTCGGGTTTTGAAAAATTGATTTATGACGTTATGGTCAGTTGCATTGCATACTTGCTGAGCATGTTGGCATTGTGCATAGTACGATTCCTAACACATACAAGTGTAATACTTGAATTTGACATTGCTTTCTAGCATGTGAATTCTTACTTAAGCTGTTGCTTTTCGTATTATTAATATTGTGATTGTGTCGATCAAAATCATATCCTCTACCTCCTTCCATTTTCTGAATTTATGCATGCAACTGGTACATATATTGATAACTGCTTCATGCTTCTTTTCTCTTCTCTCAATTATATAATTTTCTTGTACATGTGATCAAATGGATAAGCTATGAGTGACAAGCTTTGCCTGATTATTTTATTGGAAGTTTTCACTCATTTAGTTTCACAATATTCTGTGTTGAAGCATGAAAGAGGGATTAGGAGACCTGATTCAAGAAGGCCTTCAGCTAACACAAAGCCCTCAAAAACCTTGTTTGTTATCAACTTTGATCCAGTCCATACCAGGACAAAGGATCTGGAGAGGCACTTTGATCCCTACGGGAAAATTACAAACGTAAGGATTAGAAGGAATTTTGCTTTCATTCAATATGAATCACAGGAGGATGCTACCAAAGCTTTGGAGGCAACAAATACAAGGTTCTGTTTTCATTGACAAGTCCTATAGTGCTGTTGCTTGATTTACAAGTTCAAAGACTTTTTCCTTTGGTGATTGTTTGGAAGTGAATTCAAAGGGAGAATGGCTCCAACTTCTAGGAAATTCAGTTTTGTTTCCCTGACAAGTCATGCCATCAGTTCTTTAAAAACTATTTACTCCAAAAAGCCGATAGTACTTGCTTGTAAGGAAAATTAAATATGCTGATTTGGATTGTCATAAAAAGGTGTTAAAAGAAGAGAGAAATATTCAATGCCTTAGTTTGCAAAAGACTACTTAGTCTGAATCCATAAAAAATTTGCAACTTGCTTTATACTAACTTTAATCAACTTCTTTTTGAGGTACAGCAAGTTCATGGATAGGGTTATTTCTGTGGAATACGCTGCTCGTGATGATGATGATAAAAGAAATGGGCAGAGTCCTGACAGGAGGGGCCGTGATATGTCTCCTGAGAGAAGAGGCAATGATCGTGGGCGATCTCCAAGTCCGTACCGCAGAGATAGGGGAAGCCCTGATTATGGCCATGGTGCCCGCGTAAGTTCTAGAACTGAATCAAGAAGAAGTCCTGATTATGAGAGAGCTGCAAGCCCAGTCAATGATAGATCTCGTCCAAGTTCTAGACCTGATCCTAGAAGAAGTCCGGATTACGAGAGATCTGCAAGCCCAGTCAATGATAGATCTCGTCCAAGTTCTAGACCTGAACCAAGAAGTCCCAGTGATGAGGGAGCTATAAGCCCCGTCAACGATGGATACCGCAGGTTTGTGAAGTCAACTTTTCTCAATTTTATGATCTTTGATCTTTTCAGAGGTGTAGGTGGTGTTCTAATGTGTTAATGAAATTATGTTCAAGTGGGAGTTTAAATGCTAGAGGCCACTGACGTAGTTCATCTCTTTTAGCATGGTTTATTTTGGTTTGCATGATTTGTCAAAGTTATATTTATATGCGAACGTATTACACATACTAGCACCATTCTGAGTATATTTGTATTGTTGATATTTCAGCCGTTCACCCCCAGCCCGGGAAAGATCTCGTTCCTGAGAACCAGCAGGAATATGCAGCCTCTTTGTAGTGGTTAGCTGATCTTATCTTTGATTTGTAGTTGAGATTCTAAAGTTTGGTTATTCCCTTGTTATTAGTATTCGGATTCATGAGTTTAAACTTGAATGTGCTTTCAAAGTGACGAATTCGAAGTTTATTTAGTAGCCAATCAATGGTTTATCGGGCATCTGTGTTCGATACCTAAATTGTTATTTTTCTGTGAGCTTGATGCACTAGCAGGGGTAACGGTGTAATCAAATTGTATTGGTGTACTTTCGTGAGCCTGGTTTTGGCGTGAATGTTGAATGCTGCACCCCATTTTAAAATACGATATATGATCTGTGTTTTTCCTTTTTGAGAAGGCTCTCTTTAGGCACTTTGGACTGGGATGGATTTCTTGGGTTTTGTATGATTACATTATAGTTTATCTTCGAAGTTTTGAATTTGTTATTAGGTTTAATTTTAGCTACGGGGTTCAATTTTGATCCCACTTTGCCCCTATATCCACTTTACTCTTTGAAAATCAAAATTCGTTCTACTTAAATCATTTTTTCGTTTTTTCTATCAAATTCATTCCATTTTGATTCTAGTTTGCCCCTGAGCTTGATTTTGATCGTACTTTACTACTTGAAATTTAGAAAATTTAGAAGTCGTCATTTTACCAAACAAATTCAAAATTCGTTCGACATTGCATTTGTTCTGTTAATTTCGTTCAAAAGCCATCAAATATGCTGACGTAGATTAAAAAATGTATATGAAAAAGAAAAAGAGGAATATTAGTAAAATGTTGAACCAAAGCCCAAATCAGATTCTTATCTTTCCTTGACTTTTAATCTAAATAATTTTGATTAAGAAACCCCACATTTGACTTCCTATTAATTTGGATTAAAAATACCTAGAAGATTTAGATCCACACCAAAAAAAAAAAAAATGTGGATTAATTACTAGGAGTCCTAACAAACGAATTTAGTTACCCAATATATAAAGTTGAAAAATTAGATGGTGGTGGTGTTGGAATAATAGTGGTGATGGCGTGACTAGGTTGGTTTGGTAAATGAGTTATGTTTGTCGTGTTTGTGTCGTTTTCTGTAGTACATGTTATCTTAATGGGTCGTGTTATGTCATAACCATTATCTTAATGGGTCGTGTCATTTTACCAGTTAAAATTAATAAGTACAGTGACCTAACCAGTTAAGGGCTAGTTTGGGGTTGTGGTAAGGATGACAATTCTAACCGTTAGACCCGATAACGGCCGATAACCGTCCGAATGGATTGGATTTGGGTATGAAAATTTTGGGTATATTTTGGCTAGGGAAAAATCGTGAATATTATTCAGTTATGGTTTTGGATATGGTTATTGTAAGATCCCACATCGTCCAGGAGAGTGATCCTTATATGTATATTCTCATCCCTATCTAGCACGATGCCTTTTGGGAGCTCACTGGCTTCGGGTTCCATGGGAACTTCGAAGTTAAGCGAGTAGCGCGCGAGAACATTCCTAGGATGGGTGACCCATCGGGAAGTTCTCGTGTGAGTTCCCAGAAACAAAACCGTGAGGGCGTAGTTGGGGCCCAAAGCGGACAATATCGTGTTACGGTGGTGGAGCGGGCCCGGGAAGTGGTCCCCCTGGGGCCGGGATGTGACAATTTGGTATCGAAGCCTAACCCTGACTGCGTGTGTGCCGACGAGGACGTCGGGCCCCTAAGGGGGTGGATTGTAAGATCCCACATTGCCCATGGGAGTGATCCTTATATGTATATTCCCATCGCTACCTAGCACGAAGCCTTTTGAGAGCTCATTGGCTTCGGGTTCCATGGGAACTTCGAAGTTAAGCGAGTAGCGCGCGAGAGCATTCCCAGGATGGATGACCCATCGGGAAGTTCTCGTGTGAGTTCCCAGAAACAAAACCGTGAGGGCGTAGTCAGGGCCTAAAGCGAACAATATCGTGCTACGATGGTGGAGCAGGCTCGGGAAGTGGTCCACCCCAGGCCGGGATGTGACAGTTATAGGGGTCTCCAATCCGTATCCGTCCCCGAATCCGAACCAAATAATATAATATAATTATGTAATATTAAAATATTAAATATATATATATATATATATATATATTCATTATTCACCGAATCCATTACCTTGAAAATATAAAAATTGAACTGTGTGAGTTGCATTTTGTGGGAAAGTTCGAAATTTTTTATAGGAATCAAAATATATGATAATTCAATGGTACTAATAGGAGATATCAAAGATTAGCCAACATTATCAATGTTTAGCTTTAATTTTTATGCTTTACAAGATCTATTCACTAAATCATTTTCTCATTAATTATATAGTGACGAAATTAATATTTCCTAAATTATCATGCGTCAATTGGACGAATATATTTTTTGTATTGACGAAGATGGATATAACCGTTAACCGATGGGGAATCCGTTACCCGGTGGGTATGGTTATGGATAATACCTGATGGTTAATTTGTGGTTATGGATATGGTTAATTTTCGTGGTTATAGGGATGAATATAGTATTTCCGTCCCCAAACCGAACCGTTGCCATCCCTAGTTGTGGTGCTTCTAAAAAAAGTAGTTAATTAAAAAATAGGGTGAATTGCCAATTTAGTCTCTGAATTATCAACTAAGTGAAAATTAGGTACCTAAACTATTTTTTTTTAGAAAAATCAGTCATTGAATTATAAAAATCTCCCAATTACATCCCTACTATTCGATTCAAAGCTACTATATTAAATTTTTTGTCAATTTAAATCACGTTACTTGCCTGTGATACACATTGGAGGGTAGATTGGTAATTTTCCATTAAAAAATAGTGTAACTAACTTTAGAGGGTAGATTAGACATTAGATTCACAACTCATATGAAATGTTAAGAAGTTATAGGCGAGAAAATGATAATATTACACTCTAAAGCGCATCAGATGACTTAAATTGACGAAAAATTGGATAAAATATCTTTGAGGGATGAAATTAGTAATTTTTAATGAATTTATAGACTCATTTTACCAAAAAAAATAATTTAGAGACCTAATTTTTATTGAGGTGATAGTTTAGGGACAAAATCAGCACTTCACCCTAAAAAACATGGAACATCAAATGTGTTTGGTAAAAAAAAAAGTGCTTATCTAAAAAACTGTTGTCAATGACAGTTAAAAAAAAATAGAAAAGTAGAATCAGGGTCTACTATGCTTCTAAAAAAATTAATTTTTTAAAGCATAGTGAACAATGTCCATTTAATGAAATTTTCAAAT
This sequence comes from Pyrus communis, assembly GCF_963583255.1. Lineage (NCBI taxonomy): Eukaryota > Viridiplantae > Streptophyta > Magnoliopsida > Rosales > Rosaceae > Pyrus > Pyrus communis. The sequence goes on along the minus strand of NC_084807.1, from coordinate 16,192,057 downwards.
GGCCAGTATACCCAAGGGGGGAGGCATAAATTTTTTTTATAGGTGGGCTAGCTAAAAAAATATGCTAAAAAATTAATGGTATTTGTTTTGCTACATACATATTGTATGCAAAAATTTACGTCTAACTTTTGTATTTGTATACTTTAAAATTTGCTTGCCATGAACTCAATAAGCTTTACAGTTGCAAACTGAAAAATTACAATAAATCATCCAATTTCACATATATTTAGATGCAAACACAAGAAGATAGAAACTTGATACATGGACCATCTCAATTAGAACCACACAACTAGCACAAAACAAAACAATGAAAGTAGAAGTAACAAAAACAATTGTTTAAAAATAATATAAGGCCCACTAAATCAAAGCAGAATCATTTTGAACAAAATGACATCACAATTTCGATGGTAATCTTTATAGTTTTAGTTGTGCTAAATACTCACTGGGCTTGTTTCATTAAGAAATAATTCTTCTTACAGTTTTTTTTTTGTCTATTATATTAGGCTATACACTAAAGTATATACATATTGCCAAAAACTCTCCCTGGGCTACAGTCCACAGCCTTTGGTGTGGCTCCCCAAGTGAGTATACCCCCGCATATTTTACAAAATGACAATCTTTACCTCTACAATATTATATTAGGCAATTATTATATCACATTAAATACTATATCATTTTTAGCCATTTAACGTATTTGCATAAATTTTATATAAAAGTTTACCAAACACTCAGACATGATTTATTTATTTTTATTAAAAGCACTTTTACAAAAAAAAAGTTTACCAAACACTTAACAACTTTATTTTACAATTGTTTATTGTCACAGCATAGTATAAGCATTTTTTTTTTTAAAAGAACAGGAATATCAAACTAGCCTTGAGACCTGTTAAGAAAAAAGAAAAAGAAAATTAAAATTAACGGGTCGTGTCATACTTTGTTCTTCATTGCTGTAACTATTATCGTTAATGATTATATTTCTCATTCTTTATTTTCGTCTCTATAAATTCAAGTATGAATGAATTGAAATGTATCATCATTTTTTAAAAATAGTGACACGTACCAATACAATTTATTCTCAAATTCAAATGTACCTATGCTAAATTAAAAAGTATTCATGCTTAATTGAAATGTACCCATGCCAAGTTGAAATGTATCCATATTGGCTTCAAACGTACCGATAGGTTTTAGGGCTACACATAACCTGCCATTAACTTTAAACGTATTAGTAATTTGGTATGTATCTAAGCAAAAAATAAATAACATATCAAAATATTAATGTAATACCCTGGAAAATTTAAATATATGAAATGGATATTCACAATTATGAATATGTGAAAAGAATTGAGAATTTATATTAATTCATTTGAGTTTAGTTTTTAAATTAAACTAGTTAAGAAGTTTGAAGTTTGAGAATTAATTATTTAAAATCAGTAGACTGTTCAAGATCAAAATTTATATTTTTGAATAGAGCTCGACCTCACGAATGCATAGGCATAAACCGCTCATGAAACAGAGTTATGACGAAGAAATGATGGATGATTGTGATTAAAGGAAAAGAATAGAAATGAGGAAAAGGAGGAAGGAATTAGAGGAGGGTGACCAATGGGGAGAGAGAACCAGGAGGAGAAAGGAAAGAAAAGAGAAACGGATGATCGGGACCCGGGTCTTGGTGACCCAATCTGATCGGCGTCTATACCTATTTCCGACGGGTTTTAACCCCTTTTTCCGGTGAATTACATCAAACAACCACTTAGGAACCTCTCCACGACCTTCCTTCTTCCTATTACATCCCAAAAATATAGGGATTTGGACTTTAAATCGGGAGTAACCGCATGGTGGGGTGCGGTGGGTGTGGGTTCGAATCGACTAAATCTAAAGCAAACTACATCTATCTCCACCACCGTTAGACTTCACTTGAGGTCTAGAACAAAGCCCAAACAATGGTAGGGGTGGCGGAGTACCGAAGGTGAGGTTGTGAGGCCACCCATTTATGGGGTTTTCCGACGGGTTCGAGGCAAATTGAAGCCTTTCCAGGCCAAATTGGACTTGGCCACAGGTATAAATTTTGCTCTACTCTTTGAAATCTTCATTTTTGTAATTTTTGAGAATTTTTAGAAATAACGGAATTTTTTGGCGAGTCAGGATGGCCAATCGCCACCTGTGGCGGCGCACGGCCAGGGAGACAACATTGTGTTTTTATGCAAATTTTGTTATTCTAATTATGCTTTTGAGATCTCACTGCTGTGGGTTGAATGTTAATACGATTGTGTATGTTGGATTAAATGAGTATATTCGGGTTTGGTTTGAATTTTAGAATTGTGAACTACGAATGGCTTGATCCCTGTTTAGGGTACGTAGGCAGTCTAACGAGATGTTAGATGTAGCCATAAAATAAGTGAGATTAAATGATTGAGAATTTATATTTAGATGGAATTTTGACCTAAGAGAAGAAAATGGTTCTAAATTGGAAGTGAAATTGTAGGTTTTGGTAAATGAATAATGTTTATTATTTACACTTGGGAGAGAAGGAAATTATTTGGAGAATGATGACTAATGACAGTGAAATTCAATTGTTAATTTAAAGATATGTTTTGATATTTAAGAAAATATGGATAGCTTGAAAGAATTTTAATTATTGACTTATGGAATGTGATTATTCAAAATAAATTAACTATGATCTTAATTTGGGCATATTAAAAAAGTAATCCCCTAAAATAAATATTTCGAGGTCAGAGCGTGACAAAATGGTATCAGAGAAAATGATCTAATTCTACGGGATGCATTGTTCTTGAGTCTTATTGGTGTGAATTATGACATGCATTGTGGTTGCATTAATTCCTATTTTTAGGAATGGAGTGGCCTTCATGTTTTATATGTGAAATACATATATAAATTGTAATATGATTGTGGTGCAATTTCCTTGGTAAATATGAAAGTTCGTTAATGGGAATTGTGATTTGCGTTTATATTGCATTATTTCATAAGTTGTATGAGTATGATATGAAAATTATGTGGAATGCATATATTGTGAATTATGATGCTTTGAATTGAATTGAATGGGAATAGGAAAATTTTAAAATATCGTATTCATGTTATAGCTTCGAAGATGAGCATTTGATTAAAGTTTTGGATTAATCTTGAATTGAATTGATATTAGGCTATGCATTATGAAAATATTGAATGTTAAGGTGATTGTGAGGTGGTGATAAGTAGATGGAGAATTTGTATTATACCTGGCACTTGAGAAATTGAATTGGGCAAAAAGGCCCATGGATATAAGGGTGGATATGTGAATTAGGCAAAAAGGCCCGTGGGTATAAGGGTGGATATGTGAAATTGGACGAGAAAGACCCGTGAATGTGAAATGGGGTGACAAAGGCCCGTGAATGTGAAATTGGGCGGAAAAGGCCCGTAGATGTGAAAAAAAGAAAAAAAAAAAAGAAAGAGGAAGAGGAAGAAAAAGAAAAAGAAAGTGTGATGTGTATTGGCCAAGTATATTACAATCTTTTCCACCCTACTAGTCACTGTTGGAGATAAAAGAAAATGGTGTTGGAATCATTGTGTTGACAATGATAAGTGTGGCTAGAAATTTAAAATGTTTGGCAAATGATAATTGTGGTTGGAAATTTGGTATTCATTAAAGTCATGACAGTTTATCGAATGAAAATAAAAAGTATATGTTGTGGTTATGGATGAACATGAATGAAAATATGGGATGAGATCTTGAGTTCATTTAATATAAACGTTTTTCCATTGAGTTTTTGAGCTTGGTGAGGAGAATCGACGAGAAAAGTTTATAATTATAAAATTGATTGGTTTGGTTTGCCATTAATGAATTATGGTGTGAAATTCTAGTATTTTGTTAGCCACGATAGTTATGGCTTGAAATTTGGTATTTGATTGTGCCCATATTGTTTATGGCCATAATTTATGGTATTTGTGTTGCCAAAAGTAATGGGAAGCGGGATTACCAATAATTATGATGTAAATTTCCTAATAGTAGGAATGGAATTTCGTATGAAAGTTCATCAAGTGAGAATGGAATCATAAACTGAGGTTATGATTTGGTTATTGTAATTTAAAATGGTGGAAAGACCATGAAATTTTCTTCATAATTATTGGTGGATATGAATAAAATTATGAAATGAAATTTTGAGTTCGTTTAATATGAACAATTTTTTAGTTGTGTGAGACGTGAAATTTTATGAATTATGGAAAGAATTGATGAAGAAAGGGTATAATTATAAATGTGTTGTTTTGGTTGCCATGCGTCATGAGTGGTCATTGTTGGAAATTGTTATTGCGAACAAAACTGAAGACGAGCGTATATTCTCTTGGCTATGTGATTAGTAAGGATTAATTCCGTTGACCGTTAGGGTCGTAAAATGTAAATTTCTCTTCTTTGGTTGGTGAAATGTAAATATTACTCTGGAGGTGCAGCTCACAAATTTATTCGAGCTGTGGTTACATTTTGAAACAACTTAAAAGGGAAGAAATTGAAGGGGAAAAAAAAAAAGATAAAGTTTTTTAAATATATTTTATAGTATGTTTTTTTAGTGGTTTAAACTTATTAAATTCATTTTTTCTTATTAGGTAACGTGACACACCCCGACCCGGAATGTCCATCTGGACTCCGAATTGAGCTATATTGGCCGACACCGGAAAGGTGACGAAGCCATAAAGTATAGTGAGGTAAAAAATGTGAATAAATTTAAACCTAAAAGTCCCTAAATGGAAGAGTGCACATGTGAGCGGGAATGAACACATTTCACACGTGATGTCATAGCATAAGTAAAGTACAATAAAAGTAGAATGAGAATTATACCATCGAAGGTAATCTCCTATTCCAACATTTTTCAAAAATCCTCGTTGACATGAAAGCTCAGCCACTAAAACTTGGAGGGGTGAAAAAAAAAAGGGTGAGTGGGCCTAAAAATAAATCTTTGTAAAAACCTTTTTGAAAAAAATAATAACCTCTCGCCTTAAAAACAAGTATAGTTTGCAGATATAACATACTACGAATAGTATGAAAATACTTACTGTAGCCAACAATATCTCAAGAATGCAATATGTCACGACATTTCATAAATAAACACATAACATCCTGTAATCACATAATTTCGCATAAACAACATATCATATTGAGTGTTCATCAACATATGCTGACATAGGAGTTCATGGATAGATATTTTGACATAAGCAGGACTGGGTGTAATAATGATTTACGCTCTAGTACTACAATCACATGAAGACTGGCGCTAAGCACATCACATACGAGTCCTAATTGCCTATATCAATATAGGATAGGACTGTCACCTACAATGGATCCAAAGTGAGCGTGCAATGTGATGTGAACATACACGTGAAGCCTGCCCTTGGCCCGGGTGAGTACTAACACCAATATAGCACACGATGAGCTATTAATCTAAATATGATCATGCAATGTTAAATTGATAATTCTAGTCAACATAATACTACTCATGGTCGTAAATATAACTAGGACATCTCGTAGGATTTATAACGATCTCATAATTCTCATCATTACGACATTTCTTATAACATTAATTTAATTATGGCATCACATAGAAAAGGCATTATTAATATATGTATGGAAACTCAAATAATATATTTACTTTATAAAAGAATATACCCACTCACATATACTTGCAAGGTCGCAGCCGTTCGAACTAAGAAAGCCGGAGTCTCCAATAGTAATTGTACCTAAGCATAATGGACCAGTTAGTAAAACTCAACTAAAACAATTAAACTTGGGAAAACAAAGAGCAGATTTGGAATCAAGGTGTCGAAATACACTAAGAAGGATCTCGGGAAATTTTTGAAAAAAGTCAACGGTTAATCCTAAAAAGTCAACCAAGCCACCCTGATGGTTAACTACATTAAAACTTTGGAATTTCACCAAATGGATGCTAAAAATGGACTCGGAGCGTCAAAATTAGCTTAGGAGGGTTTTCGAAAAAATTTCAATAAAAGTCAACGAAAGTCAACTAACGGTCAACAGATAACTTTAACGGAATATTCCATCCTTAGACAGAATATTCTGTTAAAGTTAATGTTTGGAATATTCCCTCCAAATTTTGAAGTGGAACAAGTCGGGGTCAACGGGTCAGTCTGTAGGTATGGTTTTGGATCCGATTTTGGGCTTTTTCTCTTTCTTTTTTTTTTTTTCTCCGGTCGTCGGAAACTGTAGAAAGTGGCCGAATTTTCTGGGTAAACATTAAATAGCAATATCTCACATGTTTCTCAACCAACATATCAAAATGAAGCTACGAAAGTGTAGAACAAAATTGTACCTGCTTGGAGTTCAAAAAGTGGTCGGAGATGGCCAGAAAATGGTTTGAAAGGCGACTGGTCCGTTAAAAACTGGGTAAGCTCGCCCAAAAATTGGAAAAACTTTGAATCGTGATATATTTGTCATTTCTTAACGAAATTGAGTGATTCAAAAACGAAAATCATACCTCTCGACAAGTCAAAGAGAATGGCACCCTATATATATATATATTACGTCAAAAATACATATGTAATGATGTGAAATTAAAATAATTATGTTGAAATTAAAACTGAAAATAGAAATGATTTTCACCTATGCACTCGTATCGTCAAGTACTTCGAGAATGTATGTGTCAAGCCCAAACAATATATAAGAACAAAATACTAACGTAAACGGGCCTACTTGTTTACTTGCCTAATGAACCCAATGAATAGGCTATCAATATTACGGTTTACAACTCGCAATACCGACAACTCATTGTTGTCTCGATAAGCAAAATTCTCAAGGGTGCAACATTACTATCTTGCCCCTTATTGGGAAATACACATAAATCATCTGATCAAAGCCTCGATCGCGCTCACGCACTATCTTCTTGGGCGACAACATCAAAAGTACACAATTTCATATATTAATCTTGATCTTTCGAATACATGTTCACAATACTCTTCTGTCTGTCATGTACTGTGCATAAAATCTCTGTACAACGCCTCAAACGGTACTATAGCCAAACCAAAATAATAATTATCGTTATACGCAACTCAAAGACAGATAGGTGTCTACCATAACCATGCTAAAACTACAGAACATGCAAAAGCAATATGTTATCCAAGGTTTAGATAGTTCATTCAAATTGGCCGTTAGTCTAAGGGTGAAATGTGGTATTAAATAACAACTTAGTGCCCATAGCTTTCAAGAAGGCTTCCAAGACTTGGAAGTGAAATGCACATTGTGATGAGATACAACAATGACATGCATATTATGTAACCGAACAATGTGGTTCGCACATGACTCAGTGAGCAGAACCATTGTGAATTTTTCTCAAGTTTTAGCGAAAAGCTACATCGAAAAGGCCAAAAGAATACTCAAGAATTTAAGAGTCAAAACAAGTCCATCAAATCTAGAATACAAGATAACTGGGTTGAATGTATAACTTTGATTGCAGGAAATACAAGTACCTAACTTGATTCTGTGGTGGCAAGTTGAGATGGTCACAACAAAAGTTTCAATGCCAACGGCTCATCTAGACAATCTGTTTACATCATAAATAATACGAAGTGCAGTAGGGTAGACACGTACCCAAGGTTGACTAGAATGCCTTCCGGTACCAGTGGTGAATATGGAATCACAGTCAGAGTAAAAGGGGATCGAAATTGCCAAAAAATCTAATAAATTTAAGAATGAGGAATTTTACCAAGTGGTCTAAAATACAGTCTCTCTAGACGAGCAGAAAGTGAAATGATTCGTAATGTCAGTCGATAATCACCAAAACATCATCATAATCTCCACATGTACAAGATATCTCGTACCAGGAGCTTATGATGATATTTTCCCATCTCCATTCGGATACAGGAAGTGATTATAACCACTCGAACAATTTCTTGATGATTTGTAAGTAATGTCATATCAATACTTGTGAATTCTAACTAAAATGGGATAGGACAAGCTAAAAGTGTTCATGGGTAGATATGTCTTTTATTGTGGTAAATAGTAATTACGTTTGCACAATAGGGGTAATACACAATAGTGCAATCGTAGACGTTGATTTGGTTTCTCCATCGTTGCTGTCAAAAATTTAACTTTTTTTTCTTCGAAAGAAGATGTATTTGAGAAGTTTGTGAGGTTGTAAAGATATTAGAAACGTTTCTTCACAGAGAAGTGTCATCCAAGGTAAAATTTTGAGAAATGACACCAAAGATAACCATCATCGAAGAGTACAACACTACTTTCTTTCTCTACGACATGTGCTAAAAGGCCTTCACAACTTCCTTAATACTCATTTCGCTCTTACAGCGGAAAATTAATTAGCGCTTTGGTTTTAATGTTTGTCTATGGAAATGATTGTAAAGGTGATTGGTCGAAGAAGTCTTGATTACCTAGATGGGTAAAATGGTTAACACAACTGTGAGTTTACTATCCTTCTACAATGTTTGCTCCTAAGTTCCACAATTTAATTTCTTTAGTTTAAGAACTCACTATTAATTAGTTTATCAGTCGCGCCACTAATTTACGCATTTATGATGTTTTAACATTGTTCGTTACCCTGAAACTATGAACTGGCGTTTTGGCACGAAGGTATCGTTCTCATATACTAGCATGTGTCTGGTATTAGAAATCATACCGCCTGAATACTGGTTGACAGCTCCTCAATATCGGACAATATCATCAATTAGTAGCGCCATTATAGGCTAATTACAGGTTAAAGCCCACTCTGATGGGTAGTTTCGGTTGATTAGTAAGGAATTGGTCTTATGACTTAGTTTTGTTGATTCTAGGGGAGATTGATTACTGCTAATTAAAGGTATAACAATTTGTACTCCTATGCCTATACCCATCGCAATGACGAGTACAACATCAAAATAAAATTTGGAAATAGTATTGGTTGGAACGTTCTTATGAATGGAAATTGCTAATAATCTATTTCAGAATGGACCTTAACGGATATCGATCTTCCTCCTGAAGATCTGGAATTATTACTACTTTTGAAAGATTTGTATTGTCGGGGACCAAAAGTGATCGTTCTCTAAATGTTCTTCTGTTGAGTGCTACCACTTTAGCACTGCATTGTCATTCGAGGCATTTCCAGAGATTTAAAACTTTATAGGGATTCTGATAGATGGTATACTAACAGGTACTACCATGGAATAAAAACTATTTCTGGTTTCCTAACTCGAAAGGGATGGTAATGATAACGAGATAATAGTAGTGGGATTAATGAGTGAAATTTCCGGTGGTGCTCAATTATCGATATGTGAGCCCCATCAACTTGTCTCTGATCTAAATCTTTCCTTGGCAGCAAATTTGTTCACTTAAAGTCTATGGGCATTTGCCAAAATGATCATCTAGAATGTCGAAAAGTCGTCTAAATTGTCCAAAAGTTAGAAAAGCTAACACGTTTTCCATATTCGACGAGGTGGCATATTCAACAATTAGGTTCAAGTACCGATAATGCCTACATCACGCATGTGATGAGTGCAATACTGACCAAACAACACAGCTCGATTCGGAGTCCAGATGGACATTCCAGGTCGGAGTGTCTCATAATGGTTTATCTATGTGTATACATGGACTGACCTGTTATCTTAACAAGTGTTTATCAAGTTACTCGATAACGACCCGATTTGTTAACGCGTCAACTCGAAATCTGTTAATTTCATATTGTTTTGTGTAGGGTTAACGAATCGTGTAAGAAATTGCTAGACCTCGTGACAAGGTGATGCTAGTTGAGGTGACAGTAATGAAGCTAATAGTGGGGGTGAAGGTGGTGAAGACAATGGTAATGTTGTAGATCAAGTAGCGGTGGCAGACTCGCAACAGTTGCATACAACAGTTATATTTCATTTCTTAAAATTCACTATTTTGGAATTTTAAAAATGAACTCAAGCAAGAAAATTGATGCATATTTGATTTTGTTCACATTAGAGGGTGGAGCCCATTTATGGTCTAGTGTTTTTAGTTCCCTACCACATCAATCATCCATATATTTAAAATTGGAAATGTCTTTCACAAATAACACAAATTTCTTTCATGCACATTTTTATTTATTTATGTTCTTGAAATTGAATAAAACATTAGAGAATCAAATGGTGTAAGAGAAGTGCTACTTAGGGCCATTTTGGGATTGCTATATTTTTTTAATAAATTGCTTCTCTTGTACTTTAAGAATAATTAGTTGCAAAATAAAGCATTTGAGCGTTTGATAAACTGTATTTTTAAAAGTGTTATGAGTATGAAAAGCAGTATAAAAGCAATGTCTAGGAGGATAAATAATGTCATTGTTTAAAATTAATGAGCTTATGACATGATTTAAAAATATTTTAATGGCTCAACTCCACTTTTTATTAAAACAGCTTTTGAAAGGAATCTATAGGCTGTTTTTAAAAGCTGCTGTCTGAAGGTCATTGCTTTTAAAATAAGCAGTACATTTTATTTTTACCAAACATTTTTTTATTGCTTAACTTTAAAGTGAAGCAGTTTTTTATGAAAAAAAAAAAACAATATCAAAATGGGCCTTAATACTCCGATTTAATGATATTTCTCTTCATTTGTAAATAAGAAGTTTTAAGTTCGGTTTTCACTAAATGTGAAGTTGAACCATATTATTACTTGTCCATTGTGAAGCTTGGTAACTCTCCTACCTCTTAGTGTATATAATATATTTTATTAAAAAAATGGTGTAAGAGAGAAGTAATCTTCACACCCCTCGTGGTCAGATTTAAAGAAATTAGGTCCAGTTTTTTAACGGCGAGGGATCTATAGGCCAACTTAAAAAATTTAGAGAGTTAATTTATCAAAAAAATAATAATTGAGGGGTTATATAATTCAAGGGTCAAAACCCTCACCTCACACGTGGAAGCAAATCCACATCATCACATCGGAAACGTAAAACAATTCGAATAATAAAAAGAACATTCAAAATTTACCCAATGGCCAACGGTAGGATTTTCTGCCTCACTCGCAATCATAGCCGTCGATCACTCAATCATGCTCGACATTTAAGGCCTGCTTCCCCAAACACGAGCACGCATTTTCTCTCTCCACAGATAATGCACAGTAAAAGATAACTCTCTTTTTAAATTTTATTTTCTTCCATCTTAGAGAGAGAGAGAGAGAGAGAGAGAGAGAGAGAGAGAGAGAAGATATTTGAAAGTGGAATTTGATTTTGTATGTATAAATATTCAGCTGCTGTCTGGTTGTGTTAGAAAAACCGAAAAAAAAGTTTAAAAATTTGAAGTGGCTCGAGTTTGAAATCGAGCTAGCTGCTTCGAGGTTGAAGATTCGCTCTCTGTTCTCCACTGTCTGCTTCTGTTTTTTTAAATTGGGTTTCGACCGTTTCTTCCTGTTTCTCTAATTGCAAGCAGAATTTTTTTCTGGGATTTCTGGGTAGTTTCTGAAACTGCCACTTAAAAGTGAGTGAGAGAGAGAGAGAGAGAGATCCAGCTGCTGTTTGATTGCTGATTTCGGCACCATTGATGACTTGGGTTTTGTTATTTAGAGAGAGAGAGAGAGAGAGAGAGAGAAGGGTTTGACGGTCAATTTGATCTCGGTTCTGCTGAAGTTGATCACAGAGAAACAGATTGTGCAAGCTATAGTGGGTTGCTTTCTGAGGTTGGTCCTTGGCCTTGTTGTCTTTTCATTTTTCTGGATTTTATCATATTTACCAATTACTTATGGTTCTGGGGTCAATGCATTCCCTTTGTGGTTGCAGGAACAGAAGGGACTGATAGCTAGAGAGAGGGAAAGGGAGAGAGAGAGGAGGGAATTTCTCTCATCATTGTGGCTGTCAATGGTGGAAGCCTCTGGATTTTAAGCAAAGTCTAATCGGCTTGAGGTATTTGTTTCATGATTGTTTCTTTGAAATTTCCTTGAAACTATTTTGAGGGGTTTGGTCCATCCATCTAGCTGAAGTTTTAGACACACTTTATTTGTACAACTTGGGATACAGACATGTACCTTCCCTTCAAAGTAAAGCCTCTTTCTCTCTCTCTCTCTCTCTCTAATCACCTAGCTTCATTTTGAGTAAAAATGGTAACCAAGTTAAGAATCCCTACTTTCCCAATCTCTTTCCATGAAATCTTGACCCTTGGATATCGATCAAGACTAATTATAGGATGGTGCTATCTACACACTCATTTTTGCCCCTCACACTTCTCTCAATTTTCGGATTCGGATCGAATGAATTGAAGAAGATTAATGGACAAAATTAAATAGCTATGTGAGAGGTAAAAAAGTAATGTGTGAACATATAATTTATTTACGAATGGTATTTTACTTTAATCTAATCTAAACGCCAGAAAGATAGATTCGAAATTAGGGTCGAGATCAAATTATTTATTCATCATGATCATGGTTGAGTAAAGCTTTAAGTTTCACGCACCAATGTGCTCCTCACTAGTCACATATATTTCTCTCATAACATTTAGTAGAAGTGAAGACTGATTTGATTTCACTTACAGCAGAAACATGTAACAACTTTAATTGGACGGCACTGCTTTCTGCTTAGCCTTTTAAAAGCAAAACTTTTATTTCATATTATAAAGTTTTTAACCATTTTTTTTTTCTCTCAATTAACTTTGGAATTCTCATGGAATCCGGTGTATGTGAGTTGGTATGATTGCGACCAAGTTTATAATTGTCATTAAAAATATACATTTTTTAGGATTTAATTTTTGTTTGGGGCATTTAATGATGACTTGCCAACTGTATCTTTCCTTGGGCATCTTTTAGTAATTTCCCATATGGTTGGTCAGATATTGTTTTCAGCAAAGCAAGCTTGCTGTGACCATACAAGATTCTCGAAGCTATAGATGTTGCCCTATTTGTTTTTATTTACATCTAATGATATTGTTTAATTTCTTCCTTAATTGCATAATTTATACGTTTATGATTGCAACTGCTCCACTGCCTTTTAGTTTTATATGCACATATATCTTTACTTTGCATTTTCTTATTTGTTAGCATTCTTAGAAGCCTTTGTTTTCTTCCAAACTTCAGTTGCTTGGGCTCTGGTATCCAGTTTTATCATTACCCTTATTGAATCATGGTAGAAGAAGGCGGCAATGAGGTTCCGATTGACACACGATCGGTGGAAGAATGGTTGTCACATGCTAGGGAGCTTGTTCCATTGGCATTGAACAAGGCAAGAGAGGTTAAGGGGTTTCCGGGTCGATGGAAGACAATCATTTCAAAGTTGGAGCAAATCCCTTCGCGTTTATCAGACTTGTCTAGTCATCCGTGCTTCTCCAAGAATGCTCTTTGTAAGGAGCAATTGCAGTCGGTATCCAAGACGGTTAAGGAAGTTATTGAATTGGCGGAGTTTTGTGTGGGGGAGAAACACGAAGGAAAACTTCGGATGCAGAGCAATCTGGATGCACTGTCTGGGAAACTGGATTTGAATTTGCGGGATTGCGGGCTTTTGATCAAGACCGGGGTGCTTGGTGAGGCTACTTTGCCTTTAGCTATGACCGGTTCTTCAAATGAGCCTGAGGCTGCTTCTAATGGTAACATAAGGGAGGTGCTTGCACGGCTTCAGATTGGTCATTTGGACGCGAAACATAGAGCTCTTGACAGTCTTGTTGAGGTCATGAAAGAGGATGAGAAGAATGTGCTGTCAGTTATGAGCCGCAGCAACATTGCTGCTTTAGTCCAGCTGCTCACTGCAACATCTCCTCGTATCCGAGAAAAGACTGTAACTGTAATTTGCTCGCTTGCAGAATCCGGAAGTTGTGAAAATTGGCTTGTTTCTGAAGGGGTTTTGCCACCACTAATCAGGCTTGTTGAGTCTGGTAGTTCAGTTGGTAAAGAGAAGGCTACAATTTCGCTTCAGAGGTTGTCAATGTCTGCTGAAGCAGCACGCGCAATTGTTGGGCATGGCGGGGTTCGTCCACTGGTTGAGATCTGCCAAACTGGTGATTCTGTTTCTCAGGCTGCTTCAGCTAGCACTTTGAAGAACATATCTGCTGTCCCGGAGGTTCGACAAGCTCTAGCTGAGGAAGGCATTGTAAAAGTTATGATCAATCTGCTTGATTGTGGAATTTTATTGGGTGCAAAAGAATATGCAGCAGAGTGCTTGCAGAATCTCACTGCAAGCAATGACAATCTCAGAAGGTCTGTAATATCGGAAGGTGGAATTCGGAGCCTATTGGCTTATCTCGCTGGATCATTGCCACAAGAGTCTGCAGTTGGGGCATTGAGGAATTTGGTTGGCTCGGTTTCTATGGAAGTTTTGGTTTCTCTTGGTTTCCTTCCATGCATTGTTCATGTGCTTAAATCCGGTTCACTAGGCGCACAGCAGGCTGCTGCATCTGCAATTTGCAAGGTTTGCAGCTCTACAGAGATGAAAAAACTGATTGGTGAAGCGGGGTGCCTTCCCCTCCTTGTCAAGATGCTCGAGGCTAAATCAAACAGTGCGAGAGAGGTTGCAGCACAGGCAGTTTCGAGCCTGATGACCCTTTCCCACAATTGCAGAGAAGTGAAAAGGGGTGACAAAAGTGTTCCAAATCTAGTCCAACTACTTGACCCTAGTCCTCAAAACACGGCGAAAAAGTACGCAGTTTGTTGCCTCGGATTACTGTGTTCAAGTAAGAAATGCAAGAAGCTGATGGTCTCGTATGGAGCAATCGGGTACCTCAAGAAGCTTACAGAGATGGACATCCCCGGAGCGAAGAAGCTACTCGAACGGCTGGAAAGAGGGAAGTTGAGAAGTTTCTTCACCAGAAAATAGAGGAAGAAATGCAAGTGTACTTTTTGTAAGTTCTGTGGAGCTTCTGATGTAGTAGCTGTTTCATGGTCTATATGAAACGTAGTTTTTCATTTAAACTTGGCAAGCCTGGCGTAATCTATGTTATGTATGTCCTATTATTTATAAGTTTATTAAAATATAGAATCTCTGTAATTCAGTATGTTTTTCCTTCTCTACTATCTGGTGTAGTTTCTGGGATCCCATAAAAATTTTAGCCCTTGCATCAAAGCTTCCCTCCTCGTCGCTGTACGAGCAATTTTCGGATGTCATTGGTTGTATATCTCTTTTTCTCTGATCAAGAGACATGGTTGTATATGACCGGTGATATACAACCTATCGATTGGGTTTCCGGGCAAATTTGGTCTCTTGCAACCTATCGATTGATCGAATTAAATGGTGCAAGTTGCACAAGTTCTTATTATGCCATACATTTACCTCAGCATTTATGTCAGTCTATCCTCACAGTGCTGCTATATTTCTGATAGTTTTCGTTCATTTTTCCTTACTCCACCAATCCAAATTGATTCCAAAGAAGCATTAGGATTGCATTTGCATTTGGGGTGTCTCACTGACTTGTTCAGTTATAATATTGCTCTTCCAAATTCCAAGAAGCACTTTTACTGAGAAGCATGTTTTAGGTATATGATTTGAAGACGAGTGTTAGGTGTTGAGGGTATGAAATATTCACCGAACAAACAATTTCTTGTACAAAGGTTCATGAGTATTTTCCTTATATTGTCAATAATTTTTAGAATGGAAGTTCACACTCTTAACACTAGAAAAAATACCTATGAAACATTTCGTACTCCTTCTGTCAAATGCTATTGAAAACGCTTTTAAACGCTCGACTAATTGTATATTGTTGTTACTTACATTTGTACAAACATATATTTCATACTCTTCTCTTGATACTTGATACTTGAACTTTATACTCAATTTCTTCCAAATATTTCCGGGATCTTTTAGGCAAAAAGAACCCAATTCTAGTAGTTCAGAATGCTTCTAGAGATAGCATCCACTGAAGCCTTGTTTGGTGGACAGGATGAGATAAGTTATTTCCAATTAAATTGAACTTATAACCGAGCCAATGTTTGGTGAGAGAAATTGTATCACATACCAGATTGACAACAAATCTGAAATAAAGAAAAATATGATGGGTTATGTAACCCAACCAAATCTGAAATAAAGAAAAATATGATGGGTTATGTAACCCAACCCACATATGGGTTATGTATGATGGAGTTTTGAGCTCCCATTGTCCCACATCAGGAAACAAGCATTTGTCAAAGGCCTATATATAGGTCAAGTCATTTCTATTAGTGATTAGGTGTTGGACCATTTGGAATGAGGATTGACGCTTGGGCCACTAATTGTGTAGATTAGGCTTAATGATTATACCATAATATTAATATAAATTAATATTAATTAATCAAGGCAAGGGCCTTGGGGGTACTTGGGGCCAAGGAATTAAAATTAATCTGATCAATTAGTTTTAATTTCGAATTAAGTTTTTAATTAAATTAATTAAAAACTTTTGATTAATAGATACAACTCTTTGGAAAGAGTTGTATAGCTTCAAATACATCCAAAAGGTATTTGAAGAGGTATGAAACAACCTATATAACTGGAGTCCTTAGTTCCATCGAAAATCATCTTTTTTTTTCTTTTTTTCTTTCCTTCTCTTCCATGCAAACATTAAAGAGAGTAAACACACAAAGCAATTCGCTAGAATTCTAGAATCCAATGCGGGTTATAGAATTAGGTAGTTGAATCCTGATTGAGCATATGTTGTAGAACCACAAGCACAAGAGTGAGACGGAAATACTGTTCGAAGGACATAATTTTTACGCTAGCCTCTACCTTCTGTAATCAAGTTAGTATCATTGATATTCTTATATTAATTTCTGTATTTATTGTGTAATTTCATTCTGCACAGCAAGTATTTTTGGTAAATAAAATATTAGAATTTCAAGTTCTACTTATTTCTATTTATTTTTCTTTATTTCTGAATTGTTCTCCAACAATCTTCTAACAACATGGAACAATCAGGAACTAAACCTCATTCTAAGAAGCCTGAGAAATTTAAGGGCTGAGACTTCAAAAGATGGCAGCAGAAGATGCTGTTTGATTTGACAACACTGAATTTGGCTAATGTTATGCGCGAGACTGTGCCTACTACAGATGGAGAAAATATTTTTTCTGCAAAAACTTTGACATCTATAGATGCCTAGAATCATAATAATTTCCTCTGCAAAAACTATATTATTAATGCATTAGATGACTTTTTGTATGATGTTTATGTGGTGTGCAAAACAGCTAAGAAACTTTGGGAATCACTTGAGAAAAAAAATATAAAACAGAGGATGTTGGTTCAAAGAAATTTGTCGTGGGCAAATTTTTGGACTACAAAATGATGGATTCCAAGTCCGTTGTCTCTCAAACTGAAGATCTCCAAAAAATCATCCATGACATTCATGTTGAAGGGATGGTGATCAATGAGTCTTTCCAAGTGGCGTCCTTTATAGAAAAACTGCCACCTTCTTGGAAAGAGTTCAAGAATTACCTCAAGCACAAACGTAAGGAGATAACCCTTGAGGATCTCATTGTTAGGCTGAGAATTGAGGAAGATAACAAAAAGAATGAGAAGGGCCTGGTTTCGAGTATGGAAGCCAAGGCGAATGTTGTTGAAGGAAGTTCATCAAAGCAAAGGCCGAAATTCCAGAAAACCAAGAAGAAGAAAAGAACTATGCCCTTGGAGTGAAAGGTTAGGACTTCAAGAAAATCAAAAGAAGTTGTTGGGTTTGTGGAAAGCAAGGCCATAGGGCTCAAGAATGTTGTCATCGAAGGGATCAAGGTCCTGGAGGTTAAGGCAACAACAACCGCTCAAATTTGATTAAAAACAATGTGGATGCCCTGGCTGCTATGATTTTTGAAATCAATCTAGTATTTGACCACGCTGATTGGTGGATACATACTGGTGCGACTCGTCATGTATGTGGTGATAGAAATACGTTCTCTTCGTACCAGAAAATCGAGGGAAACAAGCAACTGTTTATGGGAAATGCATCTGCATCTGTTGTGGCTGGAATAGGGAAATGTGTTCTTAAATTCACTTTTGGAAAGGAATTAACCCTCCTTGATGTGCTGCATGTCCCCGATATAAGGAAGAATCATGTTTATGGTCCTATCCTTAATAACAAGGGATTCAAACTAGTTTTTGAGTCCAATAAGTTTGTATTAACTAAAGGGGGAATGTTTGTAGGGAAGGGTTACCTTGCTGATGGATTATTCAAACTAAATGTACTTGCTAATGTTATGAATGAAATAAATAATGCTTTTGCTTATATTGTTGATTCGTCTAATTTATGGTACTCTAGCCTAGGACATGTAAATTTTCGTTCTCTTTTTAGAATGCATAATTTAGGTTTGCTACCCAAACTTGATTATTTAGATAATGTTAAATGTGAGACTTGTATAGAATCGAAATTTGCAAGTCAAAGCTTTAAATCGGTGCATGAAAAATCCAATGATTTATTAGATTTAATTCATAGTGATTTGTGTGATTTTAGATCATATCCAACTCGTAGGGATGACAATTATAACCGTTAAACCCGTTAACCGTGGATAATCGACCGAATGGATTTGATTGGATTGGGATATGAAAATTCAGGTATAGTTAGGATATGGGGAAAAACCGTTAACTTTATTTGGTTATGGTTTTGGATATGGTTATAGGGGTACCCAATCCATATCCGTACCCGAATCCGATTCGAATATTATATATATATTTATATTTATATTTGATATATATATATATATTATATTTTATTCAATTATGCCTTTTGAAGTCTTGGAATCATGCCCACAACATATTCAATTATTCCTATCCCTATAGTACTAATGCATTATGCATGCATCAAACCCTATAGTATCTTTATTATGCACCAAACATCATACATGGGGCATACCAACAACCTCATCAATTCAATACTCTTATTGTTATACTCAACCAAATTAATTCATTGAATCATTTTATATATCAATTATCAAATGTTCCAAGTTTATCAGATTCATCTCTCTTCAAGAGTCTCACTATCAAGAAATTGGTGCACGTCGTAAGCTCAATAGGTAATCTTTCATTCTTTTTCATGTTATTTGATTCATGCAAATTATCAATTAGCGTCAGTTTTTCAGTTTATTACATATGTTATGAGCCCATAGAATTATGCAAAATTAAATCAATAATTGTCTTTTTGTTTGTTGTCATATATTTAGTTTACATGTTTTATCTTCCCTTCGTATTTGTTTTTGTCCTTTTTTTTTTATTGGACCAATTTATCATATTGGCTTATCATGAACAACTTCAAATATATATTGTTATGTTTTTTGTAATTGGATGTGGCTATTTAATGGCAAAATTAGTATCTACTAAAATTTATAGTGCGTCAATTGAATGAATATAATTTTTTTTTTTTTTTGACGAAGATGGAGATAACCGATAACCGATTGAAAATCCATTACTCGGTGGATATGGTTATGGATAATCCCCGATGGTTATTTTGCGGTTATGGGTATGGTTAATTTTCATGGTTATGGGGATGGATATAACATTTCTGTCCCCAAACCGAACCGTTGCCATCCCTACCAACTCATGGTGGAAAAAACTATTATGTAACATTTATAGATGATTTCAGTAAGTATTGTTATGTTTATTTACTTTATAGTAAAGATGAGACCTTGGATATGTTTAAGACATATAAGGCAGAAGTTGAGAATCAACTTAACAAGAAGATTAAAGTCTTAAGGTCGGATAGGGGAGGAGAATATGAGTCTTATGCCTTTGCTGGATTTTGTGCTACCATGGCATAATTCATCAAACAACAACCCCTTATACACCACAACAAAACGGTGTTGCCGAACGGAAGAATAGGACTTTTAAAGACATGATCAATTCTATGTTGAATAGCTATGGGCTTCCACAAAATTTGTGGGGTGAAGCTTTACTTACTGCAAATAAAATTTTGAATCGAATTCCACCTAAAACGAGAAAGGAGTCACCATATGAATTATGGAAAGGAAGAACCCCAACGTTTAAATTATTTAAAGTGTGGGATTGCCTAGCAAAAGTACAAGTCCCATTGCCAAAGAGAACAAAATTAGGGCCTAAAACTATAGATTGTGTTTTTATTGGTTTTGCATCTAATAGTTCAGCTTATAGATTCTTAGTTTTCCATTCTGAAGTAAGTGATAGACATGTCAATATTATTATAGAATCCATAAATGCAATATTTTTTGAGGATATATTTCCATACAAAATGGGCAAGTCTAACTTCTTGAGAAAGAGATTACATGATGATGTATTTGAGGTTAATAATGAACCTAGAGAACAGGATGATGGTTCATCCTCATATAGAGTTCAAGAAGAAGAAGAACTTGAACCTAGAAGGAGTAAAAGGACAAAAATTCGAAAGGATTTTGGGCCTGATTTTGTGACCTTATTAACTGAAACCATACCTCAATCATTCAAGGAGGCCATGTCCACTCATGAAGCTCCATTTTGGAAGGATGCAGTTAGCAGTGAGATAGATTCCATTATGCAAAATCATACATGGGAATTAGTCGATTTGCCCCTGGCAATAAGCCAATTGGGTACAACTGGATCTTTAAGAAGAAATTGAAACCTGATGGTACAATTGATAAATACAAGGCTCGTTTGGTAGCTAAAGGATACTGTCAAAAAAGATGGTTTGGATTTCTTTGATACATACTCGCTTGTAACGAGAATTACGTCAATAAGATTGTTGATTGCTATGGCTACACTCCATAATATAGAAATACATCAAATGGATGTAAAGACTGCGTTCTTAAATGGAGACTTAGATGAGGAAATATATATGGAACAACCCAAGGGGTTTGTAATTAAAGGTCAAGAACACAAAGTTTGCAAACTTGTGAAATCGCTATATGGGCTTAAACAAGCTCCAAAGAAATGGCATGAAAAATTTGACCATATCATGTTCACACATGGTTTTAAGATAAATAAGTGTGATAAGTGTGTCTACACAAAAACTCAAAATAATGCTTGTGTTATGTTGTGTTTATATGTAGATGATATGCTTATAATGGGAACTAACAAAGAGATAATAAATTGGACCAAGAAGATATTGAAATCAAGTTTCGATATGAAAGATCTTGGACTAGCTGATGTGATTCTTGGTGTAAAAATAAAAAGAAACCAAGAAGGATATATTCTTACACAGTCCCATTATATAGAAGCTACACTTAGAAAATATGGTCATTTGGAAAGTAAAGATGCAATTACTCCTTTTGATGCTAATAGCAAACTTAAGAAAAATAGAGGAGATGTCATATCTCAACGTGAATACTCACAAGTTATTGGAAGCCTTATGCACATTATGAACTGTATAAGGCCTGATATAGCATACTCAGTGAGTAGATTGAGTAGATATACATGCAATCCTGGGCATGATCATTGGGAAGCTTTAATTCGAGTATTAAGATATCTAAAGCATACAATGAATTATGGATTGCATTATACCAGGTATCCTCTTGTGCTTGAAGGATTTACTGATGCGAATTGGATATCAGATAGTAATGATACAAAATCCACAAGTGGATATGTATTTACTTTGGGAGGAGTAGCAATATCTTGGAAATCTTCCAAACAAACATGCATAACTCGATCAACTATATAATCAGAATTTATAGCTCTTGATATGGCTGGAGGAGAAGTTGAGTGGCTAAGAGATTTTTTGGAGGATGTTCCCATATGGCCTAAACCTGTAATGGCAATATGTATACACTGTGATAGTTTAGCTGCACAATATCGAGCTAAAAATAGTGTATACAATGGGAAGTCTAGACAAATTAGACGAAGGCATAATACAATAAAGCAATGGCTCTCTAGTGGTGTAATTACTATTGTCTATGTCAAGTCAAAAGATAATATTGCGGATCTGCTTACTAAAGGTTTATCTACAGAGCAAGTCAAGCATACATCAAAAGGAATGGGTTTAAAGCCAATAGTGTAAAATGAAACTGCCAAATGGAAACCTAACTTAGTTGATTGGAGATCCCATGGTCTAGGTTCAATAGGCAAATTGGTTCGGTTAGGTTCAAAGAAGAAACACACTTACTTTCCCATTCATATGATGGAAGAAGATTAGTGACTGTGATGGGTGTAAGATACATTAGTTTAATGATATTGATACTTGTAAATCAAGTGGAATAGTAGCAGCCTATTCTTAATCAATATTACCTATATGAGAGTAAATGTGGGGTCACATTTATGAGAATTACATGGTTACATTCTCTAAAGCTCCCATGAATCCAGCATTTGTTCAGGACCAAAATGAACACAAACGTATGAATTTGCGATGTGTTGGTGTGACATATGTTTTGCTTATTGTCTTGGTTTACTGCAGAGATGAATAGTTCAAGATTTTATATTCATTGCGTCATCTGGTAAATCCGATAAGTATATACTAAGGTAGGTTCAAGTCCAAAAGATACATCTCCTAATGTTTGTCACATCTATTGTTTACTCTCATTTTCACCTTACCCTAGGCCCTAATAGTTAGCTCAAAATGTGGGGTATTGATGGAGTTTTGAGCTCTCATTGTCTTCCATCGGGAAACAACCATTTGTCAAAGGCCTTTATATAGGTCAAGTCATTTCTATTAGTGATTAGGTGTTGAACCATTTAGAATGAGGATTGAGATTTGGGCCACTAATTGTGTGGATTAGGCTTAATGATTATACCATAATATTAATATAAATTAATATTAATTAATCATGACAAGGGCCTTAGGAGCACTTGGGGCCAAGGAATTAAAATTAATCTGATCAATTAGTTTTAATTTTGAATTAAGTTTTTAATTAAATTAATTAAAAAATTTTGATTAATAGATACAACTCTTTGGAAAGAGTTGTATAGCTTCAGATACATCCAAAAGGTATTTGAAGAGGTATGAAACAGCCTATATAACTAGAGTCCTTAGTTCCATCGAAAATCATCTTTTTTTTTCCTTTCCTTCTCTTCCGTACAAACATTCAAGAGAGTAAACACACAAAGCAATTCGCTAGAATTCTAGAATCCAATGCGGTTGTAGAACTAGGTAGTTGAATCCTGGTCAAGCAGACGTTGTGAACCACAAACACAAGAGTGGGACGAAAATACTGTTCGAAGGACATAGCTTTTACGCTAGCCTCTACCTTCTGTAATCAAGTTAGTATCATTGATATTCTTATATTAATTTCTGTATTTATTGTGTAATTTCATTCTGCACTGCAAGTATTTTTGGTAAATAAAATATTAGAATTTCAAGTTCTATTTATTTCTATTATTTTTGTTTATTTCTGAATTGTTCTCCAACAATGTAACCCATCCTTGTCAATCTAATTCTATCCCTAAGGGCCAATCCCATCCAGCACACCCAGTAGACTTAGTGGAAGAAAAATATGAGCTCTAAAATTTGTGTCTAGTTTTAGTTGTGGTTGCACACCAAAAAGATGAGAAAAACAAGCATGACATCATGGAAGACATTGTTATAAACATCATTTTGATTACTAAAAGTGGCCCCAACCCATCATTATTTGCATCATGCTAGCATAACTTACCATGTGATTGTATTTCGAAAAATAATTCGAGCCACATGATATTGTTTATTTATTTATATTAGAGTTTATAAACTATCAAGAGGGATGCCCCCTTGTTATATGTTCTTTTATACGACATTTTCGAATTGAGTTGAGAGAAGAAACTGTTTATGAAATGCATCTCAAAGAGAAGGTTCTTGGTACATATTATATTCATGTTCAAACTTAAGGTAATCTTGGGGTTAAAATTTGAGCGTTTGGTGTCATTGTTTTCTTCACTCCTAAACATTTGATGCGTCCTAAATTTTAAACATTGTTCCACTTTACCTTTTGGAAATAGCTTAAACCATCTCTAACTAATGTGACAAGCTGAAGTCTTATGTCAAATTTTATGTTCCTAGTTGTCAAATATTACTTTTTTTATTTTTTATTAATGTACAGCTTTATTTGGTTGTATTTATTAAAAAAATTGTTGAAATAAAATTTTATTGGTTGAAATGTTAATAAAATAAGGGACCCATTATTAAACTAATAAAAAAATAAATTTGGCATTGATGTTAAATTTGACCACTAAACACAAAGGCTTTAAATCCAATTAGCAAATAACACTTCAGTTGGAAGGATTTTTATGCCAAATATGCACAGACATATTTTTACCTAAGATTTTACATCTCCTTTGAAGATACTCTTAGAAGTTAAAACCAAATTGAAAATACAAAAAATAAAGAGAAAAGACCCATAAGTTAGGGAATTTGTTAATTTTTTCTCTTTCACAAAAGATTTATGGTTAAGAAACTAGGGTGGAGAACTACTGCAAAAAATAGAGTTTAGTTTTAAATATGGTTGCATCCTAACATTCGATGTTCACATGTAATGCCACAAGCGTCCAATGCTCCATCTCAACCATCACCACGAGAACAAGAAACTGGATAAGTCATTTGCATAATTTAACCAAACAACAAATCAATTTTTGATAAAAAAAAAAAAAAAAAACAATTGCCAAGATAAAAACAAAAACCAATCAAGCAATCAGAAACCACATCTTATACTTTTTCTACCTTTTTTTTTTCATGAATAACTTTCATTTGTGCTTGTTACAATTAGGCATTGAACTCATCCAAAGCTAGAGATAAAGTCATCTCACGTCACAATTAGACAGCCTACTTATCATAAATATATGCAAAGAGTTTGCAACTCCTCAAGAGTATTGAGTTTATGCATTCAAGATTTCGAGTTTGACTCTTCTTCCCTAATTTGCTTTCTCTTTTTTGGTCAAATTCGTCAATATCAATTGTATCAAAAAATTTATCATAAACATATATCATCATTTCCAGCTACGTTAGTTGAACGAAAGACCTCATATCCAATTAAGTAGTGACAAATAAAAATGGTATAGTAGTGGGCGAAGCTACATAGGGAAAAGGAGGGGCGGACGCCCCTCCCCTTGCAGGAAATCAAACCTAGAAGCTGTGGTTCCACCCCTCCGATCCCGTCGGAAGTGGTGAAGTTGGTCTGTTTTTCTGGGTTCCATTGCTGCTATGCAGCTCTGCTGCACAAAACTTCTATTTTTTTCCCTTAAAAACCAGGTCAACGGCGTCATTTGGTCCTGGTTAAAAAAAAATAAAAAATTCCCTTTAGTGGGAAGACATGGTTTTAGTTGCTTAAATAAAAAAATAATTAATTAAGGGGGACCACATGTCCCCCTGTTGCCTTCACTCTTCCCCACCCGGTTCCATTCACTCCTTTCCCACTTTGAAAACCAATCAGACAGGAAATCCTAGCAGCGCAACAGCCCGTTCGGCTTTCCTTGCTTCTAGACTTCAAGCTAACCCAGCCCAGCCACCATCTTCTTCTCTCCAAATTTTTAGGTAAAATTTTTAATTTCTAAATTTATGTCATCCCTAACCCTAATTGATTATTTAATATGACATTTTCTTTAATTGATATAGAACTATAGAGTAATTAGCTAACATGGTTATCGATTATTGATATGAAATCTTATAATTATTGATGAATGAAATTGTTATTTATGGTAAAATTTGAATTATTGATTATTGATATTGAATTGAATTGAATTTTTGCTACTGGATATTTATATAATTATTAGTATTGATTAATTGAATTGTTGGTTTAATTAGTGATTAGTCATATAGTATATGAAGATGCATAGTGAATTTTCATCATTGAAAGAAATTAGTGATCTTGTAAAGGAGTCGGTGAAGACCGAAAGGTATGCAAGCTACAAGTTAGTGTATAAGCTTCTTAAATTGACTTTGGTGTTATCGGTTGCAACCGCTTGGTAGATAGAGCTTTTTCTGCTATGAAGATTGTGAAAACACTATTGTGTAATAAAATATGAGATCAATGGTTGGGTGATAGTAAACAATGAGAGAGATGTATTTGTTTTTTATTGATAATGAGCTTATTTTGATACGTTTTTATGACATGAAACCACACCAACAACAATTGTAACTTATTTATATTGATAAATTATGAACGACACTACTATATAAAAAGATTTGGTTGTTGCCATTTTTTCTTAACCTGACACTCTTTTAAATTTGCCCTTCCCCCTGAAAATTCCTGACTTCGCCACATACCAGAAATAAACTTTTTATTTTTTATTTTTTATTTATTTTAATCAAAGACCAGAAATTAACTACAACATAGATGGTAAGTCAAAATTTCATTGTTAAATTAATCTGTCAATATATACTTAGTGTTTAAAAAAGAAAACATGGTTCGTGTTATAGGCATAATTTACTTAAACAATTATGGAGGCCAGAAAGAGAGAGAGGGTGCAGCATAGAGAGAGAAGAGAGAGATGTGTAATTGTGAGGTGTGTTCTATTCCACCCCATTGTGCCTTTTTTTATAGTATTAGGGAAGGTTAATTCCTTACCCTTTTAGGATTACAACTTTAATAGGATATTAACTACTAAAGGGAATATTCAAAGATATCCCTAGATACACTAGGATTTACACAATCACATTCCTAATCTAATAAGACTGCAACACTTCCCCTTAAGTGTATAAATACTCAAGTAAATGGCGCATCAGGTCTTCAATGATGAAGTAAGTACAGTTGATGAAGTCGTCAGCACAATGAGCGAATGCGAGTCTTAAATCAACGAAAGAATGCATAAAAAGGTAAAATTTACAAAACCTCGTTATGGTAAAACTCAAGGTGGGATAAAAACCCATAGACTAAGGAGAAAAGTGAGAAGTTGCATTAAGTCAAAACTATACGTCTTCTGGACGCAAATAGAAGAGCTCACAAGGGTATGATTAGCCTAGTTAGGTAGCAAAAACCTAGTAGGAAAAATGCTCCTAATCGTAGGGAAAAAGAGTACATTAAGATCAAGTGAGTATACTTCTAGACACTCCCACTGAGTTTGACAAAACTTCCAAATGAGAACTACGAGCATTGCATATGAATAGTTAGGCATACCAATTCCTCGGACAAGCTTCTGGAAGGTTGACTTCGGCAGTGATGTCGTGTAGAGGTCGGCAAAACTGTTTAGGATCGGCTTGCATGACTTCAATCTCCTGATGCTTTGCTGATATGAAGTAGACCAATATACCTTGGCGTTGACTTTGTTGATGTATCATGTCTTGGATGGGTGGATACATGTGGCATAGTCTTTATGGATCGTCGTTAGGACTCAACGATGGATGAAAACAACAAGTACTTAGAATATGCTAAACAAGAACTCCTAACCATGTCTCACTTATGTCGTAGTGAAGTGAGGTGATTCTTGGAATGATTCAAAGATTTTGCAACTAAGGTCATATCATGGACCTCTAAGATATTGTGATATCCCTAACGGTAAAGACATAACCATTTAGGCATTTTACCTTGTGCGGGTTAACTTGCGTCAGCATAATAAACAAGGCAAGCATCATTCCAAAGATCAGGGGGGTTGGATTCGCTCGAGATGCGTTGGGATATGCCCAAATTCATAGTACCTTCAGGGTAAGTCTTTAATACCAATTTAGTGGTTGCATGTAGGCGTGGTGCTGCATTTTTACCAATAGATCAACAACGAAGGAGATGTCTTATCTAATACAATGAGCTAAGTACAACAAAGCGCAAAGTTGAACTTAGATATGGAATTTCGGATTCCATAACCTTTTCAAGGGTCTCATTTGCATATAACATATGGACAATCATAGGTATACTCCAAGGTAACACATTCAGGGTGTAGTTTGACTGGTAAACCAAAGTACCGTCAGAACAAGAACGTCAGGTCAAAGCATAAATGAGTTTTCCTAAGATCTTTTATCTCAAATTCCGTCTTCAGGTGCGAGGTAGTTTTCTCAAACTCTTTTAGAGTCTTAGTGAGATTCGTGTTAACGATATAAACTATAACTCTAGCAATTTGGAATAAGACTTCATAGTTTAACACGCAAGGACATTTATTCATTGATCAAATAATCACTTAGACAGGTATACCACATTCGTCGGATTGTTTCAATTCGTAAGTGAACACCTCAAAAAAGTTAAAAGGGTGTTCCATGGTTTGAAACTATTTGAACCAATCCATGTAATTCTTCAGGAATTTACATGTAAATCTCCGTATCTATATCCCCATGGAGAAAACATTAACCGTATTTCATAATGCTGCTATTAATCACAGGACATTTGAGAGAAACCTTGCACCGTAAGGCGTGCATAATATCGCACTATTTCATTCATCACATAACATTTCCTTTCCCACTTGTAACGCAATAGGGTTACCTTGGGCAGTGTAGGAACGATAGGTCTAAAACACACTTTGGTAAGGAATTTGACCTAGATTGTAATTTCAGTTGTCCAATCAGTTCTATGTTGTCACTTAATCCATGGAACATGGTTTGATATCATCGTTTTTCATTTATGTTGGTAGCAACCATATGATTGAAAACATCATCGATGATAATCTCATTTCAATTCCATTTTCTCGTCAAAACTAGTGTACTGGACCAAGAACTTCAAGTCTCGGGAGTAATCCGGATTAATCTCATGAAATGGAAATGATCTAAAACAGTGATCAAGTATGGATTCATTGTTGTGTTGTGATCTTCCTCTTCTAGGTAAGTGAATCCTATAAACCGAGTGATATGTCATGCTCTAGGCTAAGACAGATTGATTGGTTATCCGCTGATGTACTGAACTATCCAACAGGAGCATCCAAACCGTCTAACAAGGACGGCACACCCTTCGGGGATGTTGACTTGACATCCGTTAAGTACGAGTATCCTTGCAGGCATGTTTGCAGCTGATATATGATCTCGTCACTTTAGCTGGATCAGAGGAATACATCTGAAGTAACATTCTGAAAGTTATAATTCATCGCATTTGCTTATCACACTTGTGCGGTACAGGGATCGAAATAAGACATAATGGGCAACGTCCATGCAAATTCGCCCCATTCTACAGGAACGTTGACGTTCTTATTTCCCCCTAACGGCTGGAAAATTGTCTCACTAAAGTGACAACCCGCAAATGAACGGTAAAGAGATCGCATGCAAGGGCTCTAAGAGAGCTAAGGTAAAGAAGAATCGTAATCGACAAAGATTCATATCTTTCTTTAAGAACCCAAGTTGGAACGTTGAGGCGGCGCAACCTAGCACATGGAATGCACACCCAAACGCGTAAATACAGAAAACGTCAAGTTTTTACCAACTGTAACGTCAAAATTGTTAGGTTGCAACGGGCCTCAAGGCGGACCAACATAGCTACGTACAAGATTGCATAGCCCTCGGTAGAAACCGAAAACTTGGTGCATTCACCAAGGTTCGGGCAATCAATTAAATTGCGCTTTATGATCGTTATACGAGGCTATTTTGGGGTGAACATGGGAATTCGATGTCTAATTATAAACCCAAGAGACATGCAATTCTTTATCGAAAACCGTCAATATAAATTCTCAAGCATTATCCAATCTCTCAGAAACCCTTAATCAACCAGGGGGTTTAGGAGCAATGTGTGTGGATAAACATGTGACCAGTTTGTCGATTCATCAACCAAAACCATAAGTATTTATATAGTTCGCATTTTGGTTGGATTAGTCCATATATTTTCCCTTGAATCAACTATGAAAAAGGGTGATTTCGTATCTTTGTGAGGGATGACATAGAAAATCAATTTGCTTAATCAGCAGGCTTGGCAAAGTGTGCTTGTAGGCACAAGATCCTTACTTCGGGTAAAGAGATATGTTGTAGCATCATTGTTCGATCAAAGTGTCCCAAATGGTCGTGCTAAAGCAAGTAAACTGCTTAATCACCAGGCTTCAGGCCAACCACATATGGTGTGTTCCCAGTTGGGAGACAATCTATTGGCCTCAAATCAAAGCTTCAGGCTTATTTTTGAAGGTGATGCAAAGATATTTCACTCTATTTTCTTCAGTGATTACATTTATGATCATTGTCATCTCGAATATCCTTAAAAACCTAGAATGGTGAGAATATAAGGTCTTTTAAATGGTAATGTAATACCATTCATACAACGAGGAGCGTGACGATGCTCTTAATTAGGTTAGACAGACCTGAAATTGTTGCTAGAGATGTGATTTAGGCGTAAAGTTAGTGTACGTAGTATCGCATTCATCTAGACAACTAACTGTCCCACATTCGCACCTAATCACGTGTTTTGATTGAATTAAGTCACATGCTTTAATTAACCGTATTCGAGGATAATATGAATAAGATTATCCATAACGAAAAACAAACACCAAACTTGAATCCAAGAACATGGAAAAATGTTCACAAAGTAAATGGTTTAGTAAGGGGATTCGGCCAACAAGGCCACTCATGTCAAAATTCTGTTTTTCCAACAATGTTTGGTGGAGAAAAATTAGTCTAACAGATTGACTAAGAGAATGGTACTCCTCAATGACATTGGTAGGGGCATGAACAAGTGCATAACCAATGATCTATGGCATCGAGATGGAAGTAGATTTTGCAGGGTTAAGGTTTCGAAATATTATCCCTTATTCTTGAAGTTTTAGGTATTAGATTCTAAGGATCATGCTTCGGGCATGATGCCACACCTTGGCAGGCCTGATTCTACCATATATTGTAAAAACAAACTCGAAATTGGATGGTGAGAGAGACAGACCCTGAATTGGGTTCAGTAGGCTCTAACCGAAGCTGGAGGGGTCTGTTCAGTAGGTCTCTACCGAAACAAAGTAGTACCATTCGATGCATCTCTGCCGAAGCAAAGCATACCCTTTGGTGTATCCCTGCTGAAGCAGGGCATCACCATTTGATAGGCTTTGATTGAACTGGGTCGAGTCATTCGGCAAACTCCAGCCGAACTGGGTCTATATTGTTCAGTAGACTCCAATCAAAGCTGGGTTTATACCTTTCTCTCATGCTTGTGGTAGTAATCAGATCTGAGAATTTGGTAAACTTTTGTTTTCTACACTGTTGCCTTAAGAAGGAGTTAGAAACATGGAAGGACGAGAAAAAGTATTCTCCAATCAAAATCCTATCGAATTTATAAACTTCATAATCGTACTTATTCGGGAGGTAAAAAGCCATGGAATATCTCGAATGATCAGACGATTTGTATGAGCAAGCCAAAGAGCCGTGGAATCCTTGTTCAGGAGGTACTTACGTTTGTAATGTGATAGGAGCATATTTAGGCGACTTACTTAGCTTGTTTTCGTGCATCTATGTTGTTAATTCATAATTGTTTTAGTAGTTTAAGCCATTTTCGTGTGTTTTTAGGTTCATATGGGTAAGGAAGCAAAAAGATGCATTTTGGAGCATTTTGGAGCAAAATTGGGCTTGGAATGGATAGCATATGCTTGGAGCCAAAGTGTTGGACGAATTTGAAAGCCTTATATGCACTTTGGACATAAAACAAAGGGCCTAGCCCAATCAAACAATCCTTTGAGCCATGCAAAACCTCTAGCCCAATCAACAACCCTTAGCCACATGCATTCACATGCATCACAACCCCAAAACCATCAAGAAACACCATTCACACACACATGCACTTACTCTTTCATCATTGCACCACCATTCACACACACATGCACTTACTCTTTCATCATTGCACCACCAATTCAACACATGCATTTCCACCTTCCTACTTCATCATTTCATCCACATGCACTCTCAATCATAACAACCACATTCACTCTTAAACAATCACCCACATATTATCCCATTCCCCCTATAAAAACCCATGCATTCATACACAAAAATCTCATCTCATTTTCATACACAAGACACCACAAACACATCCAATCTTCCCCTTTGCCGCAAATCCCCTTCCATTTCTACACAATCTCTTCTTGGCTTCATTCCATTCCATACACTCTCCCATTCGCAGAAACCATTCAACCTTAGCCGCTCCACCTTCATTTACAACACACTTGGAGCACCCACACCGAAGGCAACTCTTAAGGGATTTCGACATCAGTTTTGCTTCAAGGGTTCTTTCTTCTTAATCCTATGTTCACTCATGTTATATATTTTTATGTCAAACCTTTTGTAAACATGAAGTGTAACTAATCTCTCTCTAGGGATTCGATGTAGCCTTGCAAGATTGCCATGTAGTTAATTCAGAATTCTCATTTAATCTATCTATTTCTTGTTTCATTCTCCGTTTTAATTGTGACTTAGTGTGTTGATTTTAATGCTTGATCATCATTTGAATTAACCACAGGTTTTTTAGCAAAGATTAAAGCACACATCATGCATAATCTTGGTGGATATGTGAATGAATGAAGGGAATGTTTTGCAAACATCCTGCCGAGTGTTCCCTTTGGTTTTGTGAAAGTTTCTTGTGCACTATATATTCTTGATTAGGAACCAAAGTTGCACATCACAATTAGGTTCATGATTAGGGACATTTGATCAAGTCCACACATCATATGGCTGATCATATCTAAGTGAAACAAACCCAAGAAATAAGTAGAGGGATGAGTATAATCGGACTTAACAAGCATGGACTTGGCTTAGCAATGGTGAAATCGAATCTCTAGCTACATCTCTATTTGTGCTATCTCATTTCATTAGTTGTTGATTCATTTATTTGTGTCTACTTCATTTTCTTGTGCTTTCAAGTTACAACAACAAATCTGCCTAAATTGATTAGTTTTATTTCTCTTATAGAGTTTTTGCAAAACAAGTAGTTGTTTAGGTCCAATTAGTCCCTGTGGATTCGACACCCTTATTTGTGCCATTATACTAAAAATATTCTAGCACGAAGAAGGAAAACTTCAACACCATTTCATCAATTTCATATTTACATTCTGTCTTAGTATTTTAACGTTTAGTTTCGCATTCTTTGAGTCTAGTTTAGTGTTTTATATTGTTTTTACGTTTTTGAGTCAGTTTCCAAGTGATTAACAATCCCTCCTAATCCCCGGTCCAGAACGATCCCTACTTATACTTATACTACAATTGATAAAAAGAGGGTTTAATTTGTGTGCGTATAAATAACCGCATCATAATGCTTCGGGCATAAGTCTTCGAATAAAGATCATGGCGGAGGCTTATTCAGCTCTTCCATGACATTGTTAGCTACAATGGTTTCTTAGCTTCTTAATAGTCAAGTGGAGATTCACGTCATGTACCCCACATAAAGTGGTTTCTATTAGAAATGTCCAGATCATGAAAATCGAACTTGTGGCGGTTCGACAATCCACTGAATTGGAGGGAACAAGATTATGATTGGTGCTATGGGAATGAAACATCCATATGCATCAAAGTTAGAAACATTCAAGTTCTAAGACATGGTTTTCATGAAAAAAAGTCAAGTTTTCATGGGTGTATTGTTTTATGGAAACTTCGGGTTTCAAAGGCACTAAATTTGAAACTACAGGTTCAATTTAGTATATGAATGTTTAGTTTATAAAAGAGAGGTTCCTGCAAGAACACATGATGCAATATGGTGATTTAAGTGCAGTGGATTTGAGTTGCTTCAGGAACTCAAGTGTGAGCGCTTCGGGACTACGAAAGGATGTCAACAGTCAAAGAAAAAAAAAAATTTCGAATCGTTAATGTCCAAAAGTGATCTTCAGGTCAATAATTTTGGATTAATTATTAGATTAATGGACTGCTGGTCACTTTTAATTAATTCAATAGATCGAAATCATTCGGGGTCGATTGTAGAAGCAAAATAATATAAAGATTCAGGCGTATACACAGAAGTCATGTTGGCTGCAGGCTAATTAGGAGGTAGACCAAAAAAAAAAAAAAAAAAAAAATATTTGGGCTCAAATCTGCTATGGGCAACCCCAGCCTAATCTGGGTTGTGGGCCGAATCAAAAGGGAAGCCCAATTGGGCCCGGTCTATGATAAAAAAAAAAGAACAAAAAAAAAAAAAAAAAAAGCAGCCTATGCTACTGGTTAGCGCGTGATGTGATAGAAACTAACATACAAATTAAACCCTATAAATTATGCAATCGTAGTATGAATAAGTAAGGATCATTCTATTCCGAGGATTAGAAGAGATGCCAATCAACACAAACTAAACTTATAAACTGAAAACTAAGTTAAAACTAACATTAAAACAATAAGGGGGGAGATTTTGGACGAATTTAATTAAAACAAAAGTAAAGGGCAGCAAGTAAATTAAGTTGTGATTGAAATATGAGTGAAAGGATAGCTAGAGGATTCTTCTCCACACATGAATCATATACATACAAATTGATTTCCAGTTATTCTTCCTATAAACCATGAATGACAATGCCCCAAATTAATTGTGAACATCACTAATTAACTCTCAGATTTTCCTAAGTTCATTGAATTGGACTCAACGACGCAACCAAATTATTCTTCTCAAGTTCCCTAACTATGAAAAGAATGACAGAGATATATCTCAAAGATCATTAAGTTCTATGAAAATCATAAGCATTGACAAAGCACTAGTAACTATGAAAAGCATGATACTCCTAAGAATTTACTTAACTTAATCATGACTAGTGACTTTTACTACTTGCAAATATAAATTCATAACGATTAGGTGAAATTCCTTTATATTCTAGCATCCAATTCCCGCATGCAAACTAAGTGTGCACCCTTAAGAAACATATAAGAATAAGTTCTCTATAAAGTAGATAAGTAAATCGCAATCATGTTTTATAAAACAATAACTAGATGTAATCAATTTATATAAAACATATGATCATGGCTTCAAATTCAACTATAGCTAAAAAGAAACTTAGTTACAGAACCCAAAGCCAGTGAGCTCCCAAAAGGCCTCGTGCTAGATAAGGATGGGAACATACATATAAGGATCACTCCCCTGGGCGATGTGGGATGTCACAATCCACCCCCCTTAGGGGCCCGACGTCCTCGTCGGCTCACCACGGCCAGGGTTAGGCTCTGATACCAAATTGTCACATCCCGGCCCGGGGCGGATCACTTCCCGGGCCCACTCCACCACCGTAGCACTATATTGTCCGCCTTGGGCTTACCATTCCCTCACGGTTTTGTTTTTGGGAACTCACAAGCAACTTCCCAGTGGGTCACCTATCATGGGATTGCTCTAGCCCCCTTCTCGCTTAACTTCGGAGTTCCTACAGAACCCAAAGCCAGTGAGCTCCCAAAAGGCCTCGTGCTAGGTAGGGATAGGAATATACATATAAGGATCACTCCCCCGGGCGATGTGGGATGTCACACACTCACTAGCTCACATTAATCAATTAAAACAACATTTGAAAGTAGTAACATACCTTAGAGAATTCACTCAATTCTCACCAGATATACTCTCTATTTTCACACAGATTTTCTGGCTACACTCCCTATATTAAGTATATGTGAGAAGATTGATGTAAACATGTAGACTAGCACTCACATATGTTATAACAAAGAAAGCACTTTCTGAAAT
This sequence comes from Pyrus communis, assembly GCF_963583255.1. Taxonomy (NCBI): domain Eukaryota; kingdom Viridiplantae; phylum Streptophyta; class Magnoliopsida; order Rosales; family Rosaceae; genus Pyrus; species Pyrus communis. The sequence continues at coordinate 16,156,859 of NC_084807.1, read as the reverse complement.
TACTAATACAAATATGTATATGATTTCATGAATGGAATGCCACTACTTAAAACAAAGAACCAGGGATTCCATATGCTCATACCAATTTCAAACTCTACATATGGAAATACATAACAATCAAGATAAAAGTCTAAGGGTTGTAATGGGGCTAAGGTATTGGCTAACAAAGAAAGGTTAAGGATAAACAAAGGCTCTTAAAGTGATAGTAAGCAAAGTAATGAAATCAACACTTAGAATTCAACTTTTGATTGCAGCACACAAAGGGGAGATTCGTACAACTTTAGGGTCAGATTCACATTTTTGGACCCTTCTTCAATAACCAACACTTATGAAATCATTCTCACTTCGTTTCAACTGCTTTTTTCGACAAACTAAACTTATAAACTGAAAACTAAGTTAAAACTAACATTAAAACAATGAAGGGGGAGATTTTGGACAAATTTAATTAAAACAAAAGTAAAGAGTAGCAAGTAAATTAAGTTGTGAATGAAATATGGGTGAGAGGATAGCTAGAAGATTCTTCTCCACACATGAATCATTTGCATACAAATTGATTTCCAGTTATTCTTCCTATAAACCATGAATGACAATGCCCCAAATTAATTGTGAACAACACTAATTAACTTTCAGATTTTCCTAAGTTCATTGAATTGGACTCAGCGACGCAACCAAATTATTCTTCTCAAGTTCCCTAACTATGAAAAGCATGATAGAGATACATCTCAAAGATCATTAAGTTCTGTGAAAATCATAAGCATTGACAAAGCATTCATAACTATGAAAAGCATGATACTCCTGCCAAGAATTTACTTAACTCAATCATGACTAGTGACTTTTACTACTTGCAAATATAAGTTCATAACGATTAGGTGAAATTCCCTTATATTCTAGCATCAAATCCCCGCATGCAAACTAAGTGTGCACCCTTAAACATATAAGAATAAGTTTTCTATAAAGCAAATAAGTAAATGACATTCATGTTTTAGGAAACAATAATTGGATGTAATCAATTTATATAAAACATATAGTCATGGCTTCGAATTCACCTCTAGCTAAAAAGAAACTTAGTTACACATGTTCATCATAACTGAAAAGCAATCTAAAATAAACATTGAAACTTAAAATAAAGATAGAAAGAACTCTAAAAATTCCAACAACTTCAATGGATGAATGGTAGGCATGACACTCTCTAAATCGCTGCAGGAATTTCATATATATAGGGGGAATGGCTGAATCCAAGGAGGAAAGGGTTTTGGCGTTTTTGAGTTATTTTTAGACTCTAAAAATCAGATAGAAAGTGTTGGAATGTGATTAGGATTCCTCCTTGCAGCTGGAGACAAGATAAGATAAGATAGGATAGAATAATGTTCCTCTCCAATCAGGATTCCTCTTTCTTGTGTAATTCCTTGCCTTCCAAGCCTCAACTTTAATTTCTCCAAATTTTAGCACATGTCTAGCACCATTTAAACACCAAAAACGTCCAGCCCATATGTTATCCAATCCAAGTCTAAAACTGCTCCAAATTGCTCCATTTTGCCATTTATTGTCATCTTTACCAATTGGACATAAATAATACGAAAATAACATAAACTACCAAAATAAATGGATATTAATGAAGTAAATGCAAAGAAATAAGATAATAAAGTCGTATAAATATGCTCTTATCAGCGCACCGCCCCGATCTAGGTGTTTTCAGACTGAAAAATAAGCTGGCATTTGTCAGACACATGGATTCTTCGATGGAGAACCTTCTTGACGTCGGTGGTGTTTCCAAAAACCAGTGAGATTCGCATAGATTCTCCAAAATAGCATCAAGGTTTTGAGGTCAAGGACAACTTCCAGTCGTTGTAGGTCACCGAATCTGGACTTCAGGCAAGCTGGCGTCAGGTGGAACGAAGAAGACGACGCAAAAAATGATATCGTATGCATTCTGTGTATCTAGGTTTTAGGACAGAGTCGGCTCAGCTTAGTTTAAGGTTAGGGCGAGCTCGGCTTCAAGCCGTGACTCCAGCTCATTTTTTTTCTTTTCTTTTTTTTGTTTTTGTTTTTTTGTTTAGGGTTTTCAAAACCCAAATGGAATCAGGGCTTGGGCTCGAAGCCCAGCAAAAAGGATTAGGCTGCAGGTCTTTTAGCAGAGAATGGAGGCCCAGGTAGTGGGCTTTGTTCTCACGAATAGCAAGCTTATAAAGGCTGCTTAGTTCCCTTTTGTTTTCTTGGTTAGGATTTGGAAAGAAAAAAAACCCAAAATTGCTTCTATTTTATTTCGTTTCTTTGACTCACAAATTTCACATAGCGATTTTATAATTGCGTATGCATAAACATACATATATTGGCTAATATATGAACATATACAATATATATCAGAAGGTAAATATAAATGTAAGGGGTTCATGCATCATGGGGAATGTTTTCATGCTACATGATCGTTTCAAATATCTTCCTTTATTTTAAGCGTACCTGATTGGCAGAAAACAATAAAAGCCTTTGAATTTGTAGAAGACCATTTTCAGAAAGCCAGAATTTCATCTCCAATGCCTTGTATGTTGGAAGAATGCCCACAAAGCCACTCATTTCATGCAATAGCTTTTGGAATACTTATTGCGTTAAACTATTATATGTTTAATGAAGGGCAAAGTTTATTGTTAAACATTATTTATTGTATTATGTGTTTAAGCAATAAGGGAATCCAAGGAATGTATTTAATCTAATGGATAAGTGATCTAAGTATGTTAGATTAATGAGACCTTTCTATTATGTTCATTCCTAAAACGTTCCTAGCCACAGGACTGCCAATTGGGCATTGACAACCTGCTGAGGTTAGTATGTGTTATGTTAATTCGAGTGTGAATATGACTAGTCTCAAGTCATTTAGTGTTAGATACTGAGACAAACACATAGGTGCTCAAAATGGTAATCAAGTATGATGCAATACGAATGTGACACACAAATTAAACCCTATTTGTGACAATTGTAGTAATGATGTAAGTAGGGATCGTTCTAACCGGGGATTAACTAGGGGTGCTAATCTAATATAAATTGACTTAAAAACACAAAAACTAAACTTAAAGACTCTTAACAAGACTACTATGACTCAAAACAGATTTGAAACACTCAAACTGCCTAAAACAATCAAATTGACTCAAACAGAAACTAGAACTTGATTTGGACGAATTTGAAAGTGTTTATGACTCCAAATGCTTAAAGACACAAAATAAAACAGATTTGAATGACTACGACTCAACAAAATATGGGGGGATTGTGTTTGGACGAATTTAACTAAATGGGCAGATTGTAAAGAAAACAGATTGTAAGACAAAATTGTGATGAATCAATGGATGATGGAATAGCTAAGGGGTTCTTCTCCACACATGAAATATATGCAACGTAAATCAATTTCCAGTAATCAATTCAATAAGTTATGAACCTCGACGCTCCAAGTTAATTAGGTCTGCTTAAATTAACCTTCAGATTTCCCTAGAATCATTGAATTGGATGAATATGCATCGCAATCAAATTATTCCTAACAAGTTCTCTATATGAACAACATGATAAAGATACAAGTTAGAATCATTACGTTCTTTGGAAATCATAAGCATCGACAAGGCATTTGTAACTATGAAAAGCATGATACTCTTGCCAGGAATCTACTTAACATGATCGTGACTAGCGACCTTCACTACTTGTGAATATAAACTCATAACGATTAGGTGAAACAAACTTATATCCTAGCACCAAATTCAAGCATGCAACTTAAGCGTGCACTCTCAATCAACATACAAGAATAAGTTCTAAATCAAACGATTAAGCAAATTGTATTCACGACTTATGCAACGATAACTGGAAGTAATCAACTTATTTCACATATATAATCATGGTTTCGAATACACCCTTAGCCAAAGGGGGTTTAGTTCCTCATACGTACAAGACAAAGATAAGTAAATTTAACCATTGAAATCAAGGAAAGGAAACACCTAAAAATTCCAACAACTTAAACTTGAATTGTATGAACGTTTAGGCCCTCTTCTCCTCCTCTTTGTTGCGGCACAAGGTCTAAGGATAGGTTTTGGGGTGGTATTTGTATGGAGGAATGGATGTGTGATGGTAGGGTAGTGTTTTGGAGGGATGGAGAGTGGTTGGAGTGGCTGCAATGGAGGAGAAAATGCTGGAAAATGGAATGTTATGCACGGGTCTGGGCTTGTTTGATGGTGTGTAGTGTTTATGGTTTTATAGGGAGAGAATGGGAGAGAATGTGACTGAATGATTAAAGAGGGAATGCATGTGGAATGACAGCTAGGTTGGTTGGTGGCTGCAATAATGAAGGGGGAAAGCTGGAATGTGGAGATGCACGGCAAATGATGGTTTTTTTGGGAGAATGATGTGAAGTGTGACAGCTTAAGGGGGGAGTATATGCATGATGGTGGCTGCAATATGAAAAGAATGACTACTTAATGCATGTAGGGTGCAGCTAGGTTGGTGGAAAGCTGGAATGGAGTGGGGAATGGTGGGAAGGCCACGGCAAAGGATGGGAAAAAGGGATGATGGCTGAATTATTTGTTGGGAAAGCATGTGAGTGAATGATTAAAGAGTGAATGGAAGAATACATTTGTATTTGGAGTGCATGATGAATACATGTGGCTGAATTATTTGTTGGTGAGGGGGTGCATGGCTTTGACACAAAGGGGAAGGCTGAAATGTATGGAGAATGCACGGCTTGGGGAGTTAGAATGGGCTAGGCCCTTTGTTTTATGTCCTAAAGTGCATGCAAGGCCTTCAATTTCGTCCAACACTTTGGCTCCAAGCATAAGCTATCCATCCTTAGCCCAAAAGTGCTCCATTGTGCACTTCTTTGCTCCTTTAGCCCTTAGAACCTGAAAACATACGAAAATAACTTAAAATACTTAAAGAACTAAGAAATAACAACGTAAATGCACAAGAACAAGCCAACTAAGTTGCCTAAATATGCTCCTATCAAATTCCCCCACACTTAGCTTTTGCTAGTCCTCGAGCAAAACAGAAAAACAAAACAAAACCTAAACTTTCCAAAAATGGTCTCAGGGATTCTTAATGCACATGACATGTTCAAGAACATTACTCACATAGATTTTAGTCATCCTTATGCTTAGGCACATACGTAATCATAATCACTCCTTACTAGTTCTCATTTAATCAATTTAAAACAACGTTTGAATGTAGTAACATGCCTTAGAGAAATCACTTAATTTCTTACAAGATACTCTCTTATTTTCACACAGACTTTCTGATTACACACCCTACACTAAGTATATGTGAGAAGATTGATGTAAATATGAAACTAAACACTCACATATGTTTATAACAAGGAAAGCACTTTTCTGGAATGTATATGAATAAGATCTCATGAAAGGAATGCTACCAATTAGATGCGAGAACCAGGATACCATATGCTTACATCAATTCCAAACTCTACATTATTGAAAACATAATGATCAAGATTGAAGCATAAGGATTGTAACGGGGTAAGGGTGATTGGCTAACAATGAAAGGTAAGGATAACAAACGTTCTTTAAGCAATAGCAAGCAAAGTAATGAAATTTGACACTTAGAATCACTTATGATTGCAGAAACTCACTTAGACATAGAAGGGAGCAATTCACACAACTCTTAGGGCCATATTCAACGTTTTGGACCCTTTCTTCAACTACCACAAACATGTGAGCTTATTTTCACTTATTTCATCCTCTTTTTCTTTCTTTTCACAACTTTTTCTTTTCTTTTTGTTTTTCCACGAATATTTTTTTTTTAATTTTTTTATTTTTTTATTTTTTTTTATGCCTTATTTCTTTTCGTGGCATATCAACACATACACAAAAATTCCCCCACACTTGTTGTTTTGCATATTCGAAAGGATTCCCTCTAAGTCATGCTTACTATGCTTCAAGAACAAGGGTATGGGTGGTCCTAATCTAGGCTAGGTGGGGATGATATGGGTAAACAAAGAACAAAGGCTAACAATGGCTCAATGGGGGTTATGACCTACAATATATATATATAGTGCATGGGTTGGCTGTTTGGTTGATGGCTTCACTACACACTTCATCTTGATATATATTATGCAATCATGCTTTGACTGGAATGGATGCAAGTTCTAGCATTTGGAACTAAATGATGAAACGCCTTCTAATTAGCAACCAAGCAAGAATAATGAGATCATGCAACGAGTTTTGAAAACAAGAATCACAGATTAATACTCTCCAAAGAATGTTTAAAGCTCAAGTCTCTCAGGGTTGTAATGTTATTCTAAGTTCCTTCCTTCAAGCATATTACAAACATGAATTCATAAACAACAACTATAACCAAGTATAAACCAAGAATATATCAAACTTCCGTCCATGTTTATAACTCTCTTTCACAGCATCATGCAATTAAAAACCAAATCCTCATCATTGTGTTGAAAGGTGACCTACGACACAAACAAACACACAAAAACAACTCTTTTTGGGTTTTTCAAAACAAATTTTTTTTTTTTTCAAATTTTTATGGTATTTTTGGATTTTTAAGTCAACACACTCTAAAACACTCTAAAATAGCTTAAAAACACTTAAAAACAGCAAGGAACAACATTGGAAGTTATGGGTGATAAAATTCCACGAATTTGCCTCAACATACTTAGTTACCCCCCCACACTTCAATCAAACATTGTCCTCAATGTTTTAAACACAATTGAACACATTACACATAACATAAAGTAAGCAACAAAGGAAAGGGTTTAGGGACGCAAATCTGAGTGTGGAGCGATTCCCAAGTTCTTCCTTTGTTGATTGCATGGGTTGCCTCCCAAGTAGCGCTTTCTTTTACGTCTTGCAGCCGGACCATGCCACATTGATCAACCTTCATGGGAAACCATGGCATGGTGGGTTGTCTCCTCCACATCATGTTCTACAAAGCTCTCGTAGTAAGGCTTCAATCGATGCCCATTCACCTTGAACTCTTGACCTGTTTTGAAACTACGAACTTGGACTGCACCATGAGGAAAAACATTAGTAATAACAAAGGGTCCAATCCAACGTGAATGTAACTTACTCGGAAATAGACGAAGACGAGAATTAAACAACAACACTTTTTGTCCAACAGAGAAGGACTTGGTGCGAATCATCTTGTCGTGAAAGGCCTTTGTCTTTTCCTTGTAAATTCGGGCATTCTCGTAAGCTTCATTCCGTATCTCCTCAAGTTCATTCAATTGAAGCTTACGATGAATTCCCCCCTCATCTACATCCATGTTGAATTTCCTCACGGCCCAATGAGCCTTGTGCTCCAACTCCACAGGTAAGTGACATGATTTGCCATAAACAAGCCGAAAGGGGGACATTCCTATGGGTGTTTTGTAGGCGGTCCTATAAGCCCACAATGCATCCTCTAACCTCAAGCTCCAGTCTTTTCTTGATGGGCCAACAGTCTTATTAAGAATCTGTTTTATCTCGCGATTCGACACCTCGGCTTGCCCGCTTGTTTGAGGATGATAGGGTGTCGAATCCCTATGCGTAACTTTGTACTTCTTGAGCAGTGCCTCGATTGTGCGATTACAAAAATGTGAACCTCCATCATTTATAAGGACTCGAGGCATTCCAAACCTAGCAAAAATGTTAGACTTCACAAAATCTGCAACCACTTTGGAATCGTTAGTACGGGTGGCTTTTGCTTCCACCCATTTGGAAACATAATCCACCGCCAACAAGATATAGAGAAAACCATGTGAGGAAGGAAAAGGACCCATAAAATCAATGCCCCACACATCAAATATTTCAACAGAAAGTATAGGGTTTTGTGGCATTTGATCCTTAACACTTATATTACCCATTCGTTAACAACGATTACATGTAAGGCAAAATGTCCTAGCATCCCTAAAAATGGTTGGCCAATAAAACGCACATTCTAAGACTTTAAGGGCAGTGCGTTGGGTGCCAAAATGTCCCCCACATGCATATGAATGACAGAATGTTAAAATAGTTGAAACTCAGATTCATTCACACAACGTCGTATAATTTGATCAGGACAAAATTTCCAGAGGTATGGGTCATCCCAAACCTAAAACCTAGCATCCTTTTTAAGCTTATCACGTTGATTCCTATTAAGTGTGCTAGGGGTATGTTTAGACACCAAAAAGTTCACCAAATCTGCATACCAAGGCTCACTTACCTGGATAGACATTAATTGCTCATCGGGAAAGGTTTCAGAAATTGGCGCTGCTTCCTCATGTACCATTCAACTTAGGTGGTCAGCCACCACATTCTCCACGCCCTTCTTATCCCGAATCTCAATGTCAAACTCTTGTAAAAGCAACAGCCATCGAATTAGTCTAGGCTTGGCCTCCTTTTTCGTGAACAAATACTTGAGAGCTGCATGGTCAGTAAAAATAATAACTTTAGTACCAAGTAAGTATGACCGAAACTTATCTAATGCAAATACCACAGCAAGTAATTCTTTTTCAGTGGTTGAGTAATTTAATTGAGCATCATTTAGTGTTCTAGATGCATAATAAATAACATGAGGTTGTTTGTTCTTTCGCTGCCCCAAAATAGCACCAATTGCATAGTCCGAAGCATCGCACATCAACTTGAATGGAAGGCTCCAATCTGGAGGTGTAATAATGGAAGCCGAAGTGAGAACCTCCTTTAAGTGCTTGAATGCCGTGGAGCATGCATCATCAAACTCGAAAGCCACCACTTTTTGAAGCAATCGGCATAGTGGCTGTGAAATCTTGGAGAAATCCTTTATGAAACGCCTATAAAAACCTGTGTGACCAAGAAACGAACGAACCTCTCTAACCGAAGTTGGAGAGGGTAAGTGACGAACAAGGTCTACCTTAGATTTATCCACTTCAATGCCTTTTTCAGAAATAATATGTCCTAGAACAATACCTTGCTTAACCATGAAATGACATTTTTCACAATTAAGCACAAGATTCGTTTCAACACAACGTTTCAAAATTAAGGTCAGATTATTCAAGCAATGATCGAATGAATTACCAAACACGCTAAAATCATCCATGAATATCTCAATAATCTTCTCCAGATAATCAGAAAATATACTCACCATTCATCGTTGAAATGTCGCAGGGGCATTGCACAAACCAAATGGCATACGCCTATATGTAAAGGTGCCGAAGGGGCACGTGAAGGTTGTCTTCTATTGGTCCTCCGGAGCTATTACAATTTGGTTATATCTGGAATATCCATCAAGAAAGCAATAAAATTTATAACCGGCTAACCTTTCTAGCATTTGGTCAAGGAATGGCAATGGAAAGTGATCCTTCCTTGTCATGGCATTTAACTTCCTGTAATCAATACAAACACGCCAACCGGTAACAACACGAATGGATATAAGCTCTTATTTTTCATTCTTCACCACCGTGACTCCGGACTTCTTTGGAACAACCTGCACGGGTGACACCCAACGACTATCAGAAATAGGATATATAACACCACAATCAAGCAATTTTATAACCTCCTTTTTCACTACTTCCAACATGGGTGGATTAAGACGACGTTGAGCTTCACGAGATGGCTTGGCTCCCTCCTCCAAAAGGATGCGATGCATGCATGTGGTGGGACTAATGCCTTTGATATCCGCCAAGGTCCATCCAATGGCAGATTTGTGCTCCTTTAACACCCTTATCAACTTGTCTTCTTCTTGGGCCGTGAGTGAGCTAGAAATGATGACAGGTAGTGTCTGATCTTCTCCCAAGAAAACATACTTCAAGTGACTAGGTAATGGCTTTAACTCAAGTGTAGGTGGCTGCACAATTGATGGAAGTAACTTGTTAGTCAAAACCGAATCTAAAAATGAGAGTGGAGACTTACCAGAGTGTGAGGGCAATGACTCAAGGGCCACGACCATTTCAAGCACTTCACTACAAGGGGGCACGACAATATGGTCAGATTCCATGCCGTGGCTTGCAAGGATTCCCCCACCCTCATTTCTTGCTCCTATGCCGTGCACTAAGGCTACTTCGAGTGCATCTTCGTTCATTTGATCCAAATGCATCTGTGCCAACGAATCCACAATGTCAATAGCAAAACAAGAATGGTCCTCAATTGGATATTTAATGGTTTCAGAAAGATTAAAATTAATAATGTCCCCATCAAACTCCATGGTTAATGTTCCCGTAAACACGTCTATCTTTGTTCTCGCTGTTTTCATGAATGGACGACCTAGCAAGATTGGCAATGATGGAGCATGGCTCGAATCCTCCATTTCTAAGACATAAAAATCTGCAGGAAAAATAAGATGATTGACCTGCACTAAAACATTCTCAAGGACTCCCTTGGGATAAGCGTTAGAACGATCGGCCAATTGAATTATAACGCCATCTTGTTTTAACTCACCAAGGTTCATAGATGCATAAATGGAATATGGCATAACATTAATAGAAGCACCTAAATCTACCATGCATTGTTCAAATCTAGTGTTTCCAATTATGCATGGAATAGTAAAGCTCCCTGGATCCTTACACTTTGGAGGTAACTTTCGTTGCAAAACTGCGGATACATTTTCACTTACTTTCACAACTTCTTTGTTTGAAATTCTTTTCCTAGTTGTGCATAACTCTTTTAAAAACTTTGCATACCTGGGCACTTGCTTAATGGCATCAAGTAAAGGAATGTTTACTTGGACTTTTCGAAAGGTATCCAAAATGTCCTTTTCGCTTTCTTCCTTCTTCAATTGTGCAAATCTGCGAAGGAAAGGAACATTGGGCAGATTAGTGTTCGAAATCACAACATTTGGGACAACATTACCTGAGATGGACGGATGGGAAGTCGTAGATGGCTGCGGCATGGGTGGTGTCATCCTTGTCGTAGGGTAATTTTTCTCCTCTTCTTCGATTCGTATCTTCTCATCTTCCTTGTTTCCCATTTCTTTTCCACTTCTTAGTGTGATAGCCTTTGCAGATTCGAAACCACCCTTGGGATTGACCACCGTAGTGCTTGGTAACTTACCATTTTCATGGAATTGTCCCAAAAATTCGGCCATTTGGCCCATTTGCTTCTTTAGCTCATTAACCTCCTTTGCTTGGTTCTGCATGCCCTGCGCCATTGTGGTTAGTAACTGATATGTTTTATCGTCATTCATAGACGTACCTGAGTTGGTTTGGGATGATTGTGCTTGAGGAGCTGGTTGTGGTGCCATTGGTTTTGGAAAGAAACCCGGGGGTTGTCGGAATCCACTTTGTTGGGCATATTGTGGTGCATCTCTCCATCTGAAATTGGGGTGGTCACGCCATCCCTGATTGTATGTGTTGGAGAAATGATCACCCCTTGGTTGGTTTTGATTCCCATAGCCCATGGCATTGGCAGATTCCCACCCTCCGTTCTCAATTAATTGAGGGCATTGATCAGATTGGTGTCCTTGAATGGAGCATACACCACAGATTGTAGTTCCTTGCGTTTTAGGGCCTTCAACAAACTGCGATAACATAGACGTAAGGTTAGCCATCTAGGATTGTAACTCAGAAATAGAACTTACCTCATTTACATGATGTGGCCGTGAGGTGTCTCTTTGCCCAACACCTTCATATTGTTGTGCATTGAGTGCTCGATTAGCAATGAGAGTTTTGGCATCCCTAGGTGTCTTGTCCACTATAGCTCATCCCGCGAATGCATCCAACATTTGCCGTTCAAGTGGTAGAAGACCTTCGTAAAAATATTGAAGAAGTAGCTCTTCCTTCATTTGGTGCTGTGGACATGAAGCAACAAGAGTTTTAAAACGTTCATAATAAGTTGGAAAAGATTCACCTTGGCTTTGCTGAATTCCACTAATCTTCTTGCGAAGAAGAATGACTCGTGATGTCGGAAAAAACTTCTCTAAGAAGGCTCGCTTCATACTCTCCCATGATGTGACAGTTCCGGGAGCCAACTCATACAACCAATCCTTGGCCTTCTCCAACAAAGAAAAAGGAAAAGCCTTCATCTTCAATATGTTGCTGTCCACATTCACCGGTGTCATACTTGAGCATACTACTTCGAACTCCTTTAAATGCTTATTGGGGTCCTCTATTGATAACCCATGGAACTTGGGTATATGATGTAGCAAACTGGACTTCAACTCAAACTCATCGGTCTTCTCAGGGGCTGCCCTAGGGTATTGGATGCAAAAAGGGGCTGCATTGGCCAAACCTGAGGCAGAAAGCTCCTTGATGGTTCGATTGTCCGCTGCCATGGTTGGTACTTCCTCTTTAAACCTTGCCGTGGGTTCCTCTTCAACCTCAACTTCTTGCTTTTCTACTTCAGGTTCGGGACTAGGAAGATTAGACTCTTGCAATTTCTTGTTCCTTCTCAAAGTCCTCTCGAAATCGCCATCAAAGTCGGAGATATGCTCACGAACAGGTTGTGAGCTACGGGTCATAAACTAGTACCTACACACAAGAGTAAACAAGATAAGTAACCAACTTAATAGACTTGGCACAAGTAAGAAAATAAGTTGCCACACACGGCACAAAAACAAAACACATACACACGGTGCAAAAATTAAAACAAAACAGAAACTAAACAATTTAAACAAGACTCAAGACAAGGGATTAGCAACTTTGCTAATCCCCGGCAACGGCGCCAAAATTTGATGCGATACGAATGTGACACCCAAATTAAACCCTATTTGTGACAATTGTAGTAATGATGTAAGTAGGGATTGTTCTAACCGGGGATTAACTAGGGGTGCTAATCTAATATAAATTGACTTAAAACACACAAAAACTAAACTTAAAGACTCTTAACAAGACTACTATGACTCAAAACAGATTTGAAACACTCAAACTGCCTAAAACAATCAAATTGACTCAAACAGAAACTATAACTTGATTTGGATGAATTTGAAAGTGTTTATGACTCCAAATGCTTAATGACACAAAATAAAACAGATTTGAATGACTACGACTCAACAAAATATGGGGGGATTGCGTTTGGACGAATTTAACTAAATGGGCAGATTGTAAAGAAAACAGATTGTAAGACAAAATTGTGATGAATCAATGGATGATGGAATAGTTAAGGGGTTCTTTTCCACACATGAAATATATGCAACGTAAATCAATTTCCAGTAATCAATTCAATAAGTTATGAACCTCGACGCTCCAAGTTAATTAGGTCCGCTTAAATTAACCTTCAGATTTCCTTAGAATCATTGAATTGGATGAATATGCATCGCAATCAAATTATTCCTAACAAGTTCTCTATATGAACAGCATGATAAAGATACAAGTTAGAATCATTACGTTCTTTGGAAATCATAAGGATCGACAAGGCATTTGTAACTATGAAAAGCATGATACTCTTGCCAGGAATCTACTTAACATGATCGTGACTAGCGACCTTCACTACTTGTGAATATAAACTCATAACGATTAGGTGAAACAAACTTATATCCTAGCACCAAATTCAAGCATGCAACTTAAGCGTGCACTCTCAATCAACATACAAGAATAAGTTCTAAATCAAACGGTTAAGCAAATTGTATTCACGACTTATGCAACGATAACTGGAAGTAATCAACTTATTTCACATATATAATCATGGTTTTGAATACACCCTTAGCCAAAGGGGGTTTAGTTCCTCATACGTACAAGACAAAGATAAGTAAATTTAACCATTGAAATCAAGGAAAGGAAACACCTAAAAATTCTAACAACTTAAACTTGAATTGTATGAACGTTTAGGCCCTCTTCTCCTCCTCTTTGTTGCGGCACAAGGTCTAAGTATAGGTTTTGGGGTGGTATTTGTATGGAGGAATGGATGTGTGATGGTAGGGTAGTGTTTTGGAGGGATGGGGAGTGGTTGGAGTGGCTGCAATGAAGGAGAAAATGCTGGAAAATGGAATGTTATGCACGGGTCTGGGCTTGTTTGATGGTGTGTAGTGTGTATGGTTTTATAGGGAGAGAATGGGAGAGAATGTGACTGAATGATTAAAGAAGGAATGCATGTGGAATGACAGCTAGGTTGGTTGGTGGCTGCAATAATGAAGGGGGAAAGCTGGAATGTGGAGATGCACGGCAAATGATGGTTTTTTTGGGAGAATGATGTGAAGTGTGACAGCTTAAGGGGGGAATATATGCATGATGGTGGCTGCAATATGAAAAGAATGACTACTTAATGCATGTAGGGTGCAGCTAGGTTGGTGGAAAGCTAGAATGGAGTGGGGAATGGTGGGAAGGCCACGACAAAGGATGGGAAAAAGGGATGATGGCTGAATTATTTGTTGGGAAAGCATGTGAGTGAATGATTAAAGAGTGAATGAAAGAATACATTTGTATTTGGAGTGCATGATGAATACATGTGGCTGAATTATTTGTTGGTGAGGGGGTGCACGGCTTTGACACAAAGGGGAAGGCTGGAATGTATGGAGAATGCACGGCTTGGGGAGTTAGAATGGGCTAGGCCCTTTGTTTTATGTCCTAAAGTGCATACAAGGCCTTCAATTTCGTCCAACGCTTTGGCTCCAAGCATAAGCTATCCATCCTTAGCCCAAAAGTGCTTCATTGTGCACTTCTTTGCTCGTTTAGCCCTTAGAACCTGAAAACATACGAAAATAACTTAAAAGACTTAAAGAACTAAGAAATAACAACGTAAATGCACAAGAACAAGCCAACTAAGTTGCCTAAATATGCTCCTATCAAAGTACACTGAACTACGATCAAAAGAGAGTTTGAACAAACATGTCATGTAAGAACTCGTAAGTTGCAATATGCAAAGTAGTCATTTGACCTAAGGCATCATAGATATCTAATGGTTAGGTCATTGATCTTTGATCATGTCAAAGACATTCCATTTAGAGTGTCCACGACATTGTTAGGGTCAAGCTATCTAGTCATGTAGGCATATGAATGCACAACAAAGGATCTCTAACCTTCCGTGGTGGAGGGAGAAAACTCTGAGATATGATTCAGGAGTCTTTGGTCAAAGCATACAAATATGACTTAGGAAGTTGGTTCCAAATCTTATTCAATTGAATCATATAGAGAAGTATCACATTGGATAGTAGACATGAAACAAACTATCACTCAAACAATGTGATTAAGAGTATTGTATTATAAAAGGACCGTATTGCATTGTAATTGTAACTGGATAGGTTCTTCAACCACTTCTACTTAGCTTAGGTAACCATGACATACTGCTAGGTGTCACTCATGGTTTGTGGAAGCCTGAAGATTAGCAAACACTAATCTTCACCAAAGGGAGAATTGAAATGTAATTTCAATTCACAATCGATTGTTAAGAGTAACAATCGTCCACTTCCTCACTAATTGGAACCTAATGGATCGTACACCGAGTACGGATGAAAGTGAAGAAATATAAATGAGATGGATAAGCAATTAAATGGTTTAATTGAGAATGGTCAAGATTAATTAATTAATTAGTTAATTAATTATACGAAAGGTTCATATTGGGCTTTCAAGTTAGTTTCGGGTCTCGGAGCCCAAAAGGGTTTTGATCCACAAGGCCCATTCAGTTTAAGTTGTGTGACAACTAAAACTAAATGGAAATTAACCCAAATACAAAGTCAAAACCGGCCATAGGGCGAGTGGTAGCAAACTTGGGTTAATTGCAAGTTTGCCACTCACATGTGAGGTGGTATAAAGGCATCTTTATAGCCATTCTCTCACTAGGGTTTTTCTTGAGGCAAAGTTTCTCCTTTTTCTTTATAGAGGCCGGCCTTCCTAGGGGAGTTCACTAGCATCCAACTTCCTCTAGGTAATCCGTTTCATCTTCACACCATCATCCTTGGTGCGGAAACTTAAAGGTGCCAAACTTTTGGTATTTTTAGAGTTCCTTTCCTCACATCCACAAGGAGCAAAGGAGTATCAAAAGGGAAGAAAATCACAAGGAAGATCTAAGGAGCTAGGAGGTGATTTAAAGGCCCTCCACTTGGGTGAATCCCTTGTGTAAGCAAGGATGAACTTCAAGGGTAATGAATCTCAAATCCTTTCTTCTCTTTAATGTTGTTAAAGTGTCTTGTGGTTCACCATTCACTTAGCTTTGAAAGTCATGGGTTTTAGAATTGTTTTTGAATGTATGCCTACTTTAAAGTGTTAATAGTTTGCTTTTGTGTTCAAATGTTCTTACATGTTCTTAGCTATGACAAATAATTTCCTTCATTGTATCACATTTAACATAGAAAAATTAAATTGAATCAATAGCATGGAGATCAATTTAATAAAATAATAAATTAATCATAAAAAGAATGATTAAAATGTAATATTCCCCTGATTGAAGATCAAACTTTCTTTAGCGCAGCGTCAAAAGCGTGCTGATAACATGTTGTAGGCATAATTTACCTAAACAATTACGAAGGGCAAAAAGAGAGAGAGGGTGTGGCATGGAGAGAGAAGAGAGAGATGTGTAATTGTGAGGTGTGTTCTATTCCACCCCATTGTGCCCTTATTTATAGTAGTAGGGAATGTTAATTCCTTACCCTTTTAGAATTACAACTCTAATAGGATATTAACTACTAAAAGAAATATTCAAAGATATCCCTAGATATACTAGAATTTACACAATCACATTCCTAATCTAATAGGACTGCAACAGTTCGTTTATTTATTGGATTACTATTGTATGACTAAACGATTTCAAATTTAGTTAATTTTTTTCATAGAAGATCTTTAAAGGCTAATATAGACAGTAGACGGTTCCAATTATCATGCAACAAGATGAGAAGGATGGCTGAAAATATAGAATTAGAAGGTTCGAGTGTGAACGTTAGTAGCATCCTTTTTTTTTTTTTAGTAACTGAATGGGTGGGTGGTGGGAAAGCAACTTGCATGAAATAGGTTCACCACCATGTGGCATCCCCATCCAAAATACGTTTTGTGACATCCCGTCCCGAGTTTAATATTATTAAATTTCCTAGCCTTTAAAATTACAAAGATGCCCTTGGCATGTGGAAAACCTTCGTGGACATTCAAGTCCCTGTCACTCCTTATTTCTTTGCACATATTTCTAGGTGGTATTTGTTCTTACGAACACGTCAGCACGAACGAGGCGTAAATCGGACAATTTATGTATGTTTCCCAATGAGGAGCAAAATGGTAATTTTGTACTCTCGGAAATCCATTACTTTTTTATCAAGATAAAGTGAGTTGCTGGCATTGCACGCTGCAAACTGTAATATCGATGGCTTATTTGTTAGGTTCATTAAGGAAGTGGGCAAGTAGGTCCGTCTATGTTAGTGTTTTATTAATTAGGACTCGTGCCTAATTCATTATTATTTGGGCTTAACCCAAAGTCACACATATATATTTTCTCGTGGTACTCGACGATACGAACGCGTGGGCGCAAGCAGAACTAAATTCGGAATTACGATGAAGATTTTACGAATTTTGGAGCGTGAAATGAGTTTTCGTAATTACACATTTATGAGAGATATTTTTCTGTTTCTTCTTTTGTGGATTAGGCTGTGTGCCAAGTGGAGCCCACGCCCCATTCCTTCCCCTTTCTCTTGTGGCCCTTCTCCATGCCTCCCTCTTATATTGTCTCTCTCTTTTTCCCTCACTCTCTCTCTCTCTCATAAAAATTCTCATCTCTCTACCCTTTACACTCTCTCTTTGTCTCATCCTATTCTCATCCCTCTCTCCACGAATGCAAAGAAACCATACCACCATCACCTTCAACACTACGGCGAGCACCACCACCATAAACCCAGACCAGTCACAAACCATTTACCCAGAAACAACACCATTGAACCCGGCCTGGCACGACACCACTGTCTTCTTCATGGAACTCTGATAGGTTCTTGACCTTTCCGATTAAGCTAAGCCTCAGGACATTCTAAACCTTTCATTTTTATTCCTATGATTCGAACTTGACCTTATGGATGTGTTTTGAATGTTGAGGTAGCATTGAATCGACGAGAAAAAGATTCCTCAGTTTTTCCAGCAAAGAAACAATAGTTGTCAGGCCATTTTTCCAGCCAACACCATCCATGACTTAACCTTATTTTGGTATGGATTTGTTCCCTACATTTCTAGCTTTAAATTGATCTTAGGATCATCGATTTTGGTGGTGAATCCAGCTAGAAGTTAGGCTAAACATGTTCTTCACGATGAAGGCGAGTATGTCTGTACTCACGGGCAATGGACACGTGAGGATGGTCGTCGACTACGGCGCATGGTGGCTTGTGCAGCAACCTTGTTGCGGCGTGTGGAGGAAACTCGAGGTCCCTCTTTAGGTTTCTCGACATGCCAAATCCGAATTTACCCTTCGTTTTTCCAAATTCGATTGTTTTAAAATAGTTCCTTTATTAACCGTACTTTGTACGTATACGCGAATTTACGATAGTATGTTAAATATTTACATGAATGGTTTCATTGCTAGGTGAAATGGGTTGCAAGGATCTTTGATGCCGGCGAGGCGGGTTCAACCCGACGACATGATTTTGAATAGGTCTTTACTTTTAAATATTGTATATTTATTTAATGTGTGTATATATATATTATAAAGAATTTTCCACGTTTTGCCTAGATTAGACTAACGTTTATAAGAATTAGCGAAATGACAGAATTTATGAAATCATCCTAAATCCTACAAGATGCATATGTATGCATACTATTATGGGATGCCTTAATTATATTTGCAGCCATAAACAATATTTTATTAACTAGAATTATCGAATTACCATGGCATGGTCATACTTATATTACTGTTGATCGTGCATCCTACATTGGTGTTAGGACTTGCCATGGCTAGTCTTCACGTCTATGCTCACATCGCACCGATACGCTCACTTTGGATCCATTGTAGGTGACAGTCTTGTCCTAGATTGCTATAGGCAATTAGGACTCGTATATGGCGCGCATAGCGTCAGTCTTCACGTGTTAGTATTAGAGCATAAATCATTATTACATCCAATCATGTTCATGTTAGAATATCTTTGCATGAATTCGTGTGTCAACATATGTCGATCAGCACCTAATATTGTATGTTCATTTATTCGAGATATGACAATTACAAGATGTTATATGTTTCACATGTGAAATATTGTGATTTACCGTATTTCTAAAATATTATTGTTACACTAAGTGTTTTCATACTATATGTAGTATATATATTTGGAAACTACTTTTGTTTTACGACGAGGGGTTATACGTTTTCGAAAAGATTTTTACAAAACTTTATTTCAGGCCCACTCACCCTTATTTTTCGCCTCTCCATGATTTAGTGGCAGAGCTCTTGTGTCGACGAGGAATTCTGGCAAAAGTTGGTATAGGAGGCTACTTCTGATGGTATAATTCTTATTCTAATTTTACTGTACTTTACTTATGCTCTGACATCACTTGTGAAATGGTTTCAATGTGCTCATATGCGCACTCTTGCATTTAGTCACTTTTAGGTTTAATTTACTTATATTATCCACACCACCACATTTTATGGCTTCGCCACCTTCCTGATGTCAACTAGCACATCTCGATTCAGAGTCCAGGTAAACATTCTAGGTCGGGGTGTGTCACGTTTTCATGCGGAGCAAAACTCACACTTGATAATGTATTATTGAATACAAGAGGCCACATGACAGTAAATCAGTTTCATGTAAATCCTTCTCAAGGTAGTGAGGGTTAATATAATCCTCATTAAACTACCATCCCATTTCCCATGTAGGGTTACCTATAAATGCATAATAGATGCAGGTTACCCCAATATTTTAGATGTGTTCAAATGCTTTGAATTAATTTCTTCCCAGTTTATAATCTGTTCTAATCTATGGACTGTTTATTTTCTTGAATGCACAAATCATCCTTGTGATGCGATCCACATGTCAATGTTATTTATATGGTGAAAAAAATTCATAATATGTACAATTTCTCTCTTTCTGTTTTTTTTTTTTTTTTTTTTTCCCCCCCCCTAAATCAAACCAATGCGCTAAAATATGTACAATTATCTAAATCACATAGATAAACTGAACAAAATTTGGATAAAAGGTTGGATACTCAACTAATATATATAAGAAACGTAACCACAAAGGTAATCATACGAGTTCTTCACTTCACCACATGGATAAAAAAAACACGTCGGATATATAAATAATTAAAGGGAGGTTTTGTTCCATTCCTTGGCTTTTGTGGAACATCGTTGAGGATATTAATGGCTCGGAACAACTTTAGAGGCGATTACTTGGAATCATGTTTATAGAAAAGCTAACTTTATTCCAGATGGCTTTTTTTTTAAAAAAAAAAAAAAAACCTATTACAGATGTTAGTACTAGTACAGAGTTCGATTTTAATAACTTTCATATTTGGTATAGGACCTTGACCCCTGCAGCAAGAAAAGTTTTAGTTTTGTACTATATTGAAAGTAGTTGTGATCGTAGACATTCTATTTAACCTACTGGTTTTTTTCTATAAAAAAAATATTGTAAAAAATCGAGTACCTTGAAAAAAAAACCACAAGAAATAGAAATAAAATAGAGAAGGGATGGGTGCAAGGCAAATGTAATTAGGGATGGGCAACAGTTATGGCGGCGGATGACCGCGATTATTTACTCATAACCACAATAACTAGATGTAATCAATTTATATAAAACATATGATCATGGCTTCGAATTCACCTCTAGCTAAAAAGAAACTTAGTTACGCATGTTCAACATAACTGAAAAACAATCTAAAATAAACATTAAAACTAAACAAGGATAGAAAGAACTCAGAAAACTCTAGCAACTTCAATGGATGAATGGTAGGCATGGCACACCCTTAATCTCTGTAGAAACTTCATATATATAGGGGGAAAATGGTTGAATCCAAGGAGGAAAGGATTTTGGCGTTTTTGAGTTATTTTAGGACTTTAAAAATCAGGTAGAAAGTGTTGGAATGTGATTAGGATTCCTATTTGTAGCTGGACATAAGATAAAATAGAATAAGGTTTGAATAAGATAGGATAAGGATAAGATGAATCTGGATAAGATAAGGTAAAGATTGGATAAGATAATGCTCATCCCACTAGGATTCCTTTTTCTTGTGTAATTCTTTGTCTTCCAAGCCTCAACTTTAATTTCCCCAGATTTTAGCACATGTTTAGCACCTCTTAAACACCAAAAACATCCAGCCCACATATGCTCTCCACGCATGCTATCCAATCCAAGTCCAAAACTGCTCCAAATTGCTCAATTTGACCATTTATTGTCATCTTTACCAACTGGACCTACAATAATATGAAAATAACTTAAATCACTATAATAAATGGAATTTAACTAAGTAAATGCTAAAAAATAAGATAACAAAGTCGCATAAATATGCTCCTATCAAATTCCCTCACACTTAGCTTTTGCTAGTCCCCGAGTAAAACAAAGAAAACAAAACAAAACCTAAACCTTCCAACAATTACCTTAGGGATTTCCAATGAAACATGACATGTTAAAAATCACTACTAACATAGATTTTAGCCATCCTTACTCTTGAGCTTATACTTAACCACAGTAACCACTCACTAGCTCACATTTAATCAATTAAAACAACATTTGAAAGTAGTAACATGCCTTAGAGATTTCACTCAATTGCTCACCGGATATACTCTCTATTTTCACACAGATTTTCTGACTACACTCCCTATACTAAGTATATGTGAGAAGATTGATGTAAACATGTAGACTAGCACTCACATATGTTATAACAAAGAAAACACTTTCTGGAATTATTAATACAAACATGTATATGATCTCATGAACGGAATGCCACTACTTAGAAGCAAGAACCAGGGATTCCATATGCTCGTACCAATTTCAATATCCACATATTGAATCACATAACAATCAAGATAAAAGTTTAAGGGTTGTAATGGGGCTAAGATATTGACTAACAAAGAAAGGTTAAGGATAAACAAACGTTCTTAAAGTGATAGTAAGCAAAGTAATGAAATCAACACTTAGAATTCAACTTTTGATTGCAGCACCCAACATTAAACACAAAGGGGAGATTCATACAACTTTAGGGTCAGATTCACATTTTTGGACCCTTCTTTAGCAACCAACACTTATAAACTCATTCTCACTTCTTTTCAACCTCTTTTTTCTTTTTTCTTTTTTTTTTCTCAACTTTTTTTTTTCAACGTTTTTTCTTCTTCTTTTTTTTTTTTTTTTTCTGTTTCTTTTTCTTTTCTTTGAAACATACACACTACTTCATTGGATTCAAAAGAACAAATTCTTCCCCCACACTTGTTTTTTCTGCAAATCATAGATCAAAAGGAATTCTCAATAAGTCATACTTCACTATTCTTTAAAAACAAGGGTATGGATATTCCTATACTAAGCTAGGTAGGGATAATGCAAGCTAACAAAGAAATAAGCTAAATAAGGCTCAAAGGGGTTTAAACCTACTAAACATATGCAAGGGATAAGGCTTTTTGGCTGTGGTGGTAACTAAGCAACTTCATCTTGTTATTTGTTATGCAATCAATTTTATATTTTGAATGAAATAGGCATGATTTCTAGTATTTGGAACTAAAATGATGAAAAAGCATTCGAAGTAGTAACCAAGAAAAGAAATAATGAGATCATGCAATGACTTTAAAAAGCAAGAATATCACAGATTAATAACTCTCCAAACAAAGAATAGGCTCAAATCTCACAGGGTTGTAGCATTAGTTTGAGTTTCTTCCTTCAAGCATGTTACAAAAACTGATTTTTTTTTTCTTTTGTGATTACATGTGAATTCGTAAATGACAACTATAACTAAATATTAATCAAAGAGCATATCAAACTTCCACCCATGTTTGTAACTTTCTTTAACAGTCATACAATTAAAAACCAAATCCTCATCATTGTGTTGGAAGGTACCTTAAGACACAAACAAGCAACAAAAATGACTCTTTTTGGTATTTTTCTCAAAATTTTTCGATTTTTCTCAAAACAATGAATAACAACATTAGTAGTGCTAGGTGGTGAAATTCAAAAATTAATCATCAAAAGCATTTTGTTTATATGAAACGTATGATCATGGCTTCAAATTCACCTCTAGCTAAAAAGAAACTTAGTTACGCATGTTCAACATAACTGAAAAACAATCTAAAATAAACATTAAAACTAAACAAGGATAGAAAGAACCTAGAAAACTCCAGCAACTTCAATGGATGAATGGTAGATATGGCACATCCTTAATCTCTGCAGGAACTTCATATATATAGGGGGGAAATGGCTGAATCCAAGGAGGAAAGGGTTTTGGCGTTTTTGAGTTATTTTAGGACTCTAAAAATCAGGTAGAAAGTGTTGGAATGTGATTAGGATTCCTCCTTGTAGATGGACATAAGATAAAATAGGATAAGGTTTGGATAAGATATGATGAGGATAAGATGAATCTGGATAAGATAAGGTAAGATTGGATAAGATAATGGTCCTCTCACTAGGATTCCTTTTTCTTCTGTGATTGCTTGTCTTCCAAGCATCAACTTTAATTTCTCCAGATTTTAGCACATGTTTAGCACCTCTTAAACACCAAAAACGTCTAGCCCATATACTATCCATGCATGCTATTTAATCCAAGTCCAAAACTGCTCCAAATTGCTCAATTTGACCATTTATTGTCATCTTTACCCAATGGACCTACTATAATACGAAATAACTTAAATCACTATAATAAATGGAATTTAACTAAGTAAATGCAAAGAAATAAGATAACAAAGTCGCATAAATATGCTCCTATCAATATGATTACAAAGTAAAGCTTCTAAGGACAAAAAGTAGTCATTATCTTGAATACTAGATGAGTCAAAGCTCCAAAATATTCCGAAACTAAACACTTTCAAACACTAATGCTTTAGCATGTTCAATCAAAAAGTCACCAAACTTTCTGAGTTTACATCATCTACAAAGGGAAGGGAAGGTCCTGATGATCGTCAACGTCGCATTGTAGAGGTACACAATATCTAATACCAATAACCGCCTGTGGATGCAAATTTCTTCCTCCTTGATCTTGGACAAAATTGCACCTACAAAAAAATTAACACCTTTGGTCAAGGCCAAGAGCCTCATGCGCCCACGATGAATATGGCCGCGCGGGGGGGGGCCTTTGGCCGAAGAACCTCCGATGCCAAAGTTAGAATTTAGAGAGAATGTTTGAGAATTTTATAGAATTTTAGCGAGAGAATTGGAAGTGAACTTTGAGGAGAATGATGTGTTTAAATAGGAGAGTGGTTAGCCTCCTTGGATGAGAGAGGGTTGGCCACCTAACTCCCTTTGTGGGCTAGGTTCTTGATTTGTGTTAAATTGGGAGTTATGGAATAATTAACTAATTAATTAGTCAATTAATAGAATAATTGCCTAATTGATTAGCTAATAAAAGGGGAAAATGAGGTAGAATATATAAGGCATGGTCGGCCCCCTTGGGAGAAAAGGTGACCGGCCTTATGTGTGTTTTTTGGGAGTAATTGGTAGTTTAATTTAATTGGCTATTAATAGATAAATTAGGTAATAAATCTATTAATTAGCCAATTAACATAATTTAAAAGGAATGTTTTGGGAGTTACCTTGTAGAAAGGATTTGATGAGGATGGATGAAATAGGCTTTGAATTGTTACCTATTTTGGTCATTTTTTACTTGGTTGAAAAATGATTGCCCGCTGCTTTGCGTGTAGGAATTCCGGTGTGCCTCAAGGGTATTCCTGTCATTTTTCATCCAAAGATCCACATGTCACCTTGTGATTATTTTTGGCTCCACAAATGCCCCTATACATGTTGGGCTGCTCGCAGAAAAGGGCAACAGGTGTAAAGATTTTCTTGCTTTAGGAAACTTTAGGACTGCTTCCTATTTTGATGTAGATTCCCTCTTCAATAAGAAATTAGATCCTTCTAGGAAAAGGAAATAAATTTCTCTCAAAGCCTATTGTAAGTCCACCTTAAGTGGATTATTAAATCAACTTTGAAGAGAAATTTATTCTACCTTAAAAGAGAGAGAGAGAGAGAGAGAGAAAGAGAGCTTAAAGGATATTTATTTCCCTCTAGCAATCTTCTACATCTTGCCCATGCAAAGGATCGTCTTTCGTGGCTTGCTTCGTCTTCTCGTTGCTTCTAGTTAAGAAAAAATTAATTTTCTTGTCTTCATAATTTTTTTTTTTTTGGAAGCCTCAGGGCTTGAGAGTGGCTCAACGGGGCTCAAGGAGACTTGAAAAAGTTTGGAAAGACCATGGCACTGTCACCGTGGGTTGTGGTATGCCAATGGATGGCTGGGCTCGGCTCGGGCCATGAAGAGGGAGAGGATGTGGGGGCGCCAGCCCCCTTTCTGCGCTTGGGCCGAGAGCTATCCTTTTTTTTTTTTTTTTTTTTTTTGAACAACTCTCTAGCAAATCCCTCTTGTGCCTTTGTAGAATTTTTTCAAGCATGTCCTCAAACCATAAGAATGATGATAGTGTGCTACCGTTGTATCGTCAAGGCAGGTCTTTGAGCAAGGTTGGTTACTTCAAGGCTGCACACTTCAAGATTAGCTCCAATGACTTGTTTAAAGACTTCCTCAAGGCTTATTGGCACGCCATTCCGTCAGAGTGCGTGTGAAAC
This sequence comes from Pyrus communis, assembly GCF_963583255.1. NCBI lineage: Eukaryota > Viridiplantae > Streptophyta > Magnoliopsida > Rosales > Rosaceae > Pyrus > Pyrus communis. The sequence continues at coordinate 16,131,365 of NC_084807.1, read as the reverse complement.
GTTTTAAGGATGGTAGCAGCCGTGAACCATGTGATGGAGCTCGGAGAGCCATCAAGTTCCACCCCTACTATTTTGTGTTAAGCTTTACTTTTGTCATGTCGCGTTTCTTCCAAGAAGTGCTTTGCTCCATGAAATGTGCCCCCGCTCAATGTTCTTCGAATACGGTCCATGTGATGGAGGGATTCCACAATCTTAGCTAATTCTTTGACTTAGATTTAACTGTCAACGAGTTTTGGTACTTTTTTACCATAGGTCACATCGAGGGAGTTGGGCAGCTGCTATCTCGCCATTGGTTTTTTGATAACTCGAGCAAGGGAGATCATGACTGGGCCAATGAGACTTTGGAGATAAGTGGAGAATGGGAATCTGATTCTTCCCCTAAACTGCGTGTACCAACGGTAAGTAGGCTGCTTAATCTCTTGGTTGCTTGGTATTTGTGCTACGTTACTCTTTAATTTTCTAATTGTCTCCTGTTGCTTTTGTAGATTCGGAATTCAGCTCCACTCCTAAAACTTCTCCTGATATGAAGAAAGTGCATGTTGCTCTAAGTATCCCCTCTGAGTACCGTGAATGGTGCTGGCTGCTTAGTCCTCTTCGTAAGGAAAAAGGTGAACTACCCCCAAGAAAGAAGACAAAAAAAATCAAGGCTGAGGCATTGGCTCGTCCTATAATTATGGTGGATCCTACTACAAATGAAGGTGGGAAAAAGAGGTATTCCCCACCTGCCCAAGAGACGCATACTGAGAAAAAACCAAATACTTCTTCCACTGCTCATGAAAGTTCACCGGCTGCTCCCAAGCTTGTGATTAACTTAACTTCCTACAAGGGCAAGAAAGAGAAAGCTGCTAAATCTGTGCCAATGGCACCTGCCGTTCTGAAGACTGCTATCTTGGTTGCTAAAAGGATTGCCCAGCGTAGAGGTTCCTCTACGCCTCCAATGTCGAAGTTTGTGCCAAAGTGTTCGTCTAGAGCTAAGTCTAGCTCACCTTTGTAGAGGCATGCTATTATGAAGAATGAAAAGGTGCCTCTGCCTGCTAAAATGAAGCCAAAATATGTTCCCTCTGCTACTGAGATTAACTCATCTGTTGGAAACAATGAGACTGTTTGCACTGGCAGTTGTGAGAAATCCACCAAGTCTGTTTCTGAGGAAGCTGCTGAGATTTATGGGCTCTTGAAGCCAGACCTGCTCGAGGACATGGATGTATGTGCCAAGTTTGTTGATGGCATCAAATGAGTTGTTGACCCAAGTTCCTTTACAAAGCATACGACCGAGTATAAGAGGACTGGTCTAGTGGCAATGATGCAGAAAACGACGATTCTGGCAGCCAAATCCATGCTTCTTAATCAAGAGAACACCAAGGCTGTTAAGAAGGTGGCAAGAACTGTGGCAGTCGAAGCTTACTCCTTGGTCGAGAAAGTCAAAAAATTAAAATATGGACTTGCTGCTTTGAAGGGGTCTAATATCTCTGCCCCCACTTCTCTGCAGCTTGAGACCGCTCTCCAAGAGATCATGAATTTGAAGACTAGGCTTCATACGATCCAAGTAAAGTACAAGAGTGCAGAGAAGGAGATCGAGTGTTACATAGCTCAGATTCAAGATCTTAAGCATGCCATCTTTGAATTCCGCTCCGCTGCTTATGCAAAGGATGAAGAACTGATCGCTGCTTACAACCAAATAATCCATTTCAAGAAGGTTATTGATAGGCTTGAGCCAAAAGTGTTGGAGCTCCAAGGTTCGTGCTTGCCTGTTCGAGGAGAATGAGCAGTTAAAGGTGAGAAGGCTAGGTTTGAGGCTTTGCTTACTCTGAGTCAAACCGATTTCTACAAGTTAGGTTATATAGATCATCTCTTTGGGCGGCCATCTAATTTTGAGTTTTCTGCTAAAGACTTCGAGACCTTCTCTATTTCTCCAGAAGACTCGTTCGCTTTTACTTTTGAGTGTTTTATTGGTGAAGTAGTCGGAGAGGTTAGTGCCTAGGTTGGGGCAGCTGAAGGTAAAACACCGAATGGTCCCGCTGCTGAGGTCATCACGGCTGCTAAAGGTGTGGTGACCGAGTAGTCGTGGGATGGCTAAGCTACTGAAGAGTAGTATTCTAGGTAGACTTTAGGATTTTCTTTGTTTTTCCTTGTTGATTTTGCTTTGCTTGAACTCCTTCGATCTTCGCTAGTTGTTTATCGATTTTGCTAAAAAATTTAGTAAACTTGTTTCCTTCGCTTTTTTCCATCTTCGCTTCTTTTGTTCATGCCCTAACCTTTAAACTTTATAAACCATTGGCAGGTGTGCTGCTTTTCTATAAGCAGATAGGCCTACTTAGACTATGCAGCCGTAGGTGTTGGCGTAGAACTTTTTGCAAAGTTGTTAGCCATAGGGTTAGTAGCCGGATATCTTACTTACAGAAGTAGACAAGACAAGTCCGCGTAACCACTAGGCTATTTAACATTGGCTTTCTCTAATTCCATAGGTTGCATAGCAAGTATCACAACACTTTAGGATTTGGTGTAAGTTGTTTCACGCTTGGCAATGGTGAAGCTTATCGACTAAGTAGCACGTTGGCAGTGAATAAGCTTCGTATATGCATGCTAGCTTGTTTAACCTTTCACAAGAATGTGCAATTGTATAAGTCTAGTGTGGTTTTACTGCTCAAAGGGCAAGCCGTAGGCAGTCTTCCGAAAACTGTAGGCTACCTTACTGCACTCGGTAGCAGCTTTAGGTTTCTAGAGCAGCCGTCTGTCGAGCATACTGCATAATGTGGCCCCTCCGTCTCTGGGGCCCAGTTCCCCGTGGATTAGGCCAAAAGACCCAAAATCCTTCAATTAGCTAAGCCTTGAAAGAGACCATTGTGGCTACTTCTAGGAATCTCGGCGCAAGCCATCGTGCATCTAGTTATGCTAGGGCAGCCAGACTCATCCACGTCTGGATATTCGGAGTGTAAAGTTTATCCTCCCACTTTGGAGAGCATGGTTGGTCCCTTTAAGGGTGCAATTCCTGCAGTGAGTCCCTAAGAAGGGCACGATCTTCTTTTGAAGTACATGAGAGATAAGTTGTTGTAGACATGTAGTCGAGCCAAGTTGTAAATTACTTCTGAATTCCTCATTGAAAAACAAGTGAAATGAACGAATAACTTAGCTGTAAAAGAATGCATAACAACTGGATAACCCTCAGTTTACAAGGTAGTGCCCGTTAAGCTGCTTGAGTCTTCGCGTCTTCATATAGTGGGAGGTCACATATGGTACTTTCTCAAGTTGTAGGCGTTTCATTGCTTCTCGATCTCTTTGTCATTTATGGCGGCGATGGTGTAATTACCCTTGCCACCTACTTTACTGATCTTGTACGGACCTTCCTAGATGGGATCCATCTTTTTGGAGCCTTCTCTATTAGCAGTGATGAAGGCCTTTATTAGGACTAGATCTCCGAGTTGCAATTGTCGGATCTTGGCCCTTTTGTTGTAGTTGGAAAAAAACTGCTGCTGGTAAGCTATGATAAAGGTGATGGTCTGCTTGCACTTCTCCTCTGCCATATCTAAGCTTATGGCCATTAATTTACTGTTCTGCTCAATGCTTAGCAGTAGAGCGTTGATGCTTGGCACGATGATGTTGGGATGAATGATTGCTTCCAAACAAAATGCCAAAGAGAATGGAGTCTCACTGGTTGCTCATCTTTTGGTGGTGCGATATGCCCATAGACATCCGGGGAGTTCATCTGGCCATTTTCCTTCTTGTCAGTGATAGGAGCATATTTAGGCGACTTAACTAGCTTATTCTTGTGCATTTGTGCTATTATTTCTTAGTTAATGTCGTATTACAACTCAATTTCGTGTGTTTGTAGGTCCTATGGGTTAAAGTATCAAGGAAGTGCATTTTGGGGCAATTTGGAGCAATTTTGGACACTATGTGGATAGCTTGCATATGGGCCAACATGGATGGACGAATTTAAACTTCAAAAGGCTAGAAATGTGATAAGAAGATGAATGAACTAAGCTAAGGACAAAATGGATAAGGAAGTAGCTCAAAGAGAAAACCCTATCCAAAACCTTATCTAAAACCTTATCCAACATTATCCAAAACATTATCCAAACCTTATCTCATCTTATCTTATCCAAACCTTATCATGTCTTAATCCTAATTGCAAGAGGACCTAAATAGGTAATTCTAGAACCTATTTCTAGAAGCATCCTCTTTTAGAAGGCCCAAATCAGCCACAAAACCCATTCTTTCTAGAAACCCTACAAAAGTGGCGCATCAAACCCTTCTAGAAGGCCTTGCCTTGCCTTGCAAGCCAATCCACCCTTTCCCTCACTTGTGCCACACCTTTCTAGGCCTAATTCCCTTTGGATTCTGATTTCTAGGGCCTAATCCCTTTTGGATTTGGGTTACACAAGCCTATTATGAAACTAAGTGGGCCAAACCCCCTCCTAGGTGGATTTGATCACCTATAGCCGAATTCTAGGGCCCTAATCCATAAAATCTGTTAAGTCTAACCCTAATCTACTTAACCTTAGGACTATATAAACATAAATTCAGCCAAAAATTCGTAACACCCTTTATGCTATTCAGAACCCTTGTGCCGCAACCCCTATCATCCATTCTTCAACCTCCATACACCTCCATACATCTCCATACACATCTGCCGCAACCCTACCACCATAATCAACCATCCTCCATCCCTCTAAACAAGAGCACACCATCCAAAACCCCCAAATCCACCACACATACTTTATGTCGCAGCAAGAAGGAGGAAGAGGAGCCAAGCCGTGCATCAAATCCATCCTGGAATTGCTGAAACATTTAGGTGTAATCTTTCTTATGATTTCAATGTTTAAATTCAATAATTTTTGTTGTGCAAGCATGAGGAACTAATCCCCTTTTGGCTAGGGGGGAATTTCAAAACCATGGTTATATTTGCATGATGATTTGATTACTTTCAGTTGTGATTTCATGAATGATGAATTCAATTTACTTATCTGTTTTAATTAAAACTTGTTTATGTATATGAATTGAGAGTGCACACTTAATTTGCATGCATAAATATGATGCTAGGGTATAAGGAAACTTCACCTAATCGTTGGGAACTTATATTCATGAGTAGTTAAGATTGTTGGTCACAATTATGTTAAGTAAATTCTTGGCATAAGTATCATGCGCTTTCATAGTTACGAATGCCTCGTCAACACCTATGATTTCCATAAAACCTAATGATCTTTGATTTTCTTTCCATTATGCGCTTTCATATGGAAAACTTTTAAGGAATAATTTGATTGCAATGCACTAATTCCATTCAATTCGATGACCTAAGGGAAATCTGAGAGTTAATTTAAGCGTACCTAATTAACTTGGGGTGTTGAGGTTCATAATTCATTGAATAAGCAACTGAAGACTGTGTTGTATGCAAGTATGCCATGTGTGGAGAAAAACCTCCTAGCCATCTCACCATCCACCTAATTCCATCAATTTTGTCCAAATCTGCCTAATTTACATTATTGTTTTGTTTATTTGATTTTCGTCCAAAACCAAATCCTTAATTGTCTTAGAGTGTCTAATTGGTTCAAATATGTTTTAGATTGTGTTTTTAAGAGTTTTGAGTCAAGTTAGAACCAATTTTCGTCCAAGTTTGTGTTTAGGCTCAAAACTGCCCAGTTTGTGTTTTTAGGCAGTTTTGAGTGTTTTTAGGTTATTTTGAGTCTTGTGAACTTGTTTTGAGTTTTTTTAAGTGAGTTAAGTGTTTTAAAGGTTAGTTTTATTTATTTGAGTCAGTTTAAAGTGTTTAGCAATCCCTCCTAATCCCCAGTGTAAGAACGATCCCTACTTATTTATATGCTACAATTGTCAAAAGAGGGTTAATTTGTGTGTTAAGTTAATTTTCACATCAGTCAGTGGGGGATTTCTTGAGGCAATCGAGGATTGTCTTATTGGATGTTTCGGCCTACCAATTGCCTTAAGGATATCTTAACGTGGACATGTACTGCTTGATGCCATACCTTTGGAAGAACTTCGCCAAATTTTTACTCACAAACTGCGGGCCGTTGTCGGTGACGATGGACAAAGGGATGCTAAATCAACAAATGATATTCTTCATATGAAGCGTTCTATGTCCGTCTAAGTCGTGGTCGTCATGGGCTATGCTTCTACCCATTTAGTGAAGTAGTCGGTTGCCATGATCATTATGCCTCTGCCTCCAGTAGCAGGCGGTATAGGTCTTACCAGGTAGATTACCCACTGCATAAATGGCCAAAGACTCGTCTGCGGATGTAGCTCGCTGGCAGGCAATGCTAGAACCGGTTTATAGCATTGGCAGTGGTCGCACTTTTGTACTAACTCCTTAGCATCTTGGTGCATGGTAGGCTAGTAGTAGCCTGCGATAAGAGCCTTATATGCTAAAGATCAGCCTCCAAAATGGTTTCCATAAACGCCTTCGTGGATTGAGCTTAGAACCTTCAAGTCATCAGGAGGTGTTAGGCAGTGGAGATGTGGTTCGATGTAGGATCTTCGGATGAGAATGCCATTCCACATGTAGTAGCATGCCGCCTTGATTTGGAGCTTCCTAGACTCCAATCTTTCTATGGGAAGTGTGCTGTTGACCAGGTATTCCATAATGAAACTTTGCCAGTTGGGAGTTACACTAACCTATGAAACTTCGGCTGCCAGCTCCGCCTCTATGCTTGGCATGTCTAGATATTCCACCGGAATAGAACGTTTGAGTTGGTGGTCAAGGGTGGAATCTAGGCCAGCTAGTGCATCTGCATGGGTGTTGTCTGCCTGCGGAACTTGAGTAAGAGCATAAGTCTGAAATGTCTCAAGCTGCTTGCATACCTTCTCTAGGTATTGCTTCATCCTTAGATGTTTTGCTATGTACTCCCTAGTAGTTTAGCTGGTGATTAGCTGGCAATTGGAATAAATTGCAAGCTTCTTCACCGCCAAGTCTTTTGGCATTCGGAGGCCTGGCCTCGTACTTTGCTTCGTTGTTAGATGCTTTGAAGCCTAGAGTGATCGCCTTCTCGAGCATTGACCCGTCTGGGGTGACAAAGACCACGCCTGCTCCCGAGCCCTTGTAGTTAGATATGTTGTCAACATGCAAATGCCAGAAATCTCCATTAGGGGGAACAGGCCGGCTAAGGTGTGCTCGGCTACTTCCAGGGTGTTGCTAGGCTGCTTGGTTGCATCGCCTAGGCTAGGGGTGAATTATGCTATAAAGTCTGTCAAGGCCAAGCCTTTATCGCCGTGCGGGGTTGAAAAACAAAATCATATTGGCCAAGCTCCAACGCCCATTACATCACTCGTTGAGAAGCGTCTGAACTATGTAGGATTGATCGTGGAGGATACTGAATCATGACAATGACTATATGAGCTTGAAAGTATAGTCTGAGCTTCCAAGCCACAACAACTAGTACCAAAATTAATTTTTCGATATTCGGATATCTTGTTTTCGCATCGAGAAAAGCTTTAAAAGTGTAAAATACCGGTAATTGAGCCCTCAACTCTTCTCGTATAAGGGCAGAGCTCACTGCTACTTCGAAGACTGCCAGGTAGATGTATAAATCATTCGCTACTTCCAGTTTGGATAGTAAGGGAGGTGATGTGAGATATTTCTTCAGGTTTTGGAAGGCTCTTTCACATTCTTCATTTCATTTATCTTATTGTGCCCTCTTAATAGCTTTGAAGGCAGCTCCTCGTCCAATCAAGCTTTGAATCTCCTTCAAGGTAGTTGGAGATTTCATCTCTAGGATTGCTTGGATTTACTTAGGATGTGTTTCAATTCCTCGTTGGGTTACTAAATACCCTAGGAATTGGCCTAAAGATACTTCGAACGTGCATTTGGTGAGGTTGAGCTTCATTTTGTGCTTTCTGAAGATGTTGAAAGTTTCCGCCAAGTTACGGATGTGGTCTGACCGCTGCTTTCCCTTTACCATGATGTCATCGACATAGACCTCCATGGTTACCCCAATTTGCTTTTTGAACATCATGTTTACTCACCTTTGGCAATATCTTCCGTGTTCTTGAGGCCAAAAGGCATAACCTTGTAGCAATAAGTGCCTCTCTCGATCACGAACGCAGTTTTCTCGTTGTCTAGTTCGTAGTGCATGCTTCTCAGCCAAAGCAAAGGAATCTACTGGAGTTAAGTCTTCTTTCATGATCATTTCTCTGAACAGTGGGTGGTTTGCTGGGAGTCTTTTTTTGAAGGCTTCACTTGCTATCGAGTTGTCGCATCTAACGATCTTTGCCTTCTCTACTTTGAACCTCTTCACATAATCGCGGAGCAACTCCTTTTGGTTTTTCTTCACGCTGAACAAGTGGTCGGACTTTTTCTTGATCAAGCGGTAGGATGAGTATTCTTTGGTGAAAAACCAAGGAAAGATCATCAAAATTCCGGATGGATCATGGTGGCAAGGTGTGAAACCAATCTTGTGCCTCGCCTTGTAGAGTGGTAGCGAATATTTTGCACATAAAAGCATCGTTGTTCTGATAAAGGACCATCACACTTCGATAGTGCTTCAAGTGCCTCTCTAGATCTCCATCTCCTTTGAAAGATGTGAAGTGTGGCATGCTAAACTTGCGTGGAGGCTCTACCTGCTTAATCTCGTCCGTGAAATGTGACCTGCTCATGTTGGTCATATCCAGCCCATAGTGCTTCATCAGCCACTTCGTTGCATTGGAAATTACGCAATCGTTCGTTGATTAGTCTCTCTACCTCTTCTTGGATTTGCCTTTATTGGGGTAGTAGAGCCCTCGGCTGCCCCAAATTTTGACCTATTAGTCTAGGCTACTCTTATCTATGCTTGGCTCGTCTATGTCGCGGTTGCGATGCATGAGGTAAATTTCTAGTAGGCAAAGGATTTCTTCATAGGCTGCTAATTGAACTTGAGCCTGACTGAGTGACTGCTTCTCTCCGTTCTCGTGCTGCCTACTCCAATGTGATGTGGACAATGCTTTTTGCAGGCCTAGCCGCCAATGAACGCTTTGCCTATAAAGCTGCTCATGTTGACTATCAGAGTGTGGCCCCAACCGTGAGTGTATACTTGTCCGTAGGCCCAATTAAGAGTGCACGCTATCTTGAGGACCCAATCGGGAATGTACGCTGCCTGAATGCTCTGGTTGATCGAGTGGCTGCTTACCAGGACGCTGCTGGAGAGGTTCCTCATTTGCCCTTGTCTTACTTCGGGACACCTCATTTGACGTTGGATCTCAGTGCATTGCAAGAGTTGATTCACCAAGGTCGTCTATTGTGCAAGGGCACTCGTCAACTCTATGACTTGTCAAGACAAATGTTTTTGGCCAATCGAATTGGAAGAGCTTGGAAGGAATGTGCCTCCTTGAGTAGTGGAATGATGGTAAACTCCGGGCACGAGATTTGAGTTAGGAAATGTCAAATACGCGAAGAAATGTGGTGAAAATGCCCACGGCTCGATGGTTGAGATATTCTTGGACCGACTTAGGCTGCTTGGGAAACCACGGGAGCAGGCTACTCGGCGTGTGATGCACACGGGTGCGAGGCTTGGAATTAGCTTAGCAACACGTTGGGCATGAAATGACATGGCTTGGGTCGTGGCCGTGGTGCCGTAAGCCTTGGATGGCACAGCTTGGGATTACTTAGATGGCATGGCTCGAGCCGTGGTGGTGACACCATGGACCTCACCGTGGGTGGCCACCAAGGTGGTTCCCGTGGTGGAACCTCGAGGTGGTGATGCCGCTCCACTTATTGTCACATTTAGCCTCGTGGATCGCCGAGGTCCCATTTCTTGGATGTTGGAATTTTCACTTATTAAATTTTCTAAATTTCTTGCCATTGTACTTCTCTTTTATGTTTTATCAAAAAAAAAATTCGCAAATAAAAAATTCTAATAATAAAAACGTACAAAAAATTTACAAGTGGACAAGAAAATAGAAAAAACCTTGGATGCAAGAGTCTTCTATGAGTGTGGGATATGAATATTTACGAACAAAATGAACATAGTATTTACAAGTATTCATATCCATGCATGGCGTCGGATCGAGAAATTTGTCATGTAAATAAATAAATATACCAAAAAATTTAATACCATATATTTGTGCAAGAAAAAGAATAAGAAAAAGAAATCATCTTTATTTTTTCCTTACAATGAAATTAAAGCAATATTAAAAAAGAAATACATTTGTTGTAAAAAACAATACAACTAAGTCTTCCATATTATGGCATTCAACCCACTATCTATCTGATGAAAATGAACTTGCCCCAGTAATAAAAGTACAAACTTGGCTACTTAAAGATGAGTAGGAACTCCTACTCAAAATTTCTCAAAAATGTTCGTTATCAATTTATAGAACTTTGTGTTTATAATCAAAGATGTTTATATTACAAATCACCATATAAAGATCGTCTCTGCAAAAAAAAATCAATTAAAACTAAGGTCGCCTCATCAAACTGTTTAAAAACAAATGAACAGTATTGGTAAAAGCATTACAAACCGTCTATATATTTGCTACAATTGATTGATTAAGCAACCTTACTTTTAATTTATTTTTTTTGCAAAGAAGATCTTTACAATGTGATTTATAGTATGAACGGTTCTGATCATAAACACAAAGTTCTATAATTAAAACACTAAGAGATTTGAGTAGAAGTTCATACTTATCTTTGAGTAGCCAATTATTGTTCCTAATAAAATCGATAACCTTAAGGAGAAACATATACGATTAAATGGATAACAACTAATTGTGTCACACCTATCACGTTTTAAAGAAATGCATTGCTTTAGCCAAAGAATACCACATGGTCAATTGGCCAAACCCACAAATCCACACCACAGCCCATGTAAGATGCAAACCCACACCATAAACCATATTTAAATAGGAAAATTAATGAAAATGATTTGAAAATTTTGAGTTTTAATAATAAAGAAAAAATAAAGGATAAAGTGAATGGTATCATGATTGACTTCTTAGTATAAAAATGTGATTTTTTCGTTAAAATAAACAGTACCGGAAGTTTTTCGTTAAACCTCCTTAATTAAATCAAGAAAATGACAATTTCGTAATTAAAACCAAATTTCTTGTTCAATTGAACCACGCCTCCCCAAATAGAGTAATTTTGTTTGTATGTATGGGAAAGGAGAGGACCAGACAAGCCACTATCACAGCCTATCAAACACCAACAGACTCTAGAGCAGCAGACCAAACTCCAAAGGCCCTTCCAGTTTTTGCTGTTTTCGAGGTCATTTCCTTGGCACTCTCTTCGGTACTCTCTCTCTCTCCCCTCTTTACTTTCTGGATTTATAGATTGGGATATCACAAATTCCAGAACTTGATTGTCATCCTGCACTCTAGGAACCAGAAAGGACACAGCTTTAGGTACGCACACTCTCCGACGTAAATCTCAAGTTTAAGTCTATTTATTTTTGTGTGAAGTGGTTTTCTGGTTTTGATGATTTGGCTGGTGGGTTTTCATTTGTTGGATAAAATTTTGATTTGGATTTTGGGTATTTCTTGATTTGGGCCATTTCGTTGATTTGATGTTGTTATTGATTGCTCACGACCTGCGGTTGTATGTTTGGTTGCTCGGAAAGTGAAGGAAAATGAAAATCTATTGTTAAATTGTGTGTGTGTGTGGTGGGGGGAGCTAGATTTCAGCTGGGTAGACTACAGAATCGTTACTAATTTCAGATGGCCAAGAAAAAGGGTAAATATTGTATATGATCGGTGTGTCATTCTGCTTTCCTTGTCATGGAAATTGTTTGCTTCTGAATGATTAACGAAGTTGGACAATGCAAAATTACAGTTGTTAGATGCTAATTGAAGTATTTGTATGCGGGTGCGCGCGCACGTGTGGGGTTCAGCTGAAGGGGGTATGGACTGTGTTGTATGTTCATGGTGGGTAGGCTGGATAGCAAAGCATTTAACTCCTACTTTCTGACGATAAGCTGAATATTGTGTAGGATAAAATGGTTATTTGGTTCCTTTATAGTGGAATCTGTATAATTAAATTACAGTTCTCGTATGTGAATTGAAAAGTTTTCTACAAATTTTATCGAATTTTTTAGATGGTACAGTTGTTTTGACCAGATTGAACTCAAGTAAAAACTCAGGGACTGGTTCATACAAGCTGAAATCATAAGTATATCGACCAAAAGTTGGTCTATTTCTTGAGTGATGGTTATAATACATATTTTGCGAAATTTCACGTGTTAATATATGCATATGCTTTATGTATCATTTTCCCGTGTTGATTTTCATGCTATATGTGCTTCCCAACATTGCTTCATATGACAATTTACTTGTACTTGTTTCCTTAGGTCTACGCATAAGGGATGAGTACACTAGATGCAACTAGAGCCGAACTTGCTCTTGCAGTTCTGTATCTGAACAAGGCTGAGGCCAGGGACAAGATATGCAGGGCAATACAATATGGTTCTAAATTCTTGAGTAATGGAGAACCTGGAACAGCCCAAAATGTGGACAAATCAACTAGTTTGGCACGAAAAGTTTTTCGTCTGTTCAAGGTTAGGATTTGTGTGACATATACCCCTTATTATTGGTAACAAACTTTCTTTGTGGCTGTTGTGCTCCTTTTAAATTTTTGGAAGAACCAGAGGGAGTAAGGGTAATGCTTCAGCAATGAGGCCTTCGTTAAGTTTTTTGTATCCACGCTCATGCTTATTAGGAGGACCTTTGGTTGTCCAAACAAAATATGACATAGAACTTGAATTTCAAGCCTTTCTGTTCTTGAACGTTGTATGAATTGTCTTTTTGGTTCAGTTTATCAATGATCTGCATGGTCTTATTAGTCCAACCGCTCCAGGGACTCCTCTTCCACTTGTTCTGCTGGGAAAGGTATAGATATAATCTACTTCCAGCTAAAATCTATTTTCTTATTTTTCTTCATGATGACAATCTACATTGATGCTTTACAGTCCAAAAATGCATTGCTGTCAACATTTCTGTTTCTTGATCAAATTGTCTGGCTCGGTAGAACAGGTATTTATAAGGTATGTATTATCACATTTCCCGTACAATTGTAATCTATTGGGTTCTGTGATATTCAGTGGGGTAAAAGTTTAGAAATTATGTTTGTTATAGAACAAAGAACGTGCTGATCTGATTGGCCGGATCTCGCTTTTCTGTTGGATGGGCTCCTCAATATGTACCACTTTGGTTGAGGTTCGTTGCTTCCTACCCATGCCTCCTTTACCTTTTTCGAGATATACATGGCATGAACAATGTATTCTTATTGCTTCCTAAGTCAGATTGGGGAGATAGGAAGGATTTCTGGACAACTTAAGAAGTTGGAGAAGGATCTGAAGAACAGTGAGAAGTATCATGTATGTTGACCACAGACCTTGTAAATCCATTGACCATAAAAAACTTCGAGATGGTACCACGTTCTATACATTTTCATGTGGATTTGTGACTGCAGAATGAACAATACCGTGCTAAACTCAAAAAATCAAATGAGAGGTCACTGGCCCTGGTTAAAGCAGCGTTGGATACAGTGGTAGCAGTTGGGTTGCTTCAGTTGGCTCCTAAGAAAGTTACTTCTCGTGTTACTGGAGCCTTGGGATTTACGACTTCTCTGATCTCATGTTATCAGGTTTTTATACTACCTTCATCCATGAACATTTGTCTGTATGAATTTGTAACGGATCCAAAGGCGTTATTCCTTTTGTTTTCGACTGAGTCTCCTTTGTGCCTGTGATGCAGTTGCTTCCAGCACCAGCAAAGTCCAAGGCAGCCTAAAGATCGAAGTCTGTTTGCTTGATGTGCTTCAGCGTCCGTTTAATAATTGTTTATACTTTTATATGAGTATTTGTTAGTTGAAACGTTTGAGCAATTTGAAAACTAAAACTTTAACCATTACTTTGTTACCATCAATAATGCTTTGTGCAATAGAAATTAGTCATTTGATAGTTGTATCAGCTCAGCAGCATAACTTTCGTTACGGTTTACGTTATCTGCAGCATTACTTTCGGGTTTTTTATTTTTTATTTTTTTAAACAATATTATCAGGTGGGGAGTAGGCTAAGCCTCATATTGGACTATTAATAATGCGGTTCAAATTCATCTTTACAGAGAATTGAACCAAAAACATCTCACTTTAAAGTAAAAAGGAATACCACTAGACTGAAGTACTAAGTGGCGCATCGTTACTTTTATTCCTGGTTATACGTTTAGATGTTGATCTGACCTCGTTAGCGTTTCATCTAGGGTGCAAGGAAAATCTATTTTCCAATACGAAAATTTTGTGCCAAATCCGAAAATTTAGAATTCTGAACGTTTTCGAATAAAATTGAATGGAAATTAAATTTTAAAAAAATCTGGGAACTCTATATAGATCTTTTATTTTTTTCGCAACTTGCACCCAAACGGAAGTAAAAAACATTGATGCAAAAGTTTGAAATTTTTCAAAAACTTGTATTCCAAGTATTCCAACATTAGAATAAAAGTTGGATTCCAATTTTCCTTTTTAGGAACTGGAACTCGTCTCCGATCTGATACGTCCAACAAACACCCAGTTTCACTGCAAGTATTACTCTATTCTGGTAGATATTAAGAAACGTCAAAATATAGACCCAATTATAGAATTACAATCAAAATATGTCCAAAGTTCGATTCTCTCCAACGTAACAAAACAAGAACATTTTTAATTTACTTGCAACAAAAGAGTAAGAATAGAAGATTAACGAAAAAATGAAGGGCATGTAAAATTAAAATAATTTTGAATCTCAAGTTCCTGCTTTTACTAAAATGTAAATATACAAATCAGTTCACTTTTAAACCTTCCCTCTGTTCGCTAACATGTAAATAGTCGTGTTAACTACCCTTTTAAAATTCATAATCAAATACCTAAATATCAAGAATTAGATCAAGTAGGGAGGGCTAGTTGATATGAATCTATTCCTTAGGTCATCTCGAACGAAAAGGGCTAAAGATCCAAAAGTAAAAAGATAGCATGATTTGCCCAAACTTCATCTCCAACTAATGATTGTTCTATGGCGTCCACCGGACCATTATTTGGTTATACGTAGTCCACCTCTTAGCTCTTTTTTTGGGGCCCAATACTTCAGTTGTGCAATAATTGATTCAAATTCAACCGCTAAATTTGAAAACATCCAAAAGTAGTTTAATTAAAATAACCAATAAATTTAAAATATAAACTTAAAATTTATACAATATTGAGGGAGCTAAGTTTAGCCCCTTTGGTTGGAGATGCTATGAGTATGACCTGACACTGTTGATTTACAAATAATTTTTTCAACACAATAATTCTGAACGGAGCTATATTTAGCCCTTTTGGTTGGAGATAACCTTTGGTTCTTATTTCTCAATACTCCCCTTCCTCATTCAGTAGAGATGCCCCAAGAGGAGAAATATACTTCCAACATATAATTTCAATTCTCAAACAATGAAACAAACACCAAAAACATCATGAAACAGACCTCAAATGTTCAAACACCTCAAATATACAAGCAGGTATACCTGGCATTTAGTAGGATTACTGTTTTTAACACCTCAATTATATCTCTACAGCAACTGTTTATCACATTATCACTCTCACTTTACGAGGGCTAATACACTCGAGAAAATTAACCCCAGATGCGCAGATATCCAATTCAAAGAGGAAGGACAGAAGCTATGGTTTAGAAACGATCAAAGAAAAAACCCGCACCTTGATACATGTAATTAGAGGAAATATTCTTCATCAGATCCGTCCTCTTCCTCCCCTTGGTATTCCTCCTCAATACCTACTAGATTCCAATTCACAATTGGCTGCATGCCTCTCATATCCTCCAAATTAACAGTGGAGATAACAATGGACTCGTTCTCGGGCAAATTCTGTGGGTTGTGCAACTTGGCCTGCACGTCGTTCTTCAACACAAACTCCCCAGATGGTTCATGAATTTCAACGCCAAATGCAGGCGATAATGGCTTCCCTTTGACTTCAACATGAGACACACTGCAACATGCAATAAAGTGCACAAAATTAAAAAACATGCAAAACAACACTCTGCCATAACAAAATGGGTGATCGAACCAGCAAGTCTAAACAAAAAATTAAAAACTCCTGATTGATCATCTATCTCATCAAGGAATTCCCTTTCCTGAGGTAATATTTCTACCTACACAAGTTTTCGATTGTCGTGTTGCAATCCCAAAAAACCCATATGTCATGACAGCAAAAACATCTTATTGGCCTAGTGATCGTAAAATCTTATAAATCCTGTTCTTTTCCTCTATATTGTTCTATGTTTGTCTATTTCCAGTACATTCAACAGATAGGAACATAAGAATGACCACTAAAATTAAAAACTAAAAATTAAAAGAGGGTGTGAGGCTTCGAGCCTATCCATCACGATACTGGCACCTGGCAGGATTATTCTCTTTCTTATTAACAGAAATATCATACATAACATGATAACAAACAAATAGTACATATCTTCAACACTAAAAAGAGAATACATAGAAAAATGAAAAATAATTGGCGAAATGCACAGATAAAGCAAACATGTTTCCTCAGATAATATGCCATCAGGTATCAACAAACTGAGGCACAAGGACATGCACATAGCAGAAACAACAAGCTTCACTGATCAACTGAAGCTAAAATAAAGAAAACGAAAGTAATTGTTGTTCTCGAGACAAAAGATGTGGAAAAGAGTTCACATGTAGAATTATTTCAGTTTCCCATCCTTCATATCAAAATGACTAAATCCAATTCATTTTCACCATTCCAACAAAAGTTACTCAACTTATCCTGGCACTTCATATCACTTTTTTAAGAATCTATAAGCAATTTCTTAATGTAGTGGCGTTTGTTCTATTATAATAAAATATTGAACCATGTGAACTTACCATTTTGCAGGCTGACTACAATAAAATTTTAAAGCCAAATATCCAACTGACAGAACAAGAGTGATGCTGTTACCACCACCCATGTTTCCCATCCCACAATCTCTTATTCTTTGTAACATATTACTCGATCAGCAGTATCACAGACTTAACGTGCCTCACAGTCAAAGAAAAGTATTGAACCAATTACAGGAAAGGAGTCGCAACATAAGTTTGTATTAAAACAATTGCAACATGTTTTCGGTCAAAAAACTCTAGTAACATTTCTATAGTACTGCTCAGTTCTCTTTTTTAAGTTTGTCCTTTAAAATAATTTCATCAACATAGTCATTAACGAATCAACAAAAGTCAGTGGGGTGAGCATTTCGAGTATGGTATTAACACTCAAGAAAATAAGCGCAGAACTAACCATATATAGAACAAGCCATCCATTTCTTGTCTCTGTACTCTATCCAGAAGCTCAATCTGCAAAATTCCACCTATGCAAAGAACTGGTTCTGGAAGCTTAAATGTCTGCAGGCGGTTCTCCTGTTTGTAAGTTATCTATTAGCTTATTTAAGTCAAGTATCTAATCATAATCTAAGACTTCAAATCCAGGATTTCCAGTTTCTATACTGTAAAAATGTCTAGAAGATCCAGAATTTTCAGTTTGTAGTATGAATTGAACGGCCCAAACGGCTCATTTTCTCTGCTTCAAAGTTTCTTTATTAAGTAATGGAAACATAAGGAGTGTGTCACTTCTTCCTCCCAAATGGAGGGAACATTAAGTATCAAAGGAACCATTTCACAACAAATATGATGCAAATGCAGAAAGACTGTTAAGAAGTACAGGTCAGGTGGTACACACCTGAGTCATTGGGAACACTTCTGAAGTGTAGGTCCATACGAACTTGTTCTCATGACATGATTCATCCTTTGAATCACACTCTACAACCACAAGGGATTTGGCACGACCCATACGAAATCGCACAGCCTTGGCTGAATATATGGGTAAACCTGCCTGGAAAAAAGCTGTAAATGGGAAAAGATAAAGAGACGCCAATCAGAGAAATTTAGAGAGTAAAAAATGGCAAAATCCACAATTTGGAAATTCAAACACTTGCCTTGGAAAGGATGTATGCTGATTTCATTAATTACAACTAAATCAGACACCAACTTGTATATCAGAATCTCAGGCACTGCAGGGTCACTTTGGCCTTTACTTGACCAATACGAAGCTCTCCGTCCCACTATGGCTCTTGGTTCTAGAGTATTGCGGATGCTTTCTTCTGGATAATTGTCGGTGCTGGAAGCACTGATTGCCTTAGAAATAGAACTCCTCACATCGAAAGAAATAAAACCACGAGCTAAAAAAGCATAGACCCTATGCTCCCTTTCCAAGGTTTCCCATTCCTTTGACTTGCTAGATCCAACTTCTGCAACCTCTTCTGCGTCAGGGCTGTTTAACTCAACCACACCAGCAACTCTAGATAACTGAGGAAACATTCTCAAGCACAACTTTTTACAAAGACCATTTTTTATCACTGCATATGATTAAATGTTACATACTCTTCAGCCTCGTTTGGTAATACTGGAAAACTTCAAACAAAAGGGATATAAATCTTCCAAAAACCCCACGTTGATTTCCATTCAAAATATTCATGTCAAACATCAGTGAGACATAATTATAACGGTTTCAGAAATTCTCAACCTAACAAATTGATGCAATCACATAACAACCAGAAGATAACATATTAATAAAGGAATCAATCCATATATACAATCTTGATACAGAGCACAGACAATAAGTATATAAAACTTGCCACCTACAAACAACTTACTCAACTATAAGAACTTATGTGAAAAAAAAAAAAATCAACTTTATATCTTTACTAGGCTTAATTACTAAGCTACACACATGTATAGCACATATAATCACAATTGGAGTTACGCATTAGTAAACTTAAAAAAGCAATGAAATATACAAGCCCTCAACTCACCAAAATGACGCCAAGAGCGTGAGACAGAACTAACACGAATAAGATCATATAGATCGTCCAAACAAGTTAGGACATTTAAGGACATGTCAGGTTCAAGCCAGTTCAAGAAATCCATACAAGGACCCATAGCAAGCAACTACGAGATTAATGAACCAAACCCGGGTGCCTTTCTGAGCCTCAAGACCTGATTTCAGAAAGTAAGAGACCATCAATACAGTACATAATGATAATTGAAAGAAGAAAAAAAAAAGTAGAAGTAATGCAAATTCTGCCATGTATATCGAAACAACATAAGCTTATTGAAACAACAATCTAACAGCAGAAACTATAATTAAGCAAAATTAAGAAATGCCCATACAAAAACAATGGAATTGATCACATTCCTGTCATGCATGGCATCAAATTTCACATCAATTACTGTAATTCAGTGTCGAAGTGGCGATGACGATTAAGATATGGGGAAAACCACAAATTTTCAAATCATTACTATAATTTCACATCAATTACCGGAATTTAGAAAAATAAAAAAGGTTAAATCTTGAAACCAGAATTCATAATTGCAAATTCATATGTTAGAAAATTTGAAACAACACGTAGAAATTGAAGGGAGCTGCCGGCGAAAAGTGAGTAAAAGTAAAACCGAGAAAAATTAGAAAATTGGAACAACTTTATCTTTTCAGAAAATATAAAAGCGCACAGAGAGGAGGAGGAGAGTAAGAAGGAAAAAAACATCGAATTCTGAACTTTTCTTGACGAGCAAAGGTGTCTCTGAAATGCCCGAAACCCTAGTACAGAAGAAAGATTGGGGCACAGAAGGGGGGAGGGAGGGAGAGAGAGAGGGAGGGAGAGTTGGTGATAAGCACCCAAGAGAGATGGCGTGTAATTACAGAACAGAAATTGATGAAGTGAGATAATGGAAGGGAGAAATTTGGGTAAAGTACAAAAAATTAACTATTGGTGTCACGATACTTTCATATCTCATCTTTTAAAATTGATAATGTCATACCACATCTTACGAATTTGTGTCAATGTTATACTTTTCGTTAGTTTGGCGTGAATTTCTCAGTTAAATATTGACGTGGTTTGATTCAAGACTCACCTTCTTTTAAAAAAAAATTATTACAAATTAAAAAAATTATATAATATTTTTTAAATATTAAAACAAAAGTTCAAAAAATAATAATAATAAAAAAAAAAACCCTCACTTCGTCCCTTCCCCCTCTCTTCTCCTCCCATCTTCATCTTCCTGCGTAATCTTCAACCAAAAAAACAAAAATTTGAAAACCCATCAACCCGCCCCACGAGAAGAAGAAGAGAATAACCAAAAAAAAAAACAAACCGCAACCCAGAAAGAAGAAGAACAAGAAGAAGGAAAAAAGAAAAAAAAACCAAACCAAATGCAATTCGTCCCCTCTCCCACCAGCAAACCCCCCCCCCCAACCCCCCCCCCCCAAAAACCCAACCCCCTGCCAACCCCAAAATCCACCACTCCCACCCCATCACGAAGGTTTCCTGATTCCACCTCAACGGGATCTGGGTTTTTTTTTTTGGGTTGCAGGTAGTGGGTGCAAGGGTGGGTGTGGGTTTAGGGAAGATGGGAGGGGGGAAGAAAGGAAGGGGGTCGGGGAAAATCACGAGTTGGGGGTGGGGAAGATAAATTGGTTTTTTTTTTTTTTTTTCTGGGTTGCAGGAATGGCGCTAGAAGGGGGAAGAAGATGAAGAGGGGGGAGAAGAGAGAGGGGGGTGGGGAAAGGGGACGTGAGGGTTTTATTTTTTATTTATTTATTTATTTTTACTTTTCTTTATTATTTTGATATTTAAAAATTATTAAATGATTTTTTTTTAGTTTTTAATAATATTTTAATATAAAATGGGTTCCGGATCAAGCCACGTCAACATTTAATTGAGAAATTCACGCCAAACTAACGGAAGGTATAACATTGACACAAATTCGTAAGATAAGGTATGACATTGTCAATTTTAAAAGATGAGGTATGAAAGTGTCGTGACACCAATAGTTGAGGTAGTTTTTTGTACTTTACCCGAGAAATTTTTATGAATATCCAAAATAAGGGGCGTGTATTCAATTGGGATTTTAAGGGATTTTAATTCTCTTAATGAATATAGGGGTATTCAATCAAGATTTTAAGTGATTATCTGAAATTCAATTAAAGGTATATTCAATTAGAATTTTAAAATAGTTTATTAAAATCCTTAGAAATCTGGGTGTATTCAATTATGATTTTAAAGAAGTTTATAACATTTCAGGTGTATTCAATTAGAATTTGATTTTAAAGAATTTGATAAAATTGAGGAATTAGAGGGAAATGGAGAGATTTTGTAGGGTATTTTAAGTATCCACAAATCTCACATCTCCTCATGAGATTTCGAAGGAATTGAATCAAAATTTTATATGGAATCTCTACAAATCAATTAAAACTCCATAAAAATCTATGGATTTATAAATACATTAAAGTCTTTCAAATTCTCAATTGAATACACCCCTAAAAGTTATTTCCACTATGTTTAGATGAGAAAAATAAATTTAGAATTTAGATAAAAGTTAAATTTTATAAATTGACATGCACCAATTTCTTTGGTTCGATTTATAAGCATAGAAATTTAGAATTTCCGCGTGGAAAAAAAAACTTAGAATTTGGAACCTCCAATTTCCAAGTTTAAATTTCATGTAAATAGATGTCATTTTCCAATTTCTATGATTGAGAGATTAAAAATAACAAATTTTGTATTCAATTCTATTGTTCTTTTAGGTTAACCAAACAAGAAAATTCACAAATTCTAGAAAATAAAATCTCGTCATTTCAATTTCTGTTAATTTTAAAATTCCTTAGTAATTTTAAATTTCTTCGTACAAACGTAGTGTTAATATATTTGTTTGTTTATTACTTTTTTTTTTTTTGAAGAAGAAGAAGACGAAGAAGAAGAAAAAACAAGATTGAATTAAAGAGAAACTTCGAAAACACTTAAGACCTCGAGAATCATACTGGAGAGCGTTTTTCTTTGTTACGTAACGTATTTGTGTTATTTATTACTGTAACACCAAGCAAATACTTTCGAATTAATAAGAAAACAAACTTTTTTTTGCTTCATCAAAAGTATTTGCTTGCTTAGTTATTCAATGTACATATCAAACAAGTTTCCTTTGATTCGGAATTGAATCGACACTTATTGTGCGCGCATCGTTTTTTTAGTTTGCGTTTAAATGTATAGAAATGCTAGACTCAATCGACCATCTAAGAGCATCTTTAAATAAAATGTTAAAATCTTAGGTGGACTGTTATTGTGCATATTTGACATCAAAAGTCTCTCCAATCGAAGTGTTATTTGCTGACTGGATTTGAAAACTTTGTGATTTGAAGTCAAATTTGACATCAAAGTTAAATTTCTTTTTAATTCATTTTAATAGCAGATCCCTTATTCTACTACATTTCAACCAATAAAAAATTTTGTTTCAACATTTTTTTAATAATTACAACTATTTGAAGCTTTATTTAAATAATAAAATAATATTTGACAATTTGGTTGGAGAAGTACAAAATTGGACATAAGACCTCAGATTGTCACATCAGTCATCAATTGAATTTGACTCCTATAATTTGACATTTTCTTTGGAGATGGTCCAATTTAGGCAAAGTCGCAATTAGATGTTAGAGATTTCCCATGATTGCCATTCAGACTTCACTATCTCTTAAAGCATCACGTCCTCATTTTAAACGCCACCAGAAATCCTCTGATGCTATTCAACTCTAAGAGTGATGCTCTCATGCGCATTAGAACACAAAAATGGTCAATATCAATCGTTCACTCATAAAAAAACAATGTGCAAGATAGAATTACCATGTATTCTAATTAGGCACATATATTAATTGTGTACAACTTCAAACTTAAGCTTACAATGTTGCACTACTATTAAAGCAAGTCCACCCCTCTTAATTGCAAGGGGGATTGGTGATTCAATCCACCAAAACCAGCAAAAAGTGCTCCAACCCCGCCCAAACAAGTTGGGCTATAGAAAAAAGAGAGAGGCCCGACCGCTCACTCAGGCCAAAATCGCTCAACCCAGCGCCTGAGGGAGTGTGATGTCATGGTGACTGATAAGCGTATGTTTATATATATTTTACATGAAATTCACTTGTATTTTCTTAGTTAGTTCCTTATATTTTTGAACTATTTACTTTGTTTTTGTGTTTTTTAGTGGCCGTTTTAACACTGAAAGGTTCACAAGAGGCTGAGTAGTTTGTAATTGCAATGAAAGCAATAAACCCAATAAGTCTAGCGGCCAAAAATTGATGCAACCAAAAACAAACCAGCTGACACCTATTTAAATATCAGAGGAAATGGAATTAAAGATGAGGATTAAGTGGGAGTAATTGGCATAAAGGCTACCCAAAGAGTTACAGTTGTTTTACCATTTTCTCTCACTTATTGTCATCACTAAATTGCTATTAGTGGGAGGAGTTATGGAGAAGACAATGATGCAGCAAGAATTGATTTAAAGGAATGTTAGGGAAGGGAATAAAGGAGAGTTTTACAGAAATAATTTTGAAAAAAAAAAAAAGGCTGCAAGTTGCAGCAAAAAGGAAGAAAAAAGGCAAGGCAGTAGCGTTGGTGAAGCAATAGAGGAGGAAGGAGGAAATCTTGGCATTCTCTTCTTTCAATTTTATCTTTTCAAACTCATGTCTTTCTTTTGGTTTAATTTGAGAATTATGTGTAACTAAATTTTTAGTGGTTAGGGGCTGTTTTGAAGCCCCGAAATAATTGCAAGTTTGTTATGACATTTTGTTTGAATTACTTTTATGAAAGGATGAAAATTGGTTCACTACTTGTCTCAGTAATGAATACTTTATATGTTTTCTAAGGATGCATACTTAGTAAGCATATCTAGGATTCTAATGCTGTGAACATGTGTATGACTGCCCTTGTCGAATGAGGACCTACATATGTTCTAGAGTAGTACTTGTTAATTGCGATTAACATGTGAACCAATTTCTAGGATAAATAAGACAACGCTAGTAATTACGATGCCTTGTGATGACTCAAATTCTTTTCGTTCTTAATGATTTCTACTTGTTAAATCTATGAACACGACATTCCATATTGCATGTTAGGGACTAAGTTAAGTTGAAAACGTCATTTTCTTAACATACTACATAAGAAAGAGTAATAGGTTGAGTTCTAACATTGAACCAACTTGAGCATCTTCATCCGGAAATAAAAGGAATTTGAATGAAACATAACATGTTTGTATGATTATTTGGTGGTGGATAGAAATTCCCCTAACTCATTTTTCTTAATTTGTGAACTACTTAAAATCTGTTTCTGTGAGTGTAGCTCTGTGTGTCTAGTGTTTGCATATAAAATTTCGTAGACTTTAGATAAGTGTAAGTCGGTCTAATAATTATTTTCAGTGGCTGGTCAGTAGGGACAGGAACCCAGTTTTTGTAACATTTTAAGTAGTTAGATAAAACAATCTTCTGCGGGAAAGACCCTTATTTTCATATGCTACAATTGACAAATCTTAGTGTTAATAAGGAAAATCAATAGGACATTTGTGTGCTACTTTGTGGTGTGCTTTTAATCCTATCAGTGACTTCACCCACGTTACTATACTTTTTGTGCCAACACATAGGATTCACATGCGTGTCAGTGTAAGTGGTCAACTAACCATGCTGCGCTGAGCCTCAACTACTCACTCTGGCCGAAATCGCTCAACCCAGTGCCTAAGGAAGTGTGACGTCATAGTGATGTCACCCACGTTACTATATTCTTTTCTTTTTTTTTTTGCGATGCCACTTTGGATTCACGTGCGAGTGAGCGCAAGTGGTCGACCAACCCTGCTACGCTAGGGCCCGGGTTGCAGGCACACTCAACTCTCAACCGTCCGATTTCAACAAGATTTCTAGCCTATGATCCAAATTTGTTCAACAAAAAAAAATTAAAAAATTTGAAGAAAAAAATAATAATAATTGTAACTCAAGCGGTTAATAATGTATCATTACATTAAATTATCTTTTCGTTTCTGTGATATATCAATATCGCTAGTGTGAAGCCAAAAATAATCACAAGGCGACATGTGGATTTTTGGGTTAAAAGGACAAAATTACCCTTGAGGAACACCAGGATTCCTACACGCTAACAGTGAGCAATCATCCCTCAACCAATTCGAATTTGACAATAAAAAACCCTAGACTCCAGCAGCAAAGCCCACATCGCCACCGCTGTCACGTCCTCGGAGGAAGCCAAACTCCAAACCGAGAAAGTAGAGACCAGATCTAATTCTCCTTCACGAGCCCTTGCAAATATATACAAACAAAGTATCATACGGGTAGAGGGTGAGGCTAAGGGGAGTATGTAAAATATCCAACACTTAGCCTTGATGAGGATACAACATATGTATGACATTTGGGGGGTGGGGAGTGAAGGAATGAAGTGGATTTGGTATCCTATTCTTGATTGGAGCCCGCCTATCCGAATACATGGTAGGGTGCTGGGATGTAGCATCACAACTAAGGAGGAGGGAGGACAACAAGTTAAAAGACAGAAAGCAGTAAAAGTAGCCAAAAGATGCCGGATAAAGAGCAAGAAGCCTAGATCTGAGACAAGCTCAGGGGATAGTAAGCTTAGGGAAAACTAAGATAAACTCAGAGAGAATAGGGAATAAAACAAAAGAAAGAAACTGGAAAAATGAGAGGAAGAGATAGATGTAGGAAGGGGGATGGAGCAGAGGAAGTGAGGGGGGAGGAAAAGAAGAAAAGGGCAAAGGAGGGAAGGAGAGAAGGAGGGGAGGAGGAGGGAAGAAGGAGACCGGAAAAAAATGAGGAAGTAGTGAGTTGCCGCCTACCTCAAGCAAGAGCAAGGGGCGGCGGCTGAAAGTTGAAGCTGGAGAAGAGGTTTCAATTTGGGATTTTAGAGAGAGAAACTATGAGAGAGGGAGAAAACGCATCAATGGAAAGATATGTCAATGGCCAGAAATTCAACTGCCAGCAGTAGGTTTTTCTAGCTAATGTGTGTGAAATGGTTTGAACATCTCTTCAAATGCTAAATTAATTTGACAACAGTGGCCAGCATATCATAAGGTCAGGAAGCTCTGATGAACTGTAATTTATGTTGTCATTCCCCAATTGTTTGCATTTGAACTTAATTATTCCTTTGGTCGGTTTTGTTTGAAGCATAAACATTTCTTAATCTAAAAAATAATCTAGTTTTTAACCTGCAACAACCATGTTCTACATCAGTTCATCCAAAACAAAATGAAAAAAAAAAGTATTTTTCTTCAAACCAACCACTAATGGGCCTATCAGTATATAAAAAACTTGCACCATCCATGATTATTGAAGAAGTTGAATTAACTATTTAATTAATCATATTCCAAAGCAAAATAGGAGCTCAAGACCAATTATTAAAAAAAATTAAACTTTTGAATATAGGTGACTAGATAAGGAAAGGAATAGGAGACAAGGGTATATAATTATTTTCTAACTAGCATAAACATATGTGGCATGCATCATTGACCTATTCATAATTATTATAAATATTTCATTGATTATGTTTAAGAAACAAAAAATGGCCATAGATATATGGTTAATTAGTAAAGTTTTTATTGACCTTTGCCTAAATAACTTTTTATTTTTTATTTTTAACAAACGATATTATATACACTAAGAGGAATGGGGTGGGTTAAGTTTCATAATGGGCTAGCAATAATGTGGTTCAAATTCACTTTTGGCGAGAATCGAACCTAAGACATCTCACTTACAAGTGAAGAAGAATACCGCTAGACAATAGTACTAAGTGGCGCCTAAATAACCTTTTAGAAAACCATTCAAATTAAAATCCAAAAAGAATTTTATTTAAACTCTAAAATCTAAAAGCCCATTTTTCAACTATAATAATAATAAAAATTTAGACTAACTTATGAGTAGTCATGTTTCTACATCGAAATCTACAGTTGAATACATTTTTGAAAGGGTAATGTTAGGGAGAATAAATTTCTAAACCAATTTTGTAAACCAAATGATGTGGATGTTGATGATTGAATTATTACTTAAGTGTTAATGAGTATGGTTATTTCTTATTGGTGACAAATCATTTAGTTTAAAATTTTGGCCTCCCTAACATTATCCATCTTGAAATAATTGTGAATTGCAAACAGATATTCAACACAGAAGCTCAAAGTTAAATCCTTGGATATTGAATCTTGAATACCTTAGCTCAAAATGTTTGAACTTGTAAATGCTAAATCGTACGACTGTCGTTTTTGGACATATGTAATCACAATTTACCAACATTCCACAAAATCAGTCAAGATTAAAGGTTGGTTTGGGATTGTGGTTCTTTAAAAAAAAAAAAAAATGTTTATTAAAAAATCTTGAACATCAAATGTGTTTGGTGTTAAAAAAAAAAAAAACAAAAAAAATTTGTTGTCAATGACAATAAAAATAAACATAGAAAAGCAGAAGCAGGGTACCATGCTTCTAAGAAATTTTTTTCTTTCTTTCAAAACATAGTAATTAGTGCTCATTTAATGAAATTTTCATATAACAAGTATACCCCACATATTTTACAAAATATACCCCCACTTATTTTACAAAATTACAATCATTGGTCCTACGTTATTCTCTTTTCTCTTTGACAATTATTAGATCACATTAAATACCATATTTTTTTTAGTCATTTAACATATTCACAGGAATTTATATAAAAGTTTACCAAACACTCAGATGTTTTTTTTTTCTTTTTTTGCTAAAAGTACATTTACAAAAAAAAAAAATAGTTTACGAAACACTCAACAATTTTTTTTACGGCTGTTTATTCTCACAGCACAGCATAATCATTTTTTTTAAAGCACATCAATACCAATCTAGCCCTAATTAGAAAATGTAATGGGTAACTAGCGCGTGAGATTTGGTGTGAAGAAATTATCATTTTCAGTAACAATGGTGTATTAATCTTATATCAACAACACAACAATGACATAATAGCCACATAATAAAAATTAATCATTTTTGTGACCCTATGTTACAATATATTATTGTAGTTAATTGCCAAATATAATTTATTGATGTTCATCTGAGTATAATTGTTAGTCCCATTGATTTCACCAATAATGCACAAGAAACGCAATATTTGTGTCCTTTATTCAGTTAGCGTGATACTATAACTTGCCTTTTTAATCTTTTATTTACACCTCATAATTTTTTACTGTTGAATCAAATAAATTAAAAATAATCCACTTACAAAAACTGTTAAAAGTAAAAAATAAAAAAATTGTGAACTGTTGTAAAATCGACGATGTGTGTACAGTGGAATAAATAAAATAAGACACAAAATTTACGAGGTTCCTCTACAGTCAGTGTGACTGGAGTACGTCCTCGGGCAGCAGTGGTGCTTTCATTATAATTTGAATAACAGGAGTACAAAAATAACTCTATGTATTCTCTCCTCTCCTTTTTTCTTCCTCTCTTTCTTTCTCTTTCTTTCTCTTTCTTTCTCTGCTCTATATTGAAAGCATACGGAGTGCTCTATTTATAGAGTAACTCCAAGCACACATCTTTGACAATATAACTTCCTTCACCTCCCAAGTCAAGATTAATTTTATGGGCATTGAAAACTTCTATCAATGTTGAAAACTTCTGTCAAAGTACTGTGGGCATTCATTACCCACCAGACTTTTCAACATGAACAACACCACAAATTCAGTTGTCGTAATCTTCGAGTCGAGTCGTTGATATGTTTGCAAGCATAGAAATGTTCTTCCGTTACGAGCTTTTGTCATGAAGAAGAAGCCACAAGCACTTTTTTATGACTTTTGCAGACAGAAGATTGCTTGTTTATCCGTGCAAGTACCAAATGAAACTTCGAAATTCCGAGTGGCCTTCCACTTCCTAATTATCTCACGCGCTTGAGTAGCCCACCACCTCACCTCAGCTGCCAATAGTGGGTGTGATGCCATTTTCAATCAAACACACGATGAACATCTCTTAGGCGTCAAAGACATGCACCCAATATGAGTTGCGACAAAATATGTCATTTCAATGTTTAACAAATTCAATGATCAATTGATTAATTAAATAGCAAATTTCTATGCCAAACTTGTTCAGTTAGTACTACGATTTAATAGTATTCATCTTCACTTATAAGTGAGAGGTTTTAGGTTTGATTCTCGTTAAATGAATAAACTATCATTTATAAAAAGTTAAAAAATAAATAATAAAAAAAAGTATACGTGGTTTTAGTAGCATGTACATTCAGGAAACCACTACAACTTTATGAAATTAAATGATCCAACTTCGTCACTTGATCATTACCCATTTTCACTTATCCGAGGAAGAACTGATAATTACCTATGTGAAGAAAAATTTTGATTGAAGAGACTACATATGTATGTTATAGCAGTAAAACACGTATTAAAAACTGTTGCTTAGTATTACGTCTAAGAATTTTTATTACATGTAATATATTTTACTCTTGTGGATAGTGAGTTTAATATCAAAATATTATATATGTCAAGCCAGCTTAGTGATGTAGAATAAATAGCTGAGTAGATTGAAGACGAAATGAACTGAAGGAAAACAAAAGGAACAATGGAAATTTACACATTTGGCGTCCGAACTCCATTCACGGCCCATGAATTTCAGCCATCTGAGGTCGTACCGCATTTTAAAGTTTGGAATAAAAATCATACCTTTCGTCTTTCCATATGATTAATGTTTTGTATTTCCTAAGACCTCCTAAGAACTTCCCAAGGTATGATTAAGTCTATTTAAGCTCTATGGCTCCCAATGTAATTCATCAATTTAGAATTAATCAATTACCCTTTTGGATTTTCTCACAAACTCTAGTGCACTTCAAAAAACTTTGTTCTTCCAGGACATACGTTTGTAACACTCTAAACTTGTGTTGTGTCACTTAGCCCAGATCCTACAACTGTAAATATTGTTGTATTACAAAGAAATGACCCACACGATTACAATGCACGCTAGTAACTATATTCAAAAGATTTGAATAACATTTACTTTGAAGGAATAATTTAATGATCTTGAGAACTGTATAGCATGTCACCTAGTACTACGGTCTAGGGGTACCCTACTTCACACATGGTGAGAGATCTTAGATTTGAATCTCGTGAATTATGAATTCGACACCAATTCATTTCTTCCACTCCTTAGTGTAAATATGTCGTTGTATTAAAACAGTAACCACATAAAATAAACTCTCTGATTGTTTTATATAAAAATATTGCATGTATATCTAAATCACGTCATTTATGTAGGTGAATTCAATTGGAATTTTGAGAGATTTTAATTCTTTTTACAAATCTAGGAGTTTTCAACCAAAATTTTAAGTGATTTTAAGAAAGTTTAAGTGTATCCAATCAAGATTTTAAAAGTGTTCATAACATTCCAAGTTTCAATTAGAAATTGATTTTAAATGACTTTAAAAAGTTGTGGAATTCGAGGGAATTAGAGAGATTTAAGCATTTCGTCATGTATATCTAAATCACGTCATTTATGTAGGTGAATTCAATTGGAATTTTGTGAGATTTTAATTCTTTTTACAAATCTAGGAATATTCAACCAAAATTTTAAGTGATTTTAAGAAAGTTTAAGTGTATCCAATCAAGGTTTTAAAAGTGTTCATAACATTCCAAGTTTCAATTGATTTTAAATGACTTTAAAAAGTTGTGGAATTCAAGGGAATTAGAGAGATTTCGTCATATATTTTAAACATTCACAAATCTGACCTTTTGCCCTTGAGAATTTGAGGTAATTCATTGAAAATTTTACATGAAATCTCTAGAAATATGTTAAACTCCATCAAAATTTGTGGATATATAAATCATTAAAATCTCTTAAAATCTCAATCGAATAGATTAATAAATTATATTTTGATGGAAAGATTTGAAATACACACCATGTGTGACTTGATATTGCACAAACTACAGTGTTTGACACCTCACAATAATACTTTAATGAATCTGATTGGCTAATTGTAGATTAGAGCTTACAAAATTTGGCTAATTGTGGGTTTTGTTGGATATGGTGTTGTCCGAAGTCTATTTCTATTCATATTTTTTTAAAATTCCATTTTTTTTCCTATAACTTCTATTTTACAAAATTTGTTTCATATATATTTTTTTTAAATTCTATTTTTTTCCTATAACTTCCTAAGACCATCTCCAATGGTTGGGCTAAAAGTCAAATTTTTTAGCCCGAAAAATTTAGCTTTTAGCCCAAAAATAGCTTTTCTACTCCAACCATTCTACCCTAAAATTTTAGCCCGGGATTATTAAAGAATGAATTTAGGCTATTTGTTTTGTTAAATTAAATTTTTTTTAAAAAAAAATATGTAGACTATCGTAAATTAATTTTATGAACATTTTGATCTAAAAAAATTTAAATTCCGATAAATATTGGCTAGAGTCCACCCCGATTTCTGGGCTAAATTTCGGGGAGAATTTGGCATTGGTTTAGCATTTAGCATTTAGCTCAAAAGTTCCCCTTGGGTTGGAGTGCGTTTGGGGGGAAATTTTGGGGGGTAATTTGGCTTTTAGTCCACCATTGGAGTTGGTCTAAGCCATTATACAACATTAAATTAAATTAAGTAACATGAAACAACATTAAACAATATGAAACAACATTAAATAACATTAACCAACATAAAAATTATACAACATAAAAAAAAAAACATTTAACAACATGAAACTTAAACAACATTTTTAAAAACATTTAACAACATCAAACTTAAACGCATATTCCATGCTAATGTCACTTAGCCGTTGGATTTGAATTTAAGTTGTAATTTTTAAATAATAAATTATGTTTGGCCCTATGGCCCTCTGTTGGAGATGGAGGCAAATATGGCCATATACTATTCATTAAAATATTAATTTCTTGGAGGGTCAGAGGGCTAAAACGAGCCCTCTGGCCAGCCTTTGGTTGGAGAAGGACTTAGGGGGACTTGGGAGATCAACGGAAGGGGAAGGGTTTTTCAGCATGGCAGTGCCGACGTCCGCATTTTGTTGCAATTTGAGTGGATTGTAAATCTTTCTAATTTCAATTTTGTAATTGTTGTGATTTAAAATTCTTTTATACCAAACAAGTTTTTGGATTTTGTGAAAAATTATTCTTGAGACATGGTTTTAAGAAGTGATGAATTTTTTTTCTAGTAAGATAACAAACGGCCGTTACGGTCCTAATTGATTTCCAATTTTGATAAAAAAAAAATCAGAAATAATCTTTAGAGCGTTTCATCGTACTTTGATGAGAAATCTTAATTACTAAGAAGGAAATATAAGGAAAGAAAAAGAAAGAAATTTCAGTGGACAATCCAGGTAGGGTAAATTCCGAAATCAAATGTGTGCAATAAATGGTACAGAGAGTCCGGAGTCACAAAAGACTCATAGAACAATGTTGATGACATTAATGCATCGTTACCTTGAAATCTAAGTAGTAACTACACATCACACGCACATTGCACTTACCCCTCTTATTAGTAATACACCACACACCATTCATTCAATAAATTCACACTTCCGACTCGTGTGCAAGAGCCAACTTTGTTCTTCAAATTCGTTCAAAGTTGTAGAGTCGGAACGAGAGAGACATTCACAAGCAAATATAATTTTGTTGATGGTAAATTAAATTCATGTAAACTCTTGCAAACATTTCCGAAAAAAAAAAAGTGTTAATACATCTCATTACAAGTAAGATCATCTCCAAAGAGATATCAAATATACCAAATATAATTGAAAGACATTTAGGTGTTCTCCAATGGATATATCATATATGATGTGGCATATGAGTCATTTAACTCTTTGCTTTCCAACTGCCTTTTTTGACAACAAACAAAGAAGGAGTCAAATATATTTAATTAAATTTTTTAATACATGGGTCCCATTAACAACCAATACACTAAAAACTACAATTATTTTTTAATAGTTAATGTAACTCTAGGCCTAATAAAATAATAAAATAAATATTTGACACATCCATTAGAAAAGAGAAGAATTTAACACTTGTAAATTTACCACATCAACTATCAAATAAAATTTTAACATATTATATTTGACATCTCCTTTAAAAATTATGTAAGTTTTAGCTTTCACGCAATCGGACGGTTTTACCAAAATAAGCGCTTGTACTTCACTCGCCTTTCGGATAAGAAAACCTCTTAGTTAGTCGTCGGCCTGTCTCCCTGGATATAATATGCATTATACACACCTCAACTCTCTCTCACTCTCTCTCTCTCTAAAACAATGGCTTGTCCAAGTCCACTACAGTACTTTTCACTGAAACCCAAAAGAGCCAACCTTTATTACATGACGTTAGCCGCAGTCCTCTGCACGCTCTGCTACCTCGTCGGAATTTGGCAGCACTCATCCGGCGGCGCCGTCATCACCGCCCCTGTCTCCGCCGTCGCCTCATGTCCTCCAATCACCATAAACAAAACAATCCATCTCGACTTCAAAGCCCACCACACCGCTGACGACCTCCCCCTACCTCCCGCGGCGGCGCGTGTGGATCACCTGCCGCCTTGCAACGCCAAGCTCAGCGATTACACACCGTGCGAGGACCTCACTAGGTCGCTGAAGTTCGACAGGAAGAGGTTGGTGTACAGGGAGAGGCATTGCCCGGAGAAGGAGGAGCTCCTCAAGTGCCGAATTCCGGCACCGCACGGGTACAAGGTGCCGCTTCGGTGGCCAGAGAGCCGGGACTCGGTTTGGTATGCGAACGTGCCGCATAAGGAGTTGACCGTGGAGAAGAAGAAGCAAAATTGGGTTCACTACGACGGGGACCGGTTTAGATTCCCTGGTGGCGGGACCATGTTTCCTCGCGGTGCTGATGCTTATATCGACGACATCGGAAAGTTGATTAATCTCAGAGATGGGTCTGTACGGACCGCCATTGATACCGGTTGCGGGGTAAGTAAAAGTTTTTTCGTTTTTTATATTTTTATTTCAGTTTAAAAGGTGATCATGAGTTTGGTAATTGGTAGGTTGGTTCTTTGTCAAAGAGTACGATAGTGGCAGGATGTCAAATAATTTGACAAGAAAACATTATCATTATTTCTTAAATCCTTCTATTTTTTGTTTTGTGAGATAATCGAGATCTTACGTTTATTTCTTTGGATATATGTGTTTCTAGTTATCTAACAAGAAAACGCTTAGCATGCGCACTCTATTGTGTGTGCTTCAATTATGGGTGTGTTTATGCTGCATAATTTGTCCGAATTGTCATGTGCCAACCGGAATGGCCCAATCGGCCAATGTGTGACTTAAATTCTTAGTCTTTGTTTTTTTTTCCTTCTTGATTGAAAATTGTTTGAGTGGTGAGAAAGTATGCGTGTAAATGGCGCTACGGTTTGATGGGATTTGTCTGTCATTTGCTTCCTCTTTTTTTTTTTTTTTTTTTTTTTTTTTTTTTTTTTTTTTTTTTTTTTTTTTTTTTTTTTTTTTCGAGTGCTTTCTTTTGTTTTTGAGTAAATCGAGTAGTAATTCAAGGAAATCCCAAAGAAGAAAACTAAAGAAAAAAAACAAAAAACAAAAAAATTAGTTACTAGTTTCGTCACAACAGTCTATCATTTCAAGGGCTAAAAAGACTCACGTAGACATTCCCTAACTACCTTTGTGTGATTCCCCCTTGATGGGAGAAACTTAATACTCAAAAAAGAAGCAAAGGAAAGTTACAGCTCAGTTTTTATAAAATTAGAAGAAAAAACCATTTTAACAATATTGATTCTAATTGTCTTCGATAAAAATAAAAAAAAAATATTTATTCTAATTGTCTAAATAGAGGCAGATAAGGTTGAGTCGTCTTTGTGGACCCAGAAAAGTAAGTTTTAGAAAAACATCAAAATTAAATGTTTTTCTGTTTGGCACGTGATAAAAGAAAGAAATTAGCAAAAATCTGGGTTGGTAGGGTGGTGGGTAGAATTACCCCACATTATTTTGGGAAAAATGGTTTTTGAAAATCATGTACTCCAGCTTGTCCTAATTAAACAATTTCTAGTAAAAATTAGACAATGGATGAAAATAACTTGAAAATATATTTTCTATATGTTCTCTCCCTTGGCACTGAAGTAAAGTGGTTCATAAAAGATATGGATGAACAAGACGTTTATATTACTCTTAATTATGATTGACATGTGGGAAAGCAATTATATATATCTTGCAATGTACTTATTTATAATGTTAATCACTTAATCTTCTTTTAATCCTAAATTAAATGTTGGGATGTTAAAAAATTACTTGTTTTTTTTTTGGCTGAACAAATGATATTATCTACACTAAGAGGGAGGGGGTAGATTTAGCCTCACAATAGGCTAGCAATTGGAGAAAATTGAACCTAAGACCTCTCCCTTACAAGTGAAGAGGAATACCACTAGACAGTAGTACTAAGTGACAAAAAATTATTTGTTGATGAAAAGAATATTTGTTGATAGGGTTGCCAACCGTCGTCAATTATACTTGCTATTCTCTTAAGTCAATAACGTTTATTTAATGGAAAGTGTTATTTATAAAGATAAGTTAGAAAAGTTAATTGCCCGTTTGGTAACTTGTTCATATTTCTTTAATATGCCATGTTCAATGGTGTATTCATGTAACGAGAGACAAAAACAAAACAATATGTAACTGATTGAAACGAAGATTTGTTCGTGCAAACGGGATAAAATTAAATTGAACAACTCAAGCTAAAACTCATTAAAATTTGTCCCTCTTTATTATAATGTCATTAAACATTAAGAAAGCTTTGATTTTCTCCTTTATCATGTGAAATTCCAAGGTCAAAATGTTCATACTTTGCCACTTAGCATTATGGTCTAGTAGTCTTCCTCTTTACTTGTAAGTGAGAGGTCTTAGGTTCGATTCTCGCCAAATGCGAGTTTGAACCACGTTATTGTTATTGTAAGGCTAAGTCCACCATCTTCCTTTTAGTGTAGATAATATTGTTTTTTTTTTTAAAAAAAAAAAGAAAAACGTTCATATTTCAAGTAATATTTGTATTTGTTCTTATTATTTTTGTTTCAGGTTGCAAGTTGGGGAGCTTACCTTTTGTCCAGGGACATCCTAACAGTGTCATTTGCACCAAGAGACACCCATGAAGCACAAGTTCAATTTGCTCTTGAAAGAGGAGTCCCTGCATTGATTGGCATTCTTGCTTCCAAAAGACTTCCTTACCCCTCTAGAGCTTTTGACATGGCTCACTGCTCTCGTTGCCTCATTCCCTGGGGCCAATATGGTAAAATCGCTGTGAATCCTAATCAACTTTAGGTTAAACATTTTCTTCTGCTCTATTAGATATGGTGCTTGAAGATGTTTATTTAACTTGGGATTTTGATTATATATGCAGATGGGCTTTACTTAATTGAAGTTGATCGAGTTTTACGCCCCGGCGGGTATTGGATTCTTTCCGGTCCACCAATAAACTGGGAGAATCACTGGAAAGGATGGGAAAGAACAGCTGAAGATCTTAGAGCTGAGCAGACTATGATCGAGAATGTAGCAAAAAGCTTGTGTTGGAAGAAACTGAAGCAGAAGGGTGATCTTGCAATTTGGCAAAAAACCACTAACCATGTCCACTGTAAGATGAACAGAAAGGTCTTCAAGAAACCATCATTCTGTCAAGCTCGAGATCCCGACATTGCATGGTAATGTGCTTTTCCTTCTTAAATTATTTATTCTTCAGCTTTTGAATCTCTTTTTTTTGGGTGTAAAATTTTGGTTTAGTGGTTTAGAACTTTGTTTTACCCTTGTGGGATTTGTGAAGAGATCAGAAACGAGAATTCGTCTAACTGTTGAATAAGGTTAAAGAAGGTAGAGTTTGGCATTGATACCAAAACCAATCAGATAGCAAAGGCAGGCAGAGTGAAGAATCAGAATCAGTGTTAGTTAAACTGTCAAGTCCAACCATGAACCTTACAAACACCATGACCTCTCCGCAGGACCACCCTACTGTTGTCTTTTTGCTACCTATTTTGTTCTTTACTCAATGTTCGTTCAGCTGCCAAGATTGAAAAATCTGTTAAAAAGACTTGAGTGGAATAAATAATTATATGATCGATATTGGAACACAGTCAGTGATATAATCAGTTTTCCTATGGTACCGAAACATATTCATGTCATGTAATCACTTTTGATGATATTGTTGTTAGATTATGTGTTTTGGTTGATTATCAAGTACAAATGATGAAATTGTTGTTGAATTAGATATATTTGGTGCATTATTTTTACACTTCATAAGGGGTTACGCCTCAATGCTACGCCTTCCCTTCACATAGCAGTAGATAAAACGGCTTGCATATGCCTCAATGACTATATTATAACATGTCAGTTAATTATATCATGTGACTGTTTCAATACCATATATTCTTTTTCTCCATTTTACTCAACACCCTTGCCTTTTTTTTTCCTTTTTGGTAGGTATACTAAAATGGAGGACTGTTTGACTCCACTTCCTGGAGTGAACAACATAAAGGAAATTGCAGGAGGGGAATTGAGTAAATGGCCAAAGAGGCTAAACTCAGTCCCTCCAAGAATCAGCAGTGGGAGTTTGACAGGAGTCACAGCTCAGACATTCAGAGAAAACACAGAGCTATGGAATAAAAGAGTAGCATATTACAAGACCATGGATTATCAGTTGGCGGAACCCGGGAGGTACCGGAATCTGCTCGATATGAACGCTTACTTGGGCGGCTTTGCAGCTGCACTTGTTCATGACCCTGTGTGGGTTATGAACATTGTCCCTGTTGAGGCGGAGGTTAACACCCTTGGAGCCATTTATGAACGAGGATTGATTGGAACTTATCAGAATTGGTATGCTCTTTCCCTCCTAACGATAAAGTTATTTGAACCACATTTACTAACCATGCTACGAACCACGTCTCTGATCGAGGTGGAACCTACGTATACAAGTGGATTTCACGTCAATTAGAAATATGCTAATGACTTTTGTTGCCTGGCAGGTGTGAGGCCATGTCTACTTACCCAAGAACCTATGACTTCATCCACTCTGATTCAGTTTTTACCCTCTACAAGGACAGGTGACTCCTCAGCCTTACATGAACATTGATAAAGTTTGATATGATTTCAACAATTACGCTAGCTCACAAATTAGATGACTATCTTGATATGTATAGTGCTTGTCTTTGATGCATGTGGATCCCACAATGCATTATATACGTACATTCGCACACACGTAGATGACTGTTTTGATACATGTAGTGATTGTCTTGGATCAGTCATGCACGCACAAACGGCCAATAGTCCCTTTCAAGATCCTTAAAGCATTTACTAACTAGCACATGATTCATTTGCGTTGTAGATGTGAAGTGGAAGATATTCTTTTAGAAATGGATAGGATTTTAAGGCCAGAAGGAAGTATAATCTTCCGTGACGACGTGGACGTGTTGGTGAAAGTCAAGAGCATCATGGATGCAATGCAATACGATGCCAGAATCGTTGACCATGAAGACGGATCCATAGAAAGAGAAAAGATTATGTTGGCGGTCAAACAGTATTGGACTGCGCCAGCTCCTGCCGAACAAGATGAAGGACAAAGCAAAACAGATTCATAGACCTCTAGGGCTTCCATTTTTTTCCAAATTATTCCAATTTTTATGTCGATAATTTTTAGAAATGTAATGATTTTGTCAGGCACCCGTGATTTGTTTTGTGGTGTGAAACTTGGATTGAATTCTATACCCATGAAAGAACGCAATTTCAAAGCAATTCTTTAGAAAACATGTTCTCATTTATCAGAAAACGTAGTTCAGCAACAAAACACGCCACAAGATAATCAAACATGTTCACTATGAAGTCGTCTCTCTGTAAGGCATGTGACAAGTAGAAGTTTAAATTACTTACACCGGCATTATCTTATCCTGCTGAATACATGTCACTTTCGTTTGCTTTACAGGGTTTGACGTGTATGGCAGGTTGTTTGAAACATTACCCCCTATGAGAAGGGTTACTAACGACATTAACGAAGTCACATCGGAAATTAAAGATGCAGCAATCAACCAGTTCAAATATACACTACCATCTGAGGGCATCGCCTGTGGTTTCAACCTTTCAGAGATGGAACTTACAAGGAAGAGGGCTTCTTGTTTATTCGTAAGGCCAAGTTCGCTCAATGTTAGTAAGCCGTCATCAACAGTAAAAGCACGCCGGGGATAAGACCTCACCTCTACATGAAATCATAACAACTCAATCAGAATACACAAAACCGCGGAGAAGTAGTTGTGCAGTCTCGCTTGCTTATAAACAAAAAGAACCAACCATTGCATGTCTACTGAAATAGTTCAATTAAAACAGCGCATGTGATTTAGAGTCAACGGAATTGTCCCTGTCGTAAATTACCAGATTCGGGTCAAGTTTCCCCATATAACATCCCGTGATCCATCACTAAAAAAAGGCAAATGCGGATGCCTTAACAGCTCGTTAATGCCCCAATCCGAAAACCAATTTAAAATGTTGTACTATTTTCTACTCTTTCTTTTTAATAATAAATTTCATCCAGTTTTGTCATCTAGTACTATGGTCTAGTGGTATTTTTCTTCACTTGGAAGTGAAAGGTCTTAGGTTCTAATCTCATGGATGACAAATTTGATGCCAAATTAGATTGCTCATTGTGTGGCTTAACCGAATTCTCCCTCCTCTTAGTGTAAAAATATCGATGTATTAAAAAAAATTAAATAAATTCATCCAACAATAAAGCCTTTTTTAACTAAGTGGGGTCGGCTGTAAGAATCTTAGAACGTCATTGCGCTTGGTTTTGTGTCACGTCTTCTATTAGATCCAAGTAGTCCAAGTCTTTTCTTAGAGTCTTTTCTAAAGTCTTCCCTCTACCCCTTCGGCCCTGAACGTCTGTTCCGTAACCTCATCTTCTAACCGGAGTGTCAATAAGTCTTCGTTTCACATGTCCAAACCATTGTAACCGATTTTCTCTCATCTTTCCTTCAATTTCGGCTACTCTTACTTTACCTCGGATATTCTCATTCCTAATCTTATCCTTTCTTATGTGCTCACACATCCAACGAAGCATTCTCATCTCTGCTACACCCATTTTATGTATGTGTTAATGCTTCACTGCCCAACATTCTGTGCCATTAAGCATTGCTGGCCTTATTACCGTTCTATAAAATTTTTCCTTGAGCTTCAGTGGCATACAACGGTCACACAACACGACGGATGCACTCTTCCACTTCATCCATCTAGCTTGTATTTTATGGTTGAGGTCTCCATCTAATTCTTCGTTCTTTTGCAAGATAGATTCTAGGTAACGAAAACAGTCACTCTTTGGTATTTCCTGATCTTCAATCCTCACCCCTGACTCATTTGAGCTTTCATTTGTACTAAACTTGCACTCCATATACTCAGTCTTTGACTGACTTAGGCGAAGACCTGTATATTACAACACTTATCTCCAAACATTAAGCTTTGCATTTGCTCATTCCTGAGTTTCATTTATTAACATTATATTGTCGGCGAGAAGCATACTCCAAGGAATATCATCTTGAATATGTCCCGTTGACTCATCAATTACCAATGCAAAAAGATAAGAACTTAAAGATGAGCCTTGATTTAACCCTATAGTTATGAGAAAGCTTTTGGGTTGTCCTTCATGAATTCTTATAGCAATCCTTGCTCCATCATACATATTTTTTATAGCTTGGATACATGTTACTCGTACTCCTTTATTCTCTAGAATCCTCAAAAGAATGTCTCTTAGGATCCTATCATGTGCTTTTTCTAAATCTATAAATTTCATCTCGTTTGCCTTGAAAAAAAACAGAAAGGAAAGAGGAATATTTACCACCTTGTAAGTTCCAGGTTTCACCTCTCTACCGACATCTATGAAGTCAAAGGGAACAAAAATTTTGGTCAGTTGAGACAAAAGAGGCAAGCTTTTAAATTTGAAAAGATTTTAAAATTGGACCTGAAGCTTGTTAGACTTGTGAAAGCGACGACTAAGGCGACTTCCATTTGGCATTGTTACAAGAAGAGTAGCAACAGTCTGATCATCTATTGCTGGTTCACAAGGAAGCGAATCACTTTTTGCAGCAACCCTACTCTCAAATTCCTGCCATCAGATTTTAGGGAAAAAAACTTATAATATTAAGCCGTTGAAAGATCAAAACGACAATCATTCCATCATAAACCTCAACCTAATTAACTAATACTTACAATTTGGGTCCGATATCTTAACTCTAAGTACTGGAAAACTACCAA
The DNA here is from genome assembly GCF_963583255.1 of Pyrus communis. NCBI lineage: Eukaryota > Viridiplantae > Streptophyta > Magnoliopsida > Rosales > Rosaceae > Pyrus > Pyrus communis. The sequence goes on along the minus strand of NC_084807.1, from coordinate 16,090,322 downwards.
ACAATAAAGGTAAAGAGGAATGCTGTGTAAATTGAGGGTGCAAAGACAGTCATGGAAGTCATTGGATTCTAATTCTACTTCCTTGATACAGTCATGGAACACATTGAAAACTACCAAACAAGTGTGAGTGGGTTTGAGACTACAAAAGCAATTGAGAAAAGAAACAAAATATTGAATCATTATTTTCCAATATAGTGGATTGCAGGATAATAATTTTGGATTTTTGTCGAATTAATGAACTGTTGGTTTCTTAAATTAATTTAATAGATTGGGACCATACAAGATCGATCGTGAAAGAAAAATAATAATAATGACGTTCGAGTCATATTCACTTTGAATGGCTTTGGGCAAAGCAATTGAGAAAACAAAGCCTAATTAAGCTTTAGTCAATGACACCCCAACATAATTGGATGTTGGGGCCAAAAATTAACAATGGGTCAAGAAATTCATGGAAACCCATAAAGGAATTGATGTCTTTTGCAAAATAAGGCCTTGCAACCATCAGACTACGGGTTGGGCTCGAGTAGGCTGCTGCTGGTAACCTAATATCCTACAAAACAAGTTGCAGGTTTGCTACAATCACGGAGTTGAGGAAAAACAACCTCATCGTGCGTCTGTAGGCTGTAGCAATGCACAGGTCGAGGGGAAAGTGCCCATCAGAGTGATCAGGTGTGCATGCCCGTCCAACAGAAGGGAAAGACTAGGCACTTAGCCTGGTTCTCAAGCGCAAAAAGCAAGCCTAGAGGCCTGCTAGGTCCAGCAACAGCTCGGCTCGGTTTGACTTAGCACTTGGGTATAAACGCAGGCCAACCAGCGGAGCGGCACCTAATGGGCAAAGGAACATTGAGGCTTTGAATTTGTAGAAGAACCTCCTCCATGAACCTTAAGTTCCTTAGCGTTAGACAAGAGTATGCTGATAATGTGTTGTAGACCTATTTAACTGAAGAATTAAAGAGAGGGAGAGAGGGGTGCGGCACACAGAGAAAGAGATTGATTTGGTGTATTCTGATGTGTGTTGTGCCTTTATTTATAATAGTAGAAAAAAGGTAAATTACATTTTACCCCCTTAGGTTTGGGGTCAATTTCAATTCTTTACAACATCTTTTAAACATTTCAATTTCATATATTTATTATCATTTTATTTTAATTTCATACATCCATTAGAAAATCTGTTAAGTATACTGTTAAGTGATGACACGGCAAATAAGGGGTCCCCATTTGTGCTGACATGGCTGCGACATTTGTGCCACATGGCTAAACACTTAATAAAAAATTTAAAAATTTAAAATAATTAATTAAAAAAAAGCCAAAACCCAGTTCGTCTTCCCCACCCGAGCACACCCCTAACCCAGAATCCCATTGCCCCACCCCTTCTCCCCACCCGAGCACACCCTCCTCCAAGTTCTTCGGCCATGCTGGCCTCATGTCCTTCATCTCCACTGTCCCCGATTCCCAACGTCCTAGTTCATCTCTGCCAGGCTGCCGTTGAGACTGTCCTCGGCGATGGTATGCTCTGACCGATTCCCAAGCTCTTTGGTGGAGCGTCCATTCCCGACGAGGCCTTCAATGCCAATGTTGATGGCGTCACTATCTCTATGGACATGTGGAGGTTTCGAGATCCGAGTCATAACTCTGGTTCCTCCTCCCGATTTGCCAGGGCCTCCTCGCCAAAACACAAGCGATCTGCAGCGGCCAACGAGTCCTCCACCAAGTTACTTTAGCTCTAGCAATACGCAGATTTAGATCTCTGGTTGACCCCGACCTCGTCTTTCAAACCCAAGCCATCCGACAACTGGGAACCCCGTCCATGAACTCAGATGAGTCCGGTGTGACCACGTGCTTCAAGAGTGGGTTCGAAGATCAACACCCATACTCTTACGTCGTTGGACCGGAGAAAAAGCTACTCAACTTGTTCCCCTGAGGAATTTTCCCTTCCGCCAATTTTTTGTTGATGAATCCGATGCGGCTATATGAAATTGAAATATGGGGTGGGCTTGGGTAGGGAGGACGAATTGGGTTTTTTAGATGAGAGGGGAGGTGAAGACAGTGGATGAGGGTGAGGGAATGAGATTTTGGGTTGGGGGTGTGCTTAGGGGGAGAGAAGGGGTGGTGAAGAAGAACTGGGTTTTGGCTTTTTTTTTTAAATTAATTATTTTAAAATTTAAAATTTTTATTAAGTGTTTAGCCACGTGGCACAAATGTGGCAGCCACGTCAGCACAAAGGGGACCCCTTATTTGCCACATCATCACTTAACGGTTTACTTAACAGATTTCTAACGGATGTATGAAATTGAAATAAAATGATAGTAAATGTATGAAATTGAAATGTTTTAAAGATGTTGTAAGGAATTGAAATCGACCCCAAACCTGAGGGGGTAAAATGTAATTTACCCTAGAAAAAAATAAATTCCTTACCCCTTTGGTATTACAACTGAATTAGGACACTATCTAAAGTATATAACACAATTGAAGTAGAATTTGCACAATCACATTCTTAACCTAATTAGAACTTCAACAAGATATATCTTTTACACTAAGGGGATGAAAAATTGGGCTGAGTCACATAATGAACAACTTATTTTGGCATCAAATTCATCATCTTTTTAGGTGATTTTGAATATAAGAATCACACCATATCCAGCCAATGAAATGGTTAATTGATTGTAATTTTAAAAAAATAATCACTAAATTTAATGTGTATATATATATATATATATATATATATATTTTAAAAGTAATGGAAGAGTGTATTGTTTAGATTTTAGGGTGCGTTCAGACTCCCATTACGTGTATGCTTCTTGCATCAAACTAGGTTCAAAGGCTCAAAAGCCTCGAACCAAAGCCCACAATAATTGCCCAATCAGAAAGCCCAGGAAAAGAAATAGTCGGGTCCCAAACGGCGTCGCTTCGTTCTCCTCCCTCGCTGCACAAACTTTTACAAAGAAAAGGGATGAGACGAGAGAGGGAGAGAGCAGCACTGTAGCATTACCTACAGAACGTACCAAAAAATTCCCCCAAATTTGTGCCGGATTTCGAGTTTTCCCAAATGGAAGGCGATGACGATACATCGGGACCAATGATCGACGATGAGATCTACGCCAACGGCGTCGATGGAGACAACGAGAAGCGGAGCCGACCCATCATGAGCAGCGAGCAACTCGACATCGAGGCCTACGCGAGCCTCTACAGCGGCCGCACCAAGATCATGCGCCTCCTTTTCATCGCCCAGAGGAGCCAGAGCAACGAGGCTATGGAGCTGGAAGCGCTCCGCATGGCCTACGACGAAATTAAGAAGGGGGAGAACACCCAGTTGCACAGGGAGGTCGTGCAGAAGATAGTCGGTCGATTGGGGCCGGAGTACGGAATGGACGTCGCTTGGTGCGACACTGTGGATAGGAGGGCCGAGCAGAAGAAGGAGAAGCTCGAGAACGAGCTCAATGCCTACAGGGTATGCCGTCCATACAACTCTCACATCTTTGTGGTTCTCTCTTTAATTTCTAGGGCTTATATGATTCAGTAGTATATAGGTTTTTTTTATTTTTTTTATTTTTTTTATTTTTTATTTTTTTGTGGTGGGTTTTGTTGTGTTTATTTAATTTTTCTTTAACTGTTCATGTTGATATACTTGATATGGTGTGCCCGTAGTCTGTTTGCTGGGTTTAATGATTTGTCATAGTTATCGTTTTCGGATTATGTTGTATATACAAACGAGGTTATGGATGAGATTTTCTATTCAGGATACAGGTAGTCATGGTCCTGTGGCTTGTATCTTAGGCAGTGTTGGGCAGCAAGGAAACAACTTGTTCACCCCTCGACTTTAGCTTTGCCTTCAGATGTTTTGGTGGATCAGTGAAAAGATGTTAAAGGGACCTAGTAGATGTTATTCTTTCGGGTATAGGAAAAGTAAAGGAGATGGTGTACTGCAGTTTTGTGCATGCAAATGAATATGGGGTTTTGATGTTTTGTAAATGGAAATGGACCGTGGTCATCGTTCTCGTCAACCTAGCGAAGCTGTCGGGTAATAATCAACTATGGGCTCAAAATGGAGGTTTCCAAATGCAACATTGTCAGTGGTTAATGCATGACAGATATTTTCAGACACATTTACCTATACGTGTTGCATGTTTTTCAACTGTTGATCCACTTAGAACTTCTTTTTTGTGTACTTATTATTGGGATCTAATGAGTTCTCATACACAATGATTAGGGTTCTGCTATATTGAGTTTTTGATGCTTATTGTATATATTTTTATAGTGGGAAAAACTTACATTTGGGATTTCTCTGTCTGAGGGTTGTTGTGCATATTTCCTTGCTTATGTTCCTAAATGGTGAAATAAGTGCAATTTATGTGATTGAATCTTCTTTGGCTCCCATTATGGCGTACCATGATCTCTCATTATTCATTCAAGTGCTTTTGTGCAGACAAATCTGATCAAAGAAAGCATAAGAATGGGTTACAATGATTTTGGAGATTTTTATTATGCTCATGGTCAACTTGGGGATGCTTTTAAAAGTTATGTTCGGACTCGTGATTATTGCACTACGTCAAAGCATATTGTTCACATGTGCATGAGTTCAACTCTGGTCAGCATCGAGATGGGTCAATTTACTCATGTCACAAGCTATATTACCAAAGCAGAGCAAATACCAGATGCCCTTGACCCTGTCACTGTGGCTAAACTTCGTTGTGCTGCTGGATTGGCTCACTTGGAATCTAAAAAATACAAACTTGCTGCTCGTAAGGTTGTGGATATTTCATTACTTTTTGTCTATCGTAATGCTTTTTTCTTTTTCTTGTTTTTTTTTTTTTTTTTTTTTTTTTAAATATATATTAAAATCATCTAGCTTTGTGCTTTAACATAAGAGCTTGTGAGTTTATGATTTTAATCAGTTAGGCATGTTGTGTTTGGTATGCTAATACAATTTACAAATACTGAGAAGGTCAATTAACAGTCAATTATTTCATGCGCTAAAGTTGTTTCAACTACAAACTAAAAGGATGTGAGTTAGCTAATGATGAATTAAGGTGCCTTGTGTGTGTATCGTATACCAGCAGGTTCAAATGCAGACTGTGAGGGAGTGTTTGAATGCTCAGTATTTGGTGTTCACACAATGAACTTTTTCGTGTATGTTTATATATTATTCAGTATTAATGGCATCTTTCATTTTATATCTTATATTCTGGATCATATTTAGTGTGCCTTTTGAGAACCTTCATAGTATAATTATTTCCTTACAGCTCTTTCAACTGTACTATGTCATTATTATTTTCCAATCTTATTTCAGTTGTAATTTATGTGTTCTTGTTGGGCAGAATTTATGACAAGATATTTCGATAATATTGAACTTATGCCTTCAAAATCAAAAGAAACAGTTTGACCTTTAAGTATTGCTAATTTAATTTTTCCTGGTTTTAAGATTGTCCCTGGTTCCCTAAATTTTATTTCTATCCTACATGAAGGGTGTTATTATATGCCCATTATTTAGTAAAATCAGTTGCAGTCTTTTGACAGTGTAGTAGTCTCTGTCTTCCCTTTATCTGTTGCTCTCGTGAGACATCTAATGTTTTAATCATGCTCATTCATTGTGACGTTACAGTTCCTGGAAACTGGGCCTGAATTAGGAAACCACTACAATGAAGTGATTGCTCCTCAAGATGTTGCAACATATGGTGGGCTTTGTGCACTTGCAACTTTTGACAGAATGGAGCTTAAGGCATATGTTCTTTCTTTCCTTTTAACCATCTCTCTTTGATTTTATGGTTTTTGTGGTTTAGACATAAAGCTTCTTTCTCAGTGAATGATTTTATATGACAGAACAAAGTTATAGACAACCTGAATTTCCGGAATTTTTTAGAGTTAGTACCTGAAGTCAGGGAGCTTATCAATGATTTCTACTCAAGGTAATCAATAGTGATGTTATCTTTTTAGTTGTTGCCTTGCTTCATCAGTGTGTCAATTTCGGCAATGGTGCTTCTACACAATGCATAAATGGTGGGGGAATTTCAAGTTATATAAACATTTATAGATTTAAATCATGTGAAGATCTTAAAATTATTTTTCTTTTTAAACCAATTTGTCAAGTGAGATTAGACATTACTTATTTGTACCATAATCCATCCTGTGGTTACTTTGAAATGACATGAGACCTTGCTTACTCATAGTTTCAATTGCAAAGATTGCCCGCTTTCCAATTCCTTGTTGGAAATGAATATAGAAGTTGAAGGTGCTTGTGCTTGTGCAATTGCGTTTACCCGTTGGCAGTGTCGAAGGCTTGTTATCTGATTGATGTTCAAATATTTCAGTTTCAGTAACATTCATTCGTTCTTCTTTTGTAGCCATTATGCTTCATGCCTGGATTACCTTGGGAATCTCAAAGCAAATTTGCTGCTTGACATCCATTTACATGATCACCTTGAGACACTCTATGGCCAGATCCGCCACAAGGCTCTCATCCAGTATACGCACCCCTTTGTGTCGGTGGATTTACATATGATGGCCAATGCTTTCAAAACTGATGTTGCAGGGCTTGAGAAAGAACTTGAAGCTTTGATCACTGACAACCAAGTCCAGGTGTGCTTTTCAATGCTAACTGCTGTATCTATTTGTATGGGATATTTACCTAGCTTGTAACTTACAAAATCTTGCTAACTCACTCCATGCCCATTTGTTAAATGGACCTCATATATATTGGTTCACTTAAGTGGGCCTTTACCTGATGTCCTAGGACTAGGCATGGCGTATGGAACCCAATCGGTTAACTGAGGTATTATGCATGATGAATCGGTTTTTGTGGTAGGGTTTGGGGCGGTGGGGTTGAAGTGAAACTTTAGATCGGTTGTTTTTCATGTGTAGTATTTTGTTCTTTATTGACCCAATACATGATGCCACTTCAGGCTAGAATTGACTCGCACAACAAAGTCCTCTATGCACGACATGCAGATCAAAGGAATGCAACTTTTCAACGGGTGCTACAGACAGGGAATGAGTTTGATCGGGATGTCAAGTCTATGCTCCTTAGGGTAAATCTTATAAAGCATGAGCACAATCTCAGGTCATCAAGGAAACACTGACTATTTTAGACAATGTGTTAATCTGGCAATCTGGCCAAGGTTTGGGTCTGCACTTTTTGTTTTTGACATTCATCAGCTTGGTTAAGTAGTACGGTCGAGCATTTGACACATTTAGAAAACCAGGGTGCAAATATATGCGATCTTTACCGATATTAGATGGTTGCTGTCTTGTATATTCGGATTTTGATTTTGATTAGGTTTTTAGTAGTTGCAGCATTGATTCTGATTATTGTGTCATCTGTAGCTGCTGCTTTTTTTCAGTTTCTTCTCCGTTGGACAATGTCAATATCGAATATTCAGATTGAATATTGAAGAAGGAATTGCATAAATTTTAATGCCCCAGTTTGAGTACTTATATGGTATTTGTACAGTCACAATGCGTGCCGTGGCAATGAAATAAGGATGTGAACATTATTACTCACGTCCTTATTTTATTGGTACTAGAGGCTACATTGTGGTTGTTTTTGTGCCATGTAACTTGTTCTCCTTGAGTTTAACCGTAGATTACTTACTAGGCCGTTGAGCCATCAGGTCCTCAAGTTTAACCGTAGATTACTTACTAGGCTGTTGCGCCATCAGGCCCGTCAGAGTTCGTCAAATTGGAGCTCTTTGAAAGCTTTTTGAAGTTGTACGGTGTTGGTTGCTGAGTTTACTTTTAGGCTTTAGACTTTACCGAAAGTTTTAATTACTCTAATACCGGTGATAAGTGAGGCAATATAAACTCAATCCTAGTTAGTAAATTCGCATGTTATACATGTATTTAGGAATTGCTTTGTAAAATATTTCGGCTTTACTTGTACTGCTCATTGATTATTTTTATTACAAAGAATATTTTACACTAATGCACACTAAAGATAAGGTGGAGTGTTTGAAATCAAAACGCTATGCGTTGAAAAGGATGCTGTAAACCCTAGGAAAACTCACCATTTTTTGCTGAAATTGTTTAATACAAATCTTTTACACGTATTTCCCTCAATTCGTTTTAATTGAATTCAAGCTATATTCTAAAATAATCTACACTAAGAGGAAGACGGAGGATTAAACTTGAGACATAGTGGGTTGAAGAGGAAGATTCTAAGGCCATCTCCAACGGATCAGGCCATAGGGCCATAGGCCATGTTTTGCTCAAAATAAGACAAAATCCAACTCCAATGGAGGGTTGGGCCAAAAAAGAGACCTAACAGGCCATTTGTTAGCATTTTGGCCATTCGGTTGGGCATTTTGAGCTAGCCAGCCAACCCGTTTGAGAGGCCCAAGCTGTCAGCAGCCCATTTGCTAGCTGACATCAGCTTGCTGTTGGTTTTCAATTTTTTTGTTTTTTTTAGGACAAAATTTTATTTGACATACCCGACCTGGATCAATCTTGAAGAAAGCTCAGGTTTCTTCATTTTTCAATCTTAGAAATTCTTTGTTTTCCCCAGATTTCTTGCTTTCTCGAGTATATGGACGAGTTCAAGAAGCTTCGGTGGTTTTTCAGTGAGTTTAGGTCGTGTTTGGAGGTGGAATAGTGGATGCCTGGGTTGTTCCAAGAGGGAGAAGATGAGTTGCAAAGGGAAAGCGATATGGGAGAGATGAGTGGGTAGAGAGGGAAAGGGAGAGATGTGAGGCGTGATAGAGAGGATGAGGGAGAGAGAGTTAAATAGGACAAAAGTAATGACGTTTCTAATAGATTAAAGGGAGTCTTAACGAAACACTCCTGGTCTATTCAATTTTAATGTTAAAGACATTTTTACTCTAAAAAGTCACTTCTGGTATTATTCACTTACAACACCTTTTTGTCATTTTGATTAAAACTCAAAGTTTTCAAGCTATTTTCATTAGTTTTTCTTAGATTAAATGAACAAGGTGGGGTTGTGGTGTGTGTGGGAGAGAGTGAATAGGTGGAGTGTGATGATGATGGCTAATATGAATGCATTGAGTGAGAAATTAAAACCCACCAAAGATAATTCTTTAATGCCCACAAATCCGAAGACTTATTCATTTAGCGACAAGTGACACTCAAAATATGTCTGGAAATTTTATTTTAATATGGTAGTTTAATTCAATTAACCAATAAAATTAAAGAATAAATGTAAAACAATAAATTATTGAGGGGGCTAAAAAATAGCTCCATTATGTTGGAGATGGTATATAAATATAGCCTGATACTGTTCAATAAAAAATAATTTCTTGTGAGGCTATAATCTAGACGGAAGCTAAACGTAGCTCCTTCGATTGGAGATAGAGTGGGCTAGAAGTCCAAAAGCCAAAAAATGACCTGATTTGTGTAAAAACTCATCTCCAACCGATGGTTGGGCCATAATTCTATAGAGTGGACATGTCATTATTTGGTCAAAAAGGCATCAGGCTAGCCAAATATAGCCCCCGTCTTAGCCTTTTTTTGGCGCCCAACTTCTCATTCGCAATAATTGATTCAAATTTAACAATTAGATTTGAAAATATTCAACGGTAATTTAATTAAATTAATCAATATTTAAAGTATAAACTTAAATTAATAAATAATTGAGGAACTATATTTAACCCTTTTAGTTAAGATGACCTAACAATAAAGACAATCCAACACTTGCTCACGCCTCTTTAAATACCACATAAAAAAATTCACATATTTTTAATATATGTTGACAGAATAAAGATATTAAATTTTTAAATAAACAAATATATTAAAAAGTTGTATAATCGTTGGATCCTCCAACCGTAGGGAATTGTGTTTTACTAATTATGACCTTAGCTAAGATGCCAGATGGCGGTACAGTGATTTGGTTTCATTCATTACATAATAAGCGTAAAAATAAGAATAATACGTAGATACTCATTAGTGAATACTCATATTTTTATTTGGTCAATTATATTTTAACACATGTTTTCTTGTTGAAAAAAAATAATAGACATTTTATTTAACTTTTGGAGAAATTACACATGAGGTGTATGAAATTGATAACAGGTGGATTATTCTACAATAAAAACTTTGAAACCAACAGTGTTGACTAGTCACACGTACTAGTCAACTAGGTACTAGTCACACGTACTAGTCAACTAGGTACAAATTGTCAGGTGCCCACAAGCATATAAACCGAACAAACTTATGAAGCTAAAAAAATGACAGTGTGATCTTCAATTATGTTTTAGCCTTGTTCTTGAGTTATGTTTACATGGTTAACAAAGTGTCAATACTAGCAAACCCTACAAAGTTTATCTCTAGCAGTGATTATATGATCATAAACAATGCTATGTAAAGTATCGAACACAAGGAAGTTTTTTGCCGGAAAAACCCACATTTGGGTTAAACAACCGAGGACTCTCTACTGAGTCCAATCCACTAGTGTAAACAAGGTTCATACAAAGACCACACAAGCTCAATTCCTAGATCCCTATCTATGGAGTAGCTTTAACTTTGTGCAACCTTTCCCTACATGAGATGAACTTCTTCGGTCTTCACAAAGTGGCAGCTCCTCCTGAGATATTCACCTTGTGGCACTGAGATCAACACTATCAATGATATGATATTATGATATGTTTATGAACTGAGGATTCAAACAACTAGTCAGGTTCTCCAGTCAAACAGTTGAAGAAGAACCGAACATGAATCCAAAATATTGGTCTATGAAGGATATGAAACTCAAGGTTTAGACCGAGAACTTAATACAAAACCATGAATACAATGCAACCCTAACATGCAATGATTGGGTATTTGTGCATGAGATGGTTTTGTGGCTAGGGTATTTGTGAATAATCTAGCCAACAACAAATGAAACCTTGAAACCTCTTTTAATGGAAGGGCTTGATGTTTTAGACTAAAGGAACAAAGAGACACGTGTCACAAGGCAATGAGACCTTTTCAAATCAAGGGTGAGAAATCCACGCACGGAAAAAGGTGTCAGTTGGCCTATGTGGGCTGTCTTAATTTGTGTGCCTAAACAACTGAACAGCAGAAGGAATTTCTGACTAGACAACAACGCTAAACAAAAGGAATCTGGAAAAAATAAGTTTGGTATGCATATGCAAGTGTAGAATCAAACATTTTGTAGTGAAGATGACTGGTGCTTTGACAAATTCAATTCTAGCAATAATCCTAGATCAGCATTATATCGTAACTCTAAATTATGAGTAAGTGTGGTAACATTTATAATTTTTGACAAGGGAAGCCAAACAATAAACTTAATACTTAACAATCTCCCCCTTTGGATTTCCTTGACAAAATAACCCCAAACCTATAACAAAATTCACACATCACTCACACTCAAGAAACCATGCAGTGACAAGAAAAGAGCAAATAACAACTCTTGCAGCAACACACATTTCTCGGCAAAAGACAAGTGAGATTGATCATGGGTTATTACAACATAATAAGCTCATCTTATAAATGATACCAACAAGTGCATGATCTTTAAATGAATATTCTAGTAACATATTTAAAACACATTTAAAATTTCTCCCCTATTTTGTCATGGTAAGACAAAGGAAGAAGGTGATAAACAAGTAAGCACAACAAATAGAAAGGAATTAACAATGAAGCACAACAAGTATCAAAGAAGGGACAATGCATCAAGGAATACTAAAACAGCCCAAAAGGTACTACTCTTAGTACTTAAAACATCAAATACCAAACAATTTAAGATAAAACCAAGCTAAGAGTAGCAAGGTTAATTGCAATAAGAGCCAAAAAGAAATGGAGATCTAACTTGTTCAACAAAACATTGTTCAAGAATTAAAATAAGAGAACTCCCCCATAACACTTGCTCTCATAAAAACTAAAAACCCTTAAAAGAACTCCCCTATCATCCTAGAACTCATCCGAATGTGATGAGTCATCTGAGTAGTTAGGAGATCCAGCAGGAATGGTGCCTTCAACAGAGGCATCTCTAGGGAATGTAACAGAACCAAAGCCTTTTTCATTGTCATCATTGGAATAGGTAAAACTGATGTGCTTGCTCTTTGAAGTAGGAGTGTATGAAAAATGCTGATGAACATTGATGGACACACCCTTCCTTTTAGCATCATAGATTGCAGCCATCTTGGCAGCAACGGCACTCGAATACTAGACGAGGTGGCAATGTGATAAGACAAGGAAGATGGATCCAAGAGACACTGATGGACAAGTTTTGGAAGACACAGAGATGGCTTGGGGGCAAAATATGGAGGATTCATGGAGGTTTGACTCTCAGACGGTTCGGAGAAAGAGTAACTGACAAAAGGAGAAGACGCTGATTGACTGACTAGAGATTTAAAATAAAAAAATTGTTTCCTAAGAGAGTTGATCTTGAACTCAATGTGTGCTATTTTTCTTTCTTGGGAAACATTTGGTGGTGGGGCCGATCTAGGACCATTCTGAGTAACAACACTCATTACATTGCTTAAGTTCATCAGATTTTTGTCAAGATCCTTAGTGGTTCCAGGACAAGGATGGATTGTAGAGCCTCTATGGTGAGTTCCAGAACATTTCAACTTAGACAAAACAAACTTAAAATCAGGAACCTAAAAGGAACATCATAATTAGTCAACATTGCGAACAACACTTTGGCAGACTCTAGGGTAGGATTACCATTGTTTGAAGACCTTAAGACATTTCTACATAGAAAATCAAACCAACTCTTATAGAATGGTTTGAGACAAGACTTGGACACTTGACCTTTAACTAGCGGAATAGACGAATCAACTTAAGCTTCACGATGGTAGGCTTTCATGTCATACTAACAAAGGCAGATGATGGGTTAAGTTCTAGAAACGTACAAATGATAGATGGGTCAAAGGGTACCAATATACCATGAACATACATAGGCCCACCAAACTCAGAAAAATTGGACTAAATATTAGAATAAAATTCTTGAACCATAGTTAGATTGAAATTGGGATGAGGAGAGTTTACCCTATATAACTTGTACTTTTCGATGAGGTTATCAAATTGGATATCATCAATCACGGGGAGATCATCCCAAATGATTCTTCGTTCATGCACAACTTTGCCAGCAGCCACCATTGTGGAAAAATTCTTGGCTCGAGCGGTAGAAAAAGCAAGAGCTTGATCCTTATATGCAACATTAAATGAGTTCTTCATAGTCTGAGACCGAGTAAAATGACGGGAGGGTTAACCACGGAAAGAACTTAAGTTTCCAGTCATGGGTTCCATTGATATGGTTCAAGATTTTGAAATGGAAGGAATGAATTCAGCCAAGGGCAAACGACACAAAATGAGGTAAGGTAAAAACCTAGATGGGTTAGAGAATGTTAAAACCTAGGACACTGTGAAGTAGTCTACGCATGATAAAACCAATGGATGAGATGCAATAGTTAAAAACAGACGGTGTAAAGACAAGAATACCCTTAATGAACCTTACCTTTATGATGAGACCACATGACTAGTTAGAATGTTGAAATTAATTACAACAAAACTAGTTAAGTGCATCAAGATGTAACCAAGGGAGAAGAAAATACACAAACATGAGAAAACAAGCTACAATTACAAACCTAATACCATTTGAGCTACAGCTAACTGGGAATTTCACAGAGAAAATCCAAGAATAGACATATTTAATAACCAAGCTTCCAACAATTTTGATAATAAATTTTTGACAAGGCAAGTACATTTGAAAAGAAACATGCAATGCAATACTTCAGAAACACAACTTTACGAACACACACAGATAGCACAACACAGATTAACACTTGTTCATACCACAACTTTGATGTGTCCAGATAAGGGAAAAGGATTCGTGATAGCTAATGAAAACTAAGTTTCATGCAACTAAGCGAAGATTTAATTCAAAAGCTGACCAAACTTTTAATAACCCATTGAGATTAAGACACAACCCTTACAACATAAATCGAGGCAATATCTAAACACAAAACTACTCACAATGAAGTACCCAGCCTAATAGAACTTTTAAGTTGGCAAAAGTGATATGGAGCACATGACCATTGATAGGATTGGTGAGAATTACATTTTGACAATCGAAGAAACATTTTGAGTCTTTCTTGAGACATGAAGATAGGAATTGAATGATCATGACATTGCATGAGAATACTTTTGAGAATTTTGGAATTTTCCCTTCTCCCCATTTTTTGAATTTTTTGAGAACTTTGCTTATGAGTGAAGGGATTGAAGCTCAGATATATGATTTTACTTTTAAGAGGGTCTGAGCACAATGAAAGACTAACTAGGTGGTGTTTTGCACTGGAAGAGACACTTAGCCCATTTTATAGAGAAGAATTGTCACTACACCTCAATCAAGACCAAAGTAAATCTAACTCTTAAGTCAACATGTGCTTTTGTCAAATGAGACAAAGAATTTTCATAGGCCATTTGCCATAACATGGAGAACCTTTGACATCACAGAGAAAGGATTAATCAAGGTATATAGACAAAATGTTAACAAGTGAGACAGTTAAGAAATGCACTAAGTGACACACACACATTTAACTAATGAGTTTATTGACAAGACAGAAACAAGCGCAGGAAGAGAAACGTGCAAAAGAAAAAAAAAATGGAAGCAATGCTACTCATCATGTTCAGTCAAAGGCACAAAAGTCAATAGACCATCGAAGATTTTTGTGTCTTGGATTTTCCAAAAGAGTTATGAGATACACTGCCAGTTGTTCCTCACATGGCCCTAAGTTTATATCAAAAACATTTATTCGCAAGAATCTTCTAAGAGCAAGATATTTGTTCCAAAGACACTTGGAGATTAAATATTTGACAACATTCATCCAAACAACTAGTGCATAACCATGATCAGAATGCACATCAAAAACCAATTAAGATTATCAAATTGAAGAACAAACCACAACGCAAAGATTTAATCAAACAAGGCACATGGAGAATTTGCATTCATAAGTGAGAGAGAAGCATACCTTGGTGCTGTAATACATCCAGCAACCAATATGAGGGGAAGATCACCACAAATCAGCAATGGAGATTGAATGTTCAAAATTTCATTCTTTTGACAACATGCTTTCGCAAAATCAGAGCAATACCTTCTTGTGTGAGATATAACAGGATGCATTCCCAAGATGCAAGGATCACACAAGTAGCATTCAGAGACGAAGACTTGTAATGTCCAAAGTGAGGAATCATCACACCTAGAGACAACAATTGTATAGCAATTTTCCTTTGATCTTGGAACTACCAACATGTTCTTCCCATGTTTATCAACAATTCTGCAACTCATCTTGGAAAAACAAACTTCATTAGCAACTTCATCACAGAGTTGACCAATATTAAGAAGACTAGTTGACAACCCAGTCACATAGCAATCATCTTCAAGCATAAGGAGTCCATGAATTTTCACCACTCATTTTCCAACAATCTCTGCCTTGTCTCATCCACCAAACTTAATCAGACCACTTTTGGATGGTATAAGAGACAAGAAAGTATTTTTGTCACCAGTCATGTGGTGAGAGCAACCACTGTCAAGATGCTAGGTGTCTGGCTTACAAAATGATGTTGGAACTTTGAGCAATAAAGCACTTATCAAACCCATGTTGAAAACCACCTAAACTTGACTTGACATTTCTTGAGCTAGATGAATTGACAATATTGGACATTCTGTAGACCTTAATAGTTAGACGATCAACCTGTTCCTTTAGATCATTTTTCCTTTCCAAATGTAGCTTTCTTCACCTAGGTCTAATGTGGCCAAGATCACCACAATGATGACATTTGGGAACAAAACTAGTCTTTGAAGAAGAGTCAACCAAAATAGATACAAAAGGAAGTTCCTAAAAAACATGTGAGTTGACACCCATGGAACTTGAACTGCTTTCATCACAAGCAATGACATTTATACCTTCAAATTGATTTCCAATGGACAATACTCTTTTTGATGAGTTAGCACCCATAGACAGACAACTTAACTTGTACGTGGCCTCATTCAATTCAGAAAACAGCTTCAAATTAGCTTATCGATACAATTCGTTGTTTTCCCGTTGCAAATGAATTTGTTGAAGTAGACTTTCATGTGATATCATTAAACTCTGCACATGATCTTCCAGAGAGGCGCTTAAGTCATCCCTTTCATCATCATCACCATAAAAAGAGTCTCTTTCATTCAGCATGCAAAGTTCAGTGATGTAGGACGTAGCGGACAGAAATGAATTAAAATGATAGATAGAAAGGATAGGTAGCATCCACTATCTCCTAGTGTGAGGAGGCCTGAAAACCCTATTAACTTTGGTTTTAGTAGCAGCCTACAATGTAGACACTAGAAAGAATAAAGCAGCAGATTCTTACAAAGAGAAAGGCATATAAAAACGAGTTTACAACTCAAATATCAATATGAGAATTCAAACAACTTCTCCCCTTCTTCTTTACAAATACAAGTATTTATAGTCTTACAACTTAAAGTGAAAAATATGAAAAGACATAAAAAATAAAAGTTACAATATAACTCCTAAAAAACTAAATGATTTCATAAAATGTCATTAACCTAGGAATTCCATAAGCCACGAATTTAAAGTTAGATACACGCATTATAACTCTAAAAAAAGCATGTATTATATTACAAAACTTAAATCCCAGCTGCCAGTAATTTTATGTAATAACACCTTTAGTCTTTGGCTTGCATCATTCTCGTGGGGTTGGAGAGAATTCGTCCTCGAATTTGGATCATCATTTGATTTGGAGCGATAAAATTGAACTCTGCCAGTCCAAACAAATAGATATTTAGAGCATTTAATATTGACTATTGAAGTGTGAAAAGCACCATTAATAGCATACCTCGCTACCTTGACATTCTCTTTCATTTGATTTATAATGTCAACCAAAACTTTGGAAATTTTGAAGTAGAAGACATCAACCCCAATTAAATCAACATATCCAGAAGTTTCCAATGAACTCATTAAATCATGAAACTCCAACTTCAAAAATTCTTTGTAATCAGCATTTTTAATAATTAGAGAAGATTCCATATCAACATTTCATTGAACCAAACAAGAACTTTGACAACAAACGTGATAAGTACCATATGGAGAACGATCAAACTTGGGAGGAAGATCAAGATTTATGAGACAATCACCTTAATAATTTTCACAACATATTGGACATGAACTATCCAAACAACGATCAAATATTGGAAGAAGGTCCAAATTAAGACCTTCATCTAATGGCATTTGCAACATGCTGAATATAGCGTCACCCTTGGATCGAGCTAACGCTCTAAAACCAACTGATGTAGGGCACATCGGACAAAAATGAATTAAAATGATAGATAGAATGGATAGGTAGCGTCCACTATCTCCTAGTGCGAGGAGAGGCTTGAAAACCTTATAAACTTTGATTCTAGTACCAGCCTACAACGTAGACACTAGAAAGAACAAAGCAGCATACTCTTACAAAGAGAAAGGCACATAAAAACAAGTTTGCAACTCAAATATCAATATGATAATTCAAACAACTTCTCCCCTTCTTCTTTACAAATACAAGTATTTATAGGCTTACAACTTAAAGTGAAAAATTATGAAAAGACATAAAAAAAATAAAGGCTTACAATATAACTCCTAAAAAACTAAATGATTTCATAAAATGTCATTAACCTAGGAATTCTATAAGCCACAAATTTAAAGCTAGATACATGCATTATAACTCTAAAAAATGCATGTGTTATATTATAAAACTTAAATCTCAGCTGTCAGTAATTTTATGTAATAACGCCTTTAGTCCTGGGCCTGCATCATTCAGCCTCTAACCGTATGATTTTGTCACTCAATTTTGCTCGACTAGTTGAATAAACTTAACCTCTTGTTGTAACAAAGACACATTTTTGGTAAGCTTAGTATTGTCCAATGCTGTTACACATATCTCATCAAACAAAGATTCATACAAGCTTGACAACTCCTGAGATGATGACTCATTAGCATCATCTAACACTTTATCATTTCCACTGGGGGAGGCTCCATCAACAAATGCAACACACACAACAATCTCTTCATCATCATCTGATGACTTGTTTGATGACACATAATCTGATCATCATTGTCACTCCAAGTAGTCATCATAGCCTTTTCACATTTCTGACCAAGAAGTTTGGTGTTGGCACATTTAACTGCATGGTGCCCACTTCCACCATATGCAAAAAGGGACAAGAAACTTTGGATAGACTTTTGTCTTTCTTTCCTGAAGAATCATTATATTTGTCACTAAAGAATAGTTTTCCACGATTGTTTGATAACCTCTTAGACCACTTGACATCCCTTATTTTGTTTTTTAGACCTCTTCTGAATTGCTTGACAAATAAGGCAAGATCATCCTCTAAGAACTATTCACATGTGTCACTTGCAACTTTACCGTTCTCAACACTTTAAAGAGCGACTTCTTTTCCCTTTTTAATGACACCATTATCCATGTCAAGCTCCATCCCATAGGTAATGAGTTTCCCAACTAACTTTTCGAGCTTAATCTCACTTAAATCTTGAAACTCTTGGATAACAGCTTTCTTTGACTGGAATCTCTTGGGCAAAAATCTCAAAATCTTTTGAACTATCGTTATTTCACTAATAGGTTTCCCCAATCCCAAAGCTTCATTCGTCAACATTTCAACTTTCTCATAAAAGGATGAGAAGGTTTTAGAGTCAAGCATTCTTAAATCTTCAAATTTTGAGAGAGTCATTTGGAGCTTTAAATACCTCACTTGTTTGTCACCTTCATGAAAGATTCAGAGTTTATCCCAAGCTTGCTTCATAGTTGTGCAGTAACAGATATGAGCAAACTGAGTTGGTGATATGGTAGATACAATGACATTTCTTGCCTTCCTGTTAGCCCTTGCAGACGTCACTTCACTAGGAGTCCACTCATTTTTAGGCTTGATCACCGATTCCCCATCAACAACTTTAGAGGGAGCTTTCTACTCAAAGGTAAGATAATCAACTGCAATAAAGTCTTGTGCCTCTAGAAATATTTGAAACTTCTCACTCCAAGCCGCATAATTCATGCCATCAGAGAATGGAGGAGAGTTACACCATCCAGCAACACGATCACAATCCAATGAGAATTCACCCAATACCAGCAAAATCCTGGAGATTACTCTATGTACGTCTAGAGCAAGGCTATGATACCAATTAAAATTGGTACCAGATGGATTACCCTATAATAAAAACTTTAAAACCAACTGTATTGATTAGGCACACGTACTAGTCAACTAGGTACAGATTGTCAGGTCCCCACAAGCATATAAACCCAGTAAACTTATGAAGCTAAAACAAGACAATGTGATCTTCTATTATGTTTTATCCTTAGTTTTTGAGTTATTTTTACTTGGTTAACAAAGTGTCAATACTAGCAAACCCTACAAAGTTTATCTCTAACATTGATTATATGGTCATAAACAATGCTATGTAAAGTATTGAACAGAAGGAAGTTTTTGGCCAGAAAAACCCACATATGGGTTAAAAAATTGAGGACTCTCCACTGAATCCAATCTACTAGTATAAACAGGGTTCATACAAAGACCACACAAGCTCAATTCCTAGATCCCTATCTATGGAGTAGCTTTAACTTTGTGCAACCTTGCCCCACACAAGATGAACTTTTTCAGTCTTCACAAAGTGGTAGCTCTTCCTGAGCTATTCACCTTGTGGCACTGAGATCAACACGATCAAGGATATGATGTTATGATATGTTTATGAAATGAGGATTCAAACAACTAGTTAGGTTCTCCAGTCAAATAGTTGAAGAAGAACCTAACATGAATCCAAAAGATTGGTCTATGAAGGATATGAAACTCAAGGTTTAGACTGAGAACTTAATACAAAACCATGAATACAATGCAACCCTAATATGCAGTGATTGGGTATTTGTGCATGAGATAGTTTTGTGGCTAGGGTTTCGATTTTGAAGTTTAAGAGGTAGCTCTAGGCTAAATGCACTATTTTTCTTGAGATGTGAATAATCTAGCCAACAACAAATGAAACCTTGAAACCTCTTTTAATGGAAGGGCTGGATGTTTCAGACTAAAGGAACAAGGAGACACGTGTCACAAGCCAAAAAGACTTTTTTTTCTTCAGATCAAGGGTGAGAAATCCACGAATGGGAAAATGTGTCAGTTGACCCATATGGGCTGTCTATGTGCCTAGACAGCTAGACAGTAGAAGGAATTTCTGACTAGACAACTACACTAAACAAAAGGAATTTGGAAAAAATATGCTTGGTATGCATTTGCAAATTTGTGAATTAAACCTTTTGTAGTGAAGATGACTGGTGTAACAACCCGTCCCTAGTTTTACGATTTTATTTATTTTAAAGGGGAAATGTTTGAAATGTCATATGAACTTGTACCCATTTTTCAATTTGTCATATAAACTAGAATTTTAAGCAATTTGTCTGACCAACTTTTCGAAATCATTAATTTGTCATCTCTTCCTAACTCCATTAAGTTTTCCATCCATAATAAGTCATGTGCCTCTCACATGACTTGTGTTTAGAGTTATTTCGGTCATTCTAATACCTTACTTCCCTTTTATTAAATTGTATTCGACAAAAAACTTTAGGGTTTCTAAAGGAACAAGAGGGGCTAATGATATGAGTACATGTTCTTAGAGTTTTTCGTCAAAAAAGAGGAGCGACGACTATCAAGTGTTTTAAATTAAAGATGGCTCAAGAATATAGAGTTGATGGGGACCCCTTAATTTATGATAAATATAGATGAGGGTCTTTCTGTTTGGCTTTGTTTGTGACTTTAGAGATTTTGATTCTATGTTTTATGACTTTCTTATTTGATGGAATGTCTTTTACTCTGAATTCGAATGTTTATTTTATTTGGTTCTTTGTTTGATTCAAACGATTTTGAATATAATCAGGCAATGGAACAATATTTTTGATATGATAGCAATGAAATGATCATGCAATGCACTCTCTTCTGGTTGCTCAAAATATGTAATGATCCACAAGCATTTTAGCATGTCACAAAGACATAATTTCATATGGGCTCTATAAAGGAGAAACATGTTGACATTTTGTGCCATAAATGGAGTTGTAGATGCACATGTGCTAAAGAAGTAAAAAAAGTGTTTGTACTAAAGAAAAGTAAACTTGTGAGAAGATATTTAAATGACCTAAATAACCATGAACACAAGTCATGTGCGAGGCACATGACCTATATTGGATGGAAAACTTAACGAAGTTAGGGAGAGATGACAAATGAATGATTTTGAAAAGTTGGTATGACAAATTACTTAAAATTTTAGTTTATATGATTGAAAAATATGAACAAGTTCACATGGCATTTCAAATATTTTCTCAATTTTAAAAGAGTGAATTGACGAAAATACCCCTAAAGGCGAGAATGTTGACTTTCGTTGACCATTGTATAGCGAGACGTATGACCCATTCTTTTAACGTATCCTTGTAGTACTTGATGGTACGAACGCATAAACGCAAGTTGAATCGAATTCGGAGCTACAATGAGATTTTACGAAACACCGAACATTGAGGGTAATTTGGTAATTTCACATGGTGAGGAAGATATTTCTCTGTCTTTCTATGTTTGGTTTTGTTTGGTGAACCAGTGGGGCCCACACTCATTCTTCTCTCTTAACCCCGTGTCTCCCTCTCTTTTTCCCTTATTTTTTTTTAAAACCCTCTCACATCACTCTCTTGTCTCTTATATTATACTCACTCTCTCTACTTTTTAACTCTCTATTCTCTATAAACTTAGCGAACCCTTATCTCACTATCTCCCTCAACTTTGTGCACACTACACAGGAGGTGCAGTAGCGCCAGACCATCATCACCATCGCCAACTCTGGCGAAACACCATCCTTCTTTTCCTTTTGGCTTTTAGACCCCATCAATCTCACTTTCTCTCCCTTGTGTCCTCTGCACAGAAACTGAGATGGCGATCTCTAGCCAAGTCTGACACACCATCAGACCACCATCCTCTTACCCCTACAAACTAATTCAAGCCTTGGGTTACAGAGACTGTGCGCAGAAGCTCACACAGAGCTCTATTTGAACTTGATGTTTTTTCGGCGAAGTCCTTGGTGATCCCGACCAAGGTAAGCCTCAGAATTCATCAAATTCTCTTTTAGTGATGATCTGGAACTGTTTATAACCTTTGTACTTTTTTGGGGGGAAGGTTATTACAGATAGGGCGAAGGGGGAAGACTTCCCTAGATGTTTGGAGCAAGGAACCGTGATCGTTAGACCACATTCAGACCTCTTTTTCGATCATCTCCGACCTCCATTGAGCCTTTATTTTGGTATAAATTATTCCTTACACTTCTAACTACATTTTTGGTTTTTGAACCATCGGATTTGGTTGAGAAATGAGCTCAGAATGAGCTCGAGAATATGGCTCTGAAACCTGCAAAACCAGGGCCTTTGAGGGGAAGACGAGTACACTGGTACTCAGCGCGCGCGTGAGGGCATGTGTGGGCTTCCTGTCCTCGGCTTGTGTAGTGCGTGGCTACCAGTGCAGCCACCTTATGACGACGCGTGGAAGAACCCGAGGTCCTTCCTTAGGTTTCTCGATATGTCAAACCTGAATCCGCCATCCGTTTTCTGAAATTTGACTGTTTTAAAATAATTTATTTATTAGCCGTAGTTTGTACAAAAACACGATATACATTATATATTTACATAAATGATTTTGTTTCTAGGTGAAACACATCACAAGGAGCTGTAATGCCCGCGAGGCGGGTTCGACTCGACGACATGATTTATAAGTGGTCTTTGATTTTAAATATTATATATTTATTTAGTTTCCATTTATATATTTGATAAAGAATTTTCTACATTACGCCTGGATTAGATTAACGTTTATAAGAATTAGCATATTGACATAATTTATGAAATCTTCATAAATTTTACGGGATGCACGATTATGCATATTTCGACGTGATGCTGTAATAATATTTACGGTTACGGATATTATTATTTTTTTTGTTGTAAATTACGAAATTTTCTTAATATGACCATATTTATAGTACTGTTCATCATGCATGCTACACTGGTGTTTGTACTTGCCTAGGCCAGGGAAAGGCTTCATGTGTATGTTCACATCGCACCGTACGCTCTCTTTGGATCCATTGTAGGTGCCAGTCATGTCCCAGATTGCTATAAGGAATTAGGACTCATATGTGATGTGCATAGCGCTAGTCTTCACGTGATTGTAGTACTAGAGCGTAAACCATTATTACACCAGTCTTGTTCATGTCAGAATATCTTTGCATGAACTCGTGTGTTAGCATATGTCGATTAGCACCCAATATTTTATGTCCATTTATGCGAGATGTCGTGATTACTGGTTGTTACACGTTTTATAGGTGGAACATTGTGATTTACCGTATTTCTGAAACACTACTAATTATGATAATTGTTTTCATACTATATGTAGTATATATATTTGGAAACTATACTTGTTTGACGGAGAGGGGTTATACGTTTTCGAAAAGGTTTTACAAAACTTTATTTTCAGGCCTACTCACCTTTATTTTTCGCCCCTCTAGGTTTAGTAGCAGAGCTTCTGTGTTGATGAGGACTTTCTGGCAAAATGTTGTTATAGGAATACTCTCGATGGTATAATTCTCATTCTACTTTACTGTACTTTACTTATGCTTTGATATCACGTGTGAACCCCGCTCACCAGCACACTCTTACATTTAGGCACTTTTAGGTTTAAATTTACTCACATATTCCACTCCACTACACTTTTATGGTTTCGTCACCTTTCGGATGTCGGCCAGCATAGCTCGATTTAAAGTCCAGGTGGATATTTCGGGTCGGGATGTGTCAACTGGTGCTTTGACAAATTCAATTCCAGCAGTAATCTCAGATCAGCATTGTACCCTAACTCTAAATTTTTGAGCAAGTGTGGTAACATTTATAATTTTTTTTTATAAGGGAAGCCAAACAATAAACCTAATTCTTAAAAGTGTACTTTTAAGATTTAATTTTGTGTTGAGATAAGATTTTTAATTCATTTCAAGGAGAGACGAAAGTTAAACATGTAGAAGATGACATCATTGACATATTTTTTTCTCTGGAGTGTAAGTTACGAAAATATCCAATGACCAACAATTCTTTACTGACAATTAAAAGCGGAGCACGACTGAGAAATCAATGACAAAATAGAATGATCCCAACATCTTACTTGGAGAAAAAGTTCCAACAATAACAACAAGAATACATTGGTCATATCCAGTGGGAAAATCTTTGACCCAGGACAAAATGCACTCAGATTTATGATTTGTTTTCTTTTTGGGTTCGTTTTCTTCATATGTGATTTATTTTACGAAGGGTCTCCTTCATAATTTATGTTGATTCTTGTTGTAGTTTCTAACTTATTTGTTCCATGCTTAAGGAAAATTACAGGGAGTGCACTTTATTGTGGTCAATACATGTATAAAATAAAGTTGAATAATCTTATAATCTTCCATTGAATTCCGAATTAAGATGAATTTTATATCAAGAAAATTCTGAACTAGAAGACCTTCGCTTTGCTTTTCTCCCCAAAAATTCAACAATTTTATTTCAACCTCTATTAACGGAAAAAATTCATCGAAAATTTATTTAATGGGAAGACCACGATTTGAATTTGTAAATGAAAAAAATAATCCAAGATATTATATTATATATATACTAAAATCCAATTTTGGGTTACTGTTTACCTATAGTGTGCATACGGATTTGCCCTTCATTTTCTTCAATGTTTCCTGATTTTGGTGGGATTGTATAGTGGAGTGGCCATTTTACCCTTGGTCATGTGTGTTGCGCGTGCGTGGCTATCGGGTTTTCTGGGGGAGACGGTGGATTCTTTTTCTTTTCTTCCACCTCTTCCTTCGCCCAAGCAACTAAAAATCAAAAACCTACTCACGGCTTCTTCCTCCCGATTTCGGAGCTTTTCCCTCTTTCTTTCTCTCCTCCATTGAAGCACCTCCATACACAGGTATCGTTTCTCCCATAATTATATATTTAATTATTTGAAAGTTAGTTCTTCTGTGTAAAATTCTTGAGTTTTTGATTACCTGCAATTTTCAATTTTCTATGATATAGGGTTCTCTCTTTTGCTGGAGGTTGCTTTCTCTTCTACTCCCGCAGGGCCTTCAGTTCTCAACTAGATTCCAGAGTAAAAGCCCAAAAAGCTAATATGGCGAAGCTAGAGCTTTCCAGCACTCTTAGGATCTTAAAGGTAAAAGGAAACGAAGAAATTTCAAATTTTTTTATTTTATTTTATTTATTTTCAGTGTTAATTTCTGATTAAATTATTATTTTTGATAAACCCTCTTAGAATCTGATCTAGGTTTTGCTTAAATTCATCTTGGTGTTTTTTAATTTGGAGTTATATAATTTTCTGGTGGACCTGTAATTGTATTTACAGATTAATATAACGTAATTGGGTTATTTTTTTAATTATTGTAGTTTATGCAAAGAGCAACTTAGAAAGAGGTGAAGAAAGAAGAAGATGTCAAACCATACCTCATCACCTCAGGTACCTTTTAGACCTATTGCATGTCAAAATCAGCTTCAAATTTGTGATTTAATATAATTGAATTTTAGCAAATTTTTCGTGATTTTGTAGAATTTACGTTTAATAACCAAGTGAATTACTTTACTTGGTTGGATCTGTTTTTATAGCTATATTTCAACCCTTCCTCCGATGGCTTTTGACGATTGGATTTCTCGAGTCTACTTTCCATGCTTTGACCATTTCATTTGGCAGAGGGTTCTGGGTTTTGGAGAATTCTTCATTAAATTGGTGGGTTTGTAGAATTGTGCCCTTATATTTCTAGGTTTGGTTTTATGTCAGTTTAGTAATTCCATTTAGG
This sequence comes from Pyrus communis, assembly GCF_963583255.1. Taxonomy (NCBI): domain Eukaryota; kingdom Viridiplantae; phylum Streptophyta; class Magnoliopsida; order Rosales; family Rosaceae; genus Pyrus; species Pyrus communis. Next base: position 16,064,499 of record NC_084807.1, on the reverse strand, counting down.
TATTGCATAATTCTTTGTGATTATTCTGGGTTTAGTAGCGGCTTTTGAGGTTGTGGTCTCCAGTAAAAGGTAATTTTTACGAAAATTTGTACATATTGATGTATTAGAACATTTAAGGGAATTTAAAATAAAGGGTAAATCTTAGTTTACCACCTTCAAGTTTCGTGGTTTTCAACATTTAGTACATGAAGTTTTTTTCATCGTAGAGTCATACCTAAAATGTTAATTTTGGGGCAGCCTTATACATCTGTTATTTTGGTTGTTAAGTTTTCCGTTAACTAATGACATGGCGCCCACATGGACAATGACTGGGCGCCACGTGTCATTAAAAATATTAAAATATTATATTCCGATCAAGTCATCCCCAAAACCCAATCTTTCAATTCAATCCCCCATTCTCAAACCCTAAAGTTCACTTCTTTCAGATCAAAAGGAAAACCCTAATTCAATTAGTTTCAAAGTTTTAATAAAATTCAAACTGAAAGACGATGTTGAACTCAAACCACCACCAACCTTCGTCTCCCTCTGACGCATGATGTTGCGCGAGCCGTCGTTCCAGGTACAGGAGGCTACGACGGAGCAGTTGGAGGAGCGCCAGAGCGACTGGGCCTTCTCTTGGCCGATTATCGTGTTGGACCTCTTGTGGAACACCGGGCTCTTTGGGATTGTTGTCAGGGTGCTGTCAATGAGTTGGAAAGAGGCGTCTTAGGTGCCCTTGAGGACTTGGATTGGCAGGTACGTGTTTCAGTGCCTAGTCCATATGGTCTGTGTGGGGGTGGAGTGCAAGCGGTGGAGGCACGGAGGTCAAGCGGCGGCTGAAGCGAGTTCTGGGTGGGAAAATTCATCTGGGTCAGGGAGTGATGATGGTGAGGACCATGGAGTTGAGCAGAGTGCTGACTACACTGCCACCAGGTTTTTCAATTTTTTTTTTAAATGATTAACTTTTTTTGTGTGGTGTTATTGAGAATTTGAACTGGGGATTTGAGTATTAATTTTTACTATTTGTAGTATTGTAGCTGTTGCAATATCTATTTTTGGGTGAAAAATTGTTTTGTTGAGCAACAATCTCTACACCGCCCTCGTCGGTCTAGGCCTCGACAAACAAGTCGCCGTCACCACCGCTCACTCCCTCTCCATTCTCGAGACCTCGTATCCACCGTCCGCAGGTGCTTTCTGCCGAGATCTAACTGGCTGCATTACGCCGATCCTCAATTTCCACACCAAGGGTTGTTTTGTTGTTTTGATTTGCAGAAAAGAGAAGGGAGCAGGCCCGACCCAGGCCCAATGCGGGCAGGGTGACTGTCCGGGGCCCAAAAAATTGGGGGCACCAAAATTATTAGGGTGATATATTTATATATGTTTTTATAAGAGTATAAATTTATAAAATTTGGTTTAGTGACAAAGAAATTTAACTACAACTGGTGGTTTTGTTGTTTAAAATGAATGAAGAGGTCTTAGGTTCAAAACACCATGTGTGCTTATTTACATTCCAATTTTTATAAATTTCTTTTCATAACAGTATAAATTTATAAAATTTGGCTAAATGATCAAGAAGTTTAATTAGAAGCAATGATTATTGTTGTTTAAAATAACGAGAGGTCCTAAGTTTGAAACGCTATGTGCATGTTTATTTTTTTCAATTTTTACAAATTTTTGTTTGGTTGTTAATTTGTTAACTAGCTAGTAGCTATGTGAGTTGCTATTTTTAAATATCTGTTTCAATTCAAGTCTAATCTTTAGCAAAAAATAATGAGTAGACTAAATTTTTAGACCAAATTTGCAAATAATATTACGTGTCATCAAAAGGTTTAATTTAATGTTCATTCATTACTTATAATCCTTAAAGACTCAAAAACATTAATATTTTTTCAGTCTTATATTGACGAGGTTAGTAAATAAGAAAAAAACAACTCACGATTTATACAAAAACACTTTAAAAGTTCATTGGAAATCAAAACTCATATTGTGTGAGATCCCACATCGCCTAGGGGAGTGATCCTTATATGTATATTCCCATCCCTACCTAGCACGAGGCCTTTTGGGAGCTCACTGGCTTCGGGTTCCATGGGAACTCCGAAGTTAAGCGAGAAGGGGGCTAGAGCAATCCAATGATGGGTGACCCACTGGGAAGTTGCCCGTGAGTTCCCAAAAACAAAATCGTGAGGGAATGGTAAGCCCAAAGCGGACAATATCGTGCTACGGTGGTGGAGCGGGCCTGGGAAGTGATCCACCCCGGGCCGGGATGTGACATATTATATCTACTTGAAAGCCTGAAGTTGTTTAGTTTCCTTCTCTTGATACAAAATAAATTAATTATTCCGTATTTCTAAATTATTGAGTTTGAAGTGTTTTTCTAAATATAATTTTATCGATGTTTTACGTGTGAAGACAAATATATTTTTTTTTATATGAAATGAGGACACATTTTTTGACATCGCTCCGAGCCTCAAAAATCTTTGGACCGGCCTTGGAAGGGAGGGAGGGAATTTTCAGGGAAGAGGAAGGGTGTCGAGGGGTGGATGGGGTGGAGAGGGTGGAGGGGTGTCGGGTTGGGAAGATGAAGGGGGTTCTGGGTTTTTAATTTTTTTTTTAATTAATTATTTTAATATTTTTAATGACACGTGACGTCCAATCATTGTCCACATGGGCGTCACGTCATCAGTTAACGGGAGACTTAACAGCTAGACTAACGGATGTATAAGACTGTTCCAAAATTAACACTTTAGGTATGAATCTGGGATGAAAAAAACTTCATGTACTAAATGTTGAAAACCACGAAACTTGAAAGTAGTAAACTAAGATTTACCCTAAAATAAACTATGATATTGGTATCAGCGGGGACGATGTATGGGAATTTTTGAAGGATTATTGGAATCTGATGATAAGGAATGATGTAGAAACTTATAGTTGCAGCAGTTGATGCAGGTTTCCTTTCTATGAAGCCGATTTTGGATGGGGAAAGCCACTATGGGTGACTCCAGGTACGGAGTTCAAGAATCTAATTGTGTTGATGAATACACGAGACGGAGATGACATAGAATTATCCTTGAATCTCAAGGAATAAGACCTGGCCATATTTGTAAGCAATAAGGAGCTGCTCGAGTATGCATCTTTAAATCCAACTGTAATTTAGTTTAGTATTGTTAAACCTTTTATGATCTTTCATTGTTTTATTTCTTGCTTATGTTTTTCTTAGGTGTGTACTAAATTGGATGTTGGTTTGGTTATTTCCCAGCTTTCCGCATGACTTTGGATACCCAATAGAGAATATGAAAAACCCAACTTTAATTTTGTAAATTTTTTGTCCTAAATGAAGGTAACATGGGAATTTGTTCTGAATGACGTTCAAAGAACTTCAAACTCTAACTTTGTCCTGATGTTCTGTTCTCTGGATGTCTAATATCAATTTTTTATCTGCTCACAAAGTCATCTGATTTACATCTTTTGCTAGGGTGATAATGTGCCTCCACCATTCAATTCATTTGAATATACTGGCCTCCCATCTGAGATTCAGAGGTATTGAATTATTCTTCTGTTTTTGTTTCTTTTGTGTAATACTGGTAGCCTTTAGTGTTACCCGAGTGTTTTGTTCAGAGTTATGTGATTGCTAGAGGTCCAATGTTGAGTTTCATACTCATGTTAATTCTTTAGCCATCTGCATTTTTATCGCAGGTGCGACGCTGTGCTGCCTTCTTTGTGATCGTCTATTTTTCTTTTGTTACCCATTACTGTGAATTAGTGGTGTGTAAAAGCCCATCCTAGAGTAAAATGGAGAGCACATCCACCCTCAATTAGTGGCACTTTTCTATTGTTTATGTACTATTCGTCTCCTATCATAGCAATTAGGTTACGTCTGTGTATTATGTATTACATTACATGTGTTGCAACTTGCCACTATTATGCAGCTTTCATATTACCAGTAATATAATAGCAGAGGCATACCAAGATCTATTATTTGGTGTCTTTCCCATATTGTATTTACTTTACGTCCTATCAAAGCAATTAGGTCATATTCTGCTATTGTTTGCGTGTTTAATGCATACGTACATATTTCTTGAGGTTTAACATAATCTGAAAGCGTACATTTGATCTCTGTTATTTTTGGTTTTTGAGGGTGTCTCATAGTTTGAAAATCCGCAGCAGAGCGTAGGCAATTTTTCTAGTGTATTTTGTAAATGGAAATTTATTGAGCACCCATGGTTTGGTAAACCAATAGTGAAATTTTATAAACATTGTCATTCATCGGAAAGAAGAAAATGTGAGGAAGAGAGGATTTAAAATTCTACTAAAAATTCTACAAATTGATTCTACTAAAAAGTATACAAAACCGATTCTACTATATTTGAAACTAATTTTACAAAAATTGTCGAGGAGGGATTGGACTGATGGGATGTATGTAGTTTTATTGAAAGTACAAGCTGATTCTACTAAGGGCTCGTTTGGATGTGCTTTTAAAATGACTGAAAGCGCTTTTAGAAGAAATGTTTTTGGGTTCGAAAAGCACTCGAAGTGTTTTTTGTAAGAAGCACCAGTTATATGCTTTTCTAGGAAGCGCTTTAAGTGCTTTTCTAGGAAGCACTATAAGTGTTTTTCCAGGATTTACTTGCATTTTTACTAAGGATTGGTTCCAAAAACATTTTCACCAAAAGGGCTTTCAGTCATTTTAAAAGCACATCCAAACGAGCTCTAAAACTACACAAATAAATTCTACTAAAAAGTATACAAAAATGACTCTACATATATTTAAAACTGATTCTGCAAAAATTGTCGCAAAGGGGTGGAAAGAATGATGACATGTATAGTTTTGTTAAAAGTATTCGAACTAATTCTACTAAAATCATACAAACTGGTTCTACTAAAAATTATTCAAAATTGATATATTTGAAATTGATCGTGTAAAAATAGTTGAGGGAGGATGGACTGATTCTAATAGTAAAGGATACAAATTGATGCTACATGTATTTTCAAAAGTGACTATGCAAAACTGATCGAGAAGTGGTTGAGTTGATGACACACATTAATTCATTAAGTTGGGTTGGCTGGATTGTTTACAAACAAAACTGTTAGGGGTATGGCTGGTATTTAAAAATTGTTTCCATGTTTTTAGGCTAAGTATTAGTTGATTTTGTGTTTGTCTCTCCTTAAAATGTTCTAAAACTAGTGGAGTTTCTTGAATTATATTGTATGTTTTTGTCTTTATATATAAGACTCCCTTGTTATAAACTTCTAATTTAAGTGTGATTATGCAAATCCTAGATTAGATTTGACACTAGTTATTCTTCCCTATTAGGACACGTATTCCTTGGAGAAGGATTCTTCCTTCCCTTATTACTATAAATAAAGGCATTGCGTAGAGGAATAACACTGAAGGAAGATTTGTGAAAAACAAGTTCATTTGAGCAACATCAACAACATGCAATTAACAATTAAAATGCGGAATCATGTTTATATGCACTCAAAAACAAAACTTAACCCATGAACTTCAAAGCCTAGTAGATAGGTGAACCAAGACTCAACTCAAAACAAAGTGAGTTGAGAAATCAATACCTTTGTAGATTCCTCTTTGCATAAGCAAAGGCTAATCACCCAAAGAGAGGGCCTTCATTCCTTGCATCTTAGATCCATGGATTTGGATGGATGAAAAGGTTTCTCCAAGTTCCCAAAATTGAGAACCTCTAAGTCTCCACACCAAGGCATATTGTAGAAGAAATGAGTGACCTAGAGGAAGTAAGATTGCTAGATGTTTTCCTCAAGGGTGGCCGGCCATTTCTAGAGAGAAATGAGAGTTTGTGTTTCTCCAATTTCCCCAAAAACAACCCTAAATGAATTTTGGCTATAAAGTCACACTTATACCTTAATTCATTTGAGTGGCAAACTTGTAAATAAGTCCAAAACCCACTCTTTCTCTAAATGGCCGGCCTTAGGGTATTCATTGGGCTATTTGGGCCTTTGTGAATCATTATTCATTAAGTTGTCACACAACTATCCCGAGGTCTTTTAACGAACTTATTCGTTTGATTAATAATCATATTAATTAATCCTTGCCATAAATAATTAAACCATTGAATTATTCTTACTCATCTCCGTTGAATCTTCAATCTCTACCTTACACGGTGTACGATCCATTAGGTTCCTTTTAGCGAGGCAGTGGGCGATTCAAACTCTTTCAAATCGATTGTGAATTGAAACTTACTTTCAATTCTCCCGTTAGTGATAATACACTTTTAGGGCTTCCACAAACCATGGTTGACGCCTAGCAGCATGTCATGGTTACCCAAGCTAATCAGAAGAGGTGGAGAACCTATTCAGTTTTAGGATTACAAATGCAATACGGTTTTTCTCTAATACAATACTCTTGACCACATTGTTTGGTTTGATAGTTTATTCATGTCTACTATCCAATGTGAGTCTTGTGCTTATATGATTACCTTGAATGTGATTTGGAACACATTCCTAAATCTCATTCATACTTTGGCCAAAGATTCTTAATCATATCATAGAGTATTCTCCCTCAAACAGTTTGAAGGTTAGAGATCCCTTGTTGCGCATTCACTTGCCTCCATGGCTAAGTGGCTTAACCCCAACGATGCCGTGGACACCCTTCTGATGGAGTGACTTTGACATAATCAAAGATTAAGGACCTAACCACAAGACAACTGTGATGCCTCAGGTCAAAAGACTAATTTGCATTATCCCAACCATGAGTTCTCATGTGACATGAATATGAGAACTCTTCGTTGATCGTGTTCAGTGAACTCATTCTCTATTGAGCACCTACGTACTTGTCTTGATGTCACACACACCAATGACTCGAGACTAGTCACTCTCCCTGAGAGAAGACATAGCACGTACTGATCTTAACGGACTGTCAATGCCCAATTGACAATCCTATGATCAGGAACGTTTAGGATGTGTCAACGAAAGAATGGTCTCATGAATCTAACTTCTTTAGATCGCATTCTTCCAATCACATATTCCTTGGACTTATCATTTAAGCATATAACATTTATATGAGACGGCTCAAACAATAATGTTTGCCCTTAATATTAAACTAGATTAGTTTAACATGTGCAATGTCCATAAAGTATCATCATATGATTGGTTTTAGGGCACATTTCCAACAAACACATCCTCTACACAACCCTACAAACACATCTTTCTTTATTCTATCTCTGTGCCGCCAACCCCTCTCTCTCCTTGTCAAATAAAATAAGCCACAACAGGTTATTAGCACACTTCTACCCTGGAAGTATTCTGCATCAAACCAGTTCATCAACATCATCAAGCAATTAAGTTCTTTCAAAACAACGGTTTTTATCTCGATATTTTTGCAGCCCTGACAGCATGAACATTCACCATAATGCATGACCCAACTTTATGTTTTTTGAAGGGAAGTGTTATTGGCACTCCAAAAATCTCATTCTACAGTCCTCACAAGTGTATTTTTCTTTCTAAATATAGAAAGTTTGAAGTGTAGAATGAGGAATTTGGAGTGCCAATACCAATTCCCTTTTTGAATTTTAGATTCTACATAAATTGTGTATGCATTATATCCATAATTGTTGAATTATTTGAATTTGATATTGCCATGAACTGCATCAAATATATGTCCATGCGTTGAATTATTTGAATGAATATGCATGCAATTGAATTAAATTTATAATCTGGAATTAAGAAAACAATTAAAATTAGGGTTTCTCACAAAACTCATCTTGTCACATCGCGAGCTGTTGGCTTCTAAGCCGCACTGCTTTGAGCCGCCATCACCACGCCTGCAGCCTGCGCGATTGAATCGATCCGCAACCCAATTTTTTTTTTTTGGGACCTGATCAGCCCGTGCTTAACCCCAGCCCTGTTTTTGGCCCTAGACCTCACAATTTTAATTTACTCAGCCCACCCGTGGAATTTTGGCCTTTTATTTTGGGCCCCCGAGTTTAAATGCCTATTTTTTTTAGGCCTTATAGGTTTTATAATTTTCCACCCGCAATTTAATTTGGTCCGAAGTCCAAATAATTAATTCAATTATAATTCCAAACCTGAAAATCTATTTGCATATTTTCTTGTTGCATATTTCTGTATATATATTTGTGTTTGTCTGTAGAAACATATGAACATGAAGTTCATATTTCTTTCGAAACCTGAAGTTTCTAGAAACGTGTCTTGTTTGAAAACCTGAAGTTTTCCTTAAAAACATAACCCATGAAAACCCAAAGTTTTTTTCATGTAAATTTGAACCAATAAATGTCTATTAGAACCTGAATGTTCTACTCCTATGTGAATGGATTGATTTTTCTCCATTACATTAACCATATTCTTGTCTATTTTTTTGTGATAGGGACATGCCAAATTTGAACAAATTCGATCTCACCGCTTTAGAGGTCTTTGGAAGAAACTACCTTAAGTGGGTCCAAGATGTGAAGCTCTACCTCATCGCAAAGAATTTGCATCCTGCCATTGAAGATGAGACGGACAACCAGGTTGGCGAAGTTGAGAAATTCGCTGCCATGATCTTCATTCGAAGACACATTCATGATGCACTGCAAACCGAGTACCTTGTTGAGGAAGATCCACGAGCACTTTGGGTCACTCTGGCTGATCGATTTGATCACCAAAATGACATTTTCTTGCCTGAAGCATGATATGACCTGCAACATTTAGGCTTCTAAGACTTTAAGTTTGTGAATGAATATAATTCTGAAGTTTGTCGAATACGATCATTTCTCAAGTTCTATAACGAGAATTTGACCGAAGAGGATTTCCTAGAGAATACCTATTAGACCTTCTCTGTTACTAATATTGTGCTGCAGCAACAATATAGGGCTCAAAAGTTCATTAAGTTTTCCAATTTGATCTCTGTTTTACTTTTCGTTGAAAAACATAATTAGTTGTTGATGAAAAATCATCAAGCTTGACCTATTAGGGCGATTGTTGTGCCTGAAGCACATTATAACACAAACCAACGCCCAAAACGCCAACATAAGCATGGTAGGGGTGGCCTGAAGCCACCCTGTCAAGGTCAACAGAGCTAAGGCCCATCCAGGGGACGAAACCGAGCCCAGATGTGCCCTAACCTCGCTCCTAAGGCCCTAAACTTCAAGAATAAGGGCAAAGCACCTGAAACTATAGATGTGGACATGTGTTACCACTGTGGTTCCAAGGACCATTGGTTCCGTGTTTGCCGTGCTCCCCAGAAGGTTGTAGCTCAATATCATTCTCGTCGTAAGAAGTTTGAATCAAACTTTATGCAAATGGATGAACTGGAGAGTACCAAGATGGAGGTTTCTGATTTCAAGAGGCTATTACCCCTATGGAAGATTAGAATCTTAGACATAAACTATTTTTAATTAAATTTTAGGACAATGGGGCTGAATTCCACATAGTGGCCGAACCCCCCCTCTTGTTTTTGGTTTGAGTTTGAACAATTTCCCTTTATGTTTGGATAATTTGTTAGTGATTTGTTTTTGGATATTAAGTTTTTTTAATTACCATCTTTGAATACTTAAATTATTTTGAATGGATATTTGTTATTAAAACTTTTATGCATGTGACCGATTCAAAATAATTTTTATTTCTCGGTATGACTAATGGGAAAGTTAGTTGTCTGGCAGATAGTGCAACCACGCACACCATTTTGCGTGAACGCATCTCTTTCACTAACTTCATACCTAAGAATGCACATTTGACAACCCTCTCAGGCCTATCCCACCTGATCGAAGGATACGGTAAGGCACGTATAATGTTGTCCAATGGTATAATCTTGACCATTGCTGAGACACTTTATTCTCCACGTTCCGGAAGAACGTTGTTGAGTTTCAAGGACATTAGAGATAATAATTATCACACTGAAACCTATGTAGAAAATGGAGTTAAATTTATGTGCATCACTTCCTACGAATATGGCCAAAAGTGCATTCTAAAGAAGATAGAGCGTATCCTGAGTTGTCTATATACTATGACCATACGCCCTATAGAAAACCACTATATGGCCGACCCTACCTCTGGGACCGCGCACGAAATTACACTTTGGCATGATCGTTTGGGACACCTTGGATGAATGGCGATGCACTGTATCCTCAAATCATCCCACGAGTATCCACTAACCCGAAGTTTAGGTTTGATTCAAGGAATCATAAGTCAAACATGCTCCATGGGAAAGCTTATTATTAAGCCTTCTTATGACAAGATTCATTCGAATCATCCTACTTTTCTACAATGGATTCAGGGGACATTTGTGGATAAATTCACCCTCCATGTGGACCATTTAGATATGTTATGGTTTTGGTTAACGCTTCCACACTTTGGTTACACGTGTGCTCGTTGTCCATAAGGAACGCTGCATTCTCCAAACTATTGTCTCAAGTTATCATGCTCAGGGCTCACTACCCTGATTATCCAATCAAATCTATTTGATTAGATACTGCTAGAAAATTCACATCTAAATTTTTTTATGACTATTGCATGCTAGTTGGGGTTGAAGTTGAACATCTAGTACCTCATGTTCACACCTAAAACGGTCTGGCAGAGGCATTCATGAAGCACTTACAAATGATTGCTCGATCGTTAGTCATACGTACCAAGCTTTCGATCGCTGCTTAGGGCCATGCAATATTGCACGCAACCATGTTAGTCCGCCTAAAGCCTGTTGCGACCTAACCAAATAACATCTTTCAGTTGGTTATCGATACAAACCCGACATATTGCATCTGCACATTTTTGGTTGTGCGATCTATGTGCCAATTTCGCCGCCCTTAGATAAAAAAATTGGGCCTCAGCAAAGGATATGAATCTATGTTGGATATGATTCTCCTTCCATCATTCATTACTTAGAACCTTTGACAGGTGATTTGTTTACCTCTTGTTTCGCGGATTGTCACTTCTATGAGATAGTTTTCCCGTCGTTAAGAGGAGATAAGAACTTCAACGTTCCTGGAGAACATCACGAATTATCGTGGATGACTCCCACTTTGTCTCATTTAGATCCCCTCACCGTTCAGTCTGACACTGAAGTGCAGTGTATATTAGATCTTCAAAGTGTAGCTTAGAGCATGTCAGATGCTTTCACCAATCTAGCATGAGTAACCATATCACATATTCCAGCTGCGAATGTGCCTGCAAAGATGGATGTACCAAATGTACAACGGACTTTCCCTTTGGAGGCCAGGGACACCACTTTGGCTGATCCACGTATACTAGTGGTTAACCAATCCTCTGCCCCTACACAAAAGCACAGCAGACCACTTGGTTCAAAGGATTCACACCCTCGGAAGAAGAGACCCACGGCACAGGCTCCTCCTGAGCTTACTGTGAATCCGACTGTCGCTTACTCATTTTATCCAACTTATGAGGAAATTCTAAATCATGGAAGCGTCATTGAAGAGACAAATCCACCTCCTGATAATCATGAGATTTCGGTCCACTATTCTAGGTTGGATGATGTTTGGTGTAGAAATGAGATAATCATCGACGATGCATTATCATATGTAGTAGCTACTGAGATAATGTTGAGCGATGACATTAAACCTCGTTCCATTGACGAATGTCGATGTAGAACTAATTGGTCAAACTGGAAACAAGCAATCCAAGTCGAACTTAATTCGCTTGCAAAACGTAAGGTGTTTGGACCTATAGGTCCTACTTCTCCACATGTGAAGCCCGTTAGCTACAAGTGGGTTTTGGTTTGGAAGTGTAATGAGAAGAATGACATTGTGTGTTATAAAGCTCGTCTTGTTGCGCAAGGCTTCTCACAATGGTCCGAGATTGAGTACGATGAAACTTATTCACCCGATATAGATGTGATTACTTTTTGCTCCCTTATTAGTTTGGTACTTTCCGAAAAACTGAGTATGCAGCTGATGGATGTAGTAACTACGTATCTTTATGGGGATCTTGATGCGAAAATTTATATGAAAGTTCCTGAAGGACTTACATTGACTAGATCAACAGAACACGCTCTCAATTCGGCTTAGGTTTTCACTCTACGGTTTGAAGTAATTCAGAAGAATGTGGTATAACCGTTTAAGTAAGTATTTGACTAGTCAAGGATATGTGAACAACGAACTATGCCTTTGCATGTTCATTAAGAAGTCACATTCCGATTTTGTGATTGTTGAAGTTTATTCAATGACATAAACCTCACTGGAACTCTTGAAGAACTCGAGAGAATTGCCGTGCACCTTAAGTCGGAAAAGATCTAGGAAAGACTCGATATTGTCTCAGTCTCGAGATAGAGCATCGTTCGGATGGAATCTTAGTACATCAATCAAACTACACCCAGAAAATGTTACGCCGCTTTAACGAGGATAAAGCGAAGCCTTCGAGTACTCATATGGTCATTTGATCGCTAAATGCAAAACAAGATCCTTTCTGTCCGAATAAGGATAATGAATAGATTTTGGAGCCTGAAGTTCTTTATCTAAGTGCAATAGACGCTTTATTGTACTTAGCTCAATGCATTAGACCCCACATCTCATTCGATGTTAACCTTTTAGCAAAACACAGTAATACACCAACACGCAGACACTGGATTGGTGTTAAAGACATATTCTGTTCCCTCAAAGGTACTACGGATCCTCGCATGATGCCGCACCCCCTTATCTTGAGTTGATTCTCAACTTGTTGGTTATGCTGACACAGGATACTCATCTGATCTGCACAAGGCGCATTCTCAAACAGGTTATGTCTTTATCGTTGAAGGCACTGCAATCTCTTGGAGGTCAACTAAACAGACTTTAGTTGCGACTTCATCCATGCTGAAATTCTCACCTTACATGAAGCAACTTGGGAATGTTTCTGGTTGAGAGCAATTGTAGGCCATATTTGAAGCTCCTGCAATCTTTATCCTGTCGTTGACGTCTTGACGATGATCTATAAAGACAAGGCAACATGCATCGAACAACTCAAGAAGGGTTACATCGAATGAGACAACATGAAGCACATTGCGTCGAAGTTCTTCTTCTCACATCAACAGCAAGAGCATCAGAAGATTGAAGTCACGCAAATCCGTTCACAAGATAATCTGGCCGACCTATTCACCAAATCATTACCAAAGGCGACGTTTCATAAGGAATTGGCATGCGTGAACTTTCTGAGTTGTAACATTGTTAGTTCTATTTGGAATTTTGTCAAATTCAGGGGGAATATCCTGAAGTATACTTACTTGATCTTAATGTACTCTTTTCCCCTACGATCAGGGGCATTTTTCTCTTTCGGTTTTTGCTACCTAACGAGGTTTTGACGAGACACCCACCTTATGTTGATCATATCCCTGATGACGTCCCATAGACGTTTCATTTGACTTTGCATTCCTCACGCATTTTTCCTTAGACTAAGGGTTTTTGTCCCTACTTGGGTTTTACCATAGCCGTTGGGTTTTTTATGAGACTTAGTTGCTTATGCAAGTTCCTATTTTACTTTGAGACTAATGTGTTTCCATAATCAATGTCGACAAGTTGACTTCCTCAACTCTACATGATGTCGAATCTACTTGAGTATTTACACACTTAAGTAGTGTATAAACTTCTTGTTTATGTGATTGTGTAAATCCTAGATTAGAGTTGATACTAGTTATTCTTCCCTATTAGGACTTGTATTCCTTGGAGGAGAATGATTATTCTCTCTCTTATTACTATAAATAAAGGCACTGCGTAAGGAAAATAACACATCCTTTACACAACCCTATAAACATATCTCTATCTATTCTCTCTCTGTGCCGCCGGCCCCTCTCTCTCCCTGTTAGATAAAATAAGCCATAACATGTAACATCATTTTAATTGAGTTTTAAAAAGACGAAACATGTAACATTTTTTAATTGAGCCAAATAAAAAAGTATTACTAGTGAATACCTAAATATTAGTTCAAAAATAAATTCTGCTTCTTAGTTTAGATGTCAATAATAATAAATTATTCTCTTGTAATTCAATATTATATTGTTCAACGTAGACTGATTGCTACTCGACTACTAGTCTACTGTCAAATAATCGAATTCCACCTCCATTAAAAGCATGTTGGTAAAATTAATATTTGTCCTTTTCTTTCTTTTAGGGGCCTGAAATTATATTAAATTATACACACTAGTTAATTATTAATTATTAATATTCCATATGGGAAACAGACAACTCCAATATTATTAATAATATTTTTCGCGAGTTTCTCCACACAGCTGTCCATCACAGACAAGGATTATCTGTCCTCCCACTTCCGGTGCCCTCATGTGCCCTCCTATTTTGTGTGGTCACAGTTAAGCCAGGTCAACATTTTATATTACAATTCATTTTTGTCTTATTATATCTATAAAAAAAACAATATAAAATGTTGACGTGGCTTAACTGTGACCACACAAAACAGGAGGGCATGAGAGGGCACCAGAAGTGGGAGGGCAGACAATCCTTGTCTGTCCATCACATGCCTGCTTGCTTCAAGTTCAAGTTCAAGGCCGTCAATAGGAGAAATTTTTTATTATGACCGGAATAAAAGGGTACATAATGTGTTTTTAGTGTTGAGAAATTTTATCTTTTAAGTTATTAACTTTTTATTACATATATTCCACAATTTGTATAGTGATACGTGATGTACCACCCCATTTATCGGTCACACTGAAAAATCTCTTATTCAGCAGAAAATCCATACCCCGTAACCAAGAGACCAACCTAAATGGTAATTAGCACACCCTTATTATATTTCATATTGTGCAAAACAAAAACTTAATCATTTTTTTATTATAAAGAAACGATAAATACACAAAACAACTCTTTTACTTAGAAATAAAATGTTCATATAAATCCTTGCTCCCATCATCGTAGTTGTAATTCAAGAATGCTTATAAATTTCTTCATCTTGAATTGGATTAAAAGCACGGATTGTATTTGCACCATCATTATTCAAATAAAGAATTTTCTATGCTAACAACATGAATAGCACATAACAGAGCAGTGCCCCACGCCCCAACAACTCTCATCATATGAAAGGGTTCATTGTCCAATTATGAAAAAAAAAAAAAAAAAAAAAGATAAATCGAAACATAGCTGCTACACCAAAACTAGCGCAAAAGTTTAATTATGACCGTTATTTTTGTTGTACTTATTCAATTCGATGGTTAAAAATAGAAAATTGTTGTTTGAAAAGATAAAAATGTTGTAGGCATAATTTACTAAACAATTATGGAGGCCATAGAGAGAGAGAAATGTGCGGCAATAGTAGAGAGAAGAAAAAGATGTGTAATTGTGAGGTGTGTGTTATTCCACTCTACTGTGCCTTTATTTATAATAGTAGGTAAGGTTAATTCCTTACCTTTTAGGATTACAACATTTAATAGGTAATCAACTCCTAATAGGAATATAAGAGATATTCCCATATCTACTAGGATTTACATAATCACATTCCTAATCTAATAGGACTGCAACACTCCCCCTTGAGTGTGTAAATACTCAAGTAAATGGCGGATCGGGTCTTTAGCGATGAACTAAGTAAAGTTGATGAAGTCGTCAGCACAATGAGCGAATGTGAGTCTCAGATCAACGGAAGAATGCATAAAAAGGTAATACTCACAAAACCTTTGCTATGGTAAAACCCAAGGTGGGAGAAAAACCCATAGACTAAGGAGAAAATTGAGAAGTTGCATTAAGTCAAACCTATACGTCTTTTGGACGTAAGTAAAAGAGCTCTCAAGGCTATGATCAGCCCAGGATGGGTGCCTCGTTAAAACCTAGTTAGGTAGCAAAAACCCAATGGGAAAAATGCTCCTAATCGTAGGGAAACAGAGTACATTAAGATCAAGTGAGTATACTTCTGGATACTCTCCTGAGTTTGACATAACTTCCAAATGAGAACTACAAGCATTGCATATGAATAGTTAGGCATACCAATTCCTCGGACAAGCTTCTGGAAGTTTGACTTCGGCAGTGACGTCGTGTAGAGGTCGACAAGGTTGTCTGGGACTAGTTTACATGACTTCAATCTCTTGATGTTTTTTTGATGTAGATGTGGACGCAATATGTCTTGGTGTTGACTTCGTTGATGTATCATGGCTTGGTTGGGTTGATACATGTGGCATAATCTTCATGGATCGTCGTCGGAACTCAATGATGGATGAAAATACAGCAAGTATTTCGAATATGCTCAACAAGAACTCCTAACCATGTCTCACTTGTGGCGTAGTAAAGTGAGGTGAGTCTTGGAATGATTCGAAGATTTTGTAACTAAGGTTATATCGTGGACCTCCAAGATACTGCGATATCCCTAATGGTAAAGACATAACCATTTGGGGATTTTACCTTGTGCAGGTTTGATAAGTAACCAGCGTCAACATAACAAACAAGGCAAACATCATTTTGAGGATCAGGGGGTTAGATCCGCTCGAGATGCGTTGGAATTTGCCCTCGCATTACCTTCAGGGTATGTCTTTAATACCAATTCAGTGGTTGCGTGTAGGCGCAGTGCTGCATCTTTACCAAGATCAACAACGAATGAGATGTCCTATCTAAATACAACAAGCTAAGCACAACGAAGTGCAAAATTGAACTTTAGATATGGAATTTCGGATTCCATAACTTCTTCAAGGATCTCATTTGCATGTAACTTATGGACGATCAAAGGTATACTCAAAGGTGACACATTCAGGGTATAGTTCGACTAGTAGACCAAAATACCGTCAGAACAATGCTTTAACTTAAGGTCAAGGCATAAACGAGTTTTCCCAAGATCCTTCATCTCAAATGCCATCTTCAAGTGCGAGGCAGTTTTCTCAAGCTATTCCGGAGTCTTAGTGAGATTCGTGTTAACGACATAAATTGTAACTCTAGCTATTCGGAATAAGACTTCATAGTTTAAAACGCAAGGGCATAATTCATATCCCTGATTGATCAAATAATCACTTAGACGGGTATACCACATACATCAGATTGTAAGTGAACACCACAAAACGAGTTAAGAGGATATTCCGTGGTTTTGGAACTATTTGAACTAGTCCATGTAATTCTTCGGGAACTTACATGTCACTCTCCATATCTATATCCACATGGAGAAAACACTAACCACATTTCATAATGCTGCTATCAATCACAAGACGTTTTGAGAGAAACCTTGCACCGTAAGGCGTGCATCATATCGCACTATTTCATTTATCTCATAACGCTTCCTTTCCCACTTGTAACATAACAGAGTTACCTTGGGCAGTGTATGAACGATTGGTCCAATACACACTTTCGTAAGAAATTTGATCTGGATTGTAATTTCAGTTGTCCAATCAGTTCTACGTTGTCACTTAATCAACGGAACACAGTTCAATATCATCGTTTTTCATTTATGTCGGTAGCTACCATATAAGTGAAAGCATCATCGATGATAATCTTATTTCAATTCCATTTAGCTCATTTAAACTAGTATACTGGACCAAGAACTTTAAGTCTCGGGAGAAATCCGGATTAATCTCATGGGATGGAAATGATTTGAGACAGTGATCGAGTTTAGATTCATTATTGTGCCGTGTCTTCCTCTTCTAGGGAAGTGAATCCTATGAACCGAGTGATCTGTCGTGCTCTAGGCCAAGACAGATTGACTGGCTATTCGCCGCTGTACCAGACTGTCGAACAGGGGCGTCCAAACCATCCAACAGGGGAGGCACACCCTCCAGGGATGTTGACTAGACGTTCGTTAAGTACATCCATCCTTGCAGGCATGTTTGCAGCTGGTATATAATCTCGTCACTTTAGCTAGATCAAAGGAATATGTCTGGAGTAACATTCTGAAAGCTAGAATTCATCGCACTTACTTATAGTACATGTGCGATTATGGGGATCGAGATGAGACATAGTGGGTAACGTCCACGCAAATTCGCCCCGTTTTCTAGGAACGTTGACATTCTTATCTCCCCCTAACGGCGGGAAGATAATAGGAGCATATTTATGCGACTTAGTTAGCTTGTTTTCTTGCATTTACATAGCTAATTTCTACTTGTTAGAGTGTTTTAAGCTATTTTCGTGTGTTTTTAGGTTCAAGTGACAAAGTTGGCAAGAAAGTGCAATTTGGAGCATTTTAGAGCAGTTTTGGGCTTGGAATAGATTGCACATGCATAGAGCAAGGTGGATGGACGAATTTGGAGATCAAGAGAGGTTAGGAATATGATTAACATCTGGAAGAATTAAATTGAAGACTTGGAAGATAAGGAATCAGCTACAAAGAAGGAATATTATCCAAATTTCCTTATCTTATCCAAACCTTATCCAACCTTATCTTATCTTATCATATCCTAATCTTTTCCTACCTTAATTCCAGCTTCAAAGAGGACTCATTTTCACATTAAATCACCTAAATATCATGTTCTAGAAGCCCTATTTTCATGCCCTAAGTTTATGCTACATGTAACCCTTCTAGAAGTTCTAGAATCTACCACAAAGACCATTCCTTGTCCTCCTTGGAATCTGATTGAAAGTGTCCTTGTTCTTTGGTGATTTGGAGTCCTAATTCCTCTCATTTTCAGCCCAATTTCGTGCCTTCCCTTCACCCTATAAATACATGATGCCGCAACACTCAAAAACCACCACCCTCTACTACAATTTCACACCACACCATCCACCACACCTCAAGAGCCTAAATTCACACAAATCCCCATTGTGCACAGCAAGGAAGGAAGGAGGAGCCACCTGGAGTGTTTCTAGGTGTATTCTATTTTTGTTTTTAATGTTTAAGTTTAATTATCTTTGTTTTGCGAACATGAGGAGCTAAACTTCTTTTAGCTAGAGGAGACTTTGAAACCATGATTATATTTGCAATATGAATTGATTACTTTCAGTTGTGATTTCATAAATTGTGAATACAATTTACTTAACTGTTTGATTAAGAACTTATTCTTGTGTGTTGATTAAGAAGGCCCGTTTAGTTTGCATGCATGAATTTGATGCTAAAATATATGGGAGTTTCACCTAATCGTTATGAACTTATATTTATAAGTAGTGGAGGTTGCTAGTCACGATCGTGTTAAGTAAATTCCTGGCAAGAGTATCATGCTTTTCATAGTTACGAATGCCTTGTCAATGCTTATGATTTTCACAAAACTTAATGATCTTTGATTGTATCTCTATTATGTTGTTCATGTAGGGAACTATTGAAGAATAATTTGGTTGCCGATGCATATTCTATCCAATTCAATGACTTAAGGAAAATCTGAGGGTTAATTAGTGCTGTTCACGATTAATCTGGGGTGTTGAGGTTCATGGTTTATTGGAAAAGCAACTGGAAATCAATTTGTATTCAAGTGTGTCATGTGTGGAGAATGACCCTCTAGCTAGCTTATCACCCATAGTTTTCCCTAATTTCATCCAAAGTTGTTTTAGTCTTTAAATCTATTTGTTTTTACTTTAATTTCGTCCAAATCAATCTCCCCTATAATTAAGTGTGTTAGATTAGTTAGAAACGTGTTCAAATCTGTCCAATTTAGTGTTTTTGGTTTTAATAGTCTAAAATTTGTCCAAATAACTTCTTAGAGTCTGTTTCGAGTCTATTTAACTTGTTTTGAGTCTTTTTAGTTTGTTTTGAGTCATATAAGTCTAGTTAAGTGTTTTTAAGTTTTGTTTTGTGTTTTTAAGTCAGTTTAGAGTAGATTAGCATCCCTTCTAATCCCCGGCCTAAAACGATCCATACTTTCATATACTACAATCATAGGGTTTTAATTTGAGTATTAGAATATTTCACATCAGAAGATTGTCTTATTAAAGTGACAACCCGCAAATGAGCGGTAAAGAGATCGCGTGCAAGGGCTCGAAGAGAGCTAATGTGAAAGAGAATCATGATCGAAAAAAGATATGCATCCTTATTTAAGGGCCTATGGTGGTACGTTGCAGCAATGCAACTTGGCACATGGAATGCTCACCCAAATGATTAAATACAAAAATCGTCAGGTTTGTACCCAGTAACCAACTGTAACGTCATATAGTTTAGGTGGCAATGGGCCTCAAGGCTAACCAACATAACTGCGTATAAGGATCGCATAGCCCTAGGCAAAAACTGAAAACTTGGTACATTTACCAAAATTTGGGCAATCATTTAAATTGCGCTTTATGATCACTAGGCGAGGCTATTTGGCGTGAACATGGGAATTCGATGTTCAATTATAAACCCAAAACATTATGCAATACTTTATCGAAAAACCGTTGATATAAACTCTCCGGCATTATCCAGTCTCCCGAACCTTAAAGGATAAGTAGGGTGGTGAGCCCTTAATCGGCCATGAGGTTTAGCAGTAATATTTATGGACAAACATGTGACCAGTTTGTCGATTCATCAACCAAAACCATAAGTATTTATATGGTCTGCATTTTGGTTGGATTAGTCCATATATATTCCCTTGAATCCACTGTGAAAAGATGGTCGTTTCGTATCTTTGCGAGGGATAATATAAAAATCAATTTCCCTAATGAGCATGCTTGGCAAAGTGTGCTTGTAGGCACAATATCCTTACTTCAGATAAAGAGATGCATTGTAGCATCATTGTTCGACCTAAGTGTCCCAAAAGGTCGTGCCAAAGCAAGTAAACTGCTCAATCACCAGGCTCCAGGCCGGCCACATGTTATGTATTCCCAGTGGGGAGACAATCCATTAGCCCCAAATCAAAGCTTCAGGCTCATTTTTGGAGGTGGTGCAAAGATATTTCACTCTATTTTCTTCAGTGGTTTCATTTATGATCATTGTCATCTCAAATATCCTTAAAAACTCAACATTAAGGAGAATTTAAGGTCCCTTAAATGGTGATTCAATACCATTCATACAACGAGGAGCGTGCTAATGCTCTTAATCAGGTTGGATAGACCTAAAGTCGTTGTTAGAGATGTGATTTAGGTGTAAGGTTAATGTGCGTAGTACGCATTCATCCAGACAACTAACTTCCCCACATTCCTACCTAATCACGTGTTTAATTGGATCAGTCACATGTATTAAGAAACATGATTCAATAAACTCATATTCGAGGACAATATCAATAAGATTATCCACAAGTAAAACATACACCAAACTTGAATCCAAGAACATGGAAAAATGTTCACAGAGTAAACCAAAGTTACTGGGGTGGATTTGGCCAACAAGGCCATTCATGTCAAAATTCTGCTCTCTCAACGGTGTTCGGTGAAGCAAAATTAATCTCACATATAGGCTACCAGAATGGTACTCCTCAACAAAATTGGTAGGGGCACAAACATGTGCATAACTAATGATCTATTCCATCAAGACGGAAGTAGATTCTGCAGGGTTGAGGTTTGGGAATACTATCCCTTATTCTTGAAGTTTTAGGTCTTAGGTACCAAGGATCATGCTTTGGGCATAATGCCACACCTTGGCAGGCCCTGATTTGACCATATGTTTGTGGTAGTAATCAGATCCGAGAATTTGGTAAACTTCCGCTTTCTACACTACTGCTTCAGAAGTGAGTTAGAAACATGGAAGGACGAGAAAAATATTCTCCAATCAAAATTCGATCAAATTTATAAACTTTAGAATTGTACTCATTCATGGACGTAATCATGGTGTGCTTCAGGCAATGTCTTTCATGATTAGACAGTCCGTAGGAGCGAGCCAAAGAGCTATGGAATCCTCAATCAGGAGCTATTTCCATTTGTAATGCTTCGAGCACAAGTCTTCGAATGAAGATCATGGCGGAGGCTTATTCAGCTCTTCCTTGCCATTGTTGGTGCTAATGGTTTCTCAGCTTCTTGATAGTCAAGTGGAGATTCACGTCTTGTAACCCACATAAAGTGGTTTCTATTAGAAACGTCCAAATCAGGAAAATCGAACTTGTTACGGCATGACAATCCATTGAATGGAGGAAATAAGATTGTGATTGGTGCTCTGGGAAGGAATCATTCACAAGCATTAAAGTTAGAACATTTGAGTTCTAAGACATGGTTTTCATGAAAAACGTCGGGTTTTCATGGGTGTATTGTTTTATGAAAACTTCGGGTTTCAAAGGCACTAAATTTGAAACTACTAATAGGATTAAAAGCACACCACAAAGTAGCACACAAATGTCCTATTAATTTTCCTTATTAACAATAAGATTTGTCAATTGTAGTATATGAAAATAAGGGTCTTTCCCGCAGAAGATTGTTTTATCTAACTACTTAAAATGTCACAAAAACTAGGCTGTTGTCCCTACTGACCAGCCACCGAAAAATAATTATTAGACCAACTTACACTTATCTAAAGTCTACGAAATTTTATATGCAGATACTAGACACAGAGCTACACTCATACAAATTTTTGGGATTTTTGGAGTTGATTTGCTATTTAAATTAAATCGAACAAAAACAGGACAAAAACAGATTTTAAGTAGTTCGCAAATTAAGAAAAACGAGTTAGGGGAATTGCTATCCACCACCAAATAATCATGCAAACATGTTATGTTTCATTTGAATTCCTTCTATTTCCGGATGAAGATGCTCAAGTTGGCTTAATGTTAGAACTCAACCTATTACTCTTTCTTATGTAGTATGTTAAGAGAATGACGTTTTCACTTAACTTAGTCCCTAACATGCAATCTAGAATGGTGTGTTCATAGATTTAACAAGTAGAAATCATTAAGAACGAAATGAGTTTGAGTCATCACAAGGCATCGTAAGTACTAGCGTTGTCTTACTAATCCTAGAAATTGGTTCACATGTTAATCGCAATTAACAAGTACTACTCTAGAACATATGTAGGTCCTCATTCGACAAGGGCAGGCACACACATATTCATAGCATTAGAATCCTAGATATGCTTACTACGTATGCATCCGTAGAAAACACATAAAGAATTCATCAATGAGACAAGTAATGAACCAATTTTCATCCATTCATAAAAGTAATTTAAACGAAATGTCATAACAAACTTGCAATCATATTCGGGGCGTCAAAACAGCCCCTAACTACTAAAAATTAGTTACACATAATTCTCAAATTAAACCAAAAGAAAGACATGAGTTTGAGAAGATAAAACCAAGAGAAGAGAATGCCAAGATTTCCTCCTTCCTTTCCTTCCTTTCCTTCCTTCCCCAACGCAGCAGCCTTGCCTTTTTTCCTTGCTTTCCTTCCTTTTTTTCTATCTTTTTTTCACACTTTCTTTCCACCCTTTGCCGCTGCAACCTGCAGGTCTTTTCTTCTTTTCGCTGCCACAGTTTTTTCTCCATAACTCACCCCACTAACAGCCATTTAGTGATGACAATAAGTGAGAGGAAATGCTAAAACAATTGTAACTCTTTGGGCAGCCTTTATGCCTAGTACTCTCACTTAATTTTCCATTTCCTCTGATATTTGAATAGATGTTAGCTGGCTTGTTCTTGGCTGCATCAGTTTTGGCTGTTAGTTTTATTGGATTTATTGCTTTCAATGCTTTCTTGTCAGTTACAAACTGCTCAGCCTCTTGGGAACCTTTCAGTGTTAAAATGGCCATAACTTCTTCTAGAAAAATGATATTAACAATCCGCAAAATGCTCCAGAAAATAGACATCCGTAGCTTTCCAAGCATATAAGGTTCATTCTCTAACTCATTCTGAGCTGTCCGCAATTTGCTTCCAAAGTCAGCTGACCTGCACAGGCAGTTTTGACGAATTTGTTACTTAAAATTCCACTTGTGCTATTTTTCTTTTCTTTGCTTGACAAATCCTACAAAACACAAAAACAAAGTAAATATCTCAAAAATATAAGGAACTAACTAAGAAAAGACAAGTGAATTTGATGTAAAATTTATATAAATATGAGCTTATCAACTACAAGTTCAATTTAGTTTATGAACGTTTAGTTCATAAAATAAAGGTTCTTGCAAGAAACACAAAATGTAATATACAACTAAGTGTAGTGGATTTGAGGTTTTTCGGGAACTCAAGTGTGAGAGATTCATTACTACGAAAGTATATGAAGATTCAAAGTATAAAAATAAATTATTGAATCGTTAATGTCCAAAAGTGATCTTCAGGTCAATAATTTTGGATTCATTATTAGATTAATGGACTGTATGTCACTTTTAATTAATTCAATAAATTGGACCATACGGGGTCGATTGTAGAAGCTAAATAATATTAAAATAATATTATTGGATTGAAAATATAGCCCTAAAAATAATATGGGCTAGGGTTGGGTGCCTTGAGTGAAAGGGAGGGCCTAAAAGGGCTTCGAGGGTGGTCTGCAGGCCACGGGGTGTAGGAGAAACCCTAGCCGCAACTGGGTTTCAATGTGGGTTGAAGGGGGCACGAGCAGGTCTAGCGTATTGCTGGCCTGTGGGTTTTGGGCACAGGAATGCTAAGCCCAGCCACAAAGAAAGGGCTAGCTATATGTGTGTGGGCCTCAGGGACCAAGCCCAGCCTTGTGGGCTGGCGTGGAGGACACGGGTCGTTGCAGAAAACCCAGCCAACTGGGCTAGATTAGATGAACGCTGCAGGCCTGGGCTGCATGGAACCCAAGCCGAGGCTTAGTTTGGTCAAGAGGGAGCAGCGGGCCACGGGACAAGGTGCAAACAGGCTTAGGGCTTTAAGCCTAACCAATTAACCCCAGGTCAAGGCCTGGTGGTGGCGTGCGCAGTGGTGTGTTGCACCATGTCCAATTCTTTTTTTTTTTTTTTTTTTTTTTTTTTTTTTTTTTTTTGTTTTCAAAATCCCATAGGATTTAGGAAACCCTAAATATGCTTCTAATTTAATTTGATATTTTGACTCACAAATTCCACATAACAATTTAATTTGTGTGATGCATGAAACAAATATATATATATATATATATATATATTGACATTGACAAATATATGAACATATACGATATATATATCGGAAGGGAAATATAAACATAGGGGGTTCATGCATCATGGGGAATGTTTTCATGCTTCAAGGTTGTTTCAAATATCTTACTTTATTTTAAGCGTACCTGATTGGCAGGAAACAACAAAAGCCTTTGAATTTGTAGAAGATCATTCTCGAAAAGCCAGAATTGCATCTCCAATGCGTTGTATCACATTCAACACAGAAAAATTAAATTGAATCAATAACATGTATATCAATTCAATAAAATTATAAATTAATCATAAAAGGAATGATTAAAACGTAATACTCCCTTGATTGAAGATCAAACTCTCTTTAGCGCAACGTCAAGAGCGTACTGATAACGTGTTGTAGGCATAATTTACTAAACAATTATGGAGGTCATAGAGAGAGAAAGGTGTGGCAATAGTAGAGAGAAGAGAGAGATGTGTAATTGTGAGGTGTGTGTTATTTCACCCCATTGTGCCTTTATTTATAGTAGTAGGGAAGGTTAATTCCTTACCCTTTAGGATTACAACATTTAAGAGGTAATCAACTCCTAATAGGAATATAAGAGATATTCCCATAACTACTAAGATTTACACAATCAATTCCTAATCTAATAGGACTGCAACAAAAAAGAATTTCTTCTCAAAAAAGCTAAAAAGAGTCACTTTCTTATATTAACCGCGCCATATAAAACCTCAAGTAATTGTTGCCTTCCACCCCCATTTTTATCAAATATTAATAAAAGGGAAGAGAAAATCTCTGACCAAGGAATAATTTCCCATTTTTATTAATTTATTAGTACTACTAGATTTAATTGGTTTAATAATATGTAAAATTAAAATTAGAATGGAGAGGATCGGTATCCTCTGCATGATTTTCTTTTTCGGTAACACCTCCGCATAATTTTTAGGAAAACTAATGAAAATGATTTGAAAACTTTGAGTTTTAACGAAAATAACAAAATAAAGGATAAAGTGAATAGTACCATGATTAACTTTTTAGTGTAAGAATGTGGTTTTTCGTTAAAGTGAACAATACCAGGAGTTTTTTGTTAAAGTTCCCATAATTTTTTGGGTGCAAGACTGTACATAACTTTTAATATAATCCAAGGGTTATTGCAAGATCGCGTATTTAATGAATCAATTTTATATTTTTTTTATTCAAAAATACTATTCTTACTATCTAGTTATACTATCATTTATACTATTTTTTATAATAAAGATATGATCCGCATGTGTTTGCGTGTCCTTAAGTATAACATTACTCTTTTTTATTTTGGCAATTCCCCACTCTGTCCTTTGTTTTTTCCAGTGCCATGGCTGACCCCATTGTCAATACCAGAAGGGCATAAGCCACCCCAGCTGATCTTCCTTCGCTCCTCCCTCACCCTCCATCAACTTTTCAGTCATCCCCAAACTCTTATTCAGCATTCGAAGAAACTAAAATGAAATATATCTTATTCAATACTTGTATGCTTGTCATCTATTGTAATATTCATACTTAATTGTAATATATCTTATTCAATCTACATATATAGCCTTGTACTACAAGATCATTAATCAATCAAATGTATTGGATTCTAGAATTCATATGGTATTCACATCTTGTTTGGACTCGATTTTACATGCACTCAAACCCTACACTTAGGGACGAAGCCAGAGATTTGTGTGAATGGGGGCATCCTCAAATAACAAAGTCATAATTAAAAAGCTCAAGAATTTACTAAACACAATACTTATATATTAATCCAGAAAGTTTTTCATACAACAGTCCCTTACAATATCCCTTGATGCGTTTTCATGTTCTAAAAGTGTTGCATGACAACATCATTACCAATACCATCAAATATCTCTCTTTCTATAAAAATAACCATGTTTTCATTCATCCATTGATCTCCCATCCAATTTCTCAATCGATTCTTCAGAATTTTCATGGCCGAAAATGCTTTTTCAACGATTGCAGTAGCAACTAGAAGAGTTAATGTTAATGTCACAAGCAAGTAAACCAGCGAATACACCTTGTGTTTTTTGCATTGAACCTTTTTGTTTTGCAAGATCTCCAATCTCTTTTAAACCTGAAAACTCAATGCTAGACCGCATATCCACATTGTAAGTCTCAAGTTGAATCTTAAGGACCAGCTCATTCATAGAGAAGTCTTTACGATAAAACTAGGCAAGATGCAATAGCTTTGGGCTATCAAAAGCAGAGAAGGAGTCAACTGGACATAAACATGCCAAACAAAGAAGTAACTCAGTGTTGGTCTCATTGAAACGATTATTTAGTTCTTGAAGTTGCCAATCCAGAACAACATAAAATATCCCAACATAATAATGATACATATTTGTGACTGATGTGCTTTTCGTTTCCCTCACCTTCGAGAAAGAAACATATCATTCATATTAGGCACATCAATATTATGTTTAAGACAAAATTCTGAGACTTCACTAAGTAAAGAATCCCAACCACTTTTCCTCATTATTTCCAACCTTTGCTTACCAATTGCAACCAACTTCATGGCATTTACAATATCATGATCCTTCCTTTGCAATGCTTATGACAATTCATTGGTTATTCCTAGTATATCTTTCATCAAGTGTAGATCAAACATAAAATCAAATGATTGCATGGAATCCAATAAATTATTCACTTCACATCTTTGTTGAGAGCTTACTTCATCATCTGCTATTACTTCAAGTAAATCAAGTATGGATGAAATCATAGTCATTATTCTTACTAAAGTACCAAAGTGTGAACCCCAACGTGTTTCTCCAGCAATAACTGCAATAGATTGCTTCTCTAAAAGAAGATCATAATGCTTCGATGAAGCTCCAACAACATTTACCAAAATAGTAACTATACTAAAAAGAGACTCAATTTGGATGTTCTTCTTTGCCATAGCTACAAGAGCTAATTGAAGTTGATGTGCAAAGCAATGAATATAATATGCACAACCATTTTCTTTCATAATAAGAGCTTTAAGACCATTGAACTCACCTTGCATATTGCTAGCCCCATCTTAACCTTGCCCACACAACCTAGACATGCTCAATTTATGCTTAGAAAATACCTCATCAATGGTTTCCATGAGTGAGAGAGCAATGGTACTAGTAACATGCTCAATGCCAATAAAATGCTCAATGACATGCCCATTCTTGTCCACGTAATGCAATACAATAGCCATTTGTTCCCTTGTTGATACATCGCGAGATTCATCAATCAAAATAGAGAACAACGAAGTGCTAATGTCTTTAATTAATAGCCTTGATGGTCTCAGTTGCACAAGCATTTACAATGTCATTTTGAATATCTGGTGATGTCAATTTGTGATTCTCTGTAGCATTTTTCAAAGTAACGGCTTTCACATCCTCATTGTGGTAAGCAAGAAACTGTAGAAGCTCAAGAAAGTTTCCATGGTTGCTTGAATGTTCAGATTCATCATTACCACAAAATGCAAGCCTTTGTCTCAAAAGAAATCAACAACAATCGATTGATGCATTCAACCGAGCTCTATATTGAATTCAAGCTTCATCATATGAGTTTTAGAGAAAAAAGATTGGATATGTTGCTTTTTACTCCATGTTTGATTGTGTGCTCTATTGACGCCTCCAATATGAGTTAGAAGTCTTTCTTTCTTCTTCCAGTTAGAAAATCCTTAGCCAACAAAGAAATCATTGCCTACTTGTTCTCCAATATTTGGTTTAAAAAGGTAGCAACACAGACAAAAGGCAACATCTTTTTCTACACTATATTCCAACCAAGTAGGAAAATCATCAAACCAAGCAAGGTTGAATCGTCTTTGCGTGTCTCCATATTTCTTGTAAGGAAAATTATGGGTTTTAGGTTGTTGAGGACCAGCTAGCACATACGTTCTTCGTACTTGATCTCGAATATTAGGATTGTAATCCAAAATTCGAATTCGCTTACCAGGATCTGATGGAAGATTTGATAAAATAAATTTTGTACTATCTTGTCCCCGAGTATCATTATTTTTCTCAATAACTGGGGATGGGGGCACTGATATTTTTTTTGAAAAACCTCTCTATGATGTTTCAGTCTGCAAAGTCAATCATATTGATACCAATAACATATAAGGTTCATACGTAATCTGTAGAATTTATAGAATAAAAATCTCAATAAAATTATTAGACTCTTAATCCTAGAGTATACTATACTAATATGCCTAATAACTAATCCATATCCAACCAAGACAACAATTCAATTAACCAATATGGCAATACCAATAAGCATACAAATTATTCAACAAATAAACATTTAATTCAACTAATCATATGAATAAATGTATACCCATATTCATAGAATTCGTAATTTCATAATTTCATTCATCAATAATCATAGAATTCATATCAATAATCAATAACCAATAACCATATTAGTGCATTACCATATGATTCTATATTTCTATACCAATTAAACAAAAATTCGTCTTAAATAATTAATTAGGGTTAGGGATTATAGATTTAGGAATTAAAAAATTTACCTAAATATATATATGTCGGCTAGAGAGTGGCTGGGAACAACACCTTTGCTCCTGTTCCGTTTCATTTCAAGCTGTTGGGAATTTGGGGGAAGAGCAACGCCACGTTGCTCTCTGATTGGCAAAGGGAAATAAAAAGGAAACGGAGAGATGGAATGGGGGTGGACCGTGGGGACAAGCAATCCCCCACTATAACACATTTTTTTTTCAAACATATATGAAACGACGTCGTTTCGTTTACTGTTTTTTTTTTTTTACCAAGACCAAAACAATGTCGTTTTGGCCTGGATTAAAAAAAAAAAAAAAAAAAAAACCTAGCTCTGTTTCTGCAGAACAAGATCGGAGTAGAACCAGAAAAATCTCAGTGGGGGCTCTGCTGCTGCAAAACCAGATCAATTTAAGCAGCATGCCAGCATCAGAAAAAATCTCAGTGGGGGCATCCGCCCTCTAGGCCCACGGTAGCTCCGTCTTTGCCTACACTCTAAGTTGTTGCCTGTTGGATTAGAAAATTATTTGAGGATCAACATTGGTCTTCGAATAAAGGATGAATCAATCTAGGTTCAGAGTCCTAATCGAAGATGACGAGACTTGGTGGCGATAGAGTTTCGGCCAAGAACATTTTCGCTTATATTCAAAGAAGATGCCAAAGAATCAGAATATTATTATAATTATGTCATTCAGTAGACTTGACCTTCACGGAATTCATTCCTATAAATACAAGAGGGTTTTGCAATGTAGATAGCGCCTTCAACTCAACAGATAACTTAAACGCTCTTCCTGAAACCCCTCTCTCTACGCTATACCATTCTTACACCTTTTGAGAAAAACACTAACTATCATAACCCTCCTGTTAACACATATTCAATTCGGATAAGTGAACAACACTGTGTTGACAACCAGTGACATCTTTAGCTTGGATTAATGACACAGAAGCTGTGAAATCCCATACCTGGATTTCACTATTTAAAATTACGTATTTCGTAGTCATAGTTTCGACGCTTTTATATTTACAGTCTAGTTTTTTTTATAAGTAAAAAGACGAAATTGCTTCTATTGTTTTAAACAGGATTCTTCGCAGACGTATTTGATCCCTACATATTTTTCCACTTATCTTTACATATTTGGATAGTACTCATTGATATGAACGCGTGAGTGCAAACAAAATGTAATTTGAGGTTATAAGGAAGAAGTTATAGACGAGTAAAGACATGGGCGAAATGGTCATTTAACCATTAATCTAGAAGGCTTCACCAAATCTAATGTGCCACTTGTGTGGTTGTGATTGGAGAAGGAAGAGGGAAATGAGAGAAATAAGTGGGTGTTGCCTAATCAGAAAATGGGGAAAGGAGGGAAAGGAGGGAAGGAGAAAATGAGAGGAACCGAATCTCAAAACCCTTAACTCGATGACCGGTTCCCCAACTCGGTTCCTCCACACTCCCCTACGTCGATTTCGGCATTTTCCTACGATCCAAGGCTTGCCACCACCTAGAATACATTCCCCAATGTTTTTCTTCCATTTACACCCAAAAACCAAAGGGAACTGAACTCGATTTCGTGAGATTGCACCGACGGGTTTTGCAGGTGCACAATGGCAGAATCCGCCATTTTTGAAATATTTTCCATCTATCACCACCACCAAAATAGTCCTCTCGAGCCCAGGAACAAACCCCAAACAATTTTGGGGGTGGCGGCGCAATAGGGAATTTGAATCGAAGAACACCCATTTTTAGGTTGTTGGTAGATCGATGGTGATTTCAAGTGTTTTCTAGCCGAATTGGACTTCAGCCTAGGTATGAAAGTTCTTCCCCTTGTTGTGTTCTACAATTATGTAAAATTTGGTAATTTTTGGAGTTAGGTGAATTTTTCGGCAAATTGGTGCGGCCAATCGCCACATGCGGCAGCGCGTGGCTAATGGACCAACTTTGTCTTTCTAGGTTAATTACGATATCCTAATTTTATATTTGACATCTAATTGACGAAATTTCACCATTTGAACATATTTTCATTAAGGTCCGCCACTTGACCACTATAACAATCGACGATCCGACTGTTAGATCGTTACCAAACTTTAATATGTTATTATACATAGTATTTGAGGGCCTTAGGAACTTATGGATCGAGAATCCGATTTACGAATCTTTCTAAATTGAATTTCTAAGTTTGTAAAACCAAACATTGACAGCCACTTAATTTTAGTGATTGGCGGAGATCCGACCGTTGGATCGTTCTAAATCGAATTATGTAGGGTTGTGGAACCCACCACTGATAGAGAGTTGACTTTTGGTCAACATGTTTCAAATCGTTCTTAAATATTGAAATTAGTACTACTAGACACTAAGTGAAGTCTAGTGGGCCTACATTGGTTAGTGAGTGACTTTAAAATATGTGATATGGTTATTACCCTGATTTCATATTTGGTACCTTTTGTGGATATCACTTGATTTTATAAATGTGATTTCTATTGAAATGTGATTTTTTTTTTTTTTTTATATATTTAGCCATTGATCTTTGTTTATTAAATGTGATTTGACTTGTGTATTGATGATATTTGTGAAATGTGATTTGAAGTGCTTGATGAATTGTTTGATGAAATGTGAGGGCTAGTAGTGGATCGTTAACCCATTGTCATCGGGTTCTTTGCTTCGATATCGTTTCATTTCTTGCTTTGTTGACCCGTTCCAAATTTAGTACTTGTGCTTTGTTTCATTTCGTTAAGCCTTAGTGAATTGAATAACTTGATTCATGTCTTGTTTCTTCGAGCTGTTGAGATGTTTCTTGGACTTCCGCACGGTTCCGTTGAATGGTCTGGAACTAGGTTCCGCTAGGGTTCCGTTGCGTGGTCTAGTTCCCTGCTCCATCTGGATTCCGTTAAGTGGTCTGGAATCCCTCATACTCTTTGATTCCGTTGAGTGGTCCAGAATCGTATCATGCCTTAGATTTCATTGAATGGTCCAATATCCATTGTACTCCGTGATTCCGTTAAGTTGTCCAGAGTCGTATCCTGGTTTAGATTCTGTTGAGTGGTTCAGAATCACGCTTGGTATTTTGGTTCCGTTGAGTGGTTTGGAACCCGATGTTGTTGGATTTCGTTGAGTGGTCCAAAATCACATTCTTCAGAGATGTAGGCTTCGGCCAAACTATGTTGCTCTAACCCTGCATTTTGGTGTATTGTATGTGTTATTGATTGATGTGATTGTGGAATGGTGTTGGAAAGCACATGCGTGTGTGAATGGCATGATGACAACTCTTGTTTGGTTTATGGTTGATGTGTAGTGTGGTACTCTATGTTTTCTGCTAGTAAGTGTTTTACTAAAAGTTCAGAGTTTAACAAATGGTGAACTCTTAATGGCTTGATCTCTATTTAGGGTACGTAGGCAGTATAACGAGGAGGTTAGATGTAGCCATAAAGAATACGAAAAATGACTGCATAATTCGAATCTTGAGTTATGCTTTGTCCATATCCCAGAAGCGGGGTATGTTAGATATACGGGTACTTGGTGACGTCACGTTCGATTCTGGACGTATGTCGGGATCGAGGCGTGACAGGAGGTGTAGAACCAGGCAATTTGGGAGCCCTTTCTGTCCAGATAAGTGAACAACAGTGCTAAGGGTTAATTACTTATTCAAGACTCGGCGGACAAAGAGTTTCCAATTCTTTCACCTAAAGAGGTCCTGTCATTATCCTCTTAACAAAGTGAGGTGTTACCAAGTTACCCCTTGTTGTTCGACACAATGAAAGTTGGACAAGTTTATTGAACTTCACAATGATCTAGTAACTTTGTCTTTAGGTTTTAGAACCCAAGGCTGAGACGTGTTCTTCCTCGACCGTAATCATTCAAGTACAAAGGTAAGCAACGCATTTGACACCACCGCCACATTTATTCTATTCAATTGACGGAGCTCAGTTATGTGTTGGCACGCTTGCTTTCACAAAAATGACGAAAGGAATGGTTTGTGGGCATGTCATGTTCAAGTTTGGTGAATTAAAAGAAAATTATAACTGGTTTATTAAATATATGGCGTTACAACAGTTGGTTTCTTTTGGAGAGTCCATATTAAAAAAAAGAAAACTAATGAAAATGGCTTGAAAACTTTGAGTTTTAATGATAAAGACAAAATAAAGGGTAAAATGAATAGTACCAGGATTAACTTTTTAGTGTAAAAATATGATTTTTCATTAAAATAAACACTACCATGATTTTTTTTTCCCTTAAAACTCCTTATTAAAAATCTTGTATAGTATTGAACCCAAAAAATACATGTAGAGGATCCTCATCCAAAATGGAGAGCCACCATTACGCAACACAGCAAAGGTTGTCACACTCAATCTTCATCATCTTGTCTCGCACTCCTCCACCTCCCTCTCTCTCTCTCTCTCTCTCTCTCACCTCCAACACATAAACCCTAGCAATCTACCGACCTAATTTCTCCCCATCCCAACTCAAAATCCCCTCTTTTTCAAAACCCAGAAGCCAATTCGTCCATTTTGCGACCCGGATGCCAATTTAATCGGATCCGGACCCCCTTGATCCGAACCCCAAATGGGTCACCTGAACCTGCCCGCCTCGAAGCGGAGCTCGAGGCAATGTCGCCTCCTCGACCTTATCTCGGCGGTCTTCTTCGGCATAGTGATTTTCTTCTTCCTCTTAGTCTTCACTCCGTTGGGCGACTCGCTCGCCGCCTCAGGTCGCCAGGCTCTTCTCTTATCGACCAACGCCGATCCGAAGCAACGGCACCGTTTAGTGACGTTGGTGGAGCTCGGGCAGCACCACCAGCCTATAGAAGCCTGCCCGGCCGATGCCGTCGACCACATGCCCTGTGAGGACCCCCGGCGCAACAGCCAGTTAAGTCGGGAAATGAACTTTTACAGAGAGAGGCATTGCCCTCTGCCCGAGGAGACCCCTCTCTGCTTGATCCCACCTCCCAATGGCTACAAGATTCCGGTCCCGTGGCCCGACAGCTTGACCAAGGTTGTGTGATTTTGGGTTCGTTCAATTCATCAATTTGGTTGTTGGGTTAATCCCCGGTTTCGTTTTCGGAAGTTAAACTTGTGTCTGAGTGATAGAAAGTTTGGAACTTTGAATTAAGATTTGCAGCTGTTATATGATTTTGAATTTTTCAATGGACGGTGCCTTTGAGGATCTATTGATGAGAGGTGGTGCAGCAAGTTTGAGCTGTTGAATGTCTCCAACCGAGCTTGTGGATAAGCTTGGTCTGAGAAATTTGTTAATTGTTTCAATGCATGCTCTTGAGCTAGGAATAGGAATGCAAACCACTAAAGTTACAGTTGTGTTACTTGTGTAATACATAGATTCTTAAATAGGATATGTGCATTGTAGCTAACGAACTTTGTAATATGCTAGAAGTATTCAAATCTTGACTTGCTCATTGCTGATGAATTTTAGCAATGCCCTTTCCTCCCAGCATACAAACTCTTCATTCTCTCCCTGGCTACTAAAGCTTTTCAAAAACCCTGTGATGTTTAGAGTTTAAGTGCTGTGTTGTACATTTTTGGTTTGATGTTCTTGAATTTTGGTTTAAGATCCATCTAGCTCGTAGATAACTGGAAATAGCTACTAAATAAGTGAAACACAGACTGCTTACGTGAGGCTTTTCTTGTCTTTTGGAGTTTTAATTGCCGATGACTTTCAAATGCGATTGTCTTTTTAGTCCTCTTCTTAATTGACAATAAAGAGAAACCCTTTGTGATGTTGGGAATCTTCTTTCAGAAGATTTGTCCAGTATCGACTTCAGGAGATAAATTGACTTTCATTTGATGATATATCAAAGCCTGAAGCATCACCATTAGTTTTGTGTGGACATATCTTAAAATACTGTAGTTGTGTACAGATATGGCATGACAACATGCCACACAACAAAATTGCAGACAGGAAAGGTCATCAGGGATGGATGAAACTGGAAGGCCCACATTTCATTTTCCCTGGCGGTGGCACCATGTTTCCTGATGGAGCTATACAATATATTGAAAAACTTGGACAGTACATCCCCATCAGTGATGGCGTTCTGCGAACTGCTCTTGACATGGGTTGTGGGGTAAGAACAGTGCTCCTCTTTTCATGGAGACCACACTAGTTTCCCTCTCAAATCTCACAAATTTTGATTCTTTACAGGTTGCCAGTTTTGGGGGTTATCTTCTATCCAAAGACATTTTGGCAATGTCTTTTGCCCCAAGAGATTCACACAAGTCACAGATACAATTTGCACTTGAAAGAGGAATTCCAGCATTTGTTGCCATGCTTGGCACTCGCAGACTTCCATTTCCTGCTTTCTCATTTGATTTGATTCATTGCTCTCGATGTTTGATACCTTTTACTGCCTATAGTGAGTTTTTGTCATTGTAGCCTCTGATACTGCTATATTTTTTTCCACCCCCAATACTTGCTCTTATCATAAAGGATCCTGAATTTTCGCAGATGCCACATATTTCCTTGAAGTGGATCGTTTACTTCGCCCAGGAGGATACCTAGTAATCTCTGGTCCTCCCGTGCAATGGGCTAATCAAGACAAGGAATGGGCAGATCTCCAAGCTGTCACAAGAGCATTGTGTTATGAGCTGATTGCTGTGGATGGAAACACGGCTGTCTGGAAAAAGCCTGCTGGTGATTCATGTCTTCCTAACCAAAACGAATTTGGTCTTGAATTGTGTGATGAATCAGACGACGCAAGTGATGCATGGTAATAATCTGTTCTTGGTTTCTTAGTGTTTCTTAACCCCTTCTCCAAAATGGAACCTTAGTATGAAGTGATTGTTTTCCAAATCTTTTTATTTTCACAAATCTTATATTGTGTCATCATATTTCAAACTCTTGTATGTATCAGGCCAAAAATTAGCTCTTGTAGTGTAACCACTTCAGCACCCTGTATAAACAATCATAGTATCAGCAAACCTCGAATTCAAAGAAGTTCTGAGATCAGTACCAATAAACTCAATTGTTATGCAGGTACTACAAGTTAAAGAAATGTGTGAGTAGAACGTCTTCTGTCAAGGGAGAATTTTCTGTTGGGATGATTCCAAAGTGGCCGGACAGGCTGACAAAAGCTCCTGCAAGGGCCACAGTCATGAGAAATGGGATCGACGTGTTTGAGGCGGACACACGACGTTGGGCAAGAAGAGTTGCTTACTATAAGAACACCCTAAACCTGAAGCTTGGAACTCCAGCTGTACGCAATGTCATGGACATGAATGCCTTTTTTGGAGGTTTTGCTGCTGCACTGAAGTCTGATCCTGTGTGGGTGATGAATGTTGTTCCTGCCCGCAAGTCCTCAACTCTTTCTGTAATATTTGATCGAGGTCTTATTGGAGTCTACCATGACTGGTGAGTGTTGTATTTTTACCCCAAGTGCTTCACACGTAAGTCCTGTGGTGGAGCTTATCAATTGTTCTCTTCCCAATTCACTCCTGTGAAGAGTGCACCTTTTTTGTCATCCTGCTCTAATGCCTGATTTAGTATCATACTATCACATCAACAAGTCTTTCTTATATCTCTTCTCTCAGCTGCTTTACTTTCTAGAAAACATTAAACCTGCCCTATCATACCGTTTATTTGTAAATTGTTGATGGAGCAGTGATAATTTTCAGCACAAAATAGATAGCAAAAACTATTTTTAACCGTTACCGTTACTATTGTCGATTTTAGTGCCAGTCTGTATGCATTCTATTTCTAGGTTAGAGTCCTCTTTTGATCATGATATGCTTTCGCTAATTTTTATCGACTTATTAGTGTTTTGGAAACCTCAACTGGTGAGCTAACGTTTCTGCTTGATCATCCTAGGTGCGAGCCTTTCTCAACATACCCTCGTTCTTATGACTTCATCCATGTAACTGGCATCGAATCACTCATAAAACATCAAGGTTCAACCAAGAACAGGTACTTCTACTTGAAAAGGCATCCCTGAGTTCTAGTTTCTCAGCTGTTTCCTGAATCTACAGGTTCCTACATTCTTATAGAAGTATTAAACCATTAGGCATTGATTTTGTGCAGATGTAACATGGTGGATTTGATGGTGGAGATGGATCGAATGTTGCGTCCTGAAGGAATCGTTGTGGTTAGAGACTCCCCTGAAGTTATTGAAAAAATAGCTCGGATAGCTCACGCCGTAAGGTGGACTGCTACCATACATGAAAAAGAAGCAGAATCGCACGGGAGAGAAAAAGTCCTTGTTGCAACGAAAAACTTTTGGCAGTTGCCATCGGCGTCCAACTGACAGCCCTTTTCCTTTAAAATGTAGGTATAAATCTCTATTGTCCATCTAATCTTTATTCGATGTGAAAATTGGTCTCCATGCATCAAAAGGATGCAGTTTCTTTCTTGTCCACCGTTCCCTATTGTGTAAGGAGTTGATAGGTTTAGAACAGGGAGGGCTTGAAAGATGGGAAGACGTGCATTTCTTTTTTGTTACATTACACGAAAAAAGAAAGACAAGTGGCAACCTATATGTTTAGTTTCCAAGAACAATGTAATTTGATTTTGTTTACTACTAGTGAATTTTTTTTTTTTGTTTGTAACTGAAATTGTTTTGATTTTTGTTGCATTTGTCTTCAAATATTTTAGTCCTCCCAAAAGTGCTTCTATCAGGCTCTAGATTTTTATTTTTATTTTTTTTTATGCAAAGAAATTCATTAAAGCACGGAACTTCTAGTATAACCGTTTTCAATACAATCAAAATTAAAGGCAGGAAAATCAACATCAGGTAAACAGAAATCCCAAAAATGAGGATTCGAGAGGGAGAAACCAAGGTGAGCTAAAACATCTGCTACAAAGTTAGCCTCTTTGAAAATGTGCTTCCAACTAATATGACAAAGGACACGAATATCGTTGATGATAGAGCTAACTCTTTGAGGAACTCCCCAATGACCTTGCATAGCTTCCATGATGAGCTTCAAATCCCTCTCCACCATTATTTTAGTGAAACCCTTGCCCCTAGCACATTGCAGACGGCCTTGCAAACCCATCAGTTCAGCTACCAAAATATCACCTGTAATCACATCGTGCCAAGGAAGCAGCTACCAAAATATCACCTGCAAACCCATCACTTCAGCTACCAAGGAAGCAGCTGCATGGTTGTTCGAAATGGAACCATCAAAATTAAGCTTAATCACATCGTGCTGGTCAGGAGGATGCCATTTAATAGAGGAAGAGATAGGTAAAGCCTCCTTGGGGCGACACATGCATTAGCCTTGAGAAAAGTCGAACCAACACTACCGATGATAGAAACACAACACGTCGCAACCAAGGGCACACTTTTGAACGCCAAGTTATTTCTTTCCGTCCAAATTTGCCAACAATTCAGAATTACTAC
Source organism: Pyrus communis (assembly GCF_963583255.1). Classification (NCBI taxonomy): domain Eukaryota; kingdom Viridiplantae; phylum Streptophyta; class Magnoliopsida; order Rosales; family Rosaceae; genus Pyrus; species Pyrus communis. Next base: position 16,025,932 of record NC_084807.1, on the reverse strand, counting down.
ACTAAGATCGAGACGCCGTCTGTCATTAAACTTAAGGATTCCAGCCAATCAAAAAAGTTATCATTACCCTTAGTAGTAATAGGGTGAAGTACCAATTTAGACTATAAACTATCACCTTAGTGAAAATTAGGTCTATGAATTATTTTTCGATAAAATAAGTTCCTAAGTTCATTAAAAATTGCTAATTTCATCCCTACTACTATATTCAAAGCTATTTTATCCAATTTTTCGTCAACTTAATTCACTTGCCACACTTTAGAGTGTAATATCGTCATTTTCTTACCTATAAGCCCTTAACATTTCATATAGGTTGTGAATCTAACGTCTAATTTACCCTCCAAAGTTAACTCCATACACTATTTTATTATGAAAAATTACCAATCTACCTTCCATTGTATATCACATGAAAGTAAGGTAACTTAAATTGATGGAAAATTGAATCTAGTAGCTTCAAATATAATATTAGGGATGTAATTGGCATATTTTTATAATTCAATGACTGATGAAAAAATAGTGTATGTACCTAATTTTGATTCAGGTGATAATTTAGGGACTAAATTGGTAATTCACCCATAATAATAATGTTATTACAAATACCAAAAGTTAAGCTCCAAACTTTAATAGTGAAATCACAATTACAAAAGAGATGACATTGGTCTTCTTCGGCTATATTACATAACAGACATAACTTATCAATATTTTTAACAAAATGACTTAAGCGTTTTCTGGTTTGCAATCTTTCCTGAATCATAAGCAAGCAAACATTTTAACCTTAGAAGGAAGAGTTAGCTTCCACATTTTCTTTAACAAAGTATGGCAATGCTACAATTACAAAACTTGAGGTTTTTATTTTCTTCTTTAAAAAGGGGACCAGTTGGTGGCTTTGACACGGCAGTCCACCTTTTCGGGGGTTCGGAAAACTCATAGAGGCATTCCAGCCTCTTTTGGCCACCATCATAAGATTCACCAGCGGTAAAAATCGAACCGAGAGCATGTCGTGTGGAATACGGGCCTAGAGTTCGTCCTCAATCATGGTGCCATCCCGTGGTGGTTTACAAAAATTGAGTTGGCTATTCACAAGAAAAACATATGTTAGGTTACGATCGCAAAGAATTTTAAATTTCAATTTTCAAAATGTGGAGTCATTAATAATTCAATTTTCTTCATCCCATTTGCATACCTTCCCTCAAAAATAGCACAATTCTACAATCCGTTCAAAAAAGGCTCCTCCCTAGAAACCCTAGGAAAGCACTGAGCGACTTCAACGGAATTCATGTGATTTCCAATCCAAGGCTGTGCTAGTCATTTAGTGGCGACGACAGTTGAATCCCAGGGGAGTTCTGTTCTTCTTTTATGGTGTGGGAGAGAGCGCTCTAATTATCAACTCGGTGTGTGCAGGTCTAGGTGTGGGGCAGGACGTGGATAAGGAAGGGCTTTTCAACGATGGAGGATATAGTATCAAAGTTCTCCAGGAAGTTTGCAATAACGGAAGATGAACAAAAGATTACTGTGGTTGATAAAGCGGAGGTGTTGTCCCTAAAATCATCGAAAGTTTTCTTAGTGAGGGAGTTATTGATGAGAAAACCCGGTGCTGACGAGAAAACCCTTAAATAAAGAAAATTTCAAGCGGCAGATGAGGAGTTTGTGGAGGCCTAGGGCAAACGTCCTAATACTTGAATTGGAGGATGATAGATTCGCCTTTAGCTTTAACACACAACAGGAAAGGACCATGATTCAAAAGGGTGGCCCGTGGTTATACAATAAGCAGTCATTGTTGGTCCTGGAAGAGGCGGACGATATCACTCATCCTGCAAGGGTAAATCTTTCATCACAAGAGTTCTGGGTTCAAATTAAAGGGCTCCCAATTTACCATATGATGAGGTAGATGGGCAAACTTATTGGAAATATCTTGGGGGAGTATGTATTAACAGATCAAAGCAGGAAAGAGTTCCAATTCGGAAGCATTCTTCGGATTAGAGTTCGGATTGATGTGCAGAAGCTGCTACGTTGTTGGGTGTCAGTTTAATTGGATGGGAAGGTGGTTCAAGTAGATGTTCGGTATGAGAAGCTTCCTCTCACATGTTTTCTCTATGGTATGAGGATCACGTAGAAGAACAATGTGGAAAATTTAAGGGAGGAATGACGACGATCGAGCAAAACTGTATGGAAGGTGGTTTCATGACGATGTGTTAGGCAAAGATTATAGGAAGTCAAAAGGAAAAAGGTTTGGCCTGGACCCGGAAGGTGGGTGGTTTATGAAAGCTCCAGCTTTAGAGGAAGGTGATGAATGCATGGGAGAGGCGGAAGAAAGGTCGGAGATTGGAAAAACAGGTCGGCGCGTGACGGAGATGGGCACCCGATCATTGGGGATACAATGGCTACCTTTGGAAAACTGAGGCATAATCAGGGGGTGCATGATGAACATATGTCAAGGCGTAACATCCCGGACCTAAATGAGATTGCACAAGAGGAAGATATGATTGATACGTCTTTGGCGATTATGCCTTTTGTGGATTCAAATGTCGTTATCACAGGTCAATGGGAATTAGTGAATGATTTGGTGGATAAGTAGGTCCATCAATCTCTAATTTGTAATCAGGAAGTTTTGGATGGAGGATAGCCCAACCCACATGTGCAACGGAGATCACGTGGGGTGATAGGTGAGGGATCCGGGCTTAGATCATTATCGTTATTGGTCGAGCCTACATATATGGTATCAGGGCTGGGCACGGGTCGGGCCGGGCCCAATTTTGAAGGGACCGGACCGGACCTAGGTTCAAAGGGAACGGGCCGGGCCAGGCTGGGGATTACATTTTCTAATATGAGAACCGGACATTACCCGGCTCGGTTTGGGCCGGGTCCACGGGTCCCTTTTTTTTTTTTTTTTTGGTTGTTTGAAAAAAAAAAAAAATTGTACAGATTGCAATCTGTGCAAAATGCACAGATTGCAATCTGCACAAAACTGCACAGATTGCAAACTGTGCAGATTTGAACAGATTGCAAACTGCGCAGATTTGCACAGATTGCAACTGCAAAAAGTCACATACTGCATTTATGCAGATTTTGCAAAAATTCACCATTATTCACATCCAATCTAAATACAAAGTCCAACATCCAAGTTCATAGATTAACAATACATCCAAAATAATAATATTACATCTTCCAACATCTAAAAATCAAATCAACATACAAAATATTCGAAAATCCAAGTTCCAACGCCCAAGTTCCAACAACAATCTTCATTGAATCTGTAAGCAAAAATAGAATATAAACATGACATTTTTAACGTCCAACATCATATTATCTATCCTCATTCAAATTGAATTATTGAAATTTAAAGTTTATTCATTTGAGTTTAAAATGTTACCGCAATTCCTTTTCCTTTATTCGTTCGAGTTGTTTCAATTTCAAAGTAAATAATTACTCTCTGGGATGGGAAACATAAGCAGGCAGCACAATTAAACAGATTGTTGACCAACAAAAGACCAAAAAGGCTGAGAAGTATCATCATGTTATTATACTAATCAGTTTGGACATAGAATAGAAGAACATTTGCATGAAGAATAGGTTAATAAGTTCTAGGGTAAAGTACAAAAAACTACCTCAATTATGGGTAGAACGACACTTTCATAACTCATCTTTTAAAATTGATAATGTCATACCTCATCTTACGAATTTATGACAATGTCATACCTTCCGTTAGTTTGTCTGTCATCTGTTCCGTTAAGTAGTGACGTGGCTTAAAAAAAAATATATTAAAAACTAGAGTAAAGTACAAAAAACTACCTCAACTATGGGTCGAACGACACTTTCATACCTTATCTTTTAAAATTGACAATGTCATACCTCATCTTACGAATTTGTGACAATGTCATACCTTCCGTTAGTTTGTTTGTCATCTATTCCGTTAAGTAGTGACGTGGCTTAAAAAAATTAATAAAATATTAAAAAAGTAATTAAATATTAAAAACTAAAATTATAAAATCATTTAACAATTTTTTTTACATGACGACCCACCCATTATCCCCCTCACCTTTCTTCCCTTCTCCCGTTTTCCCCCACCCCAAACCGAGATCCCATCCCCACTAGCTCTCGTCTTCCCCTAACCCACCCCCCAAACTCATCACCCTCACCCTTCTTCCCCATTTCAGTCCCCAATTTTTAATTCACTCAAACAAATCAAATCCCAATTCGAATTTCGCAAATTGGGTGTGCTCTGTTGCTACCCCTTTGACACCTCTGCCTTGTGCATCCATCCTTTTCTTTCTCCCCTGTTCAAATCCCAATTGGAATTTTATAAACTGGGTGTGCACCGTGACGATGTGCTCATGCGTCCATGGATTGCTGCATCGCAATAGAGGAATTAAAGCAGGAAAGGCGCCAGACTCGCAGATCAAGGCGTGATTATCAACCCGATTCTTCGCTAAAAGCCTGAGCTTGGCCACTGCAGATTGTTTCACGACAAGTGACGGCGATTGGAGGCTGTCGACGCAGATCTTGATCGTCAGTTGAAGATCCTCCGACGAAATGCTCTCGATGATCTCGGTTGAGAAGTTCTCCCTCTGCAAAAACCTCTGGCATGGTTCCAATTCTGGCGCAGCCTTAGATAATTTAGAGGTTAACGCGTTTTCCGGCGACGACAAGTTTGCAAGCCGTTTTAATTCTCCCGATATGTCGTTGCTGCAGGCGGAGAAATCACTGAAGGCTTGGGATAGCTAGAGGTACTCCTCCTCGGAAGATGCAGACTTACTGGCGGACCTGTGGGTGCAGAGGGCGAGTTTGCCGAGGCGCATGTCGACTACCGAATCGGTCAGGTTCTCGGAGACGAAAAGCTCTCGGCGTGGGTGCAGAGGACTAGGTTTGTGAAGTTTAGGGCTTGGAGCTTACAGACAATGGCAGAGCCAACGAGGCTATTGTTGCAACGTGAAAGGGAGAAAGGGGAGAGAGAGGGGAGGGATGGTGGTTCTAGGCACGTTGAGGGTGAGCGAAGTGGGGATGGGATCTGGGTTTGGGGTAGGGGAAAACGGGAGGAGGGAAGAAAGGTGAGGGGGATAAGGGGTGGGTTTCCATGTAAAAAAAATTGTTAAATGATTTTATAATTTTAGTTTTTAATATTTAATTAATTTTTTACTATTTTATTAGTTTTTTTAGGCCACGTCACTACTTAACGGAATAGATGACAGACAAACTGACGGAAGGTATGACATTGTCACAAATTTGTAAGATGAGGTATGACATTGTCAATTTCAAAAGATGAGGTATGAAAACGTCGTTCGACCCATAGTTTAGGTAGTTTTTTGTACTTTACCCAAAAAAATTGTTAAATGATTTTATAATTTTAGTTTTTAATATTTAATTAATTTTATAATTTTTTATTAATTTTTTTAAGCCACGTCACTACTTAACGGAATAGATGACAGACAAACTGACGGAAGGTATGACATTGTCACAAAGTCGTAAGATGAGGTATGACATTGTCAATATTAAAAGATGAGGTATGAAAGTGTCATTCGACCCATAGTTGAGGTAGTTTTTTGTACTTTACCCTAAGTTCTATAAACAAACAAACATTTGTTAAGCCTGTAATAGGTTAATAACTAATAACTATAAACAAAAAAACATTTTCAAATTTCAACACTACCTCATATATTTATGGGAGTACGTCAACTCATTCGAAACATAATAAAAAAGATCTAAAACAAATAAGCTTTAGAGCTTACCAAAACCGATGAGGTATGCTCAGGTATTTGGAGAAATACGTATTTGGATTAGGCTCTGCTCAACCAAAGGCGATTGGATGCTAGGCTACCTCAAAGCTTGAACACAAACCAAGACATAAGATACTCACCAAACTTTTTAAATGGCTCAATTGTTTGCTTAACTTGACAACTTTTTCCTACAATTCATAAATAAGATCATTAGATGTAGTAAAGGGAAAATTAATTCATCTTAAGATTCAAGTGCTTGCATTGCTGATGGCTAAAGGGAAAATTAATAATTGTAATCAGATTCAAAGAAGGCCCCATAAAGATTTGGTAGAAATTGTTTAAGGAGGCTCATTCAAGTTAGGCGGTCCAAAACAAATGTTACGAGGGTCTTATGCAGCTTAAAATCTTGACAAAGACAATGTTGTAAAAAGAGTCAGATCTGTGCATTCAAACTTGATGGGATCAGTCCCTTTGCTGCAAAAAACCCATCCAATCAGAACAAAATCTCTAAACTTTATCCTTCCCAATTTCTCCTCCACCTCCAAACTCAAAACCTCATATTAATGACAACCTAATTAACAATAATTAAAATTAAAGATGCTAAATTTAAGCTAAATCAAGATTAGACTGATGAGATGACCTAAAAACCTCCCAAGATGCAAGAGTTACACTTCACACACAAATCTGTTACGTGTAGAAAGGCATGACATTTTTTTAGATCATATGGATGGAGTTAAACAGAATGAGTTTTTAGGATTATTCAGGGTAGATGAAGTTTTGGAACGATTTAGCTTTTGGTCCCCACCCCCACCCCTGGCGGATTCCTTTCTTGGTTATGCACAGAGTAATTGATTATGATATCCATTGTCACATTACACCTTCAACTTTTAAAACCTAGATATAAATTTGATTGGATAAGATTACCTTTGTTGTCTTTAGCAGAGATGGTCCTTCAATCCCAGAAGTCACCCTCAGTGCACCAGATTTCTTTGCAATTTACCTCTGTTGTATGCTTCTCATATCCTAATTTGAAACCTTTAACAAATATGGCAATGAAAATAAATTAAAAATTGAAAAAATGAACAGAAATAGAATGGATGTCTCCGGATTGCAAATCAATATGCTTGGAAATACTTCAGAATATATGTGAAATACAAGGACTTCTACTCAACATTTGGATGCAAAAACAAGCTAAAAAAAATCAAAAAATCCACCAAATCAGCAAGAACAAACATGAACATCCCAATATATTGAGCACAGATTACATACATCAGAGGTTAAAGAACCTATATAAAAATAAATAAATAAATAAAAATAATAGAGGTTAAAGAATTCACCTGAACTGGCAACGGCGATGGAATGTTGGTGATCGAGACGACGGTGATATCGTCGGGAAAAAGAGAACAAGAATCGGGAAGATGGGTGGTGCGGGTGCCTGGGTCTAGGATGAGATGTCGAGGAGAACAATCAAGAAGAAGAACAGCTGTGGTGGACCTGGTGGTCGTCACTCGTCAGGGCGAGGTCAGTCGGAAGGGGTAGTCGTCAGGGCGAGATCAGCCGTGGAAGGGAGGGGCTCAAGCGAGGTCAGTCGGACTTCAGAGACAGAGAGGTCGAGGTCGAGGTCGAGAGAGAGTAAAGACTCTCACTGAATCATATTCAATTAGGGTAAAAACCAACGGTCATGATTGGAAGGTATGTTTATTTTCAATCTGGGCCGTCCATTTCAATTAAAAATGGACCGGTCCGGGGCCCCCTTTTTCTATAAATCTGGAACCGGCCCGACCCTAGAATGCCATTACCTAGGCTCGCCCCGCCCCGTTTCCCCTATTTAAAAACAGGACCCGTCCCGTACCCACCCCGAACCGCCTATACCAGGCCCTACCCGCGGGCCCAGGACCCGTTTGCCCAGCCCTATATGGTATATCCTACAGGTACAAGACAACTAAATGCACCACGCTCAGTGCAGGACAGGTGGAATGCTCAACAAAACTCAAGGGCAGAGACTGAGTGGTCTTTGGGCTCGGACCATTTTAATTTGGATCCCTTTATCTTTGAGCATGAGGGCACTATGCAAGGACAGACACAAAGGGACGAATGATGCAGAGAAAGGGGGAGAAAGAAGACAAAATGGGCGTTTAGAAAGGGACCTAAACTTGGAAAGAGAACTACCCGTGAGAAAAGAGGTAGAAAAGATTGAACCTGCAGGGAAGAAAGTGTCGGTTGTGATGGATTCTATGAGTTGTTCAACGACGGAGGTTAACTGAGTATCAGCCCCACCAAGAGCAATGAGTTACGTTAGCTGGAATTGCCAGGGGCTTAGGAACCTCCGCGCAATTCGTGCACTCAAGAGACTTGTTCTCTTCAAAGCTCCCATTGTGATTTTCTTGTGTGAAACGAAAAGCTCGATGGAGCATATGGAGAAACTGAAATCACAATTACAGTTTGACTTTATATTTACTGTACCAAGTAGAGGAAGATCAGGTGGCCTATGTGCAATGTGGAAAGAAGAGGCCAACCGTTCGCTTGGAATCCACTCTAACAATCACTTGGATTTTAAGGTGGGTGGCTTGGGTGACCCACGACATTGGCGAGTTACCTTCTTTTATGGTTACCCAGCGGAGACAGACCGTCATAAATCTTGGAGTTTACTAGAACGTTTACTTGCCTACTCATCCTTACTGTGGTGTTGTGTAGGTGATTTTAATGAAGTCCTAAGAACAGATGAATGGGAAGGGGGTGATATTAGGAATGAGAAATAAATATACTTAGGAAACTACACGTAGAGGGGGAATTAGAGTACGCTTGGACCCAGCTGTAGCTAATCAAGGATGGTTGGATTTGTTTCTGCAATTCCGGGTGAGTCATTTGAAACCTACGTCATCCGATCCTATTCCGATTTTACTGGAATGAAAGATAAAGAGAAGAACGAGAGCTAAGAAGGGGTTTAGATATGAAGAAGGGTGGACGATGTAGGAGGGTTGTACCGAAGCAGTAAGGGTAGGTTGGGAGTCGACGTTCTCAGGTTCCCCTATGTTTCAGGTGACAAAAATAAAATAAAATAAAAGCCACGAGATGTCAGTTGCTCAGATGGGTGAAACGTACGGCAAGATCCATTCCGGGGGAAATTGCAGAAACAGAGGATAAGTTAAACTCTTTATTTGGGCAACCTTTCACAGAGACTGCCATTGCCCAAAACAAGATCTCTATAATCCTGTCCACTCGCTACTTTCTTAGGAGGAAGCATATTGGCGTCAAAGGTCGAGGGAGAATTGGATGCAACTAGGGGATCAAAATACTAGATTTTTTCACTAGAAAGCTAACAGAAGATAACGAAAGAATGCATTATGTGGGCTGTTTGATGAAAATGGAGTATGGCATGAGGATAAAAAAAAAGGTATGGAGAATATTATTGTGAAGCATTTCCAGAAGTTGTTTGACTCGCAGGGGCAAAATGACGCGTCGTTGATCCTTGATCATGTAGTACCCAAAGTGACGGAAGCAATGAATTGTGAACTGTTATTACCGTTTATGAATGAGGAGATAAAGTTTGCGTTCTCTCAAATGCACCCTACAAAGACCCCGAGGCCGGATGGCATGTCGGCTGGATTTTATCAGAAACATTGGGAAATTGTGGGTCAGGATGTCTGTAATGGAGTTCGGTCTCTCCTATCTTCGGGTGGTATGTTACGGAAAATTAATTTCACTCATTTGACCCTTATGCCGAAGAACAAGGACCCCACGTTGATGACCTAACTTCGGCCCAGCAGTCTCTGTAATGTCATATACAAAATCTGCTCCAAAGTCTGTTCCAAAGTCCTAACTAATAGGTCGAAGAGCATTTTACCGAATATTGTTTCACCTACTCAAGGTGCATTTGTACACGGACGATTAATATCGGATAATTGTCTAGTGGCATCATAAATTGCTCACCATATGCATACGAAAAAAGTGGTTGGAATGGTGTGATGGCATTGAAGTTAGATATTAGTAAAGCTTACGATCGTATTGAATGGAGTTTCTTGGAACAAATGATGAGGAAGCTAGGTTTTGCTGAGGGTTGGATTTCTCTGGTTATGATGTGTGTCACCACTGTCACATAATCGTTTAAGCTTAATGGTGAGCCTGTGGGATATGTACATCCAAAGAGAGGTATACGACAAGGGGACCCATTATCACCCTTCTTATTTGTGCTATGTGCTGAAGGTTTGTCAACGTTGTTTGAGGCTTGGGAGAGACAAGGACAATTAAAAGGGGTTTGTGTAAGCAAGGAGGTGCCTAGTGTCTACCATTTATTATTTGCAGATGATAGCTTCATCTTTGTGAGAAGCTCTTTACAAGAATGTCTAGAGGTTAAACACCTATTAAAGGTATATGAGAATGCATCTGGGCAAGTGGTTAGTTATCAGAAAAGCTGTATGGCGTTTAGTGAAAATCTCAATGAGTACGACGGCCAATTGCTTGCGGATTGCTTAGGGATGGCAAGGGTGGAGTACCATGACCGCTATCTCAGACTACCAGTCTATGTGGGTAAGGCTAAGAAAGCAACCTTTGCTTGCTTGAAAGATCAATTGTGGGAAAAGCTTAATAGGTGGAGAGGAAGCTTATTGAGTAGTGCGGGGAAGGAAATTTAAAAATTGTGGCGCAAGCAGTGTCGTTGTACACTATGCAAACATTCTTACTCCCAAGACGCTATGTAAGGAGTTGAGTCAAATGGTTGCTCAATTTTGGTGGAGTCGTGAGTTGGGAAAACGTCGAATCCATTGGATGAAGTGGAGTAAAATGTGTAAGCCTAAAAGTGAAGGGGGTTTAGGGTTTAAAGATCTCTACACTTTTAACCTTGCAGTACTTGCCAAGCAAGGATGGCCTTCAAGCCAACAACCGGATTCTCTTGCTGCATGGGTATTAAAAGCTCAATACTTTCCGAAGACAAATTTTTGGTGAAGACAAATGCGTCGTATGGCTGGAGTGTTGGTATTGAAAAGTTTACTAACTCAATACCAAAATATGTGGGTGATAAGTTTACAAACTCTATCACACCTCTCACTTTCACTCTCAATAAAATTGGACAAAGAAATAGAGAAAGGAGGGAAGCAACAAGCTTTGAAAAAAAAAACACTTGGACTTTGATATATGAAAAGAGAGTTTACAAACTCAATAGCTTACAAGCTGAAAATGAGAATGGGAAATGGGATTTGGATGATATGCTCTAAAGCTTAGCAAGATGGCCTATTTATACAAAAACTGAAAAAATAAACAATCCAACAATACATATAATGAATGATGGTGTTCCACATCTTTACACCCTTTCAAACACATGCAGCAACTTTGATAGTTGGCATACACATGCATTGCATCATGGCAGGTTGTAATACCTTCCTTTCGGCTAACACAGAGAGGCACATTGCTGTCTTCCTGCTAGCACATCACATGGCAGCACACTTGCTGTCTTTCATCACCATTTGGCTGAATAATGAAGGAGCAATAATGATTATATTTTGCTGGAAACAATCTGTAAAGGAAGGTTAGCATCACATGGACAGATCACATGACTTTTAATTTGAATTTCCAACATGCCCCCTCAAATTAAAACGCCTTCATGCCTAGCATTTCACGTAACAGCCGGAATGATTCAACTGGTAATGGCTTAGTGAAGATGTCTGCCACTTGTTCCTTCGTGTGACAATAGACAAGCTCAATTGTCTTTTGCTTCACATGGTCCCTTAGAAAATGGAACCTGGTATCAATGTGCTTGCTCCTTCCATGTTGAACAGGATTCTTTGCAAGCTTGATTGCAGACATGTTATCCACATGAATCACAGTCGATTCCACTTGTGGATGACACACTGACTTCAACAGATTTCTTAACCAAATTGCCTCACACACGGTTGAGGCTACAGCAACGTACTCGGCTTCACACGATGACAAAGCAACAATTGATTGCTTCTTTGAAGTCCATGAGAAAGCTGTTGATCCTAGAAAAAACACATAGCCAGTTGTGTTTTTCCTTTCATCTTGGTCACCTCCCTAATCACTATCTGAATAACCAAATAATTTTGCATCTTCACCAAAATTATAAAATAGACCATAGTTTAGAGTACCTCTTATGTACCTCAAAATTCTCTTGGCGGCCAGCCAATGAGACTCCCTTGGTGTTTCCATGTATCGACTCACGAGTCCAACACCATAAACTATATCAGGTCTTGTGATTGTAAGGTACCTTAGGCTTCCAACCAAGCTTTTGTACACGGTTGAGTTTACAAACTCACCTTCTCTTTCCTTGGACAGCTTCAATCCAGTTGCAACTAGAGTGTTGACAATATTGCACTTGTCCATATTGAATTTCTCCAATATATCTCTCATGTACTTTTGTTGAGAGATGTAGATACCGTCACTTTCTTGCTTCACCTCTATGCCAAGAAAGTATGACATTAATCCATTGTCAGTCATCTCGAAATCACTGAACATGGATTGCTTGAACTCATAGAACATTGCTTCATTGTTTCCTGTAAATAACAAGTCATCTACATAGAGACAAATAATTAAGAACTCCCATTTTTCACCGTTCTTCATGTAAACTGAATGCTCGTATGGACATTTCTGAAATCCATTTTGGTGAAGGTAGTTGTCAATCCTTGAGTTCCAAGCTCGTGGTGCTTGCTTGAGGCCATACAAAGCTTTCTTCAAACGATACACCTTTTCTTCTTCTCCTTGTACTTGGAAGCCTTCCGGTTGTTCCACGTACACTTCTTCCTCAAGAACTCCATTAAGGAAGGCTGACTTGACATCTAGTTGATAAATTTTCCATTTATGATGAGCGGCAAGAGAGATTAGCAATCTTACCGTGTCAAGTCTTGCAACTGGAGCATAGACTTCATCATAGTCCACTCCATACATCTGTTTGTAGCCCTTTGCTACAAGCCTTGATTTGTACCAATCTACACTCCCATCTGCAGTGCGTTTGATCTTGTACACCCACTTAACACCAATAGCCTTCTGATTTGGTGGAAGCTTTGTCAACTTCCAAGTGTCATTTTTCTCGATAGCATGGATTTCTTCCTCCATGGCTATTCTCCAACAATCTTCTTCCACAGCTTCATTGAATGAGAGAGGTTCGTGGTCTGCATACAAGCAGAAAAGGTTGGTTTCTTCTTCTTCTTCTTGTCCATATATCTCAGTGAGACTTCTTAGCCTTACTGGAGTTAATGAGCTGCTTTCTTCACTAGATGTCGGACCACTCCTTGCAGTTCTGTGCAATGGAGTTGTTGTGGTTATTTGAGTAGGTTGTTGCTCAACAGGTGGTACAACTTCTGGTTCTTCAAAATCAGTGGAAACGATCTTCTCTTTACTGACTTCTTTGTTGTTCCACTTCCATGCCTCTTCCTCACTGAAGATGACATCTCTACTAACCACTAATTTGCCAGTTTGTGGGTTGTAGAGCTTGTATACCTTGGACTCTTCACTATATCCCACAAACACACACTTTTCACCTCGATCATCGAGCTTTCTCCTCTTGGCTTCTGGAACCTGAGCATATGCAACACACCCAAAAACTCTTAGGTGTGCAACATTCGGCTTGTACCCACTCCAAGCCTCTTGTGGTGTCATCCTCTTGACACTCTTTGTTGGACATCGATTCAACAAATAAATCGAACAAGCTACAGCTTCTGCCCATAACTCTTTTGGCAAATTCTTCTCCTTAAGCATGGACCTTGTCATGTCAAGGATGGTTCGATTCTTTCTTTCGGCTATCCCATTTTGCTGTGGGGTATAGGCAGCAGTAAGTTGATGCCTAATTCCTTGCTCCTTGCAGTATGCTTGGAAAGCATTGGAGGTGTACTCTCCACCTCTATCTGATCTCACAGCCACAAGCTTGTGGTTACTTTTAGCCTCTGTGAGTGCCTTGAACTCCTTGAAAATTTTTAGGGCAGCTGACTTCTCCTTGAGAAAATAGACCCAAGTCTTTCTACTGAAATCATCAATGAAGGTAATAAAATACCTATTACCTCCATAAGACATGGGATCCAATGGACCACATATATCTGTGTGCACCAACTGCAGTGGTGCCTTTGCTCTCCATGTATCACCAACAGGGAACGATAGTCGTGCTTGCTTGCCAAGCACACAACCTTCACATACTTGGCGTGTGGCTTCAATTTGGGGTAGACCACGAACCATTCCTCCACTTGACAGCAACTTTAGGCCATTGAAATGAAGATGGCCAAATCGAAGATGCCATTTTCATGACTCATCTTCCATTACACCGATGTTGCAGCTTTCAATCTTTGTGTTCAAATTCAACGAAAACATCCGGTTCTTTGACATTTGAACACGTGCAATAAGCTTTCTCCTTGCATTCCTGAGAGTGAGAAGCATGTTCTCCATATGTATAATGTACCCTTTCTGGAGCAGTTGACCGATGCTCAGAATGTTGCTCTTCATACCTGGTATGTAGTAGGTATCGGAGATGTATTCTTCTCTACCATCCTTCTGGATGATCTTGATCTTCCCTTTGCCTTCAACTGTCAACTTTGAGGAGTCACCAAGACTTACAGATCCATAGGCCCCATCTTTGAGTTCGGCAAAAAACTCCTTCTTTCCACATATGTGATTGCTTGCACCAGAGTCCAAATACCAAACATCTTGTTGGCTACTGGAATCATGGTGTGCTAGCAAGACTGTAAGTTCTTCATCAGTATTTCCACTTGATTCTGCCATGTTGACATGCTCACCATTTTTATGTGAACATTCATTGGCATAATGTCCATATTGCTTACAGTTGTGACACTGGATATGCGCCTTTCCTCGAGTAGATCTCCACTCCTGAGACTGACCTTGATTTTGTGCATGGCCTCAACCTCTTCCTCGGGCTTGTCCTCGGCTACGGTTGGATGAACTCCCACGACGTGAGTTCCATTGCCCACGACCTCCATTTGGTTTGTCAATATTCAACTTTGACTCCAAAGCTTGCTCTAGCGTTGTGGGGCTTGCATTCTTCTGAATGCGTTGCTCGTGAACTAGGAGGGATCCTAGCAATTCCTCTGTGCTCATTGTCTCTAAATCCTTCGATTCCTCAATGGCAGTCACCACATGCTCAAACTTAGATGTGAGTGACCGAAGTATCTTCTCCACAACTCGTACTTCATCGAGTCTCTCGCCATTTCTCTTCATCTGATTTACTATCGCAATGAGCCTTGTGTGATAGTCGGAGATGTTCTCTCTTTCATTCATGTGAGCAGTTTCAAAATCTGCTCGAAGTGACTGTAATCTCACTTTCTTGACCCGATCTACTCTTTTGTAGATTGTACTGAGTGTATCCCATACTTGCTTGCTCGTTGTTGCTTCTGCAACCTTCTCGAACGTTGAATCTTCCACAGCGCCTTTTGGTCCTTCTTTCGTAAGTCTTTGAGAGTGTTCCTTTGATCCGCAGTATATACGGCTTCTTGCTCGGCAGTGGGTACAACATACCCACTACTGACAACTTCCCATAGCTCATGTGATCCAAACAATGCTTTGAATTGGATGCACCATCTTTCATAATTTTCTTTCTTCAATGTGGGAACTTGGAGTTGCACTAAGTTGGACGCCATAACTGCTGCACCTGCCAGAATGGTATTCTGGCTCTGATACCAATTGTTGGTATTGAAAAGTTTACTAACTCAATACCAAAATATGTGGGTGATAAGTTTACAAACTCTATCACACCTCTCACTTTCACTCTCAATAAAATTGGACAAAGAAATAGAGAAAGGAGGGAAGCAACAAGCTTTGAAAAAAAAACACTTGGACTTTGATATATGAAAAGAGAGTTTACAAACTCAATAGCTTACAAGCTGAAAATGAGAATGGGAAATGGGATTTGGATGATATGCTCTAAAGCTTAGCAAGATGGCCTATTTATACAAAAACTGAAAAAATAAACAATCCAACAATACATATAATGAATGATGGTGTTCCACATCTTTACACCCTTTCAAACACATGCAGCAACTTTAATAGTTGGCATACACATGCATTGCATCATGGCAGGTTGTAATACCTTCATTTCGGCTAACACAGAGAGGCACACTGCTGTCTTCCTGCTAGCACATCACATGGCAGCACACTTGCTGTCTTTCATCACCATTTGGCTGAATAATGAAGGAGCAATAATGATTATATTTTGCTGGAAACAATCTGTAAAGGAAGGTTAGCATCACATGGACAGATCACATGACTTTTATTTGAATTTCCAACATGGAGAAGTTTGGCGGAGGCTCAAGTGGTAATTCGGAGGGGTGCTAGATGAAGGGTAGGAGATGGAACGAAGATTAAAATCTTGGGGGGATAGTTGGTTGCCTTGACCGAATTTCTTTAAGGTTTCGAGTCCTATTCCTATTGAAGTGGAACACGATACTACAGTGGATAGTTTGTTGGTGGATGAGGGGTGTATCCAATGGAATAGAGACTTAATTAATTGTCTATTCTGTGAGGAAAAGGCAAAGTTGATTCTCAGCATTCCTCTAAGTTATTTCAAGCCTCTATATCGGTTGGTTTGGGTTGCGGAGAAGGATGGTTTGTTTTCGACAAAAAGTGCTTATTTGGCAGCTAGGTCGGGTGGAAATATAGGTGGGGATGAAACTGCTAGTTCTGAAATGCATGGGGAGCTGAAACATATGTGAAAGGCTTTGTGGAGAGCTTGTGTACCAGAGAAGGTGAAGATATGCGTATGGCGGTGCTGCTTGAATGCCTTACCAACTAGAGAAAACTTGATGAGAAGAAAGGTGATTACAAATGCTACCTATCCTTTATGTGATGGAGAAACGGAAAGTGTTGAACATGCGTTCTTGGAATGCCCTAGATTAGTGTCTATTTTGTTCTCTAGTCCATTATGTTTGAGGACGAACAGATGATGCCATGATGGGTATCGTATGTGGCTAGTAGAGGTGGCGGGATTACTTGCCCGTCAAAGTTTTGAATTAGTTTTGGTATTGATCTGGAGTATTTGGAAGGAACGTAACTCTTTTTTATGGAATGGGAAGGCTTTAAATCAGGTGGATATTATTTGTAAATCCCAAGCGTAGCTGCAGGAATTTAGGAAATGACATGCTCCTAAAAAGGGCAGCAGACAAGTCACCACGCAAAAATGGGGGAAACCTGGGGTAGGCTGGTTTAAATGTAACTTCGATGGCGTGTGGGACGAGCTAGGTGAGCTAGGGGGTGTTGGTGTGGTAATCCGAGATGACAATGGGGCTTTTGTAGCAGCTACCTATGCATTTCAGAGGGGTCAGCTCGGCGGTTCCGGTGGAGACTATGGCTGCTCGGGCAGCAGTTCTTTTTGCTTGTAATCTGGGAGTCATGCAGGTGGAAATGCAGGGGGATGCACTGGTGGTCATCAATGCTTTGCAAGGGGACACGGCAGTTCTAGGCAATGGTCAGTTTGGGAATAATTTGCAGGATGCCAGTCAAATGTTAAAGTCTTTTCTGAATTGGAAGGTCACGTTTGGTCGACGTGAAACGAACAAGGTTGCATATCGGCTCGCGAGATTGGGCTTAACGCTGGATGCTCAAGTTTTATGGTTTGAAGAACCTTCAGATATAATCTCTGATTTGCTTTTAGAGGATAGTATTACTACTTAATTTAGAGGTGCAAGACGCTCTTGTTCCCTTGAATCAGGTTGAAAGCTCTGGCAAGATTTTTATCGAGACCCATTGTAAGCACTCTATCATCGTTGCTTGTAAGGTTCCTTTCTCATATATGGAATATCGTACTTCTTCTTCACAAAAAAAAAAAATAAAATAAAATAAAATAAAAATAAATAAATAAAAATTTCAAAATGTGGAATCATTAATAATTCAATTTTCATCATCCCATTCGCATACCTTCCCTCAAAATAATAATAATAATCTTAAGTGTACTCAGTTTTATACATTGGTTTGACAGATGGATTGATTGAAGGTATTTAATACAGCATATATTTATAATGAAGAAGACTAGGTGAGGAAAGAAAGAAATCCTTCAGTTTTTTGGTTGTAAGAAAAAAAGAGAGTTTTTTAATTAAAATGGTCATGAGATTGATGTAACTTTTCATTTTGGTCTCTAAGATTTAAAATCGATAAAAGTGATCCTTAAGTTTATCTACCTTTTTCCGTAAAAAATCTCTATTAAATAAGGAAGAAAATGACAAAAATACCCTCAATTTAATAAACAATGGGCTAAAATGATTTGACAAAAATTGAGGTATTTCTGTCATTTTATCCTTATTTAATAGAGATTTTTCACGAAATGACCAAAATGATTGACAGTGAACAAACTCAAGATCCACTTCTATCGACTTCAAATATCAAGGATCGAAGTAAGGAGTAATGCTAATCTCATGACCATTTTTGCTAAAAAGCCAAAGAAAGAACTGCCTTTCATCCTCGTGACTTTTCTTGCCATCCAAACATAGGAAACTCATCTTCAATCTCATTTACATGATGCCTTTTTCTTCTCCCCCGGTTAGCCTAGCCTTAACAATGTTGCAATATACAGTTGAGAACTGATTTATGCAGATCTTGTATAACTTCCTACACACCCTTGTTTTCAGTCATTTGAGTGAACATATCAACAAACAATCAATGACTGAAAAGGAATGTACAGAAGGTGAAAAAAGATGTGCACAAATATTTCTCCAACAATAGTCCTACGTGGTTTAGTACTTAAGGATATGGCCTAATTGGATTTTAGTCCTTGTGGTGATAGGGAAGTTAGAAGATAGACCATGCGGTAAAACAAAATTAAGATTTAAACCCCTGTGGTAGAGTTCGTTAGGATTTAGGTCCAAAATTAAAAGTTCCATCAACTCCCGTTATTTGTTAGTATGTGAGCCACACATGTGAGACCAAAAAGGAACTCTTCGTTTAATGTTGTGTGGCTCACATGTGAGGCTACCTTAATCTTTTTTGCCTCACATGTAAGGCTCACGTGCTAACAATTAATAGAGTTGATGGAACTTTCAATTTTGAACTTAAATTCTAACGACTTCACCGAAGAGATTTAAATAAATCCTTATTTTTTTTTTTATTACATGGCTATCTTCCGACTGTCCTACTGCCACGGGTATATTAATCCAATTAAGCTTATGGATATTGAAGGATCTGATCACAAGTGATATGATATGAGTCATGTAGGAAAGAGACTCATGCAAATAGAAGTATGAAACAAGTAGGTGTAGGTGTAGGTGTAGGTGGCAAAATGCCAACCGGCTTCTAACTATTCCTTCCATTCCATTCAATGGATTGGGAGGGAACATTTCATTTCATTGACGAAAAAGTTTGAGAAAAGAGTAGCCCCAAATACTTACAAACAGATGATAGCAACAGCAGCAGCAGCAGAAATCTCTCTCAATCTCTCTCTCTCTCTCTCTCTCTCTCTCTCTCTCTCTCTCTCTCTCTCTCTCTTCTGAGTCTGACAACACCCATGATGTTTATGATTCTGCTTTCGGTAGGGGCATTTGCCCCCTTACCACACCTGGACCCCCTCACTACTAAACATTTCATTAAGATGGTGATGCGGCTAATGTTACTAACATAGCAAGATATTCATCTTTACACTATCACCCGATCAGAGCTTCAACTGCTCCACTTGGGGTTTTCGCAAAGGCCTGGTGTGAAAGGGGGAGTGATTAGAACCACTGCAAGTGGCCTAGTGGTTCTTGCCTAGCTGGGTTTACTCCCCAGACTAGATTCGAATCCCGAAGCTGTCAAAGTGGCCAAGCACTGTGCTGCAATGCACAGCTGGAGCATTTCACATACGCCGGAGGGATTAGTCCTTGGGCCTAGGAAGCCTTTGGGATACCCTTGACTTAGTCAAAATAAAAAGGGAGAGTGATTAGAATGGATGCTTGTGGAACAAGTAAAAGGAAGGAGTAGTCATTTGGGTGAAAATAAATGAGTCATTAAGTGGGCACATATTTTATTTTTAAACGTGGATTTATTTAGTTTTATTTTGGATGCGGTTCCTAGTTATGAAAATTCTTTAACTAAAACCTTGTTGGCTTTCAATTTTTGATCCAAGTCCCTGAAATTAATGTGATAATTTAGTTCTATGTACGTTACTATATTTTTTTTAAATTAAAAATTCAAATTTATAGTTGTTTATATTAATGAGATTTTAAATAAAAAAACCATAATTTGTGGGATTAAAAATATTAAAATATAAATATACTATTGTGTGTGTGTGTGTATAAACATGGGTACATTCATCAAAATTAACCAAAAAATTATTGTACCAAAACATGGGTACATTCTTCAAAATCACCAAAAAAAATATATATATTAGGCTTAATAATATTAGTAAATTTCTTCGATTAAATTTAACATGGATACATTCTCCAATAAAAAATAAACAAAAACGAAAAAAAAAAAAGAATGTACCCATTTAAGTTTAAAAATGGATTAGAAAAAAATTGAATAGATTTTATATAAAAAAAAAATGGTACATTTTACCTATAACAAATTGGTATATTTAAGAATGAGTACATTTTAAGATTAAAAATTTGAAAAAAAATTACATGAATGGTACATATAATTAGCATGGGTACATTTAGCAAAATTAAAAATGGGTACAAATAAATAAAAAAATATGGGTACAATACAAATAAAACTTTATAAAATATAGGCACAAAAAGAAATTAATATATGGGTACAAATTAAAACTAAAAAGAAAATTGGAAAAAATTAAAAAAGGGTTGCAAATTAAAAATGGGTACAAACTAAAAATAAAAATATGCGATAAAAAATTTAGCCATAAATATAAAAATACTAATTGTAACATTTTTAACATTAAATGAATATATTTAGAAACAAAAAATATTTTATTATTGAAATAATTAATGATGTTATTAATATCAAGGACCTTGATCAAAAAATGAAAATGAATAAAGTTTTAATCAAACGAGTAGTAAAAGGAAGGATGAGAACCTAATTTCTCCATTTAATTATGTGAATTTCATAGCGAGATCCGTTAATGTTGGTATTAAAAGTTTTTCATGTTGATTAAGACGCATGAAGATTGCAGGTCTCACCTGCATCCATAGTCAGAAATCTCTCATTTACACGTTGACCTATTGAATAATACACGTTGAAAACTAGTAACTCACTCACAATCGATCTGAAATGTTTTGATAACATTTACGTGAATTTTCTCAAACATTATATTCACAACAATAACAAACAAATATGATCGTTTAATAAAAAAAAATAAAATATAAACAATAAATTTATAATTGACTCACCATCCTTGTTGCTTTCCTTTCACACTCTGATCAAGGAATTAGGGTTTTGGGATGTCAAAGCTTTATCGTACTTATTTAAGGCTTCGTTGAGAAAAATTAACATGACTTTGTAGGATATAGCTAGAGGTTGACGGCACAGTCAATAATTAATAGTTGAAAGTCACTCATGAAATTGATCCATATCTATATATTATATTGCAGTCACTTTTGGAATGTTGAAGGGGGAATACTCAAATAAAAAGTATTATATTGCAGTCACTTTTGGAATTTTGAAAGGGAATGCTCAAATAAAAGGAAAATGATTGTTGCTGGGTTGGTTGGGCATGCACAGATACTAGATAGGTGTGTGTGTGTGTAGGTTTTGTCCGTCAGCAAACAATAGCAGTTGCATACCCATTGTAGTTTTGGAAAATATCTTCAATGCTAAGTAACATATCATACATGAATGAATGTCTGAGATTGAAAATATTAGACCTAAACAATTGTGAAGATTAAATTTAACCACTAAAACATCCGATACGCAGCATGAAGCTACATGCTAATACGTGAATGGCCAAGTGATAATTTAGATGGACATATAGTTTAGTTTTGGGGCTAAATAGATATAAACCCAATTCATTATCCACAATTCTCTTCAAATTTTAATAAAACAGATGAACACTAGATACAAAGAAACAAACATATTTGATTATTCAAAGTTCAAGTTAACTGAAAGAACAAGGCAGTTGATGCACAAAATTAGGGGTGTGGCTTCAATGCTATGTAGCACCTAGAGTTACTAGTGTTTTAGCTGTTAAATTTGATTTTAACAAATTTTTACCCGTTAGATCTGATTTCTACTTTGTTATTTTTAAGTAATCTTGTTTGAGAACCAAAAGATAGTTAACTATACCACTATACGTGCCCCTGATTACACCAAAAGTTTATAAATTTCCTCAAGTGAAAATGAAATGACCTCGAAAATCATATACAAAAAAGTTTTTTGTCCATAGAGTAACTTTTTTTGCTTCTCCTAAACTACTTAGGAAATATGTTTGGCATAATTATTATTAATCAATTCACAACCCTAGTACCATTTTGAGTTTTATTTACTCATTTTTTGGTAGATTCGTTTTCTAAATAAATTGATGTGTCATACTCTAATACTAATTATTTTATTTTAGTATTTATTGTAATTAAGAGAATTTTGAACTTGATAGCTTTTTTAAATGTGATCGATCGTGTAACCCCCAAATATAAAATTTTGGGAGATGCTTTATGGAAGGTGATATAGCTAGTCTTTTAGAGATGCTTTACTAATGCAAAAAATCAATGATTGTTGTGTTGCCATATTATTACAGTTAGGGTTATTATACAAAATGGTCATTGAGATTTGCATGATCAATAGAAATAGTCTATGAGATTGTCCACCATCCATGATTTTGGTTATTCTGTTAAAAACTTTTTGACAATTTTCAAAGCTTCGTAACTCAATCGATTCTTAACCAAATTCGACCCATAATATATCAAAATGAAGATAAGAAAGTGTATAACAAGATTACACCTATTTGGAAGCCCAATGATTGCCAGAGATGGCTGGAAAATATCCTGAAAGGTGACTGGTCCGCGGGAAAACTGGAAAACTAGCCGGAAACTAGGTAAATTTTAAACGTTCATAACTTCTTCAATACTCAACGAAATCGAGTGATTCAAAAACGAAAATCATACTTCTCGATGAGAAGAAGAGAATGATATCTTTATTTATGCTAACTGGCCGTGGTTTGGCCTAAAAACGGCTCGAAAGTGGCTAACTCGAAAACGATTAGCCATTTTCGAGCCGTTGTCCGACCAAACCATGGTGAGTTAGCCTTCAAAAAAGGTACCATTCTCTTCGTCTCATTAAGAAGTATTATTTTCGTTTTTGAATCACTCAATTTGGTTAAGTATTGAAGAAGTTATGAACGTTTAAAGTTTACCCAGTTTCCGACGAGTTTTCCAGTTTTCCCTCGGACCAGTCACCTTTCAGGCTATTTTCCGGCCATCTCTGGCAACTATTGGGCTTTTAAATAGGTATAATATTATTCTACACTTTTCTATCTTCATTTTGATATATTATGGGTCGAATTTGGTTAAGAAACGATTAAGTTACAAAGCTTTGAAAATTGACCAAAATCGTTTTTAACGAAAGGACCAAAATCATGGATGATAGACAATTTCATGGACCATTTCTATTGACTTTCAATCTCATAGATCATTTCTATTGATCATGCAAATCTCAGAGACCATTTTGTATAATAACCCTTACAGTTAAGCTCATGGTACTCATCGTCTAGCTTGAAGCTTTTACTTATTGTGCTGACTGTTCTTGTGACATCCCACATCGCCCAGGAGAGTGATCCTTATATGTATATTCTCATCCCTACCTAGCACGAGGCCTTTTGGGAGCTCACTGGCTTCAGGTTCCATGGGAACTCCAAAGTTAAGCGAGTAGCGCAGGAGAGCACTCCCAGGATGGGTGACCCATTAGGAAGTTCTCGTGTGAGTTCCTAGAAACAAAACCGTGAGGGCATGGTCGGGGCCCAAAGCGGACAATATTATGCTATGGTGGTGGAGCGGGCCCAGGAAGTGGTCCTCCCCGGGCCGGGATGTGACAATTTGGTATCAGAGCCTAACCCTGGCCGTGTATGTGCCAACAAGGACATCGGGCCCCTAAGGGGGGTGGATTGTGACATCCCACATCGCCCAGGGGAGTGATCCTTATATGTATATTCTCATCCCTACCTAGCACGAGGCCTTTTGGGAGCTCACTGGCTTCGGGTTCCATCAGAACTCCGAAGTTAAGCGAGTACCCCACGAGAGCACTCCCAGGATGGGTGACCCATTGGGAAGTTCTCGTGTGAGTTCCCAGAAGCAAAACCATGAGGGCGTGGTCGGGGCCCAAAGCAGACAATATCGTGCTATGGTGGTGGAGCGAACCCAGGAAGTGCCCCCCTCCCCCCCGGCGGGGATGTGATAGTTATACATATAAATTGAGAGTTTATTAAATATTTATGCATGAACAGATTAGCCAACTAGTTAATGATATTTCTTTGCCAGCTAGTCAATGATATTTATATTTAAACTAGATTAATTTTTTTTAATAAGGAACCGTTATTAACATGAAAAAAATCTCATTTCACACTCATCACTAGTATATTTTTCTTTCTAATTATAGAAAGTTAGGAGTGTAAAATAAGATTTTTGGAATGTTAAGAACAATTCTCCTTTAATAAAGTTATTTTTTGAGAAAAAAATAAAATCAACATTAAAAAAATATGGACATAAAAAGAAATTAAAGTTTGTGGGTATTTAAAAGAGAGCCTTACATATAGAGACAAAAAAAACATATAATATACTTCTAGGAACTTTACCAGTTTTTAAACATTTTAAGGGGAGACAAAGACAATAAAATCGCTAAAGGCCAGCCCAAAACATGGGAACAATTTTTTAAAATACTAGCTATACCTCTAACAATTTTGTTTATTGATGTGATAAATAATAACACTCAAATTAAACCCTTTTTTTGACAATTGTAGTATAGATATAAGTAGTGATCGTTCTAGGCCGGGGATTAGGAGGGATTGCTAATCTAATGAAAACTGACTCAAAGATACAAAAATATGCTTAAAAATACTTAAACAAACTCAAAGACTCTTAACTAAACTTATATGACTCAAAGCAAACTCAAAAGACTCAAAACAACACAAAACAATAAAAAAGATTCAAACTAGACTCTAGGACTTAATTTGGATGAAAATAGAATTGGTTTTGACTCAAAATACTTAAAAACACACAATAGGACAGATTTGACTCAACGAATTAAATGGGATTGGGTTTTTGGCGAATTTAAGAGAAAAACAAGTAATTAAAAGACTTAGGTAAACTTTGGATGAATTTGAGAAAAACTATGGATGATTAACTAGCTAGAGGATTCTTTTCCACACATGATACATTCAAACACAAATTGATTTCCAATTGCCTTTTCGATAAACCATGAACCTCAACACCCCAAATTAACCGTGACATCACTAATTAACCCTCAGATTTTCCTTTAGTTATTGGATTGGATGACATCATACGAGAACCCAAAGCATTCTTCAAAAGTTCCCTACATGACATCATAATAGAGATACAATCAAAGATCATTACGTTCTATGAAAATCATAAGTATTGACAAAGCACTTGTAACTATGACATCATGATACTCATGCTTGGAATTTACTTAACATGATTGTGAAAACAACCTTAACTACTTGTGAATATAAGTTTGTAACGATTATGTGAAACTCCCTTATATTCTAGCACCAAATTCAAGCATGCAAATTAAGTAGGCCTCCTTAATCAACATACAAGAATAAGTTATCCATCAAACGGTTAAGTAAATTGCATTCACAATTTATGAAATCACAACTGGAATTAATCAATTCATATCATAAACATAATCATGGTTTCAAAGTCTCCCCTAAAACGAGTTTAGCCTCTCATGTTCACAACAAAACAAAGAAAACTTGAATTAAATATTGAAAACAAAAGATAGATTACACCTAAAAACGTTCCAACACTTCAACTTGAATGCAAAAACGTCCAAGGCTTATTCTTCTCCTCTTCTTCCTTGCTTTGCTGCGGCACAAGAGTTTTGGGGTGATTTTGGATGGATTTCTGGGTTAAGGATGGATTTAGGTTGGTATGGGGTTGCGGCAAAGGTTTAGGAAAGGTGTATGAGTGTTTGGGTGAAGGTATGGAAGTATGGGAATGGTGGAAGAAAGGTTGAAGGCTGCGGCAAAGGTTGGTGGACAGAATGAAGGATGGCAGATTGTATGAGTAAGTGATTAGGGTTCTCTATGGGTGCGGCCTTGGGTATTTATTTGAAGGGTAATGTCTTCACTTTTATCACATAGTTTAGGAAAGATTTTGACCCCAAATCCATAAGGAAAATGAGATATAAAATCAGAAATCAAAGGGAAAAGGGAAGGAAACTTGCGACCAAATAAATAATAGGAAATGGAATGTTTTTTAAGGCTGAAATAAGGCAAGGATTTAGGATAGAATAGGTATGTAAGGTGCGGCTTTGAATAGGGTGGAAGAGGAATGTGATATTGTGACACAAAATAGGAAATAGGCATTCCCCTTACACGGCAAGGAAATGGAGGTTTATGGAAGGCACGGCAAGGGACATAGGATGCAAGGAAGGTTCAGTTTGTATCCTAAAATGCATAAGAGTCCTCAATGTTGCTGGAACCTAGGGCCTTTTAGGATTAGGAAAGGTCAAACCAAAATAGGAAACCTTGGCTTAACTTTCCTACTTCAAGTAGGAATCCTTCTTTGATTAGGAATCCTAACATCTTTAGGTCTTCAATTTCGTCCATTCCTTTTGCTCCAATCATATGCTATCCATTCCAAACCCAATTTTGCTCCAAAAGGCTCCAAAATGCACCTTATTGCTTCCTTAGCCATATAAACCTATAAACACACGAAAATAGCTTAAAATACTAAAATAACTATTAACTAACAACATAAATGTAAGAAAACAAGCTAACTAAGTCGCCTAAATATGCTCCTATCATTTATTAAAAGACCTCAGCCCACAGAACTTAATGAGATTAATGTGTGGCACCAACTAATTCCTCCTCGATCATTTTTGCAGAATCACTTTTGAAACTATATGTAGAACCAGTTTGTATCCTTTATTACTAGAATCAGCCCAACCGTCCTTGACCATTTTTGCAGAACCAGTTTCAAATATATATAGAATTAGTTTTGTATACTTTTTAGTAAAACCAATCTATATAATTTTAGTAGAATTAGTTTTGGCTACTTCCAACAAAACTACATATATGTCATTAGTCCAACACCTCATCGACCATTTTTGCTGAATCAGTTTTAAACATATGTAGATTCAGTTTTGTAAACTTTTTAGTAGAACCAATTTGTATAGTTTTATAGGATCAATTTTTATAGTTTCAACAAAATTACATACATGCCATCAATCTAACCCTTCATTGACCATTTTTGCAGAATCAGTTTCAAATATATGTAGAATCTGTTTTGTATACATTTTAGTATAACCAATTTGTATAGTTTTAGTAAAATCAATTTTGTATATTTTCAACAAAACTATATACATGTCATCAGTCCCACCTCTCATTGACTATTTTTGCAAAAGCAGTTTCATAATATGTAGATTCATTTTTGTATACTTTTTAATAAAACCAATTTGTATAGTTTTGGCATAAACAATTTGTATACTCCCAACAAAACAACATATATGCCATCCGTCCAACCCCTTCTCGACTATTTTTGCATGAGCAATTTCATCTATATGTAGAATTATTTTTGTATACTTTTAATAGAACCAATTTTTATAGTTTTTAGTATAATTAGTTTGCATATTTTCAACAAAATTATATAAATGTCATCAACTCAACCCCTTCTCCACTATATATCTTTACAAAAATATTTTAAACTATATTTAAATCAATCTTTACTTTTTGATAAATTCAGTTTGCTTACATCTTAATGTCATTGTTGGGGCTCTGATATACCTAGGATGTAATCCACCATAGCTAAATACCACCCAAAAATTCACAAATGCAAAACCAAATCTTCAAACTTTACACATTCAAGTGAAAAAAAAATAACTGGTAAAATAATAAAAAAGAATTACAGAAGCAAAAGCAAGAACACATAATTTCTTTAGACACTCTTGCCTTTTTCCTTTGACATCGACATTCGACATTTGAACTAATAAACTCCCTTTTCCTTTCTTGTTGATCTTAAGCTAAACCCAGAATGGAAATCTTCCATATTTTTTCCCCTGATAATAAAAAAATTGTTAGCAAGTCCTAACCCATAAAATTATTAAAATCTAAGCAAAACCCAAGATCTAAAACCCACTCCAAACTTTCATTTTATCATCTAAATAATCATATTACTCGATTTTCTCCAAACTAAAATCCACCACTAATTAAATAATAATACAATTTTCTTAAAACAAACCAACCAATAGATATAATCAAAACCAGATCATCAAGTTCAACTGGAAAATAAACAATGACTAACATACCAAGAAAATTCCCCTCCGCAACAAAACATTGGATGAAAAGCCATGTGTGGGACCATGATTTTTCAGGACCGGAGAAAGGCTGATCTGAATATAGTTACCTCAGAAGTCCAGTTATGAACCTACGAGCTCCAAACGATGCTGTATCAGACGGAGTGGAGGTGCCACCATCCACAGTACTCAGGGGCAATAAGTGGAGTCCTTGCAACTCTGTTGGATGATCTGTTGGATGATCATACTTGTTCTGCAAGACACGCGATCTGATTTGATCCTGATACTGACCCAATCAAATCCTTATAAGTACCATCTAGGAATTGACATGCACCACAAGTAATCACGACTACCACGAGGGTGCAGTATCTACTTCTAAATATCTTCTAAGATTCTCCTGGCTTAGAATAAGGATTCTATGCTAAAAATGTATCTTTCCCACGGTATAAATACACCCATCTAGGGTTCATCTATGGTAACGCAATCTAAACACTTCAATTTTATTGCTCACTGCTTGAGTCTAAAATCATTCACTAACTTGACAGTTGGAGAGTCTTTGGCCAGCAGCCCCTAGGGGCCGCCTTAGGCTTGCTCACAATTGTTTATTGTTTTGCATGTTGCTCGAGTATGTGCACAATTACCATTCATGGTGATGCGCAAATTTGGTGCCAACAATTGGTGCTTTTATTAAGAATGAACTCCTATTCCTCTCTGCAATATCAATCTACCCTATGGAAGTTATGCCCAAGCGGTAGCTTTATAGTCAAGCCATTAACCAGAACGGAGAAGATGCCTCTTTCATGAATCAGGTCTGGGATGCCTTACTGAAGATATACACATCAATGAAGGATCTCCAGAAGAATCTACAAGCTAGGGAATAGGCAAGACTCATGAAACTAGACGAAAGGATGAGAACTATCGAAGACACCATCACCCGTTTCGAAGACTCCACCGCTCAAGCTCCTCCTCGAAAGGTGACATGTCTAAATCCAAGCAAGATGATCCAAGAACTTGTTCCAAAGGTACG
The DNA here is from genome assembly GCF_963583255.1 of Pyrus communis. NCBI lineage: Eukaryota > Viridiplantae > Streptophyta > Magnoliopsida > Rosales > Rosaceae > Pyrus > Pyrus communis. Next base: position 15,996,874 of record NC_084807.1, on the reverse strand, counting down.
CCATGGGAAATCACAGAAAGCCTAAGGTTTACCCTTGATTCGGTATCCAGGAAAGAGGTTATTCCTCGGCATCAATCGCATAGGAGAGAGGCATAAGTACTTCCAAAAGACACGGAAGGGAAGAAAGACAACGTGGGAAGGAAATCAACCCAAGATCACCGCGATGTCTAGACTAGAAACGACCCAATTTCCCCTCAATGGCCCTCTTATTGTCAGTTACGCTTAAGAAGGAATGACAATATGGTCACTTACACAAAACGTCCATGACGTCAACTTACATGTGCATTAAAATTTGCCTCTTCTTGAAATAATTTTAAAACCTTGTCTCAATTCAAAATTAAAAACTAAAGGTACACTTTGTGTGTAATTTCTCCTTTCAATTAATGAGAATGTAAAATGAGGGATGAGAACCTTATTTATTCTTATTTTAAAGTTGGATGGAATAAATTAAAGATAATTAAAGAACAAAAATGATAGGGGTATGTATGTGGTGGCATTAGTCTTGGCTTTAAATTTTGATTTTTACATTTTTTAATGTTTACGTGGGCTAGATTGACACGTGGGGGTATAGTCATTGTCCACGTGGGTGTCACGTCATGAGTTAATGAACATTCTGACTAAAAGGCTAACATATGTAAGAAAGTGTCCCACAATGTTCACTTTAGGTATGACATTGGGACGAAAAAAACTTAATGTAAGTTTGAAAACCACGATACTTCAAGATAGTAAATTGAAAACTATCTTTATTTTTATATGGTTTTATGTGTTGGTCAACCCGTGTGATAACACAAATATAAATGATAAACCTGAATACGTTAGGTCATCTCCAACCGAGCCGGCCAAAGGGCTATAGGTCAAACCATGGCCTGTTTTGACACAAAATTCATCTCTAATGGAGGGTTGGGCCAATAAAATTTGGGACCCACCAGGCCAAAATATAACCAAATGGCTAGAGGGCTGGGCAAACATAGCTAGCCAGCCCTAAAAGTTAGGCCCAGTTGTGCTGCTAGCTGACGTCATGTAGCTTTTTTTTCTTTTTCTTTTTTTTTTCAATATTTTTTTTAATTTTTAAGACAAAATTTAAAAAATCTATTTTTTTTTCTATAAATACCTAAGTCATTTCTACACTATTTTTCACATCCTTTTCACCCTTCCATACTATCTTTCCTAAATGTCTAAATTGTTAACATGTATGACACACCCCGACCGAGATCGGAGCGTGCTGGCCGTCACACAAAGGTGACGTAGCCATGTGCACGTGCGGAAGCTAATAAAGTAGTAATATAAAAGTACGAGTAATTAAAAACTAGCATACAAGGTACTAAAACAAGTGCTAGTAAGTGAGATACAATTTCAGAGCAGGTCTGTAGTAGCCCAAACGAAAAAGACAACAGTAGTACGCCCGAAGGCGACCCTACAATGAGGAGTGTCTGTCAGAAACGCCGGAAAGCCCTCAGGAGAAACCACCGCAACGGCTAAGCAACTAGAACCTGGAGGGGCGCAAAACAAAAGCGTGAGTGGGCAAAAACAAAGCTCTTTGAAAACCATTTAGCAAAAATACATTTTAACCCCTCGCCGTAAAACCTGTATACTTCCCAGAAAATAAACATATAAACGTATGTATAAACATGCCAAACATGCTCAAGGGTATGCCAATCATGCTCAAGATATGCCATGCCAAAGCCTCATAATGAATGTAAGTGCCCAGGTATAAATCATATCAACATCATAACATCTGGCAGCCGGAGTCACCTAACGTGACCTGTACGGCTGCATCTAGAGCTCAAATCTCAACTCTATAACTGAACTTGCCCACGAGTCGGAACCACTCAAGGTGGTCTGTACGACAGGCCTGGGTGTAACATATATATACGCTCTAGTGCTACGATCACGTGAAGGCTGTGCGAATAATCGCGAGTCACCTACGAGTCGGAACCACCTAATGTGGTCTGTACGACAGGCCTATGCACCTAACTTGGATCGAAGCTGAGCGTGTGGTGCGGGAGGTGAACATCACGTGAAGGACTGTGCCCTACTCTGGGCGGGAGCACTAACACCGGGGGTGCAGGTTATGAGCTCTCTAAGTCTCTCAACTACTGCTGAAAGTAAATATGAATACCACTTACCTGGCACTTACCTGTGCGTCCACAGCACCCAATATGCATATATATGTATGCCACTACTAATGCATGCAATGATGCATAAACAATAATAATAACATGCATGGCATAAGGCAAATAACCCTTTTTAAATCAATTTCTGGGAATATAAATGTATATAGGTATATACGGAAAACAAAAGCCCACTCACTGGTATGTAGAAGGGTCGTAGCCCCCCTGCCTCGCGTGTGCACGCTCTTCCTCGGGGTACGTGTCACCTAGATGCGAAACAACTATAAAAACGTTAACTTTAAAGCACATAACCAACTTCTCGTAATAACTTCTCATACATTGCTCAAAATGGACAAATGAATATACCAACGTGCTCTACACAACCTCAGGATCACAACCATATTTTTAGAATAATTTTCCTCCGCCACACGCGCCGGCCAAGGCACGGACCTACGCGCCCCCCACGCGCGGCCACGTGCCATGCACACTGACCGTGTCAACTGACGCCGTCAGGAATATTCCGTTGAACTAATGGAATATTCCGTTAAACCTAACCAGATGCCGTTAACGGCGTTAGGAATATTCCGTCAACTTTGACGGAATATTCCGTCTCCTTCTCCAATCAGTCCCCGACACCGGCGCGGTCGCCGGAAAACCTGCAAATCACGATTTCTCGCTCGTTTTTCCACCTTTTTCCACGTTTCTTGCACCAAAATCAACCCTAGAGCTAGTAGAACATGTCCCAACAAGTTTTAAGGCCTAAAATTACGAGATTATACCTGTCCAAATCTTCAAAACTCGGCCAACTCCACATCCAACGATCCTGACGTCCAAATTCACCCAACGAGCTACTCCCAAGCTCCTGGGAACCTCACAAACACAACTATAAGCTTCAAATGCCCAAAAACTCACTAAATTAATCTTGCATGAACAGTAACTAAAACGGACATGGCGATATCGACATGAAAACATCGAAGTTCTTACCTGAAAATGGCACCACTGGACTCCTCTCAGCCTCACGAGCTTGATGGTGTACTTGGTTCCCTCGATCTGCTAAGGTTTGAGGGGTTTTGGGGTTTGTCCGTACAGTTTCAATGGAGAAGGGAGGAAGGGAGCACGGGAGAGACAGAGAGAAGACAGAAGGGGAGAGAGAGAGAGACAGTGCCTCTGTGTGGGAGTGTGTGTGTGGTCCAACACATGCCACACCACACAAAACAACCCATAACGTGACAAAAACGAACTAGGGGCAAAGTCGTAATTTCACACGTGCGTTTCGATATTTCCGGGACGGGATGTCACAATGTAAGTAAAATTTAAATATTTAATAAGATGAAACTTAAAACAACATTTAGCGACAAGTGACCCTCAAAATATGTACGGCAACCTTATTTTAATATGGTATTTTAATTCAATTAACCGATAAAATTAAAGAACAAACTTAAAATAATAAATTATTGAGGGGACTTAAAAATAACCCCTTCGGTTGGAGATTGTATAGATATGTCCTGACACTGTTTATTAAAAAATAATTTCTGGTAGGGCTATAATCTGAACGGAAGCTGAACATATTCCCTTTGGTTGAAGATGGCCTTATTGCCAATCCCTAAATGTGACCAAAGCTTTTATTAATAAAAACTGCTAACTATAAGATTTGAACTTCATGTGATGACACAAGTAAAACTCTGGTTAAAAAAGGTGGTGGAAAAATTTTGGAGGACTTATTTGTAAATTTCCCTTTTCTCTCTGCCAGTCAAGTATATATACGAATTATTTACATGCATCATTTGGTTAAGAGATTTTTCAGCGTGACTGAAACATGGAGTGGTACATCATATGTCACTATAGAAATAGTGGGACATATGTGTTAAAATGTTAATAACTTAAAAAATAAAATTTCTCGCCACTTATATAAAAACACGTGATGTGCCACTCATGTTCCAATCACAATAAAAAATTCACTCATTTGGAGAACAAGTCAAATGAATGTTCAACCAGTTACATACTAACTTTGAGTTTCAATTGGTCATGAAAATATGCAATGCATGGTTCAAATTTGACATATTTCTTGTGATTTTTTTTATGTAAAACGGCACACTTCTCTGTGGATACTTTATTATAATGTCGTTTATTGTCAACATCTTTTGCTGGCAGTGGGCAGTTTTGTGTGGTTTTGGGAAGCCTTTGTAGGCTGTGGAGGTAAAAACATTGCAGGAAGAGACCGATGCAGTGAATTTTACTGCTGCGAGCTAAATGGGTAATTATTGGTAGTGGGGAATGAGGGGATTCAAGTATTGAGAAATGAATAGTGGATATAATTGTAAGTTGACCAAACCCCATTTAGTATAAAAGTGTTTAAGGAGAAAGAGACGCCAGACAGAGCAAACAAGTGGAATTTGCAATTTTGAGACTTAAAATCATTATATTTCATTTTACAACAATAAGCGAATTCGAATTTAAAGCATCTTTTTGGATAATAGATAATAGACTTTTATGTGTGACTATTAAGACGATCTATTAACTAAGTGAGTCAGGACGCTATGGATATAAATGAATTAAAATGATAAATAGAATAGATAAGTATGGACTACTATCTCCTAGTGCGAGAAGAGGCTTGAAAACCCTATAAACTTTGGTTCTAGTACAAGTTTACAACGTAGACACTAGAAAGAATAAAGCAGCAGACTCTTACAAAGAGAAAGACACATAAAAACGAGTTTACAATTCAAATATCAATATGATAATTCAAACAACTTCTCCCCTTCTTTTTTACAAATACAAGTATTTATATGCTTACAACTTAAAGTGAAAAATATGAAAAGACATAAAAAAAATAAAGGCTTACAATATCACTCCTAACAAACTAAATGATTTCATAAAATGTCATTAACCTAGGAATTTCATAAGCCACAAATTTAAAGCTAGATACATGCATTATAACTCTAAAAATGCATGTATTATATTATAAAACTTAAATCCCAGCTGCCAGTAATTTTATGTAATAACGCATTTAGTCCTTGGCCTACATCATTCTCGTGGGGTTGGAGAGAATTCGTCCTCGAATTCCGATCATCATTTGATTTGGAGCGATAAAATTGAACTATGCAGGTCCAAACAAATAGATATTTGGAGCATTGAATATTGACTGTTGAAGTGTGAAAAGCACCCTTAATAGCATACCTTGCAACCTTGACTTTCTCTTTCATTTGATTTATAATGTCAACCAAAACTTTGGAATTTCTGAAGTAGAAGACATCAACCCTAATTAAATCAACATATCCAGAAGTTTCCAATGAACTCATTAAATCATGAAACTCTAACTTCGAAAATTCTTTGTAATCAGCATTTTTAATAATTAGAAAAGATTCCATAACAACATTTCGTTGAACCACACAAGAACTTTGACAACAACCGTGATAAGGGAGAACAATCAAACTGGGGAGGAATCACCTGAATCATTTTCACACATATTGGACATGAAGTATCCAAGCAACAATCAAATACTGGAGGAAGGTCCAGATTAAGATCTTCATCTAATGGCATCTGCGGCATGCTGAATATAGCGTCACCCTTGGATCGAGTTGATGCTCTGATACCAACTGATGCAGTGCGTAGCGGATAAAAACAAATTAAAATGATAGATAGAATGGATAGGTAGGGTCCACTATCTCTTAGTGCGAGGAGAGGCCTGAAAACCTTATAAACTTTGGTTCTAATACCAGCCTACAACGTAGACACTAGAAAGAACAAAGTAACAAACTCTTACAAAGACAAAGGCACATAAAAACGAGTTTACAACTCAAATATCAATATGATAATTCAAACAACTTCTCCCCTTCTTCTTTACAAATACAAGTATTTATAGGCTTACAACTTAAAGTGAAAAATATGAAAAGACATAAAAAAAAAAAATAAAGGCTTACAATATAACTCCTAAAAAACTACAAATGATTTCATAAAATGTCATTAACCTAGGAATTCCATAAGCCACAAATTTAAAGCTGGATACATGCATTATAACTCTAAAAATGCATGTATTATATATAAAACTTAAATCCTAACTGCCAGTAATTTTATGTAATAACGCCTTTAGTCCTTGGCTTGCATCAGTCACTAAGATTATCAAATAATTTTGTTTCTACTTGTAAGTGAGAGGTTAGGTTTAAATCCTGTGAATGACGAGTTTGATACCAAATTATTATGATTGTCTTATTTTGTTGCTTATAAAAATATTTCATTCATTAGTGTAAATATATCGTTGTATTAAAAAGAAAAATCTAACACTTTTACACACTTAAAAAAATGAATAGAAATGGAAAAGAGTTCATTAATTGAATTTGTGTTCAGAGTTCTTCCCTTTCAAACAATTAAAACATTATACAGATATTTTCTTCATTTTCTCTTGAACAAAATTAATGATGTTAATTAAAAAAACTTACAACACATTAAATACGTGTACAAAATTTGAGTCTTAGCAGGACTGCAAGAACAATAACCCGAAAGGCAAAACTAAGAGCATTTCTAAAGGAGATGTCAAATTTTAAATATCAAAATGATAGTTGATAGCTTATGTGGCAATTTGACATTTTGTACAATATTTTACTTCACCCAATATGTTAAATAATAATATCATTTAATAAATTTTTTATCTTTTTGTGAAGTTCAATTAATAAGGCAACCAATCAAATATTTCAAAAACATAACAACATTTATTATGTATTATATTAATCTATTAAAAAATCATTTAATAAATTTGACATTTGCTGTCAAATTTGACAACAAAAGGCTTTGTCTTCAAATGACTCAGCGCCACGTAAGAAATTGAAGGCTCGGTTGGAGAGAGTTTGTTGTCATTTTTTACTGTTGTATGCCTACATGGTAATTTTGACATCTCCTTTAGAGATGCTAAAAAATACAAAATCTGCAAAAACAACTAAATAGTATGTAATTTATTTATAATCATCATTTTTCAAAAATATTCAACAAGATATTACAATAAAACATCACTAATCGCAAAGCAACGAGTAATCTTCAAACACTAGTTCGAGCTCATCGGGATCCGCATGATTACACAGATAAATAAAACTGTTAAACTATGTGTTACAAGGAGATGATGTGAGAACAAAATCTCAAACCATAAATTGGGATTAGGAGTATGATGCCCATGGGTTTATCGCATCACCTAATCACCGCCACGATCCCAGAACACCAAATAAAGTAGAGCCAGCAAATCAAACAGCTCCACCAAATTTTTCACGTCAAATTTTGAACATGGGCAACCACGCTTTAGCGGTTAGATTATCTCAACGATTCAAATTGATTCTTGATTAGATAAGGTTTAGATTCGATCCAACTACTTAAATAACACGAATGTTTAAGCGCTCGCTCCTACAAGGTTCTGTAACTAACTGTCGAAAATATATTATGTCTATTTATTTCCTTCTCAACAAAATTTCTTAGCAGGGAAGTTAATTAACCCTCATTTAGGACGTGTAGATTTTAGATTGGGCTAAATCTAAATTGGACCGGATTGTTAAGATATTTCCATAATTTAATTGCATACCATATTTCTTTACCAAAACTACATACCATATCAAATGAACTTTTATTTATTTATTTAAGGAACTATAAATCATCTTTGTATTGTCTGAACAAAGGGACAGTAAGAAAGTTCAAATCACAGCAAATATCTTAGATTTTAGCTGGAAAATCCAGACCTCTTGTAAAGAAATAAACTTTTGTACAAGATCCCATTACCAGTACCAAAGCTGAGACAGAGTCATAAATCTGAACCTCCCAGTCCCAGAAGAAAAAAGTATGAAAAAGTTACAAATGTTGGACTGTTTTTTCACAGACTTTCAGAGAGAGTGAGAGAGTCAACCGGCCCTTTTTGGAGCTTTGTGTTTGTAAGGCTTCGAAGAGTCCACATGGTGCGTTTTATCTTCACCTCTCTCTCTCTCTCTCTCTCTCTCTCTCTCTCTCTTCGTCTTCTCTCTCTTGCTTTTTTTCTTTTCTTTTCTTTTCCTTTATCTCTCTGCAACAAATCTTGGAAAAAATAAGCCTTTTCCTTTCCTTTCTCTCATTTTTTTTTTTTAAAATTTTCTCAGGCCTTTTGGAATAGTCAAGCATGCAGTGGAAGCAAGCGATAAACACTCTCACCTAAAAAACTAGGGTTCCCCCATTTAGTTTTACTCCAAACCAAACAGCAGTCATTTGAGGCCCCCTTCTGGTGCTTAGCTGTTTTCGTGAGTTTTTAGAGAGAGAAAGTTTGAGAGAGGGATAGAGAATGAAGAGCTAAGCAGCTGGAGATACCCAAAAAGGGCTTGCTTGCCTTCTTTCTCTTTCTTTCTCTCCAAAACCAAACCCTCCCCAAACTATGCAAGAGAGGGAGTTGGAGACACTTGGGTTAACTCTGAAACGTTTGTCTCCTTTGCCTTTCTGTGCTTTCCTTTTTCTTCCAATTTATTTTCCGTCCAAATATTTTTGAGAGAGAGAGAGAGCAAATTAAGTGGCTGTAAATTTGTTAAGAAATAGGAGCAAAATCTGGAGTGAGAGACGACAGGAGTTTGGTTTGATAGGGTTGAAGAACAAAAGAAAAAAGAATCTTGGGTTTTTATTTTTTGATGAGTTTTGGGGGTTTTCTGGACAACAGTGCCGGCAGTGGTGTCGGTGCAAGAATTGTGGCTGACATTCCGTACACAAACAACAGCAACAACATGCCCTCCAGTGCAATCGCTCAGCCACGCCTTGTCACTCAGTCTCTCACTAAATCCATGTTCAACTCTCCGGGACTCTCACTTGCCCTAGTAAACATCTCTCATTTTTTCATTTTTTTGATCGATTTTTCTTTGTTTCTGATGAAATGGCCTGAAATCTGATCTGGGTTTTTGTTATTTTTTGGCTCTGATTGTGTATTTATTTTATTTTTTGGTTATATATTATCAGCAGACAAATGTGGATGGGCAAGGAGATGTGACGAAAGTGGCTGAGAATTATGAGGCAAACAACGGCGGGAGAAGGAGCAGAGAGGAAGAGCACGAGAGCAGATCTGGGAGTGACAACATGGATGGTGCTTCTGGGGACGATCAAGATGCCGCTGACAACCACCACCCTCGTAAGAAGAAGCGTTACCACCGACACACCCCTCAGCAAATCCAAGAACTTGAAGCGTATGATAATAAAACCCCCATTTTTTTCCCGTATTTATTTATTTATTGTTGTTGCATAAACTGATTAATTTTTTGAGTTCTTGTTTAATTATTTTTTATTATTTGTTCGATTTTTGGTGGGTTCTTAGGCTGTTCAAAGAGTGTCCTCATCCTGATGAGAAGCAAAGATTAGAGCTGAGCAGAAGGCTTAACTTGGAGACTAGACAAGTCAAATTCTGGTTCCAAAATCGCCGAACCCAAATGAAGGTAAAATATATACATCTCCTATTCCCCCTTTTTTTATTTTTTATTTTTTATTATTTTATCTCTTTCAGTCTCATTTTTTTATTTATATTTTGCTTTGATGTTGATGGAGTTTTGATTGTGCTGGACTTTCTAGACGCAACTGGAACGCCATGAGAACTCGTTGCTGAGGCAAGAGAACGATAAGCTCCGAGCGGAGAACATGTCGATTCGTGAGGCTATGAGGAACCCAATTTGCTCAAACTGTGGCGGTCCGGCAATTATTGGAGATATATCACTAGAAGAGCAGCACCTCAGGATCGAAAATGCTCGATTGAAGGATGATTTGGACCGAGTTTGTGCACTCGCCGGAAAATTTCTAGGCCGACCCATTTCATCCCTGGCTGCATCCATGGGGCCTCCGCTCCCGAGCTCTACTTTGGAGCTCGGAGTTGGGAGCAATGGGTTTGGTGGGATGAGCAATGTGGCTACATCGATGTCCATGGGAAATGATTTTGGAGGTGGGATTGGGAGTGCTATGTCAGTTGTGTCTCATGGCAGGCCTAGTGTGACGGGGCTAGACCGGTCGATGGAGAGATCAATCTTCCTAGAGCTTGCTTTGGCTGCCATGGATGAATTGGTTAAGATGGCTCAGACGGATGAGCCCCTTTGGCTTAGGAGCTTAGAAGGTGCAAGGGAGGTTTTGAACCATGAGGAATACATGAGAAATTTCACTCCTTGCATTGGATTGAAACCGAATGGTTTCGTCTCCGAGGCTTCTAGGGAGTCTGGAATGGTCATCATCAACAGCTTAACTCTTGTTGAAACTTTGATGGATTCGGTAATAATCCAAACACTTTGTGTTGAAATTGTTGTAGCAATGAATGAAGATGCTTTTCTTATTTGGTACTTGTTGGTGCTTCCGATGCTTGTTTAATTTTTTGCTTACTTTATGTTCAAACTTAATTCTCGTTTTGTTTGATTTCTTTTTTCACAGAATCGATGGTTGGAGATGTTTCCTGGTGTGATTGCAAGAACCTCAACCACTGATGTGATTTCCAGTGGCATGGGAGGAACTAGAAATGGTGCACTTCAACTCGTAAGTACTTGATTGTCAGTCGGTCCTAAAGAAAAAAAAATAAAAAATTTAAAACATGTACTTTGCTTTGCTGCATTTTATCTGAATTATTCACATTTCAGATGCATGCTGAACTGCAAATCCTATCGCCCTTGGTTCCGGTTCGTGAGGTCAATTTCCTCCGTTTCTGCAAGCAGCACGCAGAGGGCGTGTGGGCTGTGGTTGACGTGTCGGTTGACGCCATCCGTGACACCTCCGGGGTACCGACATTTATGAACTGTAGGAGGCTCCCTTCTGGCTGTGTTGTGCAAGACATGCCCAATGGGTACTCTAAGGTAAAATTAGTACTAATGTCCTTATCAGTCTATTAAATTAATGTACTTTCTCTTCTAGTAAAATAGAAATCAAACTTACTAGCCTAAACATGCAATTTAGCGGTCAGAAATCACGCAAAAATCATCCATGCCCTCGTGATGCGGGCATGGATGATTAACCGCGGCACAACTCAAGTACACAGTTTCAGTTACATTACATGGTTCTTATTTGTTTGGTTCAAATTTATTGTGCTTTTCCCAAGTGGTTGTGTTCTTCTTCCCCTTTGCACTTTAATGAGTCTGTTGAAGTAACTGCAACATTGTAGCTTAGTTATTTAAGTCAAATATCATGCAATTTTCTTCATTCTCCAAAGCCACCACTTAATTAATTTAATTAATTAAGAAAAGCTCATGCATCAAAGAACTTTCTTTGTCTAGTGATTACTCACTAGATCACCACAGTGTCTCAGTTTCTTTGATGGTTTTTTTTTTTTCACCAACCCAATATTTAATGCCCTCTCCAAGAATCGGAACCTTCCTCAAAATCTTATCATCTGGTCTCAAATCTTATTCTAATAATTTTAAACAATTCCGATCCCAATTTTTAATCAACCCTAAAATATTATTATTAATTTATTTATTACACTCCCTAGGATTTGAGCCCCCAATTTTTTATTCATGAGAAGCCTCCATTACCAAATTTTTGAACCCATTAATTTCATATAATCCTCAATAACCCCAATTGCCTTGCAATCAACCACCGCGGGGTGGCTCAGTGGTTGGAGACGAATTTCAAGCCTGTATTTTACACGGCTTGTCTAGGTTCAATTCTTGATATTAGTGAATTGCACGATGGTGGCCAGGAGAAGGCTAAAATACCTCTGTAAGTTTTCACGGTCACCAAAAAATGGATTGCCGTGGTAAAGCCAGTAGCTGGTCCCTTTTTTTTTTTTTTTAAAGAACTGCCTTGCAATCCTCAAATCAGGTCAAATTATTTATCCATTTGATGTTTCTATTCCAATCTTTGATGCTTGTCATTTGGCCTTGTATTCCAGCCCTTTCTTAATCCAAGACTTCCTATTGAAACTCCCAAGACTGCCTTTCTTTTGTTTCTACATGGCTCCTCTCCCCTCTCCCCACACTCCTCTCTAGGGTTCTGTGTATAGTTGTCATACACACACACACGCACACATATACAATTTATAATATACATATTCGTATTATAGACAACAACGTCATTTACAAATCTCGATGTCACCCTCTCTTCCTTTAAATGTTGCGCAACTATATCTTCGCCCAAATATTTTAACTCACTTTTTGCTCGATGGCCGTGTGATTGATTCCATGTCTCTGACTATTGTTATTATTATTTGGTCGACTTGCTGTATTTGTATTTTCTCACATTCCGCAACTATCCTGCATGATTTCTTCCGCATCAGAGAAAACTGCTATGTATGTGTCATGTGTCACTGACCCCACAATGCCGCAACTACTAACCATATTGGAAACAACTTGAATTTTGATAGCTGGCGTCGGCCTACCTTAGCCATAAACTATTATTGCTTTGTAATTAAATTTCCCACATTTTGGTTTTTGTTAGGTGGGTTGGGTTCAAGTTTTTTTATGTCAAACGATAAATTTGTTAGATAAGATGTTAGATTAGGAAGTCGACAGGGTTCAAACCCACATCATAGTGCAAGGGCATCACTTTTCTTCACCACTATGGTAGAGGGCCACTTGCGGGTTCAAGTTTTCTAACTCTCCAAATCTTTACCACATTAATAGTGTGATTATGTTAAGCTAATTAAGATAATTACTAATAATCAAGGTAATTAAGATAATTACTAATGTGATTTATAATATAATGTTGCAGGTTACATGGGTTGAGCATGCAGAGTACGATGAGAGCCAAGTCCACCACCTATACCGACCCTTGTTAAGTTCCGGCATGGGCTTCGGCGCCCAACGGTGGGTTGCCACCCTTCAACGCCAATCCGAGTGCCAGGCCATTCTCATGTCCTCCTCCGTCCCCTCCCGCGACCACACTGGTAATTTATCAATCAATCTAACATTTTTAATGAATTGATTAATGTGGATAATGTTTGTTGATATAATTAGTTGTGTATTTTTTGTAATAGCTATCACTGCCAGCGGAAGGAGGAGCATGCTGAAGCTGGCGCATCGGATGACGGACAACTTCTGTGCCGGGGTGTGTGCGTCGACGGTGCACAAATGGACCAAGTTGAACGCCGGGAATGTCGACGAGGACGTCAGGGTCATGACTCGGGAAAGCCTAGACGACCCTGGCGAGCCGCCCGGTGTCGTGCTCAGCGCTGCCACTTCGGTCTGGCTGCCAGTCTCCCCACAGAGGCTATTTGATTTCTTGCGCGATGAGCGACTAAGGAGCGAGTGGGACATACTCTCCAACGGTGGGCCTATGCAGGAGATGGCCCACATCGCCAAGGGCCAGGACCCCGGCAACTGCGTCTCCCTCCTGCGCGCCAGAGTACGTTTCTTTTTCTCTACAAAATCGAATTATTTATTTTTCAAAAATGTTATTTTTACCGTCTAGTTATACTATTGCTTGTACTATATTTTTAATAGTGATGAGACCTACATAAAATGATGGGTATAAGTGATAGTACAACTAGATGGGAAAGATGGGGAAGGGGTGAGTGAGGCAACAAGTGATAGTACAACTAGATGGGGGAAGATGGGGAAGGTGATAGTACAACTAGATGGGGAAGATGGGGAAGGGGTGAGTGAGGCAACGTGTTTATGGGTGGGGGTGTAAAAAGGTGAATGTGGAAAGGACAAGGTTGGAATTTGGCAGTATGTATAGGGACGTTTTGGGGTGGCAGAGAGCAGACAATGGAGACAGTGTTTGTTTCGGTAGTATCCAAAAAAAGTCAAAATTGAAGGACGGGGATTGTCAACTTCTTGTGTAGTTACTTTCTGACCTCACCTTTTACCATTTATTTATTTAGTTTTATTTAACTTGAAAAAATAAAATAAATAAAAATAAAAAAAGTCCGGCTAGTGAGGTCAGGGTTTGACTCTTCAATCATGAAGTGGCATACGTGTAAAATAATGGGATACTGAGGGTATTGTGTTTGTGATGGTACAGGCAAACGCAAACCAAGGTAGCATGCTGATCCTACAAGAGACATGCATAGACGCGGCAGGGTCTCTTGTTGTGTACGCGCCTGTTGACATTCCGGCCATGCACGTGGTTATGAACGGCGGGGACTCCGCCTATGTGGCGCTCCTGCCATCCGGGTTCGCAATTGTCCCTGATGGCCCGGGCTCGCGCGGGCCCATGTTTGGCAAAGGTGGCAGTCACGGCAGCGGCAACAGTGGCGGTGGCGTTGACGACGGTGGCCATAGAGTGAGCGGGTCCCTCCTGACGATGACGTTTCAGATCCTGGTGAACAGCCTGCCGACGGCCAAGCTGACCGTGGAGTCGGTGGAGACGGTGAACCACCTCATATCCTGTACCGTCCAGAAGATCAAGGCCGCCCTCCATTGTGAGAGCTGATCATCTATCCGATCATATATCCTGTGTGGGGTCACGTGGTCATCACGTGATCCAACCTCACCCTGTAGCTTTTGTGTTTTTGTTAGGAGACTTTTATTAATGTGGTTGTGCATGTGCTCGTGGCGGTGGCGGTGGCGGTGTAAGTTATATTAGGCGGCGGTGCATGATGAGTGAATGTGGTGGGGGTATTGAGTCAAGAACGAACCGCACTGGAGAGTCCTTGCATGGTGATAAGGATACATGAAACTTGCACGCACGTGTGATGACTTGCACACGTGTTTGGGGAGTGCGTTCTTAGCACAAGGCAAGGCTGGTGGTTCGGGTATTGACTCGGGTCCACCCCTGCTTTTAAATCCAGAAAATGAGTCTGGCTCGACATGGATTGTGAAAAGCTAGATAGTGTTGGAGAAATTGACCCTTTTTGGAGTTATATATTTTAGTTGTTTTGTGAATTTAATTTCTGGGGTAAATTACATTTTACTTCTTTAGGTTTGGGGTGAATTTTAATTCCTTACAACATTTTTAAAACATTTTAATTTCATATATTTATTTATCATTTTATTTCAATTTTATACATTCGTTAGAAAATATGTTAAGTAAATCGTTAAATAATGATGTGGCAAATATGAGATCTACATTTGTGTTAACGTAGTTGTCAAAATTGTGCCATGTGGCAAAAAAATTAAATTTTTATGCATTTAAAATATAATAATATTTACCCTATTTAAATTAAAAAAAAAAAAAAAAAAAAAAACCAAACCAACCTGGAAAACTCAAAAACCCATCTTTTCCTTCCCTTCCTCACCTTCACCGAGCCCAAACCCCTCCACCTCTGATGCTCTTCACCACCACCATGTCCAACCCTTTCCTTCTCACACTCCTCCACCTACTTGTTGTAATCGGGGCCCACTCCGACCACCCTCCCTTCTCTTTCCCCAGAGACCCACTATCTTCACTACTTGTTCATGCCCAACTCGCAAACCCCTTCACATCAAATCTGAAACAAACCAACCAACCCACTAACCAAATCAGAAAGAATCACAAAAAAAAAAAAAACAATAAAAAAATTGCACGTAAATGCAAAATAACGAGAGAGAGAGATGTCGGAGATAGCGAAGGAGAGGAAGGTGAGGGGTTGAGTGGCGGTGGGGGGAGGGGGCTGAGGGAAGGGAAGGAGTTGGAAGTGGGGCTCTATAAATGGTTTGGATAGAAGGATTTGGGTTCCGGTTTGGCGTCGTCTTCGGCGGTGGGGCTCGGCCAAGGAAGGGAAGATGGAGAGAGTGGAGGAGGGAGAAGGTGGGTCAGGAAGGTGAAGAGGGAGGAGTGGTCTAGGGGTTGCGATGGTGATGGGGAAGGGCTGCGGTGGTGATGGGAGGAGAGGGAGGTGGGTCGCGGAGGGGGGGGGGTAGGTTTCTGGGTGGGGAAGTGGGTTTCAATTTGGTTTTCATTTTAAAATTTTTTTTTAGGGTAAATTATTATAATATTTTAAATGAATAAAAAAAATTTGCCACATGGCACAAATTTGGCAGCCACATGGCACAAATGTGGTCTCCACGTCAGCTCTTAACAGATCAATAGATGGAAAATGTAATGGATGTATTCTATTGAAATAAAATAGTACGTGAGGTATAAAAGTGAAATGTTTTGAAGATGTTGTATGAAATTGTAATAGATCTCAAACCTGAAGTGGTAAAGTGTAATTTACCCTAATTTCTATGTTAATATGTGATCATTTTGATGTTGATGACACACAGTTCATGTTATCAGATTCGGTTTTGCAATTTGTGTTAATCAAAGTAATTTAAAATATCGTAATTATTCTCTCACTTTCTAAGTTTGAACAAAAGAATTAAGGGTAAAAATAAATTCAGTCTATGCAAAAGTAATGTGCATAAATTATTTGCTACTTGTTACTTTTTTTTTTTTTTTTTTTTTATGTTGAGAAAAATTGGTGACTATTGTTATTTAGTATTATTGTTTAGTAATATTTTTCTTTACATATAAATGAGAACTCCTTAGTTTGAATTTTTAGATGACGGGTTTGATATTAATTTTTTTTTTCCTCTTCTAATGTAAACACCTCAATGTATAAAAATGTAATTATCTACTATTTTTACTTTTTGTACCATCTTTTAGGGCAAAAGTTAAAATTTAAGTGGTCATGGTGGGTGAGTGAATGTGGTGGAGGCAATAAAATAAGGGCAAGAGGGAAAGATTATTTGATGTGTTGTGAACATGGTCTGGTACAACATGTGTAATAATATAATTGGCTCGAAACTTGAAAAAAGAATTCAATCAATTGTATTATGACATTTGGCATATCAAGTTGTGTTTCTAGCATATTGAAATGTTTCTCCAAAAGAAGGTGAGGCGAAGAAATGGGGAGGCAAATTGTATGCCCTCTTGTTTGGGTGCCCTTTCCATCTTCTCCTATTTTTGCGGTCACGGTTAAGCCATGTCAATATTTTATATTGATTTTTTTTTTATAGAGATAATAAGACAAAAAACAATAAGAATATAAAATGTTGACGTGACTTAACCGTGACCGCACAACTAGGAGGGGATGGAAAGGGCATCCAAACAGGAGGGCAGACAATCTGCCTCCAAGAAATGGTGCTTTCAATTAATGCCCAGTTTTTTGTGTTGTTGCCTGTTACATAAGTAGGCATCAACTATTTCAGATGTTGACACATGCGTACATTTGTGAAGCGTTATCTCACAACTACTCATAATTCACGTATGATAGTTAACAGAGAGTATGGCACCGTTTTGGTATCAGAGAGAGAGAGAGAGAGAGCGCACTGCTAAGCAAAATAAGCATGAATTGTTGTTGCTTTGATTGGATACAATCAATAGATATAATGGATAAGCCAGATGGATCAGATCCTGTAAAGTTTGGTCAGTTGGAAGTTGGACGGTGAATATATTCTGTGTGATTTGATGAGTTATTTTCCTTTTCACAAATTATAGTTCAACGCATACTTAGTAAATTCGCATAAAATACATATTAAGACTAGATTTGTGCATCATTGTGGAGAAAAAGTATGCACAAACTCGACTATTTGTAAAACAGAAGTTAACCGTGAAGTAACCTTGGCACCGGTAGGGTGCTGTCAAAGTCACTTCGACGGTCAAGTTAGTAAGCAAATTATGAGACTCAAGCAGTAGGCAAGAAAATAAAGTATGCGATAATTGCATTACCAGAGATAAACCCCAGAATGGTGTTATAGTAGTCGAGAGAGATGGATAGAAAATATATGTTAACTAGGAGAGTCTCAGAGGATATATGAGAGTAGATATTGCATCCTCTTAGAAGCTTAATTACTTGCAGTCCATACCAAATCCCTAAATTGTTGGAATCTCCAATAATATAGGAGACTTGGTTGATTCCGTACTTGATCAAGTATCCCTATCCACTTCTCTCCCTCTCTTTCCTTTTTCATGAAAAACACTTAATTGTTTGTTAATTAAAATATATATATATATATATATATATATAATTTCGTAACTTATTTTCACAGATATAGTGTCAATTCTAGAAATCGTGATCACTGTTAGATACAATGTTACTTCAAGAAATCGTGACTACTATTTCTAAAAAATCGTGATTACTATTTCTAAAAAAAAGTGAACTATTTGTATAAATAATGTCATTGTCTATAAATGGTGACTACTGTTTCTTTAAATAGTGACCACTATTTTCTAGAAATTTATTATTTTGAAGAAAAAAATGTTTTTTTATTAAAAATTTGTTGATAATAATTTTGTTGAATTTTGGAAAATGATAAATAATTCATATTTTTATGTCTTGAAAATTATGATTAAGTATTAAATTTTATACATAACAAAAAAAAAAAAAAAAAAAAAAGCGAGGGACGGAAGGAGTGACCTGAGAAAGAGAGAGGAGAGAGATGTTGGTGTTCCGGGTTCCGGTGCAAGAGAAGATAATGATGAGTGAAGAGAGAGGGGTTACGGTGAGGGAGGGTGGGGGAGAGAGAAGGGTGGGGACATGCAAGTCCTGCATGTCAGGTTTTTTTTTATCCTTTTTTTTTTTTTTTTTTTTTTTTTCATTTTCATTAAAGTTCCAGTCTTTTTCATTAAATAAAGTTATTAAGTTATTTTTTTGTTAAAAAATGGTTTAAAGAAACCCTTTTCATTAAACTCCTTAAAAAAAAAGGTACTAAAATAGGTAACGTGGCTTATATTCAGTTATAAGTTAACATTAGCTTTGTAGTTACGGTGAGGAAAGGTGGGGAAGAGAGAAGGGCGGGGACATGGGGTCCCATGCGTCAGGTTTTTTTTCCTTATTATGTTAAAGTTTTGTCATTTTCATTAAAGTTCAAACCATTTTCATGAAATAAAGTTATTAAGTTATTTTTTATTAATAAAAAGTTTAAAGAAACCCTTTTCATTAAAACTTCCTAAAAAGGTAATAAAACAGATAACATAGCTTACATTAGCTTTGTAGTTAATTAAGGGTATTTTTTTAGTTTTAGGGGAGTGTATCCAATTGAGATTTTGATAGGTTTTTAAAAGAATTTAGAAATCTAGGTTATTCAATTAAGATTATAAATGAATCTGTCAAACTCTATATTCAATCTTGATTTTTAAAGAGTCTGTCAAAATCTAGTGGTATTCAATTTCCAGTTTTTTAAATGTTCCATAATCTAGTTGTATTCAAAATTTAGGAGTTGGAGGATTTTGGTGGATTCTAGAGTGAAAATTATAAATACCAAAAGCCCTCATAAATCATGCCTCTACCCCTAAGATTTCATCATGATTTCTCCCTCTACAAAATATGAGCAAGCATGTGAAGGTAACACACCCAGAAATCTTCAAACTTTTTTTTTTCTTTCAATTTTTCTATCTTCTATGTATAGCCAAGTCTTTATCTCGTTTCACTTCAAGGAAGACAACCAGTAATCGAGAATTTTCTTATCTTCTCCTCATGGCCAATTTTGTTTATTATTTGGTTTAAAGAACTCTTAAATCTCAATTCAATTCAATCAAAGTCTAATCATCAATTTTGTAGCGACCGTCCCTAAAAATTATGATTTTTATAATTTTTAAATGTGAATTTACGGAAATGCCCTTTGAGGCAAAGACATTGACTTTTGTTGACCATCTTGTTACATCATGTAAGGTTTGTTTTCTTGGCGTATACTGGTAGTACTCGTCGCTACGGACGCGTGGGCACAAACAAAATGCAATTTGGAGTTATAATGAAGGAGATATTATTGTTTAAAGTCGGGGGCATCTTAGTAAATTAATTATTTCTAGAAAGCTCCAGATTTTTTTAGCTTAATTTGGAAAGCCACGTGTGTGGCCCAGATTTAAAGACAGAAATGATGGGCGGTGGAGATGGAGTATAAAGGAGAGAAATGAGGGAGGAACTGGACTAATCAGAAAATGATAGATGAGAGGGTGACCAATCAGAGAAGAAAGAAAGGAGGGGAATGGAGGGAGGTGCAGAGCACCCAACCAATTTGACCCGTACACCTATGACAACCTGGTTTCGAACAAGTGGAATTTTTCGGCGATACTCATCCAATTTTCAAGCAATTTTCACCCATTCACCACCACCAAACCTCATCACCACACCTTAACATCCATTTCTAGCTAGAATTGACACGGATTGGGTGAGATTCATGAAGAAATACCTATGGGTGCTGTGGAAGCCATTGCCCGAGATCCACCAATCTTGAAATGTTTTCCTTCAATTACCACCACCAAAACACTCCTCAAGAAGTTAGTATCAAATCCCAATGAATGGTTGGAGCGTCGGAGTTGATTTGAGGATGAATCAAGAACACCCAAATTCTAGGGTTCTGACGGGGTTCTAACGAATCAAAAACACTCCTCATAGGTATGAAAGTTGCTCCACTCATTGAGATCTTCATTTTTGTGAAGTTTGAGAATTTTTAGAAATAGTTGAATTTTCCAGCAAGTCGGGACGGCCGACCGCCACCGGCGATGGTGCGTGCGGCGAGGCGTGGCCAGGGGGTCATCGATGCCATTTTCAAGATAGATTAGATGCCTTGAGTTCAGTTCTGATAAGTGTATGTGATGTGATAAATAATAGCACTCAAATTAAACCCTCTTTTTGACAATTGTAGTATAGATATAAGTAGGGATCGTTCTAGGCCGGGGATTAGGAGGGATTGCTAATCTAATGAACACTGATTCAAAGATACAAAAATATGCTTAAAAACACTTAAACAAACTCAAAGACTCTTAACTAAACCTATATGACTCAAAATAAACTTAAAAGACTCAAAACAACACAAAACAATAAAAAAGACTCAAACTAGACTCTAGGACTTACTTTGGACGAAACTTGAATTAGTTTTGATTCAAAACACTTAAAAACACACAATAGCTCAGATTCTAACCTAATTGACACTTAAAACAAAGGGGGGTTTTGGTTTTGACGAATTTGAATTAAAAAAAAAATAGAAACTAAACTAGACAAAGTTTTGAACAAATTTGGGGAATATGGATGGTTGATTAGCTAGCTAGAGGGTCATTCTCCACAGACGACACACTTGCATACAAATTGATTTCCAGTTGCTTTTCGATAAACCATGAACCTCAACACCCCAGATTAACCGTGACATCACTAATTAACCCTTAGATTTTCCTTAAGTTATTGGATTGGATGACATCATACGACAACCCAAAGCATTCTTCAAAAGTCCCCTACATGACATCATAATAGAGATACAATCAAAGATCATTACGTTCTATGAAAATCATAAGTATTGACAAAGCACTTGTAACTATGACATCATGATACTCATGCTAGGAATTTACTCAACATGATTGTGAAAACAACCTTAACTACTTGTGAATATAAGTTTGTAACGATTATGTGAAACTCCCTTATATTCTAGCACCAGATTCAAGCATGCAAATTAAGTGTGCACCCTTAATCAACAAACAAGAATAAGTTATCCATCAAACGGTTAAGTAAATTGCATTCACAACTGGAATTAATCAATTCATATTGCAAATATAATCATGGTTTCAAAGCCTCCCCTAGCTAAAACAAGTTTAGCTCCTCATGTTTACAACAAAACAAAGAGAATATAAATTAAACATTGAAAACAAAGATTGAATACACCTAGAAACGCTCCAACAATCCAAGTTTGAATGGCCAAAACGTCCAAGGCTTCTCCTCTCTTCTTTCTCCTTCTTTGTTGCGGCACAAGGGTGTTTGGGTATGAATTATGGTGATGGATGGATAGGTTGGATGGTGGTAGAGGGTGGATGATGGCTGAATGAATGGGGAGAATGAGGAATAATTCGTATGGATCTGTATGGATGTCTAGAATCCCCCATAAGTGCGGCAGATTGTGTATATATAGAGGGAGAAAGGTTAAGGCCTTAATTAATTAATTTGGGAAGGTTTTAAGACTCCAAATCCTCCAAGAAAAGGGTAATCAAATCAGAATTCTAATGGAAAAGGGAAGGAAAGTTGTGGTATTGACTAGAATAAAAGGGAAAGAAGATATATGGCAGATTTTGGAGGAAAAGGGTAAGGATATATGCGGCAAGGACTAGGATAGTGCAAGGGATCTTTGGTTAGTGTCCTAAAATACATAAGGTACCTTCAAAGTTACTGGAACTTAGGGATATTTAGGATTAGGAAAGGTTAAACCAAAATAGGAAACCTTGGCTTAACTTTCCTACTTCAAGTAGGAATCCTTCTTTGATTAGGAATCCTTCTTAGATTAGGAATCCTTCTTTGATTAGGAATCCTTCTTTAATTAGGAATCCTAACATCTTTAAGTCTTCAATTTCATCCATTCCTTTTGCTCCAAGCATATGCTATCCATTCCAAGTCCAATTTTGCTCCAAAATGCACCTTTATGCTTCCTTAGCCATATGAACCTAAAAACACACGAAAATAGCTTAAACTACTAAAATAACTATGAACCAACAACATAAATGTAGGAAAACAAGCTAACTAAGTCGCCTAAATATGCTCCTATCAAATTCCCCCACACTTAGCTTTTGCTAGTCCTCGAGCAAAACAAAACTAACAAAACTAACAAAACAAAACAAACTCTAGACCTTCCAACATGTAACTCAGGGATTTCCAACGAACATGACACATCAAAGAACATCATTCCCATGGTTTTTGGTTTTCTTTACACTTTAGCAAACACTTAACCATAGTTACCACTTACTAGTTCACATTTAATCAATTAAAACAACATTTTGAATGTAGTAACATGCCTTAGAGAATTCCCTCAATTCCTCATTAGAATGCTCTCAATTTTCACACAGAATTTCTAACTACACACCCTGCACTAGGTATATGTGAGAAGATTGATTTAAATATGAAGACTAACACTCACATATGTTATATCAAAGAAATCATTTTCTGGATTTACGACAATGACATGTATATGATCTCATGAATGGAATGCTACTACTTAGAATGAGAACCAGTGATTCCATATGCTCATACCAAATTCAAACTCCACATATTGAACACATAACATCAAGATAGAAGTTGAGGGTTGTAACGAGGCTAAGTGTATTGGTTAACAAAGAAAGGTAAAGAAAAACAAAGGTTCTTAAAGCAATAGGAAGCAAAGTAATGAAATTGACACTTAAACTCACTTTTGATGGCAGAAATTAACTTTTAAACACAAGGGAAGATTCATGCAACATTTAGGGTCAAATTCACTCTTTTGGACCCTTCCTTCAACAACCAACACTTGTGAGATCATTCTCACTCATTTCTCACTCTTTTTCTTTCTTTTCAACACTTTTCTATTTTCTTTTTTATTTTTCCACGAATTTTTTTTCTTTATTTTCTTGTTTTGCAGTGCCCTTATTACATTCCCCCACACTTGTTTTCTGCAATATATTGATCAAAAGGAGTTCATTCTAAGTCATGCTTCACTATCCTTTTAAGAACAAGGGTATGGAAAGTCCTAATCTAGGCTAGGTAAGGATAATGTGGCTAACAAAGAAAGTAGGCTTGAAAAGGCTCAAAAGGGTTAATCCTACAATACATATGCAAAAGGGTTAGGCTTTTTGGCTTTGGTTTAACTAAACAACTTCATCTTATTGTATGTTATGCAATCAATATGATGCTTTGAATGAAATGGGCATGAGTTCTAGTATTTGGAACTATAATGACATACATTCCAAGTAGCAACCAAGCAAAGAATGATGAGATCATGCAACGACTTTAGAAAACAAGAAATCACAAATTTATACTCTCCAAAGAACGTTTTAGGCTCAAGTCTCTCAAGGATGTAGCGTTAGTTTGAGTTCCTTCCTTCAAACATGTTACAAAAACTGATTTTTTTCTTTGTGATTACATGTGAATTCGTAAACTATAACCATAACCAAACATAAACCAAAGCATAAATCAAACTTCCATCCATGTTTACAACATTCCTTAATAGTCATGCAATTAAAAACCAAATCCTCATCATTGTGTTGGAAGGTACCCTAGGACACAAACAAACACACAAAAACAGCTTTAAAACAACTCTTTTTGGGTTTTTCAAAACTATTTTGCAATGTTTTTGTAAATTTTCGGATTTTCTGATCCAAACACATAAAAACACTTCAAAACACACTAAAAACACTTAAAAATAGTGAGAAACAAAATTAGAAGTGATAGGTGATAAAATCCCACGAAAGTCATGCAAAAACAACTTGTTTACCCCCCCACAATTAAATCAAACATTGTCCTCAATGTTTCAAACAAAGACTCACATTCAAACAAACAACATAAACTAACTAACATGACGAAATAAAAACAATAAAGAGAGAAGTTTAGGAACGCAAATCTGATTTAGTTGAATGAATTGTTGAATTGCCTAAGTCCTCTCTAGTTGAATGCATGGGTTGCCTCCCAAGAAGCGCTTGCTTTAATGTCTTGCAGCCGGACGAACTCTCTTCTTAGGCTCAATTGGAACCCACGGCATGGAATTGATCTTTGAATGGAGGGTGATACTTGAAATGATCCGGTAATGGTTTAAATTCAAGATTGGGTGCCTGAATCATCAACAACCTATTAGTATAAAACGAAATTGAAATTGGAGGAGTGGGCTTACCTATGTGCTCCAACAAGAACTCAAGGATAAACACATCTTCTTTGAACGTTTCAGGAACTTTGCACTTGGGCAGATTTGGTCTGAGGATTGTTCCTTGTCCTGTGTCATAAAATTCAACTTCTTTGGGGTTATTTGTCTCAAGAACATCCTCCTTGATGAATTCTTGATATTCCCTACTTTGCACCTTTGGAAGGCCTTCCAAGATGTCTTTTTCACTTTCTTCTTCCTTGGAATTCATGAACCTGCAAGAAATAGGGACATTGGGTGGAATGGGGTTACAAAGAATTGAATTTGGAGCAACCTTACCTATGGTGGGTGAATTGGGGTCTTGAGGTGGCTGCGGCAAAGGTGTTTCCACCCTTGCCGTGGCATTGTCCAGCTCCTCTTCCTCAAATTGCAATCTTTCATCTTCCTTGTGATTTGATTTTGATGGTTGAGGGTCTGTTCCAACCTCCTTGCCACTTCTTAACGTGATAGCATTGGTGGTTTCAAATCCTCCCTTCGGATTTACAATGGTTGAACTAGGGAGTTTGCCTTGGTCACAAAATTGTCCTACGAACTCCGCTATCTGCCCAATTTGCTTTTCCAAGTGGTCCAACCTTTTGTCTTGATTTTGCATCACTTTTTCTTGATTCTCTTACCCCTGAGAAAAATTGGTGAGTAACTTAATAAGCATATCATTATACAAAGACGTACCTGAATTTGTTTGGGCAGATTGTGGTGGCTGCATAGGTGTTGTATAAAACTCCTCATATGGCTGCCAATATCCTTCTTGTTGAACATTTTGAGGTTCCCACCACATAGAGTTTGAATGATCACTCCAATCCGAATTGTAAGTATTGGAAAACACGTCGTTCCTTGATTGAAGATCAAATGTACCAAGGCTTTGCATTTGGGACCTTTCCAAGAGCTGTGACAAAAGAGAAGCATTATCAAGTGCCATGTTGTGCTTCCCTAGTACCTAAAATCAACAAAACAAAACAAAACACAAATCAGAAAATTAAACTAAAATACATAACTGAAACAAAGGGAAACACCGGGGTATTAGCAAAGTTGCTAATCCCCGGCAACGGCGCCAAAAATTTGATGTGATAAATAATAGCACTCAAATTAAACCCTCTTTTTGACAATTGTAGTATAGATATAAGTAGGAATCGATCTAGGCCGGGGATTAGGAGGGATTGCTAATCTAATGAAAACTGACTCAAAGATACAAAAATATGCTTAAAAACACTTAAACAAAATCAAAGACTCTTAACTAAACCTATATGACTCAAAATAAACTCAAAAGACTCAAAACAACACAAAACAATAAAAAAAGACTCAAACTAGACTCTAGGACATACTTTGGACGAAAATTGAATTAGTTTTGACTCAAAACACTTAAAAACACACAATAGCTCAGATTCTAACCTAATTGACACTTAAAACAAAGGGCGGTTTTGGTTTTGACGAATTTGAATTAAAACAAAATAGAAACTAAACTAGACAAAGTTTTGAACGAATTTGGGGAATATGGATGGGTGATTAGCTAGCTAGAGGGTAATTCTCCACACATGACACACTTGCATACAAATTGATTTCCAGTTGCTTTTCGATAAACCATGAACCTCAACACCCCAGATTAACCGTGACATCACTAATTAACCCTTAGATTTTCCTTAAGTTATTGGATTGGATGACATCATACGACAACCCAAAGCATTCTTCAAAAGTCCCCTACATGACATCATAATAGAGATACAATCAAAGATCATTACGTTCTATGAAAATCATAAGTATTGACAAAGCACTTGTAACTATGACATCATGATACTCATGCTAGGAATTTACTCAACATGATTGTGAAAACAACCTTAACTACTTGTGAATATAAGTTTGTAACGATTATGTGAAACTCCCTTATATTCTAGCACCAAATTCAAGCATGCAAATTAAGTGTGCACCCTTAATCAACAAACAAGAATAAGTTATCCATCAAACGGTTAAGTAAATTGCATTCACAACTGGAATTAATCAATTCATATTGCAAATATAATCATGGTTTCAAAGCCTCCCCTAGCTAAAACAAGTTCAGCTCCTCATGTTTACAACAAAACAAAGAGAATATAAATTAAACATTGAAAACAAAGATTGAATACACCTAGAAACGCTCCGACAATCCAAGTTTGAATGGCCAAAACGTCTAAGGCTTCTCCTCTCTTCTTTCTCCTTCTTTGTTGCGGCACAAGGGTGTTTGGGTATGAATTATGGTGATGGATGGATAGGTTAGATGGTGGTAGGGGGTGGATGATGGCTGAATGAATGGGGAGAATGAGGAATAATTCGTATGGATCTGTATGGATGTCTAGAATCCCCCATAAGTGCGGCAGATTGTGTATATATAGAGGGAGAAAGGTTAAGGCCTTAATTAATTAATTTGGGAAGGTTTTAAGACTCCAAATCCTCCAAGAAAAGGGTAATCAAATCAGAATTCTAATGGAAAAGGGAAGGAAAGTTGCGACATTGACTAGAATAAAAGGGAAAGAAGATATATGGCATATTTTGGAGGAAAAGGGTAAGGATATATGCGGCAAGGACTAGGATAGTGCAAGGGATCTTTGGTTTGTGTCCTAAAATACATTAGGTACCTTCAAAGTTGCTGGAACTTAGGGATATTTAGGATTAGGAAAGGTTAAACCAAAATAGGAAACCTTGGCTTAACTTTCCTACTTCAAGTAGGAATCCTTATTTGATTAGGAATCCTTCTTTGATTAGGAATCCTTCTTTGATTAGGAATCCTAACATCTTTAAGTCTTCAATTTGATCTATTCCTTTTGCTCCAAGCATATGCTATCCATTCCAAGTCCAATTTTGCTCCAAAATGCTCCAAAATGCACCTTTATGCTTCCTTAGCCATATGAACTTAAAAACACACGAAAATAGCTTAAACTACTAAAATAACTATGAACTAACAACATAAATGTATGAAAACAAGCTAACTAAGTCGTCTAAATATGCTCCTATCAGTATGACGTAGGTTGATTGTTAGAACCTAAATTCTCTACGATACGTTAATAGGTCATTATATGAATTGACAATCTGACCGTTGGATTGTCACCAAACTTTAATACATTATAGTACGCAATATTAGAGGACTATAGGAACTTATGGATCAAGAATCTGAAGTACGGATCTTCCTGAATTGGATTTGTAAGTTCGTAAAATAAAATGTTAACCGCCACTTGGGTTTAGCAAGTGGCGGAATATCCAACCCTTGGATCGTAATGAAACTTTAGGATGTTGTTCTAGAAGCATAATGTGGACCTTTGGAAGTAACGGATCAGAAATCCATGATGCAGACCTTCCGGATAGATTTATGAAGGGATGTGTTTTATGTAAATTATGTATTCTATCGATAAGAATTCTGAGATGTAGTTTGATAATTGTTCTAAGCGCCGATCATTCGAGACATCTCGATATTCGTGCTAAGGAGTGTAGCGCGGACCTCAAGTGAGTGGGCTTTTGGTTTTATATATATATATGTTTCCCAGAAACTGTTTTAAATGGAATTTCGTTTAAAATGTCATGTCATATTTGCTTTACGTTTTAGCATATGCATTAATATAGCTTGCATAATATTGCATGATGCTGCAGAGGCCCAGGTAAGTTCGAGTGAATACATATTGATGGTATGGTTGCATGGTAGTTGGTTATGAGTTTATGCACGTAAAGCTTATTATCTTGTACCCCGATGTTAGTGCTTCGCCCGAGGCCAGGGCCTAGCCTTCACGTGATCATTCACCTCCCACACCGCATGCTCACCTTGGATCCAAGGCAGGTGCCAGCCTGTCGTACAGACCACATTAGGTGGTTCCGACTCATAGGTGACCTGCGATTCGTCGCACGGTCTTCACATGATCGTAGCAGTTGAGCGTACTTATTTACACCCAGCCTGTTGTACAAACCACATTAGGTGGTTCCGATTCGTGTGCAGGTTTAGAGTCGTACAGGTCACATTAGGTGACTCCGGCTAGATTGATGAGCAATAGGTTCAGTTGTACAGGTCATATTAGGTGACTCCGGCTGGCATATCATTTTTTCATTGATTTATATCACCTGACTTACATATTTACCGCTGAGATACTTAACATGGCATATACTTTGATTTACACTGTTTTTGAACAAGATTTTTAAATACGTATGTATTGTTATTTTTTGGGAAAATTATACGGGTTTTACGGTAAGGGGTTAATATGTTTAGAAAGAGAAATGTGTTTTCAAAAGCTTTGTTTTTGCCCACTCATGTTTTATGTTTTTGCTCCCCTCCAGGTTTTAGCTATTGAAAGTTCGTATCGATGAGGATTCTTGGCAAATCTCAATATATGTGCTACCTTTGAGGGTATGATCCTTACCCACACTACTGTACTTTACTTATGCTTTGACGTCGCGTGTGAGAAATGGGTTCATCTCGGCTCACAACGCACTCTTGTTTTTAGATACTTTAAGGTTTAAATTTATTCACATTATCCACATCACTATACTTTATGACTTCGTCACTCTCCAAGTGTCGGCCATCACAGCTCGATTTGGTGTCCTAATGGACATTCCGGATCGAGTGTCTCAAATTTCCTTGCCTGATCTTGGTATCCCATAATCACCCAATATATGTTCTACTTGCCAACAACACTCCTCTTCATCACAGTAGAAATCTTCATTTCTTTTCTGCTATCCTTTTGGCAGCTTATGTACATGCTTTTAAAGCTCCATTAATATCCATTAAACTCCATAACAAAATCGTATAAAATTCAGTTTAAATCCAAGTGGGGTATATATGAATCCATTGAAATTCATGTGGAGTTTTGTATGAATTCATTAAAATTCATAGACTCTATAGGAGTCTATCTTTCCATTAGAATTCATCAAAATCTCAATTGGATACACCTCCTTAGAAAATTTCACACTTTTGCCCCTCCGACTTTATATATATATAGGGATAGGATTAAGGAGGGACAAACATTTTGACAAATATTTTTTCATTTCTTCTGAGCCTTTAGATTTTTTAACATCCAATGGTCCTAATTAAGAGTGATGACTTTTAGTCATTAAATAATATAGTTGATGAAGTGGATTATTAACTAATATAATAAATAAACAAATAAAGATTAAAACTTAAAATGAATAAAAACTAGGAATTTCGCTAATAAAGTAAAAAACCCTAGAAGCTTATTTGACTATTGTGAACTCGCATCCAAAGTCTACTACATCTATGGAGATTTCCCTGAATTCCAACGATGTGATCAACTGTACAATGTTGAGTAGTTTATTGTTTGCTATTTAAT
This sequence comes from Pyrus communis, assembly GCF_963583255.1. Classification (NCBI taxonomy): domain Eukaryota; kingdom Viridiplantae; phylum Streptophyta; class Magnoliopsida; order Rosales; family Rosaceae; genus Pyrus; species Pyrus communis. The sequence goes on along the minus strand of NC_084807.1, from coordinate 15,967,039 downwards.
GGTTGCAAAAATTTAAAATTGGGAGGAAAACTATAGTGGTAAACTCTGCAAACATGAACAAAGATGGTTGGATATTAAAATTTCATGAGGAAAATTGTAATTGAATGAGGAAGGCAAATCATATTTTCATGCAGATGGAAGAAGTTTTTGGAATGACATCATTCTTGTTTCAATTTCCTGTTTTTATTTTCATGGCAAAAAAATAGTATTATACAGCCATGAAGAAGTATTCACTGCATCAAAGACAATGATAAATTTCGTCAATGTCATATTTCAGACCTTTTTATTGTTGTTGGAGAGTTGCAAACTTAAACGACAAAGGGATCAGGAAGGAAGCTAGATATATTTTAACTTCACAATATTCCTTTATCAAAATATTTATTTGAAATTTATTTTTCTTTTCATGTCATTGCCACATCATTTAGTAGTCATCTTAACTTTTAATTAGAAGAGTTAGATGTAAATAAATCCAAGAGCTTATAAAAAGTGTAAAATATTTGTCAGTATGGTTGTCCTTTGATTCAATCCTATATATATGAAGCCTTTAAGGGAAGGGATCCCCAATTTTTTTTTTTATAAAAATAGGGATTAATTGTGGGGTCCACACTACATCAAACATTAATGATCCGAACCGTCTATTTTTCAAGTTGTACTTCATAGATCGTTCTTGCAAAATATTAATTTGTCAAATCGGAAATATTTAAAACATCTAATTGGGTTCAAAGAAATGACTGAATACTTTGTTATATAAAAAACAATGAAATTTGATCTAGAAAATTAAATAGGCAAATGATTTCGAATTAAATTGAATTTTTGCAAGGATGATCTATGAATCTACACTTACAAAATAGATGGTTCGGATTGTTGAAATTCGATGTTGAGTGGCACCCACACCTAATCCCCATTTTTTTCAAAAAATGGGAATCCATTTGCAAAAGGGCATGTGTGTGTGTGTGTGTATATATATATATATATATATATATGGATGTACAGAAGAAGAAGTTATAAATTGAGAAAATAAAAGTGTACCCTTTTATGTTTAGGCTTTCAAAAGGAGAAAGAAAGGCTAAATCGTCAAAATGGTCCCTGAGATTTGTATAACACATCACTTTGGTCCCTGAGATTTCAAATCAAAAGAAGTGGTCCCTGAGATTGTCCACCATCCATCATTTTGGTCATTCCGTTAAAAACTCCGTTAAGTGTTCCGAAGCTCTTAGCCGGAAGTTTGGGCAATTTTCAAAGCTTTGTAACTCAGTTGTTTCTTAATCAAATTCGACCCATAATATATCAAAATGAAGACAGGAAAGTGGAGAATAAGATTATACCTATTTGGAAGCCCAATGGCTGGAAAATGGCTTGAAAGTGGCTATCTTGGTCTCGAGTTAGCCGTCAAAAAAGGAACCATTCTCTTCCTCTCGTCGAGAAGTATGATTTTTGTTTTTGAATCACTCGATTTCGTTGAGTATTGAAAATGTTATGAACGTTTAAAATTTACCTAGTTTCCGCCTAGTTTTCCAATTTTCCCTCGGACCAGTCAACTTTGAGGCTATTTTCCGACCATCTTCGGCAACCATTGGGCTTCCAAATAGGTATAATCTTATTTTGCACTTTCCTATCTTCATTTTGATATATTATGAGTCAAATTTGGTTAAGAAACGATTGAGTTACAAAGCTTTGAAAATTGCCCAAACTTTTGACTAAGAGCTCCGAGACACTTAACTGAGTTTTTAACGGAATGACCAAAATGATGGATGGTGGACAATCTCAGGGACCACTTTTATTGCTTTGAAATCTCAGGGACCAAAGTGATGTGTTATGCAAATCTCAGGGACCATTTTGACGATTTAGCAGAGAAAGAAATATTTTGGTGGCGTCCGGATTACAACATTCCTTAATTCCATAATTACAAAGTCTCAACCCATATCTCAGTGTGTAAAACAAATTATTTGATCCAAATGCGATGTGATGGTACCTAATTCACGGACCCTTTATCTAAAGAAATTCTCTTTTTGGGTAAAAATAAGGACTAGTCGTAATGTTCACTCCACGTCGAATTTCAACGATTCAAACGTCTATTTTGTAAGTCTTGATTTATGGATCATTTTAGCAAATATTCAATTTAATCTGAAACCATTTGCCTATTTAATTATCGCGATGAAATTTCATTGTTTCTTGTATAATAAAGTGTTCATCAATTTCTTTGAACTCAATTAGACGTCTCAAATATTTTCGATTTGGCTAATATTTTGTAAGGATGATCTATGAGGTTTAACTTGAAAAATAGACGATTTGGATCGTTGAAGATGTGTTTTGGGCCCCACAATTAATCCATATTTAAAAATAAAATAACTCACCCCATTGCCATATTTCCTCACCTATGTTATAATTCCACTCACCATGAAAAGTTAAAAAATTGAAATATTATTTTCTCACCCACCATTATTCCTAATATATATATATATATATATATATATATATATATAAACTTGTCTCTTAGGAAAAAGAGAATAACTTCTTTGCCTCGATTCCACAATCGTAATGTCACAATAACAAAACCATTGATCTTCCCAACTTCTCGAGCTCATTATATTAATTCTTCTATACTCTTGAATAATTACGTACCGAAATTTTACCTTATGAATAAGCATACAAGAGTATAATTTTTCACACAAAACACTAAGAACCTTATTATAAGAAATGCGAAGGAAACTAATAGCTGCATAGAAAATCTCGAAAATGGTATCACGGGGATTGAGAGAAGAGAAAGCCTAAACCCTAGAGAAAGACAGGCTTTTCAAGGTTATAAATGAGAAATATGAGAACATAAAAATCTCCAAGTAATGGCATCGTCATTAGAGCAAGACTTGACAAGTGCATTTACATTGTTCTTCTCAGAAGTTGTAGAAAATTTGGTTACAGTTGAAAAGCTTATTGAAGATTTGGAGAAGGCCAAACATATGATCGAGCTAGAGATTAAAGAGACGAACAAGAGAATTATTGATTTAGAAAAGGAACTATCTGGTTTGAGGAATAGTATGACAAGTTTGGAGGAAGCCATGTTTACTGAAAATCTACAAGCAGATGAACTTCTAGTCTTCAAGCATTATTGGAAGCCAACAAACTGGAAAATTATAAACTTGAAACCATTCAAACAAACCAAAATTTCACATCATGAATAAACACCAAAATCTTTCAATTGAGCGGGAAGCAAAAATCTCAATACCTGCTGCTAGTGGCATAGGTGTGGCTGTGAAAATATTATTATATATCTTTTAAGGTCTCTATCAGTCATTTTATAAATTAGCAAAATTTTAATTAAATTTTTTATTAAAATGGTGGGTGGAGAGATAAGACGTTGGAGTGAGAATAACAGCACTAAAAGAAAAATGGGAATCTCTTCCCTTAAATGTCTCCCCTTCAATACTCTAGAAGGTTTTACATGTATAAGACAATCCTAAACTCCTAACATTAATTCCAACTCATGAAAAATGTTAGGGTTATTAGTTGCCATTTTCTCTAAATCATGGAAACATGTATGTATGTGTTTTTAGATATACGCAATTCTCCTTAGCTGCTCATTTGCCCTAATTGTTGTCCGCAGAGCCAACTCACTTCTATGATAGTGATTGCTTATTCATATTTGTATAAATAGGCAATCAATATCATGAAAGTGATTAGGGCAAATGATGGAGACATGAACATGATGAGAGCTTAGAGGATGGGATGGGGGGTTTTCAATCTTGCCAGGAGACCAAGGCCTCTGAGTTTTTGTTGGAAATAAATAAATTAAATCCCACAAAATTTTCCTTATAATATCATGTGCTTAGATTGACGCATCCTGATTCGGAATGTTCATCTGGACTCCAAATCACGCTATGATGGTCGACACCTGGAAGGTGACGAAACCATAAAGTGTAGTGAGGTGGAATATGTGAATAAATTTAAATCTAAACATGCCTAAATGTAAGGGTGCCCATATGAGCGGGAGTGAACCCAAATCACACGTGATATTAGAGCATAAATAAAGTATAGTAAAGGTAGGATAAGAATTATACCGTCGATGGTAATCACCTATACCAAAGTTTGTCAAGAATCCTCATCAACACGAAAGCTCAACTACTAAAACTTGGAAGGGCGAAAAATAAGGGTGAGTGGGCCTAAAAATAAAGCTTTGTAAAAACCTTTTTGAAAACATAATAACCCCTCGTCATAAAATAAGTATAGTTTCCGAAATATACGTACTACATATAGTATGAAAATACTTACCACAGTCTAATTCAATACGTCACAATATTTCATAAATAAATATTTAACGTCTGGTAATCACATAATCTCACATAAAAAGGCATAACATATTGAGTGCTCATCGACATATGCTGACACACGAGTTTATGCAGAGATATTTTGACATGAATAGGACTGGGTGTAATAATGATATACGCTATAGTACTACAATCACGTGAAGACTGGTGCTATGCGCATCACATACGAGTCCTAATTTCCTATAACAATCTAGGACATGACTGACACCTACAATGGATCCAAAGTGAGCGTACGGTGCGATGTGAACATATACGTGAAAGACTGGCCTTGGTCGGGCGAGTACTAACACCAGTGCAGCAATGATGAGCATATAACATAAATAAAATCATATAGCAGTAAATCAATAATTTATATCGACATAATACTCTTCACTGCCGTAAATATAAATAAGGCATCCCATAATAATATGCATATCTGTGCATCTTGTGGGATTCATAATAATCTCACAATTTTCATCGTCGTGACAATTCTTATAACGTCAATTTAATTATGGCAATCACATAGAAAAATTCTTTATTAAATATATAGCTGGAAACTAAACAAATACACACACACACACACACACACTATATAGAAGAAAAGACCCACGCACATATACTTGCGAAGTCATAATCGTTTGAACGAAAAAACCTGAAGTTTGTGATAGTAATCACACCTAAGTATAATAATGGACTCATTGGTAAAACTCAACTAGAACGATTAAATTTGAGAAAACGGAGTGCATTTGGAACCAGGGTGTCGAAATACGCTAAGAAGGGTCCTAGACAAATATGGTAAAATAATAGCCCATTCGCATCACGAAATGACAGTCAACGAAAGTCAACAGTATTGCCACTAGGGGTATTTCTGTCAATTCACTCTTTTAAAATTAATAAAATCGTAAAATTAGGGACGGGTTGTTACACAGATTGCTCACACACACGTGAGTTAATGTATGAACTGTCCTCGTAAATTTTCCTGTTTGACAATTTCATCGTCACATGATGTCACAAATTCACGCTTAGACTATAACATTTATATTGATTTCTTAATCATACACTTTAATTCATGAAATATAAATTATGTGTTTTATCTATATTATAATATATTAATATATGAATTAGTAACATCACGTGTGGTTGTAAGTTGTAACTACCACAGTAACCACACCCAAAACTTACAAACATCCTCGCACATTGCTTATTGTGCAATTTCAATTTACTTGCTATTTCAGAATGCGTTGTTCAATATTGTGTTAATATGAATTATGAAATGAAAATTTTTATTTGAACTTGTATAATTTTTTTTCTATACTCAATTTAAACTTTAAATGTGAATTATTTTTTTCACCTTATTGAATAACTATCATCAATACAAGATGAAATTAATAATAAAATTACAATTTATCAATAAACCCACACCCAATTATCAAACCCTACCATTATGCTATCTTTATCCTAAGTTCATTATGGCTAAAAACCCTAAGATCAACTCATACAGAAAAATAAGCTCTTTTTAACCGATGGATGATGATTTTGAAGTTTGAATCATCCAACTAAAGTATGAATCAATTTATGATAGTTTTATTTTTTTTTATTTTTTTTATTTAAAGATTTAGGAGTGTATTGCCTGCAAAAATGGACTTTTTTATTTCAATTTTTTATAGGACTTAGGAGTGTATTGCCTGAAAACAAGGACTTATGCCAATCAAGTTTTTTCCCATTTGGTTTCAAGCTTTTTTAGGGTGTAGGAGTGTAAGGTTGCATCCATATGCGATTTTCCATGAACTGTGCATGCGTGCTTTTTTGTAAGGTAACCACGCGATTTTTTATGATTGTAGCCGTGCGTTTTTGTATATGTATAATGTGTTTTATCGAAATAGAGTTTTAATTTGGAAGTGACATTTTATCACATTAGTAGAAAAAAGTTGAGCTCTTATATAACGATATGTATCAATTTAAGCAATTTCGAGAGCTAGAGAATGTTGCCAGCAGTTTCTACCATGTGGCACAAAAAGAGTCAAATGAGAATTGTACTCAAAATACCAGGGGCGTGTGGAACAACTTAAGCAACTTTGAGGGTTAGAAAATATAGTTACCAATGATACTGTGGCTCTTGAAGATGCTTAAAACTACTTTGATAGATACCTTGAGAACTTGAGATTTCCTTATCTTTGAAAATATTGGGTAAAGTACAAAAAACTACATCAACTATTGGTGTCACGATACTTTCATACCTCATCTTTTAAAATTGACAATGTCATACCTCATCTTACGAATTTGTGTCAATGTTATACCTTCCGTTAGCTAGGCCGTTTATTTCTCAGTTAAATGATGATGTGTAATGATCTGGAACCCATTTTTTATTAAAAAATTATTAAAAACTAAAAAAAATCATTTAATATTTTTTAAATATTAAAATAATAAAGAAAAGTTATTTAAAAAAAAAAAAAAAAAAAAAACCAACATCACAACATTAGTTTGTCCCCTTCCCCCCCCCCCTCTTCTCTCTCTTCTCCCCATCTTCATCTTCTTCCTCCGCAACTGCAACCCAGAAAAAAAAGAAGAGAAAAAAAAAAAAAAAAAAACCAATTTGTTTTCCCCGCTCCCCACCCCCTCTTCTCCCCGCACCCACTCTCCGCACCCAACCTCCCCACCTTCGCACCCACCCTCTGCACCCAACCTTGCATCCATTACCTGCAACCCAAAAAAAAAAAAAAAAAAAAAAACCCAGCTCCCGTTGAGGTGGAATCGGGAAACCTTCGCCAGGCCGATTCCGAAGGTTGAGAACCTGGGCGCAAAGAAAATTGGGGGGAGGGGGGGGGGAATGGGTGTGGAGGGAAGCGGGTGGGTGCCCGGGGGGGGGGGGGGGACGGATGAACTGGGTTTTTTTTTTTTTTTTTTTTCCTTTTCTCTTCTTCTTCTTGTTCTTCTTTTGCATGTTGGGTTGGGTTTTGTGGGGAGGGGGGGGGAGGACGAACTGGGTTTCCCATTTTTTTTTTTTTCCTTTCTTCTTCTTCTTCTTCTTCTTTCTCCTCCTCCTCCTTCGGGTTGGGTTGGGGTTTTTTTTTTTTTTTTTTTTTTTTTTTGCTTCTTCTTCTTCCTCCTCCTTCTTTCTGGGTTGCAGGGGGTTGGGTTTGTGGTGGGGGGAGGGGGGATGAACTGGGTTTGGTTTGGGTTTTTTTATTTTATTTTTTTTATCTCTTCTTCTTCTTCTTCTTCTTCCTCTTCTTCTTCCTCCTTCTTCTTTCTGGGTTGCAGGAAGATGGGGAAGAGAGAGAGGGGGGAGGGACGGAAGGAAAGGTTTATTATTATTTTTTTTATGTACTTTTTTTATTATTTTAATATTTAAATAATATTAAATATTTTTTCTTTGTTTTTAATAATTTTTTAATAAAAAATGCGTTTCGGATCAAGTCACGTCAGCATTTAACTGAGAAATAAACGGCCAAGCTAACGGAAGGTATAACATTGACACAAATTCTAAAGATAAGGTATGATATTGTCAATTTTAAAAGATAAGGTATGAAAGTGTCGTGACACCAATAGTTAAGGTAGTTTTTTGTACTTTACTCAAAAATATTTGATAGATATGTTGATGTTGTTGCTCTTGAAGATGATTAAAAGAGCTCATATGTGCTGACAAATTCTTGAAAGTCTACATTGTAAATGGGAGATATGTCATACAAAGATGGTACACGTGTGAAATGCTTCCCCATGTCGTATGTTTTTGGTAAACATGTTTTCCGATCATTTCCCTTTGCATCATTGAAGGAAGAAAAGAGCTGGTTTACTGTTGTATCCTCTTTTATTATCAGTAATATGGCCCAAATGTTTTCTCTGCAGGAGCATGATAGCTCGGCTTATAAGTAGGGAATCATTATGAATTTATGCTAACGAAAAGCTATTAATTAGCTCACTTTTTTTAAAAAACGATATTATTTACATTAAGGAATAGGGGGTGAGCTTAGCCTCACAATAGGGTAACAATAATGTGTTTTGACTTCGCCTTTGGCGAGAACCGAACCTAAGAGCTCTTATTTACAAATGAAGAGAAATATTACTAAACCGTAGTACTAAATTATATTTTTTATTTTATTTTAAGGAAATTGTTCATTCTTGACATGAAATTTCAGGTAGTTTTTTATTTTGTTCTTTTAGTCCATTGGACAGATGACTATTTGCCGGCAATTACATATTGCTAGCACGCAGTAAGTTTAAAAGTTCAATGAATTTACGTGGCTTTTTTATATTTTTGAATGGGTGTAAAGATAAGTTTACATATTGAATTAGGTTTATAAGGGTAGTTTAGGTAGTAAATTTGAATTTAAAGAAATATTGATAGTTTAATTAAAAATAATATAGGTGTAAAGAGTGAAATGAGTATAAAGGAATATTATATGAGTTTTAATAAATTTCTCTTCTGAAATTATGACATGATATTTCAATCACTCATATTTTGGGAAGAAATGCAATGTAACCTTCCTCTTGGCGCAACATGTACGCATGGGCTCTGATTTTTCCCATGGCCCAAGAGTATGCCGACCCATTTTATTGTTCTTGTGAACTAGGTAAAACCCAAAGTTCAACAACAACTAAAAGAGGCCATAACGGCAACAAAGTAGAGCCCAGTGGTCCGAACTAGACAAGCAAGGGGGCACAACTAAACCGAGAAGCCTTAGCCCAACAAGAGGCATAGCAGGACTGGACATAACCTAATGGCAACCCATCCATTGATAAATGTTATATTACTGAAAAGTTGAAGTTTTACCATAAAACAAATTGGTAATAAAAGAAATTGTTCAAGCATAGTTGGTGCGGGATTGAATTGGATTGTATAATTCTACCTTCAAGCTGGACAACATTTTATCATTTCTTCTTTTAACATATCTTTAATATAGTGAGTTATTCAATCTTAAAAACCAAACCAGCTAGTTTAAGGAAAAAAAATTATATTCCTTCTCAAGGGTGAGTTAGATGTAAAGACCCGTCCTTAATTTTAGTGTAATTTTTCCGTCACTAAGGTACATTGACCAAAACACTCCTTTAGGGTGCACGTTGACTTTTGTTGATTTTATTTTCATTATACGTGTGATGCATTAATCAGCATATTCTTGTAGCACTCGTTGCTACAAATGCTTATGCAATTGTGGCCTCAATGGGCTTTCTTATAATTTGGATATGCTATTTTGGGGTTAATCTATTAGGAATAGGGTTGCATAGTTATGGTTCATTTACATTAACATCTAATTGAATAAAAGACTTGATGAATATAAAGGTACAAACAGAATGAGAATCAGACTTAAGGCGAAACTTTTATGGGTTGTTAAATGCAAGGGTATTTATGTAAATTTAATCAATTCCAAGAGAATTGTATTAGTTATATGGGATCCACGAGGATACTTATTTTCTTGTCTTGGTTCTCTTTTTTTCTCCAGCTCCTCTTGAAGGATATTTCCTCCATTTCGCATTTTTTTGTTTTCACTCAATGACACGACGTTGAATCCCTCGTCAATTTCTTGACGATGTCACCACCAATCACCATTGTGGATGCAAATTTCTGCCTTATTCTTCTTGGACAAAATTGCACCTACAAAACAATTAACACCTTAGGGTCAAGGCCAAGAGCCTCATGCGCCCACAATGAATTTGTGGGGGGGGGGGGGGGGGGGGGGGGGAGGGGGGCGGCTTTGGCCGAAGAACCTCCGATGCCAAAGTTAGAATTTAGAGAGTTTTTGGAGTTTTGCAAGAGTGTGGACCTAGGTTTTTAGAGGAAATGAGGTTGAATATATAGTGCATGGCCAGTCCCCCTCTTGAGAAAAGGTGGCAAGCCCTTTGGGGTATTTTTGTGTGAAATGGGTGATTTAATTGGTAATTAATGGATTAATTAGGAATAAATCCATTAATTAGCCAATTAACTTGATTTATATGGAATGCTTTGAAGGTTATGAAATAATGACCTTGTGGAAAATATAGGATGAGGATGGATGAAATAACTTTGAATTTGTTACCTATTTTGGGCACTTTTGACTTGATTGTGGGATGTTTGTCCATTGCTCATGCGTAGGAATTCCGGTGCTCCTCAAGGGTAATTTTGTCATTTTTGCCTAAAAATCCACGTGTCACCTCTTGATTATTTTTGGCTCCACAAATGCCCCCACACCTGTTGGGCTACTCGTAGGAAAGGGCAGCAGGTGTAGAGATCTTTTTGCTTTAGGAAACGTAGGATTGTTTCCTATTTTGATGTTGATTCCCTCTTTAATAGGAAATTAGATCCATCTAGGAAAGGGAAATAAATTTCTCTCAAAGCCAATTTAAGTGGATTATTAAATCAACTTTGGAGAGTGATTTATTCTACCCTACAAGAAAGAGAGAGCTTAGAGGATATTTGGTCCCCCTCCTTTAGCAATCTTCTTCATCTTGCCCGTGTAAATGATCGTCTTTCGTTGCTTTCTTCGTCTTCTCCGCACCGCATCGAGGTAAGAAAAAATTAATTTTCCTTGTCTTTTTCTTGGATAGTGTTGTCGCGGGGCAGCTGTCGGGGTGGTGCAGCACGTCGGCTGGCAGGGGCCAGGAGTCGGCTCAGCATAGGCTAAGGAGGTGTTGTGGCAAGGACCGCTGCTTGGGCTGCTCGGCTTGTCCTCACCACTATCTGCATGCCCTCACTACCATTATATGCATGTCCTCACCACCATAAACTTTGTTGTGATATTTGCTTCATTGAAAACGAACCCGAAACACGAGTTTGAAGAACAAGGTTTTGGGCCGAGAATTCTAGGCATGATTTAGACAATTTTTAGCCATCTTTTGAACTCAAAACAGGTATAAATTGATTCCTGTTGTTGAATAGATAAATTTTCATGTTTGGATCGTGTGATTTGGTTGAAAAATGAGAAAGTTACAACGATTTAGGATTTGCCCAGTTTTGCGGCAAACCGTGACCTTCCAGACCATTTCACGGCCAAACCACGGCCGTCGGGAAAGGTACCAATATGTTCGTCTCGTTCCAAACTATGATTTTTGTTTTTGAATCACTCAATTTCGTTGAGTATTGACAAAGTTATGGACATTTAAAGGTTGCCCAGAAATTCCGATGAGAACCCAGTTTTTCCGCGGACAGCGATCTTTCAGACCATTTTCCGGCCACCTCCGGCCACCGTTTGGACTCCAATCAGGTATAATCTTGTTCTATACTTCTCTAACTTTGTTTTCGTATATTATGGGTTGAATTTGGTTGAGAAACGAGTCAGATATAGAGTTCTAAAGATTGCTAGAAAATCTGCAAAATCTACAGAATCTGGCGACCGGAGAGGTTGAAGAAGAGGAATATTCTTTGGAGTATTCCTTGCATTGACGGTTGACTTTTGTTGATTCTTTTCGGGTTTTGACCTAGGATTTAACATAGAGTAATTCGACGTTCTGAATCCATTTTTGACATCCGTTTAGTGAAATTCTAATGTTTTAATGTAGTTTCATAGGTGATCAGCTAATTGACCGCCACATGAATTTGTGAGTGGCGGAGATCCAACCGTTGGATCGTAATGAAACTTTAGTATGATGTTTTATAAGCATAATGTGGATATTTGGAAGTTAAGGATCGGAAATCCTAGGTGCAGATCTTCTAGATCAAGTTACATAGGATTGTAGACCTTACCGTTGATCTTTGACTGATGGTTGGCTTTTGGTCAATGGGTCTCAAATCATTCAACAACGTCCTTGGGAGATGTGTTTTATGTAACGTACTTGTTCTATCGATAAGAATTCTGAGACGTGATATGATAATTGTTCTAGGCGACGATCGTTCGTGATGCCTTGATATTTATGCTAGGGAGTTGTAGTACGGACTCTAGGTGAGTGGACATTTGCTTTATATATATATATATATATATATATATATATATATATATATATATGGTTTCCAGAACGTTTTTCTTAAATGATTTATGCTTTGAATGCCATGTTGTAAATGAGTTGCATTTTGAATATTGCACTGTTATACTTGTGGATTATATTGTGTGATGCTGCGGAGACTCAGGTAAGTTTCAGGTGAGTTTAATGTGATTGAATGGATTGTATTGCATTGGTATGCATATATCTAGTTAGAGCTCATCAAGGCTACACCCCGATATTAGTGCTCTTGCTCAGAGGTTAGGGCCAACCTTCCCGTGATCGTTCACCTCCCGCACTGCACGCTTACCTTGGATCCAAGTCTGGTGCCAGCTTGTCGTACATATCACTATAGGTGGTTCCGACTCGTAGGTGACTTGTGATTTAGCGCACAACCTTCATGTGATCGTAGCACTTGAGCATACATATTTATACCTAGCCTGTCGTACAGATCACATCAAGTGACTCCGACTTGTGTACTAGCCTAGGTTGATGAGCTATAGTTCCAGTCGTATAGGTCACATTAGGTGACTCCGACTAGCATGATATTTTCTATTAATTACACACCTGGCTTACATGATTTAGAACTGATATGTTATGACATGGCATATTTTGGGTTTCACTGTCCTTGTGCATTGTTTTACATATATAGTATTACCTTCTGGAAACTATACGGGTTTTACAGTGAGGGGGTCTTATGTTCAGACAAGATAAATATGTTTTCAAATGTCTTGTTTTTGCCCACTCACCCTTCTGTTTTTCGCCCTTCCAGGTTTTAGTAGTTGGCTTCCGTATCGACGAGGATTATTGGCATATCCTAGTATAGGTGACTACCTATGATGGTATAATCCTTATCTTACCCTACTGTACTTTACTTATGCTCTGATGTCGCATGTGAAATGGGTTCATTACCGCTCATAGCGCACGTTTGTCTTTAGGCAATTTTAGGTTTCAATTTATTCACATTTTTCACATCATTATACTTTATGGCTTTATCACCTTCTAGGTGTCGCCCGGCACAACTCGATTCGAAGTCCTAGTAAACATTCCGGGTTGGGGTGTGTCAACATATCTTTTGTAAGATGCATCTTTTATTCTAGATATTCACGTTGTGTTTTGGATTGTCAATTTTTGGTCATTCCTTGTACTATCCTATATTGTTTTTTTAATAAAGCATCTATTATTCAACCAAAAAATTTGTTTTGATATATGCCATGTTTTTTAATTTATTCAATTAAACATTTGTTTTTTTTAAGAATTTGATTAAACATTCTTACTACAATTTTTTATTAGAAGTTTAATTTTTCACGTTACTTCTTTCTTTTTACTTTTTTTGTTTACGCTTTTTTTTTTTCAAGAATTGTTTTCTACCCAACATTTTCACGTTACTTTTGACAAAATAAAATTCACGTCAATTATTTACTTTCCTTTCTTCATTTTTCCCCTTTCTTTCTATTCCGCTGCATTTAATATATCCACCTTTGATTCAAATTTTTTATTTTTTTATCATAATTTATTTTAATGAATTGAATAAATATTCAAAAATTCATTGTCACAGAAACAAATATAATAAGGGTACGTTTAATTTTCAACAAAAACTTACGTTTAATTACAATAGTATGTTTGGTTGCCTATCATATAAGTACAATGGTACATTTGGTTTCTTGGTACATTTGGAATCTAAACATATTAAAAGTTAGCCCATTTGTTTTCAAATGTACCATAAGTTTCAATTATACATAAACTTTTCATTATTTCTACTAATTTATTTTTCTTTTTGTTATTTCTTCTTCTTCCCCCTCTAAATCGAGAAAAACTTGTGTGGGGCTTTACTTGCCACTGGATTTTGTTGAGTGGCACTACAATCCAATCAAAACTCGCAATGTGGCAAGTCTTAAATATTATCTTTTATTATTTTTCTTTAATATTTAAAACTTTCATAATTATATTTCCTATTAAATGATATAAGATTAATTTAAGATTTCAATTTTCCTCTGATCTCCTATGTCTTCCCTTTTTCTTCTCAAATTTTTTCTCTGCCAATGCCGGCTTCTTCCCCACTTTGTGCATTTCCTTCCTTCATAAGAATAATGGGAAAAAAAATTAAACCATCTTCTCCATCTATAACGAAATAAAACTATATATTCTAACACAGGCTTGATGTTTAACAAAATTTGTTTGTTCCTTTTTTTTCACTTTTTTTTTCCTCTTCTCATTCTCGCTTATTTTTCTTCCCCAGTTTTCTCTGCCGTGTGCAGTCTTCTTCCCCCTCTTTATTTCCTTTCTTCATAAACAAAGTCATCTTCTCCAAACCTATACTTCTTTTTTTCGTTTTCTCATTTTTTTTTTTATTTTTTTTTTTTTACAAAAGCTGTTTATTAATTTTTTTTTCAATTATAAGCACAATTTCATTGCCCAACATCTTGTCCTGTTTTATATATCTCTGAGCTGTAATTTGCGTGTTTATGTTTTTCCTATAAAGGATTAGAATATTTTGTAGCAAACTCTAAATACAATTTTGCAAACTCACTTCATACAATCGAGTTGATCTTTTCACAATTTATTGGTTATCCTTCACTTTATTTTGGTTGAAGTACAACTATTTTGGTTGATTATCCATCTTTAACATGATGGTAGAAGTGGGAGAAAGAGAAGAAACTGAAGACTTCTATGGCAAAACATAAAAGTACCAAAAGGGAAAATTTGGGAAGAAAAAGAGGGAGGGAAGAAGAAAAATATACATCAAATTAATCTCATGATGTATATTAATTAGTAGGAAAAATAATTATGAGAATTTTAAATATAAAAGAATGATAAAAGATAATATTTAAGACTTGCCATGTGGCAAGTTTTAATTGGATTGTAGTGCCACTCAGCAAAATCCAGTGGCAAGCAAAGCCCCACACAAGTTTTTCTCCTCTAAATCCCATTCATATATTTTATTTTTAATTTTTATAATCAACTTATATTGTATGTTAATTGTATTTGTCTACCTGTGACATCCCACATCGCCTAAGGGAGTGATCCTTATATGTATATTCTCATCCTTAGCAAGCACGAGGCCTTTTGGGAGCTCACTGGCTTCGGGTTCCGTAGGAACTCCGAAGTTAAGCGAGAAGGGGGCTAGAGCAATCCCATGATGGTGACCCACTGGAAAGTTGCTCGTGAGTTCCTAAAAACAAAACCGTGAGGGAATGGTAAGCCCAAACGGACAATATCGTGCTACGGTGGTGGTGCAGGCATGGGAAGTAATCCGCCCCGGGCCGAGATGTGACAAATTGGTATCAGAGCCTAACCCTAGTCGCGAGTGTGCCGACGAGGACATCGGGCCCCTAAGGGGGGTGGATTGTGACATCCCACATCGCCTAGGGGAGTGATCCTTATATGTATATTCTCATCCTTACCTAGCACGTGGCCTTTTGGGAACTCACTGGCTTCGGGTTTCGTAGGAACTCCGAAGTTAAGCGAGAAGGGGCTAGAGCAATCCCATGATGGGTGACCCACTGGGAAGCTGCTCGTGAGTTCCCAAAAACAAAACCGTGAGGGAATGGTAAGCCCAAAGCGGACAATATCGTGCTACGGTGGTGGAGCGAGCCAGGGAAGTGATCCGCCCCGGGCCGGGATGTGACAATTGGTATCAGAGCCTAACCCTGGCTGCGTGTATGCCGACGAGGACGTCGGGCCCCTAAGGGGGGTGGCTTGTAACATCCCACATAGCCTAGGGGAGTGGTCCTTATATGTATATTCCTATCTTTACCTAGCACGAGGCCTTTTGGGAGCTCACTGGCTTCGGGTTCCGTAGGAACTCCGAAGTTAAGCGAGAAGGGGGCTAGAACAATCCCATGATGGGTGACCCACTGGGAAGTTGCTCGTGAGTTCCCAAAAACAAAACCGTGAGGGAATAGTAAGCCCAAAGCGGACAATATCGTGCTACGGTGGTGGAGCGGGCCTGGGAAGTGATTCCCTCTGGCCGGGATGTGACACTAACTACATGACAAACTTTTTTTGTCACATCCCGGCCCAGGGCAGATCACTTCCCGGGCCCACTCCACCACCGTAGCATGATATTGTCCGCTTTGGGTTTACCATTCCCTCACGGTTTTGTTTTTGGGAACTCACGAGCAACTTCCCAGTGGGTCACCCATTATGGGATTGCTCTAGCCCCCTTCTCGCTTAACTTCGAAGTTCCTACGGAACCCGAAGCCAGTGAGCTCCCAAAAAGCCTCGTGCTAGGTAGGGATGGGAATATACATATAAGGATCACTCCCCCTGGGCGATGTGAGATGTCACAATCCACCCTTTTTAGGGGCCCAACGTCCTCGTCGGCACACACGCGACCAGGTTTAGGCTTTGATACCAAATTGTCACATCCCGGCCCGAGGCGGACCACTTCCTGAGCCCGCTCCACCACCTTAGCACAATATTCTTCGCTTTGAGCTTACCATTCCCTCACAGTTTTGTTTTTGGGAACTCACGAGCAACTTCCGAGTGGGTTACCCATCATGGGATTGCTCTAGCCCCCTTATCGCTTAACTTCGGAGTTCCTACGGAACCCGAAGCCAGTGAGCTCCGAAAAGACCTCGTGCTAGGTAGGGATGAGAATATACATATAAGGATCACTCCCCTGGGCGATGTGGGATGTCACATTTTTGATAATCAACTTGTATCACAAATTAATATGTTTTTGCACTTTTAAGTTAGGTTTTATATCTCAATTACAGGTATATTATCCAGACATATATTTGTTCCGTAAGTAAGGTTGTACGTTATACAGGTGGATTTATGTTAGCAAATTAATTGTTTTGCTAGAAGATATCAAGCAAATAATGACACACCCCCGACTCGGAGAGTTCAATTGGACTTCGATTGAGTTGTGCTGGTCGACACCAAGATGGTGACGAAGCCATAAAGTGTAATGATGTGGAAAATGTGAATAAATTTAAACCTAAAAGTGTCTAAATACAAGAGTGAGCTTGTGAGCAGGAATGAACTCATTTTACACGTGATGTCAGAACATAAGTAAAGTACAATAGAGTAGATTTAAGAATTATACCATCGAAGGTAACCTCATATACCAGGATTTGCCAAAAATCCTCGTCGACATGAAAGCTCAGCTACTAAAATATGGAGGGTTGAAAAAACAAGGGTGAGTGGGCCTAAAAAATAAAGTTTTGTAAAAACCTTTTCGAAAACATAATAACCCTTTATTGTAAAACAATTATAGTTTTCAAAATATACATACTACGTATAATCTGAAAATACTTACCGTAGCTTGTAATATCACAAGAATGCCATATGTAATAATATTGCGTAAATAAATGCATAACGATCGATATCACATAATCTCACATAAAAAAACATATCATATTGAGTGCTTATTGATAGAAGCATATTTAGGCGACTTACTTAGCTTGTTTTCGTGCATTTATGTTGTTAATTCATAGTTGTTTTAGTCGTTTAAGCCATTTTCGTGTGTTTTTAGGTTCATATGGCTAAGGAAGCAAAAAGATGCATTTTGGAGCATTTTGGAGCAAAATTGGACTTGGAATGGATAGCTTATGTTTGGAGCAAAAGGAATGGACGAAATTGAAGGATTCCTAATCCATTGCAGCCACATGCACCCATAATCATTCACACCTTGCAGCCACATGCATTCACATGCATCTCCCATCACCATATCAGATTTCCATCATATTCACATGCATTCCATCCTTTAAAACATTGCACATGCACTCCCTTTAATTAATTAAGCCACATGCACTCCCATCCATTTCATCATTGCAGCCAACACATGCTTTCACATGCATTTTCAGATTGTCCCCTTGCACATGCAGCCACATATTCATTGCACATGCAATTCCAACCCACATGCATCCTTTAATCATTCAAACATGCAGCCACATTCCCTCCTAGCTGTCATGTTCCCCCCATTTCACCTATAAATAAGCATGCATTACACCTCAATTCATTCAATTGGTCCATATTCAGAAAATCATCAAAAACACCACTCCAACCACTCCCCATCCCTCCAAAACACTTCACACTATCCCAAAACTCACCTTAGACCTTGTGATACAACAACGAGGAAGAGAAGAGTGCCTAAACGTTCATACAATTCAAGTTTGAGTTGTTGGAATGTTTAGGTGTTTCTTTGATCTCAATGTTTAAATTCAATTCTCTTTGTTTTGTACGTATGAGGAATGGAAGAGAAGAGTGCCTAAACGTTCATACAATTCAAGTTTGAGTTGTTGGAATGTTTAGGTGTTTCTTTGATTTCAAAGTTATGAGGAACTAAACCCCCCCTTGGCTAGGGGGGGATTCGAAATATATGTTTATGCTTGCATTTTGATTTGATTACTTCTAATTGCGTTTCATAAGTTGTGGATTCAATTTGTTTAACCGTTTGATTGATAACTTATTTATGTATGTTTATTGAGAATGCGCGCTTAATTTTCATGCATGAATATGATGCTTGAATATAAGTGAGTTTCACCTAATAGTTACGAACTTATATTCGCAAGTAGTGGAGGTTGCTTATAAACAATCGCGTTAAACGAATTCTTGGCATAAGTTTCATGCAATCCATAGTAACGAATGCCTCGTCAACACTTATAATTTTCATAGAGCGTAATGATTCTTGCTTGTACCTCTTCTATGCATTCATGTTGAGGACTTGTGGGGAATGTTTTGAATTGTCGCATGCATCATCCAATTCAATAACGTTAGGAAGATTTGAAGGTTAATTAGTGCATCACGGTTAACTTGGGGTGTTGAGTATCATAGTTTATTGAAATGCAATTGGAAATCATTTTATTATGCAAGTATAACATGTATGGAGATGAACCCCTTAGCCATTCTATCATCCATTCATTCCATTCCATCAAATTCGTTTTACAATCTGTTTAGTTTATTAACTTGTTTTGTTATTTCAATTTTCGTATAAATCTAAATCCCCCTTTACTTTAATGTCCAATTTAGTTAGAAATCAATTTAGTTTGTGCTTTTAAGTGTTTTGATTCATTTTATTTCCCAATTTCGTCCAGATTCACCAAAGTGCTCAAAACTGCCCAGAAAGTGATTTTAAGGCAGTTTTGAGTGTTTTGGGTGATGTTTGAGTCTTTTGGTTTGTTTTAATGTTTTAAGTGTTTAGTTTTACATTGTTTGAGTTAGTTTAGTGTTTTATATTGCGTTTTTACGTTCTTGAGTCAAGTTATTACTTAATTTCGTCCAAATTTGTGTTTGTGCTCAAATCTGCCCAGAAAGTGGTTTTTAGGCAGATTTGAGTGTGTTTGTGTTGTTTTGAGTCTTTTGGTTTGTCTTAGTGTTTTAAAGTTTAGCTTTGCATTCTTTGAGTCTAGTATAGTGTTTCATATTGTTATTTTACGTTTTTGAGTCAAATCCAAGTGGTTAACAATCCCTCCTAATCCCCGGTCTAGAACGATCCCTACTTATACATATACTACAATTTGACAAAAAGAGGGTTTAATTTATGCGCGTATAAATCTCGCATCAAATTTTGGCGCCGTTGCCGGGGATTAGCAAATTTGCTAATCTCTTGGATTGTTCGTTTCTGTTATGTATTTTAGTTTTAGTTTTTGATTTGTGTTTTATTTGTTGAATTCAAGTACTAGAGAAGAACAACATGGCACTTGATAATGCTTCTCTTTTGTCACAGCTCATGGAACGGTCCCAAATGCAAAGCGTTGATATATTTGATCTTCAATCAAGGAATAACATGTTTTCCAATACTTACAATTCAGATTGGAGTGATCATTCAAACTCTATGTGGTGGGAAGCTCAACATGTTCAAGAAGAAGGATATTGGCAGCCACCACAACCTCATATTCAATATGCCCAACCAAATTCAAGTTCGTCAATAGATTATAATCAAAAGCTTAATGAATTAATTTGTTTGGTGCAGGGCTCACAAAATCAAGAGAATGAGGCTCAACAAGAAGGATATTGGCAGCCATATGAGGAGTTCTATTCAACGCCTATGCAGACACCACAAAGGTTGGACCTCTTGGAAAAGCAAATTGGGCAGATCGCGGAGTTCGTTGGACAGTTTCGAGACCAAGGCGAACTCCCTAGTTCAACCATTGAAAACTCGAAGGAAGATTTTGAAATCCATAATGCTATCACTTTGGGAAGTGCTATGGAGGTTGGAGCTGACCTAAAAATGTCCAAACATAGCCTAGAAGTGGATGAGGAGTTGCAATTTGAGGAAGAGGAATACACCCAACCCACGGCAAG
Source organism: Pyrus communis (assembly GCF_963583255.1). Classification (NCBI taxonomy): domain Eukaryota; kingdom Viridiplantae; phylum Streptophyta; class Magnoliopsida; order Rosales; family Rosaceae; genus Pyrus; species Pyrus communis. Next base: position 15,946,598 of record NC_084807.1, on the reverse strand, counting down.
GGTGGAAACACCTTTGCCGGAGGCACCTATTGCTCCTACGCCATCTAATTCAAGTAAGGTTGTTCCAAATTTAATTAATTCTAACCCCATTCCACCTAATATCCCTATTCCTTGCAGGTTCATGAATTCCAAGGAAGAAGAAAGTGAAAAAGACATCTTGGAAGCCCTTCCAAAGGTGCAAAGTAGGGAATATCATGAATTCATCAAAGAGGACGTTCTTGAGGCAAACAACCCCAAAGAAGTTGAATTTTATGACACAAGACAAGGACCAATCCTCACATCAAATCTGTCCAAGGGCAAAGTTCCTGAAATGTTCAAAGAAGATGTGTTTATCCTTGAGTTCATGTCGGAGCACATAAGTAAGCCACCTCCTCCAATTTCAATTTTCTTTTATACTAACATGTTGTTAATGATTCAGGCATCCAATCTTGAATTTAAACCATTACCGGATCATTTCAAGTATCACCGCCCATTCAAAGATAAATTCCATGCCGATTGATTCAGAAAAAAAAAAAAAAAAAAAAAAAAAAAAAAAAGAAAAAAAAAAATAAAATAAAATAAAGCAGATGTAGCCTTCACAGAGGTTGTTTGCTTGAAGCCCCACTACGAGGCGTCGGAGCAGAAGGCATCGGAGCAGAAGGCATCGGAGCGGAAGGCATCGAAGCGGAAGGCAGCGGAGCGGAAGGCATCGGAGCGGGAGGCATCGAAGATAGAGCATTCCAGGCCTCAATACTTGGCCAAGCGCTGGATGAGCCAGGAAAAAGGTGCCTCTGGAGGAAAGACGAAAACCTTTGACGGTCACTTTGAATCCGACCTTCAGACTCTTGCAGTTCATCAAGCTTCCTCTTCATGCCCGTCGAATAGTTGTTTGCAAGCACGTGCAAACTTCTATTCTCATACTTAAGCTGCTGGATCTCTTGCTTAAGACTTTCTACCTCTGCCATCAACGATTCAACCTGACGGGAGCGAGCAAGAAGGCGTTGGCCCATGTTGGACACAGAGCCTGCACACTGAACGCTGAGTGCGAGGGACTCTTGAACGGCCAACTCATCGGACCGTCCTGACAGCAGCCTACTATCTTTTGGAGTGAGGAGGTTCCTAGCTACTATTGTAGCTGTTGTGGCGTCCTGCATCACGGAGTCTTCACCTGTAAGAAGACCGTTAGAAGATAAGAAAGAAGGGCGCCATACGTTACCTTGACGCGGCGCGCCCGTATCACTGCTAAGGCTCAATTCCAAGCTAAGGTTCGATGAGTTTGCCATTTTTCAAAAGTGTTCAAAGAGATGGGATGGATGGAGTTAGTTCTCAAAGGGCCGGAGTCGATTTTCAAGAATGGGAATTCTTCAGAGTGTGTTTGTTGTGGTGATTGATAGCTCTATAAGAAGCCAAGGCGACGCGTCCACCAATTCAAAAAGCCGGAATTTCCGGCGTAAGTTCGGTGACGCTTTCTCTGCTTTTCAGAAAACGCGTTCAACTTTGTCAAAAGTTCACGTGGAGGTCATCATCGCAGCTACACTTTTGCCGACAAGCGTAAATTTCGGCGACGCTTTCTCTGCTTTTCAGAAAACGCGTGCGACTTTGTCAAAAGAGCTCTGACAGAGCCGCATCCGCACTACCACGTGTCGTTCAGAAAGCGAAGGGGCGCCTGTGCAGAAATCGAAGGGGCGTCCGTTCAGAAATCGAAGAGTCGTTTACTCAGAAATTGAAGAGACGTTTGTCGACAAGGGTAAAAGAACAGTACCACCACTTGATATTATCTCTATATATGTCGACCTTCGTCTTTTATGGCAAGGCAAACCTGAAGAAAATGTCCAACTCTTCCGCACCTCTGAGGGCGCTCTCCCAGCAACGCCTTTTGAAATACTCAATTTTTTCTCCCCCAAAGAAGATACCAGAAACCTGGAGTATAAATAAGGCAGAAGGAAACGGTCGATCGAAGCATGTGGAGACAACCACAACAAATACATGTGCTGCTTCATTCGCCGTTTCTTCAAAAGCAAAGGTATCTCATATCATCAAAGTCTAAAGCAAAAGTATCTCATATCATGCTCTTTCCCTGTCCTTTCCTTTGTCCTTGTTATTACTCGCATGGCAAAGTAAAACGAAAGCAATCAGAGGCACTTGGAGTCAGTCTTCTGTTCTGGAACCGACTGCCTGGAATCCATTCCTGATTGCTTACCTAGCGTTGCTCTCGAGTAATCATCTTCAACGGTTGATACACTTCCAGAGAAGGGACCACTTCTGCAAAGGGGAGCGAGTAAGGCAAGTGAAAATGATACATTGAAGCATGTGGAGACAAACTTAGGCTGAGTTATCCTCCAACCCTTTTCAATACGAATTGGAAAGATTGAACAAAGAAACAGACCAAAGGAGTAAGCTCAAACCTTCGGGGGAGACCAAAAGAATCCTGCTGCCCATTTCAAGAGTAGCACAAAGGAAAATCAACGATGGGAGGAACCCCTGTGGAATCAACAACATCAAGCCTCATTGCAATCAACAAGGAGAAGATGGAATTTACATTCCACAACCAGATTTGCGTCTCTAAACTCTTCTCTTTGTTAATTACATTCTGCCATGTTTAGTATTTTTAAGTTGCTATTTTTTATGTTTACTTTTGTTTGGTATGATTCTATGCTTAAAACATTGAGGACAATGTTTGATTTAAGTGTGGGGGGGTAACTAATGTTGTTAATGCAAATTCGTGGGATTTTATCACCCATAACTTCAAATGTTGTTCCTTGCTGTTTTAAGGTGTTTTTAAGTTGTTTTAGAGTGTTTTTAGTGTGTTTTGTTATATAACTCCGAAAATCACATAAAAATTTGAAAAACATGTTTTGAAAAGCCTAAAAAGAGTGTTTTGAGTCGTTTTTGTGTGTTTGTGTCTTAGGGTACCTTCCAACACAATGATAAGGATTTGGTTTGTAATTGCATGACTGTTAAAAAGAGTTATAAACATGGAGAAAAGTTTGATTTACTCTTGGTATATGCTTGGATATGGTTATAATGTATGACTTCACATGCAATCATAAAGGAAAAATTCGTTTTTGTAACATGCTTGAAGGAAGAAACTCAAACAAACGCTACAACCCTGTGAGACTCGAGCCATTACCTTCTTTGGAGAGTTATTTTCTGTGATTCTTTGTTTTCTAAAGTTGTTGCATGATCTCATTATTCCTTGCTTGGTTGCTACTTAGAATGCAATTTGTCATGATAGAACTAAATGCTAGAACTTATATCCGTTTCATTCAAAGCATGACATTGAATTGCATAATATATATCAAGATGAATTTGTGTTGTTGCCACCATAGCCAAATAACCTTATTTCCCATATTTCGTATATATTAGTTTTAACCCCGTTGAGCCTCGTTTAGCCTATTTTGTTTGCTAACCACATCACCCCTTACCTAGCCTAGAGTAGGACTTTCCTATACCCTTGTTCTTGAAGTATAGTGAGCATGACTTAAATGAATTCCTTTTGATTAATATGTAGCAGAAAATAAGTGTGGGGGAAGGGATTTTTGTGTGTATGTATGTGCCTAAGTCTTAAAGGAGGCACGGGAAAAAGAAAAAAAAAAATGTGAGAAAAAGAAGAAGAAAAGAAAGAAAAAGAGTGAAAATAAGTGAGAATGGACTCACAAGTGTGATTGTTGAAGAAAGGGCCCAAAAAGAGTGAATTTGACCCTAGTTGTTGCATGAATCTTCCCTTGTGTTTAAAAGTTGATTTCTGCCATTAAAAGGGAATTCTAAGTGCCTAATCCAATACTTTGCTCACTATTGCTTAAAGAACGTTTGTTTTCCCTATCCTTTCATTGTTAGCCAACTCCCCAAGCCCCGTTACAACCTTTGACTTCTATCTTGATCGTTATGTGTTCAATAATGTGGAGTTTGGAATTGATATGAGCTTATGGAATCACTGGTTCTCATCCTAAGTAGTAGCATTCCATTCATGAGATCATATTCATGTCATTATCATAAATCCAGAAAATGCTTTCCTTGTTATAACATATGTGAGTGTTCGTCTACATGTTTACATCAATCTTCTCACATATACCTAGTGTAGGGTGTGCAGTCAGAAAATCTGTGTGAAAAACGAGAGTACATCTAGTAAGGAATTGAGGGAATTCTCTAAGGCATGTTACTACATTCAAAACATGGTTTTAAATGCTTAATTGTGAACTAGTATGTGGTGACTATGAGTAAGAATGTACTTAAGTGTAAAGATGGCTAAAATCTGTGGGAATAATGATTTTTAACTTGTCATGTGCATTGGAAATCCCTGAGACGATTGTTGGAAGGTATAGGTTGTGTTTTGTTCGTTTTGTTTTGTTTTTGGTTTCTTTTGTTTTGTTTTGCTCGAGGACTAGCAAAAGCTAAGTGTGGGGGAATTTGATAGAAGCATATTTAGGCGACTTACTTAGCTTGTTTTCGTGCATTTATGTTGTTAATTCATAGTTGTTTTAGTCGTTTAAGCCATTTTCGTGTGTTTTTAGGTTCATATGGCTAAGGAAGCAAAAAGATGCATTTTGGAGCATTTTGGAGCAAAATTGGACTTGGAATGGATAGCTTATGTTTGGAGCAAAAGGAATGGACGAAATTGAAGGATTCCTAATCCATTGCAGCCACATGCACCCATAATCATTCACACCTTGCAGCCACATGCATTCACATGCATCTCCCATCACCATATCAGATTTCCATCATATTCACATGCATTCCATCCTTTAAAACATTGCACATGCACTCCCTTTAATTAATTAAGCCACATGCACTCCCATCCATTTCATCATTGCAGCCAACACATGCTTTCACATGCATTTTCAGATTGTCCCCTTGCACATGCAGCCACATATTCATTGCACATGCAATTCCAACCCACATGCATCCTTTAATCATTCAAACATGCAGCCACATTCCCTCCTAGCTGTCATGTTCCCCCCATTTCACCTATAAATAAGCATGCATTACACCTCAATTCATTCAATTGGTCCATATTCAGAAAATCATCAAAAACACCACTCCAACCACTCCCCATCCCTCCAAAACACTTCACACTATCCCAAAACTCACCTTAGACCTTGTGATACAACAACGAGGAAGAGAAGAGTGCCTAAACGTTCATACAATTCAAGTTTGAGTTGTTGGAATGTTTAGGTGTTTCTTTGATCTCAATGTTTAAATTCAATTCTCTTTGTTTTGTACGTATGAGGAATGGAAGAGAAGAGTGCCTAAACGTTCATACAATTCAAGTTTGAGTTGTTGGAATGTTTAGGTGTTTCTTTGATTTCAAAGTTATGAGGAACTAAACCCCCCCTTGGCTAGGGGGGGATTCGAAATATATGTTTATGCTTGCATTTTGATTTGATTACTTCTAATTGCGTTTCATAAGTTGTGGATTCAATTTGTTTAACCGTTTGATTGATAACTTATTTATGTATGTTTATTGAGAATGCGCGCTTAATTTTCATGCATGAATATGATGCTTGAATATAAGTGAGTTTCACCTAATAGTTACGAACTTATATTCGCAAGTAGTGGAGGTTGCTTATAAACAATCGCGTTAAACGAATTCTTGGCATAAGTTTCATGCAATCCATAGTAACGAATGCCTCGTCAACACTTATAATTTTCATAGAGCGTAATGATTCTTGCTTGTACCTCTTCTATGCATTCATGTTGAGGACTTGTGGGGAATGTTTTGAATTGTCGCATGCATCATCCAATTCAATAACGTTAGGAAGATTTGAAGGTTAATTAGTGCATCACGGTTAACTTGGGGTGTTGAGTATCATAGTTTATTGAAATGCAATTGGAAATCATTTTATTATGCAAGTATAACATGTATGGAGATGAACCCCTTAGCCATTCTATCATCCATTCATTCCATTCCATCAAATTCGTTTTACAATCTGTTTAGTTTATTAACTTGTTTTGTTATTTCAATTTTCGTATAAATCTAAATCCCCCTTTACTTTAATGTCCAATTTAGTTAGAAATCAATTTAGTTTGTGCTTTTAAGTGTTTTGATTCATTTTATTTCCCAATTTCGTCCAGATTCACCAAAGTGCTCAAAACTGCCCAGAAAGTGATTTTAAGGCAGTTTTGAGTGTTTTGGGTGATGTTTGAGTCTTTTGGTTTGTTTTAATGTTTTAAGTGTTTAGTTTTACATTGTTTGAGTTAGTTTAGTGTTTTATATTGCGTTTTTACGTTCTTGAGTCAAGTTATTACTTAATTTCGTCCAAATTTGTGTTTGTGCTCAAATCTGCCCAGAAAGTGGTTTTTAGGCAGATTTGAGTGTGTTTGTGTTGTTTTGAGTCTTTTGGTTTGTCTTAGTGTTTTAAAGTTTAGCTTTGCATTCTTTGAGTCTAGTATAGTGTTTCATATTGTTATTTTACGTTTTTGAGTCAAATCCAAGTGGTTAACAATCCCTCCTAATCCCCGGTCTAGAACGATCCCTACTTATACATATACTACAATTTGACAAAAAGAGGGTTTAATTTATGCGCGTATAAATCTCGCATCACTTATCGACATATGCTGACACATGAGTTCATGCAGAGATATTCTGACACGAACATGACTGGGTATAATAAAGATTTACATTATAGTACTACAATCACGTGAAGACTGGGGCTATGCACATCGCATACGAGTCCTAATTGCCAATAGCAATCTAGGACAAGGTTGTCACCTACAATGGACCCAAAGTAAGCGTACAGTGCGAAGTGAACATACACGTGAAAGACTGGCTCTGGCTCGGGTAAGTACTAACATCGGTGCAGCAACAATGAGCAGATTACGTAAACAAAATCATACATTGGTAAATCAATAATTTATGTCGAGATAATACTATTCATTACCGTAAGAATATGCATACCTGTGCATCCTATATGATTCAGGATAATTCCAAAATTCTATCATTTCGCTAATTCTTATAAACATTAGTCTAATATAGGCATACTGACACACCCCGACCCAGAATGTCCACTAGGGCCTCGAATCGTGGCCTGTTGGCCAACACCTGGAAGGTGACGAAGCCATAAAGTGTGATAATGTATAAAATGTGAATAAATTAAAATCTAAAAGTGCCCAAGTACACAAGTGCGCAGTGAGCGGGTCTGGACCCATTTCACATGTGATACAGAGCATAGGTATAATACAGTAAGGTAAGATAATTATTATACCATCATAAGAAGACATATGTACTGAAAAGTGCCACGAATCCTCGTCGACACGGAACTCTGCTGCTAAGACCTGGAGGGGTGCAAAAATAGAAAATGTGAGTGAGTGAAACAAAACTTTTCAAACCAATTTCAATTACCAAAGGTAATAACCCCTCGCCGTAAAACCTGTATAGTTCTAGAAAATCATACTGTGTATAAGTATGTAATCAAATGTATACTAACAATAAATCCAGAAGTATACCACTACACAACATGTCATTAGCAATATAAATAATCATGTACTTAATAACCCATACTAGCTCGCAAATCGGAGTCGCCTATGGTGACCTGTACGACTGCACTCATATCTCCTCAATCAATGCTAGCACATAAGTTGGAGTCACCTATAGTGACCTGTACGACTTATCCATATCTCATCAATTAATGCTATCACATAAGTCGGAGTCACCTATAGTGACCTATACGACTCATCAATATCTCATCAATTAGTGCTATCACATAAGTCGGAGTCACCTCTTGTGACCTGTAGGACTTAATCTATAGCTCATCAAATATCCCTGCACACGAGTCGGAACCACATCTAGTGTTCTATACGACAGGACTAGGTGTAAATAAGTACACTCAAGTGCTACGATCACGTGAAGACTGTGCGAATAATCGCGGGTCACCTACGAATCGGAACCACCTATAGTGGTCTGTAGGACAGGCCTACGCACCAACCTTGAGTCCAAGGTGAGCGTAAGGTGCGGGAGGTGAACAACACGTGAAGGATTGTGCCCTAGCCACGGGCGGGAGCACTAACACGAGGGTGCAGGTTTATGAGCTTTCAATGTATCTCAATATAACATGTACAACTCATGGATAACTTGTACGATAGTGTCGGAGTTGCCTAACATTGCAACCTATACGACAATGTCAGAGTTGCCTAAAACATAAATGTAGTCATGCCATAACTCCATCAATTCAACTAACACCATAAACTCACCTGAACTTACCTGGGTGTCCTGCGTTCACCTTGGCAACTCAAAGCATTCACAATAATTATGTGCATGTAATATACATATGGATATACCATGATGCAATCTAATACTCAACCATGTCATAGCATTTTCAATTATATACATATACATAATATGGCATAAAATGCATAAGCTGTAACGCTCTGCTCCCGAACTATTTATTTTTGAGGATAATCATTGGTGATAAGCCCAACTAGACACTAATTTAATTAACTATCATTACTTACGTTTCCTTACTTTAATTTCTTGATTCTTCACACATTGATTTATAACCAACATTTAACCACCAACACATAAGGTTAAATCTCACATTTTACACCAATGTCCCTCACATTGTTCAATTCCCCAAACAAGGCTATTGTCTCAATTATTTAATCTCACTTCTTGTATGGCTGCATCTAATGTCTCGTTAGACTGCCTACGTACCCTAAACAGGGATCAAGCCATTCATAGTTCACGCATGTACTTCTAAATATTCACATAAATTATATGAAATATTCAATTTATAAACGTTTGTGAAGATGTCAATCTTAAATATATATATACACACACACACACACACACATGATAGAAGGGAAAAGACCCACTCACCTTAGGTCCACGTTACAACTCCCAAGCACGAATATCGAAACGTCCCGAATGATTCTCACCTAGAACAATTATTCAATCACGTCTCAGAACTCTTATCCATAGAACCCATAATTTACATAAAACACATCCCAACGACGTTCTAGAATGATTTGAGATCTATTGACCAAAAGTCAACCTTCGGTCAAAGATCAACGGTAAGGTCCACAACACTACGTAACTTAATCCAGAAAATCCGCACCTTGGATTTCTAATCTGAAACTTGTAAAGATGCACATTATAATTCTAAAACATAATACTAAAGTTTCATTACGATTCAACGGTTGAATCTCTGCCAATTGCCAATTCAAGTGACGGTCAATGTTTTATTTTACGAACTTGAAAATCCAATTTGGGAAGATCCGTACGTCAAATTTCCAATCCGTAAGTTTCTAATATCCTCAAATATTACATACCATAATGTATTAAAATTTGGTGATGATCCAACGGTCGGATCGTCAATTCATGCAAGGACCTCTTAATGGCCAACTAGGTGGTCAACTATGAAACTATATTAAACATCATAATTTCACTAAACGGATGTCAAATGTGGAATTGGGGCTTCAAAATTAACCTAGGAAGGTCAGGTGGAGTCTTGGCCCACGCTCCGCCGCGCGTGGTGGCTGGCAGCCACAGTTTGCCGGAAAATTCCACTATTTCCAAAAATTTTCAAATTTCACGGAAATGAAGATTTCAAAGAGAGGAACAACTTTCATACCTACCACGAAGTCCAAAAGTGGACGGAAGACGGTCAATTTTGCCCACAAAGCTGGCGGGTGCCTAAAGGTTTCCGGTGTCGATTCGTCATCTACAGTGGTCCAACGGGGTCAAGGTTGGTTGGGATTTTCTCCTGGGATGATGGGTTACAAAGCCCAAGTGGTAGCATCGGCCATTTCTTTGCCAATTAGCCGAAAATTTGAAAAGAGTGGCCGAACATGGTTTTGATGTGTCGGATTTCGTGGCTTCGCCCCGCCATATATGGTGGTTTATAAAGGTGGTTCTTGGTTGGTTTTCATAGAGGGGAATGAGAGCTTCAAGGTGGTGGTGATGGCGTCGAAAAATTCCATCGGAGTTGGCCGATATCGGCCTTAGAAAATGGAAGGTCGCGAAGGTGGTTTTGGGTTGTGCACGGGAAAGAGAAGCTGGGAGCTTCTCTCCTTTTCTCAGATTGGCTGCTGCCCTCCTTCCTTCCATTCTGATTGGTCACTCCCTCTTTTATCTAATTGGTCTTTTACTAACACAAATTTGATTGGGCCACTTTCCCACAAGGTGGGAATTTAAATAATTTATAACTAAACTTTAAATAACCATTTTCAAACGTCCATAACTATACCGTTATAATCTGGACTCGCAAACGGCTTTCGCCTATGCGTTCGTACCAACGAGTACTACGAGGATACACTAAAAGAATAAGTCCCACATCTCTCAAACCAATGGTCAATGGAAGTCAAAGTCCTTGCCTCTAGGGCATTTTCATAAATTCACGCTTTTAAAATTCATAAAAACGTAAAATTAGGGACGGGTTGTCGCACATACGTAGGAAATTCTTTTTCAAATGTATAAATGGAAACTAAATAAATATATAATATTTAAAAGCAAATACCCACTCACAGATGCTTGCGAGATCGCAGACGCTCGAACTAGAAAAGTTGGAGTCTCTGATAGCAATCGCACCTAAGCATAATATGAGGTACCATCAGTAAAACTCAACTAAAACGATTAAATTTGGAAAAATGGAGTGTGGATATGGAATTAGGGTGTTAGAATACGTTGAGAAGAGTCCTGGGCAAATTTTGTAAAAAGATAACGAAAAGTCAATGGTCAACCCTAAAAGTCAGCCGAGCCGTCCCGCCGGTCAACAACATTAAAAGTTTGGAATTTTGCTAAATAGATGTTAAAAACGGACTCGGGGTGTCGAAATTAGCCTAGGAAGGTTTTCGAGAAAATTTTGAAAAAGTGAACGCAAATAATTCTAAATCCATTAGGATGTAGGCCGAGCTGGATCCTAGTTTAGGGTTTATAGGCCAAAGGTTTGGGCCGGCCCATGGATCCAGTTTTGGGCCCCTTTTTCTCTTCTTTCATTTTTTTTTTTTTTTCGGTTGGCTGGTTGCCATTGCAATCATCGGAGACTGTAAAAGAGAAGGTCGGGATAAATCTCAACTTTGATGAACCCCAAAACTTAACTAAACGTAGCCATGTAATATACCAAATTGAAGATCGGAGAACAAGGAATCGGAATATACCTTCACTAGGTCTTTCCGTGGCCGGAAAAGTCTGCAACAACCCGCAAGTTCGCTGGAAATTTGGGGAAAAGTTCCCCGTGCCATTTCTGCATCATAACGTCACTAAAACATCTCAAAATTTCCCTAATCATACACCAAAACAAGATTTAAGAATTTTTTTTTGGGGGGGGGGGGGTGGTGTTTGAGGCTCACCTTCGCTGGGAATGGTGAGAACTCGCTGGAGTTTGAGAGGTTAAGTGGTGGCGGTGGTGCCTATATGCTTATAGAGTGAAGGAGAGATAGAGGGATGCGAAAGGAACATCATGGCTACTGGTGACTTGCTACGAGGCCTGCAGCAAGTGGGTGATTTAGCTGGGCTCATCGAAGATGGCAAATGGTGATGGGTCGCCAGTTCTGTGTTACATAAGTAAGAGAGAAAAAAAGAGATAATGAGAGTTTGAGTGAGAAAGAGAAAGAAATAGGATGAGATAAAATGGGAGTTAAGGTGGTGGTCTATAGGGTAGTTCGCCGAAGAAGGGTGTGTGGTCCTCGGCTTCTCAGCTTATCTGTTTACAGAGATGAAGAAGATAATGAGAGAGAGTTTTTTTATTTATTTGTATTTTTATTTATTTATTTAATAAAACTAGAGGAAGGAAATGAGGTGGCAGTAAGAGAATGGTCCAAGAATGTGTTGGAAGGGAACCCAAGGACCAGATAGAGGAGTGATGTGTTTCATAAAATCTTCGTTTTAACTCCAAATTCAACTCCACTTGCACCTATGCGTTCGTATCGTTAAGTACCTCGAGAATACGGTAAAATAGTAGCTCGTACACATCACGAAAAGACAGTCAACGAAAGTCAACAATCTCGCCTCTAGGGGCATTTTTTCAATTCACTCTTTTAAAATTAATAAAATTAGGGATGGGTTGCTATATTCTACCCACCTTAAAAAAAAATTTGTCCCTGAAATTTGAAATCATTTGTTATACATAAACTATTTAATGATAGGAACAATATATATATATATATATATATAAGAGGAAGAAATCAGCTAGAGCGGTTGCATAAAAGAGGATGTCATTCCGTTGCAATCGGATTGCAATGATTCCTCTTTCATGCTTCCAAACACAAACTAAAAATTTTCCTTCTCCTTCAGTATAATACTAAAATATAAATTCTTATAAAAACAAAATGTTAAAATTATATATATATATATATATATATATATAATAACATAATGTCAAAAGTACATATGTAATAATGTAAAGTTAAGCTAGTTGTATTGAAATCAAAACTGAACATAGAAATAATTTTCACCTACGCACTCGTAGCGTCACTTAATCCGAAGATATGCGTGTAGTATCTTTGAGTCAAACCCAAACAATAAATAAATAAATAACAATACTAACGTAGACGGGCCTACTTGTTTACTTGCTTAACGAATCCAACAAATAAGTTATCTATATTATGGTATGCAGCCCGTAATACCGACAACTCATTGTTGTCCCGATAAGCAAGTAATAAATTCTCGAGGGTGCAATATTACTATCTTGCCCCTCATTGGGAAATACACATACATCGTCTAATGAAAGGCTCGATCGCGCTCACGCACTACCTTATCGGGCAACAACATCAAAAGTACACAATTTCCTATATCTTAGACTCGATCCCTCGAATACCTGTTCGCAATACTCTTCTATCAATCATGTATTATGCATAAAATCTCTATACCACGTCTCAAATGGTGCCGTACCCAAAAACTGAAAGTGTAACCGCAATTACACACAACTCTACCGAAGATAAGTGTCTATCATAACCATGCAAAAACTACAGTACATACAAAATGCAACATGTACAATAAGGTCTAACTCGCCATTTGTCTGAGGGTAAAATGTGATATCAGACAACAACTTAGTACTTATAGCCTTCAAAAAGACTTCCAAAGACTTGTAAGTGAAACGCGCATCATACACAGATATAGTAATGACAAGCACACCATGTGGCCAAACAATGTAGTACACAACGCCTTAGGGAGTAGATTCATATCGAATTTCTCTTGGATTTAGTGAAAAACTATGTCAAGAAGGCTAAAAGAACACTCAAGAATTTGAGGATCAAAACAAGTCCATCAAACCTAGAGTACAAGATAATTAGATTGAATGCATAACATCTTACTACAACGGTAGCTTCAGGAATATTTAATCACCAACGATAAAGATTCGTTCAGCAGAGTATTTGTTAGGTGATTGAGGAATTAATGGTCACAACTAAAACTTCAATGTTCGAGCGATTCTCCTAAACGGTCTATCTGTCTCATAAATAATATGAAATGCAGTAAGGTTAACACGTACTCAAGGTTGATTGGAATACCTTCTAGCACAATTAGGTGAATATGGAATCACAGTCAGAGTACATGATGATCGAAACGCCACAAAATTTGATAAGTTCAAGAATAAAAAATTTAACCAATTGTTCCCAAATGTAGTCCCTTTGGACCAACAAAAAGTGAGTTGACTTGTCAAGTCGGTCGATAATCACCGAAGCATCATCATAATCTCCATATGTATAAGATACCTCGCACCAATATGGTGATATTTCCCATCTCTATTCAGATACAGGAAGTGATTATAACAACCCGAACGATTTCTTGATGATTCGTAAATAACATCATATCAAAACGCGTGAATTCCAACTGAAACGAAATAGGACAGGCTGAGAGTGTTCAAGGGTAGATATGTCTTTTGCTACGGTAAACATTAATTACGTTTGCATGACTGAGATAATACATGATAGTGCAATCGTAGACGTTGATTTTGTTTTTTCATCACCGTAATTCGAGCATTAGCTCATTTTTAGTGAAGAGGTTTTTGGAAAGTTAGTGTGGTTGGTAAAGATTTTGCACGTTTATTTTCAAGTAAAGAAGGTAACCTTCTACTCTAGTCATGAGTAAGATGGTTCATTTTGTACGATCCCAACTGTTGGAACCAAAAGCGATACTCCATCATATTGTATCAGTACTCAACCAGTACATCCAGAGAAACATCACTGTGGATTTTTGAAATTATCAATGTCATCGAAATATATAAGAATAAAGCTCGAGAAGAGACAACACTTCAGTTGTCAGAAATTTTATTCATAATCAGCATCACAGCTAAACTAACTTTCCTTGGTCAACAAGTGAGGAAAAAGCCATCATTGAAAAATTGCAAATAAATCGCTAAAAAAAATCGACAAAACCAAGGATATCTTGTAATTCACAACACTTTGTGAGGATTTCAACTTTCTTCCACTACAACCATTTAGGGAAAGAAAGGAATATCATCTATTGAGATTACGTCTCCCAAGAAAAGTAGCAATCTAAACAAAGCTAACATTTGATGAATTTGGTATAAAGCTAACTGTCAATATTTGGAGAATTTGATCTCGATGTTGGAGCAGGTAAGAAAGTCGTCGGTAAGATTACTACAAATCCGTCAAGCTATGGAAGAAAACTTGGGCTTTAAAAGTTGTTCGGAGAAACATCAACTTGAAGTAGAGGTTAACGGCTTCTAATCGTCACCTAATTGAGTTGCTAAAATCTAGGTAAGATCTTAAGGTTCAGTCTTCTACCCTGCAAATAGGTTTGAGGTTTGCAAGATAATGTGTTGGGTTGAATGATTCCTAATCAAAAAACTTTTACAACTAGGTTTCTCAAAACCGAAGGAGTCGTTCGATATAATGCAATGAGAATTTGTGTAGTACGAGAAAGTGGATCTATGGTGTATTCTACTTCCCGCCTCAGTGGTATCCTAGGTAAAATTTTGGGAACCGATGCCAAAGATATTCGTTGTCGAAACTTACCATACAACTTCCTTTCTCTATGCCGTGTACTAATAAGTCTTCCTAGCTTTCTTGATACTCAAATTGTTCTTACAACGGGAAAATAACTCATGCTTTGATTTTAATGTTTACCTATGGAAGTGGTCAGAAACGTGATTGGTCGAAGATGTTTTGGTTATCTATATGGGTGGTAAGGTTAAAACAACTACGAGTTTATCGTCCTCATCTAATGCTTGCTCCTAAGTTTCCACGACTTAATTTCTTCGGCTCATGTAATCATTGTTAATCAGTTTATCAGTTATGCAGCTAATTAACACATTTATGATATTTTGATATTGTTCGTTATCCTGAAACTGTGAACCGGCGTTCTAGCACAAAGGTATCACTCCCAGATACTAGTATATGTGTTTGGTATCAGAAATCATACTGCTTAAATATTGGTTGACAATTTCTGGATATCGGACAATATTGTCAATTAGTAACGCCACCGTAGACTGATTACAAGTTAGAGCTCGTTTAGGTGGATGGTTTCAGATGATTGGTAAAGAATTGGTCCTATGAGGTGGTTTCATTGATTTTAGGGAAAATCAATTACTGTTTCTGGGATTTCTACTAAACGTAGGCATAACAACTATTACTCCCAAACTATACTCATCGTATACGAGTACAACTTTGAAAGAAATTCTAGGAATTAATATTGGTTGAAATGTCCTAAGGTCGGAAAAAGGAATTTGTTAATAACCTACCTTAGAATGGACCTAAATGGAAATCGATTTTCCACATGAAGATCCAGAATAATACTAGTACATTTAAAGGATTAATGCCATCAGGGACCAAAAGTGATTGTCTCCCAAATGTTTTTCTGTTGAGTTCTACCAATGTACCACCACACCATCACTTGAGATATTTTGGAATATATTTTGGAATTTTCGACGAAAAGTAAAACTTTGTAAGAATTCTAATAGGTGTTATACTAGCAGGTATTGCCAAAGAATCGAAACTAATTATGGTTCCCTATCTTGAAAGGTTTAGTAATGATGGCTGGAGAATAATAATGGGATTGATTGGTAATTCTTTGATCATACACAACTATCGATACATTAGTCCGACTTCAAGGACAACAATTCGTTCCAAATCAAGATTTTCCTTGACAGTGAGGTTCTTCGTTTAAAATATAGAAGGTCGATAAGTCATCTAAGTAACCCATAACTTAGAAAAAGCTAATACATTTTTCATGCTCAACAAGGTGGCAAGATTCGAAAATTAGGCTTAAGAACCGAGAATGCTTACATCACGCGTGTGATGAACGCAATACTGCCCAAACTAGGCTCTAATACCAAACTGACACACCCCAATCCAGAAAGTCCACCTGGACTCTGAATCAAGCTGTGTTGGCCGACACCAGGAGGGTGATGAAGCCATAAAGTATAGTGATGTGGAAAATGTGAATAAATTTAAATATAAAGTGCCTAAATACAATAGTGCGCTTGTGAGCGGGAATGAACCCATTTCACACATGATGTCAAAGTATAAGTAAAGTACAGTAGAGTAGATTTAAGAATTATACCATCGAAGGTAACCTCCTATACCAAGATTTGCCAAAAATTCTCGTCGATACGAAAGCTCAGCTACTAAAATCTGGAAAGGCGAAAAACAAGGGTGAGTGGGCCTAAAAAATAAAGCGTTGTAAAAACCTTTTCAAAAACATAATAACCCATCGTCGTAAAACAAGTATAGTTTCCAAAATATAAATACTACGTATTGTCTAAAAACACTTGCCGTAGCCTGCAATATCACAAGAATGCCATACATCGCAATATTGCTTAAATAAACACATAACGACCGATATCACATAATCTCGCATAAATAAACATATCATATCCAATGCTCATTGACATATGATGAAACACGAGTTCATGTAGAGATATTTTGACTTGAACAATGTAGGGAGTAGTAAAAGTCATTAGTTATGATTGAGTTAAGTAAATTCTTGGCAGGATTATCATGCTTTTCATAGTTACGAATGCTTTGTCAATGCTTATGATTTTCACATAACTTAATGATCTTTGAGATGTATCTCTATTATACTTTTCATAGTTAGGGAACTTGAAAAGAATAATTTAGTTGCATTGCTGAGTCCAATTCAATGAACTTAGGAAAATCTGAGAGTTAATTAGTGTTGTTCACAGTTAATTTGGGGCATTGTCATTCATGGTTTATAGGAAGAGTAACTAGAAATCAATATGTATGCATATTTTTCATGTGTGGAGAAGAATCCTTTAGCTATCCTTTCATCCATATTTCATTCACAACTTAATTTACTTGTTGCCCTTGACTTTTGTTTTAATTAAATTCGTCCAAAATCTCCCCCCTCATTGTTTTAATGTTAGTTTAACTTAGTTTTCAGTTTTATAAGTTTAGTTTGTGTTGATTAGCATCCCTTTTGAATCACATTCCGTTTGACGAATACTATTCAAATATGTAAAGAGAAGTGGAAAAATATGTAAGGATCAAATATGACCTTGTAGAATTTCGTTTAGTCCATTAGGCGCGTTTTCGTCTTTTTACTTCTCGTAAAAGTTAAATGTCGTAAATATAAATGCATCGAAGCCACATATGAAATATGAAATACGTAATTTTAAACAATAAAATCTGGGGGCGGAATTTCACACAATATGCACGAGAAGTTGGATTTAGTGTCAGAATGGGTTCAAGTAAGAAGAAAAAATGAATGAATGAAATCACTTGGAAACAATTTGTTTGTTCAAAGGAAGGTGAACTGGATGAGACTTATCAGAAAACAAAGAAGAATACATCAACCAAGGAAGAAATGAATCTTAAATCAACACGGGTTGTAAGGCAAACTTAAGCATTTCTCGTGACAAGTCGGGACGAAGTGGTCTATTTGTAACTTTGAAAGTGTTATAATCATGTACTTTCAACACCTACAAAAATACACCTACTACTTTTTGAAACGTTTCAAAAGTAAAGAAGCTTTACATGGAAAAACTAAGTAGTGCAAATGCACCTACAAGTCAACAATTCAGAATTATGGAAAATGAGGCAGGTGGAATTACAAATGTTGGATGTGTTGACAAAGATGTGAGAAAACTTGAAAGAGATTTGTAGAAATCAAGGGATATGATGCTGACATGCTTCTTGAATATTTTGATTCAAAAAAGGAAAAGAACCCATCTTTTTATTTTGAAGTTAATAAAGATGAGGAAAATAGCTTGAGCCATTGTTTTTGGGTTGATTCCACTGCAAGAAAATCATACTTCTTTTTTGGTGATGTAGTTACTTTTGATGCGACTTACATCACAAATAAGTATAGTATGATCTTTGCTTCATTCGTAAGGGTTAATCATTACAATAAGACAATTGTATTTGGATATGGTTTTTAAGTGATGAGAGAAAACAGAGTCATTTATTTGGTTATTTGAGCAATGGCTAAAAGCTATGCCTAGCGGTCCACCTCAAATGTTAATAACGGATCAAGATCAAACAATATCAAAGGCCACTGCTAAAGTTTTTCCTTTAGCTTTCCACCGGTATTGTATTTGGTATAATGGATAAGTTTCCACTAAAGCTTGGCCCCAATGCTTTTAGTTTATATGCCACAATTAGCGCTAGTATATACGGTTCCGAAACTATAGAAGAATATGAAGAAAGTTGGAAGCATGCATTATTGCAACATAGTGCATTGGAGAATCATGAACAACTGCTACCAATATTCAAAGTTCATAAGCAATGGGTTCATTGCATTTTGCATGCTTATATTTTCAGTAGGAGTGTCGAGTAGTCAAAGAGTTGAAAGTGGGCACTCTTTCTTCAAGAAATATGTTTCAAAATGCATCTCTTTGTGGGATTTTGTAACACGATTTAAATGGGCACTCAAACATCAAAGACACAAAGAATTGGTTTCTGATCATGTGGATGTTAATGAAGTTCCAAAGTTGAAGACATTATTTCCAATTGAAAAGCAGATGTGTGGTTTTTATACAAAAACGATATTTTTAAAGTTTCAGATGAAGTGATTCAAAAGTACTACCTATTTAAAGCGAAGCTATAAGGCAGCACGAAAAGAATGTGTTTATGTTGTTATACGTGCTAATGCAGAAAGCTCAAAATTGTGACATATTGTTCATGATAATGTTTCTAGTTTTGCCAAGTGCAGCTGTAAAAAATTTAAGTTTGAAGGAATTCCGTGTAGACATATTATATTTTTTTCTCAGAAGTATTCATATTGTAGATTTGCCAAGCCATCATGAAAAGATATACAAAAAGTGTGAAGGCTGAAAGAGTTGAGGATGGAGATGGATTGGAAATAAAAATTGTGCAAGATAAGTCATTAATGATGAGGCATATTTAGTTATCTCAACTTTCACAGTGCTTAATTGATAAATCATCCATTCTGGAAGAAACAACTGAACTTGTAAGAAAATGAATCAAATTGCTTCATATTGCAGTTAAAAAGATTATGCTCCAATTTAGGTGTTGGCGAAGTGCCAACAAAAAGAAAACTTCAAAAACATACGATCAATGAACCAGCTCAAGTAAATACCAAGGGAAGTGGGAAAAAAAATGAAGTCTTCCAAAGAAAAGGCAATGAGGAAAGTTAAGAAGTACAAGGCATGTGGAGGACTTGGGCGCACCATAAGAAAATGTCTAGTATCTGATAGGGGCATATCTATGCACCTTAGTTTAGCTTGTTCTTGTGCATTTATAGTGTTTTTCCTTAGTAAAGTAGTCTTTTAAGCTAGTTTTATGTATTTTCAGGATTTAAGGGCAAAGTATGCAAAAGGATGCATTTTGGAGCCTTTTGGAGCAAATTAGAGTTTGGAATGGATATCATATGCTTGGAGCCAAGAGGATGGACGAAATTAAAGACTTGAAGATGATGTTTCCTACTCAAACAAGGTTTCTTACTTGAAGTAGGAAAGTTAAATCCCAATGGCCTCAAGTTGCAGCAACAAAGAAGTTTTCCAAGTCCAAGAAGGAGAAGAATTCCAAGATGAAGAAGGATTAGCTTTCCTAATCCTAATGCACAAGGTTTTCAGCCACAAAGAGGAGTCCTAAACACTTTAGGACACCTTATCCTAATCCTATAGGGATGCCATGCACTTTACCTTATCTTGGAGGGTTTCTAGAAGCCTTAGATGCCCTATCCTATTTTTGCCGTGGGTTTTATCCAACTCCCCTTAGTTTTTAGGCTTTCTAGAAGCCCTAACATTATCCCTAAGAAGGTGCCGCACCCTTATCTCTTTTTCCCTACAAATCTGGCACTTAAATCATGATTCTAGAAACCTTATCTTATCTCCTACAAAGGTGGCGCCCCAAATCCTTCTAGAAGTGCCAATTTTCTGCCACAAAACACTTTGTTTCTAGAACCCTAAAAATCTGGCGCCTCTATTCCTTTTCCTTTGGGGTTTCCTACCTTCTAGATGGCCTATTCCTGATGGGTTTTGATTTCCTTGTCATCTTCAAAGACTTAGTCCTTTTCCTTGCTGATTGAGAGGGATTTTGCACTATAAATAGACCCCCTTGCCGCACCAATTGAGCATCATTCACTCCTCCACATTCAGAAATTCGCCAGAAATACATTCCCAACCCTTTGCCGCAACCATCCTTCACCATTCTCCATATTTTCCCACCTTGCCGCACTCCCCATCCCTCCTAAACACTACCCTACCATCACACATCCATTCCTCCATACAAATACCACCCAAAACCTGTCCTTAGACCTTGTGCCGCAACAAAGAGGAGGAGAAGAGGGCTTGGATGTTCATGCAATTCAAGTTCGAGTTGCTGGAGTTTTTAGGTGTTTCCTCTCCTTTGATTTCAATGGTTAAATTTACTTCTCTTTGTCTTGTACGTATGAGGAACTAAACCCCCCTTGGCTAGGGGGGGATTCGAAACCATGATCATGCTTGCTATATGATTTGATTACCTCTAATTGCGTTTCATAAGTTGTGAATTCAATTCACTTATCTATTTGAATTAAACTGATTTGTGTGTGTTGGTTGAGAGTGCACGCTTAATTATCATGCGTAAATCTAATGCTAGGATATAAGGAAGTTTCACCCAATCGTTACAAACTTATATTCACAAGTAGTAAAAGTTGATGATCTCAATTGCGTTAAGTAAATTCTTGGCATAAGTTTCATGCAATTCATAGTAACGAGTGCTTCGTCAATGCTTATGGTTTTCAAAGAACTTAATGATTCTTGCTTGTATCTCTATTATGCAATTCATGTAGGGAACTTGTGGGGAATGCTTTGGGTTGTCGTATGCAATCATCCAATTCAATAACGTTAGGAAAATCTGAGGGTTAATTAGTGCAATTCACGGTTAATCTGGGGCGTTGAGAATTCATGGTTTATTGAAAAGCAATTAGAAATCGTTTTGTGTGCAAGTATGGCATGTGTGGAGATGAACCCCTTAGCTAGCCTTCATTCCATTCATTAAATCCAAATTCGTTTTAAAATCTGTTCGTTTTACAAAGTTTTAAGTTTTGTTTTCAAATTCGTCAAAATCAAAATCCCCCTTTACTTGGAGTGTCAAATTAGTTAGAAATCAATTTAGTTTGTGTTTTTAAAGTATCTTGAGTCAAGTTATAACTATTTTCGTCCAAATTCTTCTCTAGTGCTCAAAACTGCTCAGAAAGTAGTTTTAAGGCAGTTTTGAGTGTTTTCTTGCTGTTTTGAGTCTTTTGGTTTGTCTTAGTGTTTTAAACTTTAGTTTTGCATTCTTTGGGTCTAGTTTGGTGTTTTATATTGTGTTTTTACGTTTTTGAGTCAAATCCAAGTGATTAACAATCCCTCCTAATCCCCGGTCCAGAACGATCCCTACTTACATTCTTCACTACAATTGATAAAAAGAGGGTTTAATTTGTGTGCGTATAATTCTCACATCAGTATCAGAAGACAGGTAATATTTATTTGCTTTTAATTAGTATGTATAATTCTGATTTTTAATTAACTTATGCTTGGTCAATCATTGCATAACATTGTAGTTCATGTATACTTATATATCAAGTTTATATTTCATAGATCAAGCATACACAATGCCGAAGCTTCTCATGACCGAACATGTTTACCAAATGAAACACCACATATTGCTGGTATACATGTTAAGTGCTTTATAGTAAATTTACAATTATCTCTTTGGCATAATAGCACTAATTTAGTTGGTTCCAATCGTACAATTCGCTTGTATCTTATTTGCCAAATCACTGAAGTTGCTTCTAAGTCTTACAATTCACTGCAGAAAGTACATTTTCGTAACTAAAGAGAATTTCAATTTTCCTAGGACCTTGTGAAATTTGAAGTCATGTTGCTCTCCTTTAACCTGCAATTATCGAAAATTTGAGCGTGAACCTATTTTTAATTTTTGGCGTGTTTTGATTTAGTTTAGGTGTAAAAGGATTATATAGACTCATCAGTTTTTTGGACCGTTAGATTAATCTTATGGTTAATATAAAAGAGGTCCTCACAGGTCCTCAAAAAGCGGACCTTAGGAGAGCATTCCTGTTGGATCTAAACTAAGATAAACTTGTGGTTAATATGCATTTGGTCCTCACAGGTCCTCAAAATGAGGAGCATGACTGTTAAAATTGGTACCAAGTGGAATATCCTATATATAAAAATTATAATCCTCTGGATTGACTAGTCAAGCACGCTAATCAACTAAGATATATTTGTTAGTCAATAAATCAAATATTCAATCACCAATTTCAATTCCCAAAAACTGTCCTAGTCAGCAAGGCCTCAGTTCATTGCAAGTTATTAATGTGTCAAGTGAGCGTGACTATGAGCACATACCATTTAAATGTTCAAGAGATATGTGTACCATGTATGTGTATGTATGTGTATGTGAGATGTGTGACACAATATAAATAATTTTGAACACAAGATGTTTTTGGTTGAAAAAACCCACCTCTGGGTTTAAAAACAAGGGATTCTCCACTGAGTCTAATCCACTAGTGTAAACAATGGTCATACGAAGACCACACAAAATCAATTCCTAGATCACTATCTACGAGGTAGCTTACCTTTGTGCAACCTTTCCTTACACGAGATGAACTTATTTGGTCTTCACAAAGCGGCAGCTCGTCATGAGCTCTTCATCTTGTGGCACCAATACCAACTCAATTCATGAAATGATATGATGTTATGATATGCATATAAAATCTAGATTCAAACGACCAGTCAGATTCTCCAGTCAAATAGTTGAAAGAAGAATCTAACTTGAATCCAAAAGCTTGGTCTAAAAACATATTTAAAGCTTAAAACCAAACCAAGAATTTAAGGCAAAACCTTAAAAGAATGCAACCCAAATATACAATAATTCGGTGTGTAATGCATGAACTTGGTTTTGCAACTAGGGTTTCATAAATAAGGAGGAGGAATAAGGTGGAAGCCTAAATGCTCTATTTCTCTCTAACTTCTCCCTCTAAACAATATGCACCAACAAAAACCCCAAATGAAAAGAAACCCTAGCTAGGGATTTTAACCCCAAAAGTATCAGTTTGTTTTTCTCACCAACTAAGAACACTTGTTGTACTACAAACTGATCAAAAAAGATTAAGGGCTGAGATCTGACCATCAAAAGAAAGCTGTCAAGAATCCCATATAGGCAGCTCTTAATTTGCGTGCCTAGCCAGCTGGAAAGCAATGAGCAATACTAGACAACAACACTAAACAAAATGCACAAAGAATATAGACGTGAAATGCACATGCATGACCAAACCTTTTGAAGTGAAGTGAGCCACATCCTTGAACATTTAATCCCAACAGCAGCAGCCCATAACCAGAGAATATAGTCTAAAACTAAATTAAGCATGTGGTACACAAATTCAATATTTGACAAGGAAAGCCAAACACTTAAGACTAGGCTTTACAACTGTAAAACAACATCGACGCATTTAATTGGAAGTTATCTCTCTCATTTTGTTACTAATAATGAGAAATTGTTTAAGTTAATTCTTAATTAAAAAAATCACAAAAA
The DNA here is from genome assembly GCF_963583255.1 of Pyrus communis. Taxonomy (NCBI): domain Eukaryota; kingdom Viridiplantae; phylum Streptophyta; class Magnoliopsida; order Rosales; family Rosaceae; genus Pyrus; species Pyrus communis. Next base: position 15,922,721 of record NC_084807.1, on the reverse strand, counting down.
TAAAATTCCTAAATTTTGGGTAAGAGTAATGTTAGGCTGACTAAATTTACAAACTAAATGATATGCCACCAATAATAAATAAGCATGTTATTCTCTCTAGCATTAATAATTAGTTGTGACTTGCTATGTGAAACCCCGTTCTCAGATTTTACTATTCAATTTCCTATTTCATAGTTACAGGAATTAATTTTTATTTGTATTTTCATTAATTTTACAATTGTAGTTTGTTAGAAAGTTTGATTTTCTATAAGTAGTGAATAAAAGCCATAGACCTTTATGGGTCACTCGTAATATTTTCGGGTACAACTCGATCCCATAAACACGTAGGCAAAAATCATTCATGAAACAAAGTTTTAACTTAGGAATTACAAGACCCTAAAGAAAGGGGCATTTTTGTCAATAAGACCCGATATATTTGGAAAGCTCCAGCCTTGCTTGCTAGAGCAACATTTCTAATTTGGGGAAACCCAAGTCGTGGGTTAACCTAGATACCACTTGACTCGATGAACTAACCCAGCTCGCTAAGGATTTTTTTTATCGCCGTTTCTAGCATTTTTGATGACTACGACTGTGATCACCACTACAATTCGACTCCCTTCATCACCATAAGCATAACTCACCCCTCAATTTCTCCAGTAACTACCATCATGGACTCTGACGCAAAGGTTGTGAATCACTGCCATTATGCACCGGCGACTCGTCGTTCTGTTGACGACACTAGTAACCACCACCACTTCTGAGAAGCCCTTTATCTCAGGAGCAAGACCCTACCTTCTGATCCTCTATTGGTGCAATATCGGAGACGCGGCAAGCCCGTGTGTTTTCTGGCCACCTGGAGCTTTTTCAACAAATTTCTTCGGCTTCCGCCCTCATCTGGCCTCTAGTACAAGTATAACTTCTTATCCTCGTGCTGAGATCTACATTGTGATATAATTTTTGTGTATTTTAGGGTTGACCAACATCCAGCGATGGCGGTGTCACATGGCCAGTGATCCGACTTTGTCTCCCTAAGTTAAATTTGATACCGTGAATCCATTTCTGATATCTGTTAGATGAGATTCCATTGTCTGAACCTGGTTCAATAAAGATCTGCCACGTGCCCTTTGTAGTAGATGAAGAGTCAACCGTTGGATTGTCACAAAATTAAAGTATGTGGTTATACGTAATATTTTGGGGTCTTGAGAATTTACGGATAAAAAATCTGACGTATGGATTACGAAGGTTGTTGATCATACTGTTGACCACATTGATCGAGGGTTGACTTTTGGTCAAAATGTTCCGAATCGTTCTTAAATACTGAAATTAACATTACTAAATATCCAATAAAGCCCAGTGAGCCTATCTTGGTCAGTGAGCCATCATGAGGGATCTGTGCTTCAATTTGCATGCCAGTGGCACCTTACTAAAATTTACGTAATTATTGAACTTCTAAATGATGGATATGTGTGACTAGTATGAAAATATGAGCATGGAACCATATTAGAAGTATTATGTAGAACTTATATGTATGTATGACAAGACTTTTGGTTAGTCATATGACATTGATAATGTTTGTGCTTACAATTGCGATTCATGTTGAATTGATGTATGTTGTATGATGTATGATGTATGATGTAGGATGCATGATGCATGATGTGTGATCATTGATAGGAGCATATTCATGTGACTCAATTAGCTTGTTCTCGTGCATTTATGTTGTGTTTCCTTAGTTATTTTAGTGTTTAAAGTCACTTTTGTGTATTTTCAGATTATAAAGCCAAAGTGTGCAAGAAGATGCAAATTAGAGTCTTTTGGAGCAAAAGAGGAATGAATGAGTTGAAGACTTGAAGAAAGATGGATTCCTACTTCAACGAGGATTCCTACTTCAACAAGGATTCCTACTTGAAGTAGGAAAGTTAAGCCTAGGTTTCCCATTTTGGTAACCTTTCCTAATCTTAAAAGTCCTTATTTTTCAGCCACTTTGAAGGCCTTGTATGCACTTTAGGACACAAAACAAAGGCCCTAGACCTCCTTACAACCCTTGTCGTGGCCTTTCCCTTTCTCTCATTCCCTTGCCGTGCAAGGGGGGGCATTTTTGTCCCATTTTATGCACTTAAACACATGCCCCTCTCTAAATAAAACTCTAGCCGCACCTTGCAGCCAATCCCTTTTTAATTTCTGATTTGATTTCCTAATTCTAGCAGCCTTTGACTTAATTTTAGTTAATAAAATTAAGCTAGGGTTTTAATTTCTGAAACCCTATATATTCTAAGCCTAGCCGCACCCTAGGGATCCTCTTTTTCATTCATTCTTTCATCATTCCATTCTTAAGCCACATCCACCATCACCCTAAATCCATCTCTGCTGCAACTCCCATCCATTGCAGCCACTTCTCCCTTCTCTGCCGCAACCTTCCCACCATTGCAGCCACTTTAAATCATCCATCCACACCTCCATACATCATCCCACCTCTCTACCGCACCACCATATCCCCATAAACCCATTTAAAAACCAAAATCACAACCAAAAATCCCCAAAAACCTCTCTGCCGCAGCAAGGAGAAGAAGAAAGAGGAGTTAAACGTGCAGAAATTCAAGTGGAATCATTGGGCGTTTTAAGTGTAATCAATCTTTTGTTCTCTATGTTTAATTTCAATTTTGTTTCTCTTTCTGTGAACATGAAAGGCTAAATCCCTAGTTAGCTAGGGGGTGATTCAAAACCATGTTTATGCTTGCAATATAAATTGATTACCTTCGGTTGGAATTTCATGAGTTGTGGATTCAATTTGTTTAACTGCTTGATTGATAACTTATTTGTGTATGTTTATTGAGAGTGCACGCTTAGTTTTCATGCATGAATATGATGCTAGAATATAAGTAAGTTTCACCTAATAGTTACAAACTTATATTCACAAGTAGTGGAGGTCGCTTATAAACGATTGCGTTAAATGAATTCTTGGCACTAGTTTCATGCTCATCATAGTAACGAATGTCTCGTCAACACTTATAGTTTTCATGTTGCTTAATGATCTTGATTGTATCTTTATTGTGCTTTTCACGTAATGGACTTTTGGAGAATGTTTTGAATTGTTGTATGCGCTGTCCCATCCAATTCATTAACTTAAGGAGAACTTGAAGGTTAATTTAAGCGAACCTAATTAACCCGGGGTGTTGAGTTTCATGATTCATCGAAAGACCAACTGAAAATCATCTTGTATGCAAGTGTGACATGTGAGGAGAAGAACCTTCTAGCTAGTTTTCCATCCATATTTTCATCAAATTCGTATTTACAATCTGTCTTTATTACAATCTGTGCACTTTATTTAATTTCGTCAAAACTAAATCCCCCTTTACTTTAGTGTTCAATTTAGTTAGAAAGTGTCTTAGTTTGTGTTTCTAAGTGTTTTGATTCAATTTATCACCCAAATTCGTCCAAATTAGTGTAAGTGCTCAAAACTGCCCAGATTGTGTTTTTAAGGTAGTTTTGAGTGTTTTGGTGCTGTTTTAGTGTTTTATTGTTTAGTTTTGCATTCTTTGAGTCTAGTTTAGTGTTTTAACCTTTGTTTTACGTTTTTGAGTCAGTTTTCAAGTGATTTAGCAATCCCTCCTAATCCCCGGTCTAGAACGATCCCTACTTATTCATATACTACAATTGTCAAAAGAGGGTTTTAATTTGTATGCTTATATATTTCGCATCAATCATATAACTAAAACATGTAACAATGTAGTACATTGGTGGTTTTTTTTTGGTTAATCCGCATTGGGGGTCATTGCCTATTTGGTTACCTTGTCCCCACATGCGATCCTGCTTAATTAATTGCATTGGGGGACCATAGTATTGGGTACATGTTTATGGTTCTGCTTGGTTAATCCGCATTGGAGAACTATACACATTCTAGGGCGACCCTGCTTGGTTAATTCACATTGGGGGTCATTACCTACTTGGTTACATGATGCTTATGGGTGGTCCTACTTGGTTAATCAGCATTGAGGGACCACACCATTTGATGCATGCCTATGGTTCTGCTTGGTATATCTGATGAAGATCATACGTATTTTAAAGGTGATCATACTTGGTATATCTGCAAGGGGTGATCACTATATACACGATTATATTATGTCAATGGTCCTACTTGGTATATCCCGATGGGGGCCCATACGCATTGTAGGGGTGATTATGCTTGGTGTATCACGATAGCTGATCATTGCCTCCCTAGGGTTGTAAGGAGTGGTTGTGCTTGATAAATCTGTGACAGGTGACCACTTCCTAGTGAGATTCCATTTGAGTGCTCCAGAATCCTAGCTCTTGGTCGAGTCTGTTGAGCTAGCCCTAAACCCTACATACTTGTGAATAGAAATATTGATGGTAGACATTTGTTTGTAAATTAGGGTTATGATATTGCTTGAAATCCATGTAGGGAAATATAGAGATTTACTTTATTAAATTTCATGAAAGGATACTTGTATTGTTGGTTGATTAAGTAGTTAAATGTTAATATTGTGTATCGTTGGATCATTGAATCGATTATTTGTTGTGATTGTAAAATTGTGTTGTAAAACATTGTGATGTATGTGGATGACGAAATGACAATCCTGCTTGTCATATGATTTCATTATGTAATCTGGAATCTAGTGATTTATGCTCATTCAGTTCCATTGAGTGCTTATGGAACTTTTGTGTTTTTCTGCTAGGAAGTATCATGAGAAATCTCATAATTTAAAAAAAGGGTGAACACAAATGGTTTGATCCTATCTTAGGGTACATAGGTAGTTTAACACAGAGGTAAGATGCAACCATGATGAAACAAGAGGAAAAGCTACTACACTATTGAATTGTTAGTGTTTTTCGGTCATTGTCTCGAAATCGAGACATGATAGTTGAACAGGTAAGTTGTGACGTCACTCTTTGATCATGGAATAAAAATTTGATGAGGTAACAATTGATTAAAACATCTTCGTCAAATCATAAAAAGTAACAGATATTTAATTAAAAAAAGTGAAAAATTAGTTGGGGGATTCTAATTTCCTAGACAAAAAAATTACAAATTTTACTGAATTTCTCATTAATCATTACACCAACAGCCCCCTTCCCTTCAAATGACCACAATCATTGCCAAAACAAACATCTCATTACATCTCATAATCTAGTTTTACAACAAAAACAATCTTTCAATAATTTTTTCCATTCCCTCTATTTTTACTCAATATCTTTCTTGGCAATGCCTTTATTTTTACTCCATTGTCCAATTCAAAACATCAATTTCCAATTTTTTTTTAAAGTTTTAAAAATTACATTTCATAAAATAGATCGATTTGTTCGGCATTCGGGCCAGCACAATTAATTAAGTCGAAATAGAAAATGTCTCAGCCTTTGGAGGCAGATTGTCTGCCCTTCTGTTTGGGTACCCTTCCCGTCCCCTCTTATTTTGTGCGGTCATGGTTAAATCACGTCAATATTTTTTATTCATTTTTTAATAGAGACAATAAGATAAAAAGTAATAGGAATATAAAATGTTAACGTGATTTAACCATAACCGTACAAATAGAAATGAATGGGAAAGGCAGACAACCTGCCTCCTAAAAACTTGATTGCAAGACAAACCGTCCAATGACCAGTCAAAAAGGCACTCTCACCCGAATATTCCGTTTCAAAATCTCCCCTCTATCTGGAAAATCCGCAAATTCGCGCCGTCTGATCCCCCATCATATCCGATCAACGGCTGGAATTTAACCTTTGACCAAGGTACAATAAAGAAATGGTGTAAGGCTGGAATGAATGATTTTCTTCTGTCCAAGTTTGACCGCAGAATCAAAATTCCCAAATAAAAAGTAAAAAAAAAAAAAACAGCTAACAGACAGAGAGATAAATTCTAGAGAGAGAAGACTACAAAAACAATTGTAGAGAGAGAGAGGGATAGGGAAGAAAGGGAGTTTGTGGTTTTTTTCTTCCTTTCTTTTCCTTTGATTCTTCTCTTTTGGGGGATTTGCAGTGTTTGATTTGAATCAGGGGAGGAGCGAGAGAGAAGGAGGAGAGGAGAGAGAAAGCTTGGCATTTCTCTCTCTTCTTGTTCATTGGGAGGAAATTCAAGTTAGGGTTTTTGGGTTGTTGAATCAGAACAACGAACAAAGATGAATATGATGCGCCGGCTCAAGAGCATTGCTTCGGGACGGACCTCAGTTTCGTCGGACCCTGTAAGTTTGAGTTTTTGTGTGTATTTGATTTCTAGTTTTGGTTTGGAGGATTTGAGCTTGTTTCTGGTAGTTTGGAAATGGAGGAAAATAAAGCAATAATGTTGAATGTTTTGACTTAGGGCGGTTTGGTTTTGTGATATTTCAAATTTCGATTTCAGAAGCTCGCGTCTGGTAAGATTTAGTCGATGTAGAAAAACATGGTGGAGGATTTGTGTTTGTTTATTTATAATTTGGGAAGTATATGACTTGAAAGTATATAGGTGTGTGTAATTATGTGGATTTGAAGGATCATTTGAGTGAAGTTGATTAACATTTGTATTTTATATATTATTAAAAGAGACTTTTATTTTTTCGCCCAAGGGGTGAGTGGATGTTCAATCTTATGCATATAGTTGATCCAAGTTGAAATGGAATTTTAATTGGTTTTCTTTGTTACTTTTGTATATGGCTCGCTGTTCAATGTTGGCTGCTAGTTTTGATTGGCATAGCATTTTCATGATGCATTTCTATTGTAATTAATTGCGAGCGTCGGATTTTGTTTGTGTTACCACAGATAGTAGTGTTTTTTGAAAGAGCATCTTGGGGGATAACTGATGGAACAAATTACTACTTTCGGTTCTTGTATGAGCCATCACATGTAATGCCTACTTTGTATTTGGATATTAGATAGATATGTGTATGTACATATATGTATATAAAGTATAAAGTTGGACGAGAATGATTTTCTACCTCATGAATGCCGTGGCTCTTTGGGTTTGCACATCAATGAGTCAAATTGTTATTTTAGACAGGTATATTGGATTTCTTCTTATTTCCAGGACAATGTCCAACTGAAGTATATCACAATGTGTATACTCTATTGATTTTTGAGATGCAAATTAACGTGTCTTGCCTCATATGTACTGCATATGGTTTTGCATGGCTTTTAATGTGCCAAGTTAGCTGTGGGTATTTTTTTTATTTTTTTTTATACCTCTTCTGGAATATAAATCTTCTGTGTTTATGTTAATGTTTACGTCTTTAGTACTTTCCTAATTTTGTTGTGATGAAACGATCATTGGTTATCTATGCAATTATGCTAATAGTTAATGACACAATGAAGGCTGAGTGGAATTTTTTTTCTTCTTCACAATTTGGTAATTTGGATGCGCAGTTCTTTTTTTCCGTTTGAATCTATATTTAGCAAAGTTAAATTTATTTCTTTTTTCATTTTAGGGAATTGATTCTACCACAAAAAGAGCAAAGGTGGATCAAGAAACTGAGAAGAAGGCTAATAAACAGTCAAATACTGTTGAGGGAAGTTCCACTGGTCTAGAGCAGCATATGGCTTCAACGTCACTGGAAACTGCTGCGAGCACATCCAGTGTATCTTCAGTAGGTAAGACCGAGACCAAAGAAGACAAATCTAGTAACGATCAGCTTCCCAAAGAAGTGCATGAAATGAAAATTAGAGATGAGAAGGCCAACCACCATGATGACAAGGTATTTTTTTTTGTTGGCAGGCGTTGATTTTTTTTTCTGTGATCCTTTTTTCCTCCATATATGTGTCTTTATTAACTCTCATGTGAAAAAGACATGTTTTAAACAAGTGAATATCGGTTACTGGGTAAATTGTGTAAACTTGCCCTGTGCAGGATATGGAAGAAACTATTATAAATGGTAATGGAACAGAAACAGGTCATATAATTGCAACGACAGTAGGTGGTCGAAATGGACAACCTAAACAGGTGTGCTTAGTAATTCTGCATTTCTTATGTTGTCTCCTAGGAAGTCCTCATGTTATTCTTGTTTTTTTTTGTTTCTTTTTTTTTTTCGGAACTTCTTTCTGCATGACCTCATTTTCTGCTGGATTGACTAATTTTTCATTTTTGGTTACAGACTATCTCTTACATGGCAGAGCGTGTAGTTGGCACTGGTTCGTTTGGAGTTGTCTTTCAGGTACTTAGAATTATTTACATTTGTTCATTATTTAGGTTTCTTTGGTTCCGTTTTCCACTGATACAGATCTCGACGTCATTTGTTACCTTGCTTACTATAATTTATTGTGCAGGCTAAGTGTCTGGAAACAGGTGAAGCAGTTGCAATAAAAAAGGTGTTGCAGGATAAAAGATATAAAAACAGAGAACTTCAAATTATGCGCTTTCTTGACCATCCTAACGTTGTTCAATTGAAGCACTGTTTCTTTTCAACTACTGACAAGGACGAGCTGTACCTCAATCTTGTCCTCGAGTATATATCTGAAACTGTTTACCGGGTCTCAAAGCATTATATCAGGATGAACCAACATATTCCCATTATTTATGTGCAGTTATATACATACCAGGTGATTTTGGAATCCGTCTATTTCCTCCACTTAGTGGGAAAAGGCTTTGTTGTTGTTGTGTCTATTTCCTCCACTGCCTTTTCATTAGTGGGTTGTCAGGTTTTTTTATTCCTATTATGTAATAATAAACTGAATTATTTTCTTTTTTGTAGATTTGTCGTGCATTAAATTACTTGCACCATGTTGTTGGTGTGTGCCATCGTGACATTAAGCCACAAAATTTGCTGGTAAGATTTCTTACAGTTTATATCAATTTAATCTTAGTGTTGATCAAGTATGAACAAGAATTAGTTTTCTCATTCATAGCTGTCCGACTTTAATTGATCTGAGATTGTATCTTCAGTCATTGTAATGCTGCTGAGGGTTTGATGCATGTGCAGGTCAATCCCCACACGCATCAGCTGAAGATATGTGATTTTGGGAGTGCGAAGATGTTGGTATGTTTCGTATTCTGTGAATCTGGAGGTGCTTTGATGATATTTGGAATTCATGAAGGTCTTGGAACTGATGACTTCTTTAATTTCCTCATTTTTAGGTGCCTGGTGAAGCCAACATATCATATATTTGTTCACGCTATTATAGGGCACCAGAACTTATATTTGGGGCTACAGAATATACCACTGCAATTGATATGTGGTCTGTTGGTTGTGTATTTGCTGAGCTTCTTCTTGGAGAGGTACGTGAATAGCACGTCAGATTCTTGTTTAACTTGTATGAGTTTGGTTTGTTTTATTTTTCCAGAATCTCATGACTATTTCTGATATCATTACAGCCACTGTTTCCCGGGGAGAGTGGTGTTGATCAGCTGGTGGAGATTATAAAGGTACAGTAGATGTAAACCATTCGTTTCTTGTCATGGTGGTGATATTTGTGCTATTTTGTGTTCTCATCTTTCTTTTGGGTATTATTCTAGATTCTTGGGACACCAACCAGAGAAGAAATAAAGTGCATGAATCCCAATTACACAGAGTTCAAGTTTCCTCAGATCAAAGCTCACCCGTGGCACAAGGTATGTTCAATATTTTAATTCAGTATTTATGGTCAATTGGATGTATTTGTTCAGCCGAAATCTTATTGTGATTGTTATCTTCAGATATTTCACAAGCGAATGCCCCCAGAAGCAGTGGATCTTGTGTCAAGGCTGCTCCAGTACTCACCAAATCTACGTTGTACCACTGTAAGAAAATGAACTTACTTTTGATAAATTATGATTAAAGTATGTGATATGGACAAGTCTAAAGCCAAATTGTTTCCTGGTTTTTAGTTGGAGGCTTGTGCACACCCCTTCTTTGATGATTTGAGAGACCCGAACATGAGTTTGCCTAATGGACGAGCATTGCCTCCTTTGTTCAATTTCACAGCTCAAGGTAAGATATTTCACCATTCTATGGTCTGGTTTTCGTTGTTGTCGCCTCCAGTCTTTAACTTGATGACGATTGCCCTGCAGAATTGGCTGGAGCACCCACTGAACTCCGACATCGTCTAATCCCTGAGCATGCTAGGAATTGATGCACGAACCTGAGGGGGTCACATAAGTTCACGATGTAAATGCCGTTTTGATTGCTTGGATGCTCAGATGAGCCATGCTGCCTTGCACCCCTAGGGTCTGCTGTCTCTCGATCCTTTCAGTTCAGTAATGAAAGTACGCACCGGAGATGAAGTGGCAGGCTATTCCATCGAATAGATTTTGCGGGTGGAATTTTCAGGTGGGTGTTTGTGGGGATTGCTTCGGCTAAGATTCCAAGACCAAATTTTCGCGATGTATGTCGTATACCTTGACTGTGAAAGAAGAGCTTTTACATGTGAATGCTAAATCATGTTGTCACATATAGTGTTTTATGAGTAATGTGGAGAGACTAAATGGGATCATTTAGATGAAATCAGGTTCTCATTGTCTGCTGTTCCACTATTACAGAGATTCAAATCTTTGAGTGGATTTTCGTTCTACTAATCTTCGAGCTAAAAACGTCACGCTTGAAACACCCTCTGAAACTAAACTCAAGTCTCATTTAACATTATACACCTTCCATATATTTCCTTCCGAAGAACCTGCGTCTCAGTACGGAGATGACATTGACGTTCGCTAAACTTTGATATTAGGAGCTGCAAGTCACTTTCAAGGTACACGACTCGAACTCCCACAGCAACTGCCAAATAAACGCAATCAGTCGTCCGTGAAGCAGCATTTCTCAGATAGACCTACCAAAACGGTTGTTTGTGCTACACATCATAAAATGGGTTGCAGTGTATCATGGATAGACCTCAGTGAAGATTCACCAGCATAATCTGAAATACCCTACCGAATGTGCATGAACGGTAATGTAATAGCATGCTTTGAAGTAGTACTAAAAAAGATACTCAACTATAACCTAAATTACTGAGAACTTGGCTTTCAGCAGATTTAAGATGCTTACAGAAAAGTGACATCACAGAGTATGAGAGAAGGGAAAGTTTATATTACCATTTAAGTCGATGTTCATTTGATCGTAACAGGATTGAGGGTGTCGATGGAACCTAACCTTTGAAGTGTTGCAAGTGGACCGGCTTTAGAAAGAGCACCAAGAACGAGCCATTTGGAGTTAACAGACGAATCTTCTACCAGTAATCATCACAAGAGCAGTTCCCTTCTTTGAAATGATGAAAACAGTTTGAATCTCTTAATATAATATGCCGAAGATAGACCTTTGATATAAATTTCATTGCAGTATGGCAATCTCCACAAACCCGGAGATTCTTAAAAATTCGGATTGGTGCCCCTGGTGGTGTGGTGAGAAGCCCAAAAGCAACAGCCAACTTCTCACTGTGATACGCTAGGCCAAGCTCTTTACCCTCTTTATCCATGTCATGAAGCGCAAAATTCATATCTGGCACGTATCCAGCTTCCTTGATCAACATCATGATCTCATCAACCTTTGAATATATTTCAGCCGTCCTCGAATGGCTTCTATCTTCAGACATAAAGGTATGCACTTGGCTGTTCGTCTCAATCCAGCTGCATCCAGGCTCCTTAAGAATTCCCTTTGATTTCATCAATCTTCGGATTCTTGCAGCATCTTCCCATCTAGAAGCCGCAGAATACATGTTAGATAACTGAACATAAGGCACAGCATTTAGAGGTTCTAATTTGAAAAGGTTTGTTGCTGCCCGCTCTCCAAGTTCTATGTTTCCGTGTACTCTACATGCAGCAAGCAGTGCCTTCCATACAGTTCCATCTGGTTCCACAGCCATTTTATTAACTAATGCTTCGGCCTCATTAAGCTTCCCTGAGCGCCCCAAGAGGTCAATCATGCATGCATAGTGCTCTGGACCTGGTTGTATTCCATAAACCCTACTCATCGATTCAAAGTAGTACTGACCTTTTTCCAGAAGACCAGCATGGCTACAAGCAAATATTAAGCCGATAAAGGTAATGAAGTCCGGTTCTGCGCCAGCTAAAATCATTTGATCATAAAACTTTAGGGACTCCTTTCCTCTACCATTCTGGGCATAACCAACTATCAAAGCCGTCCAAGTAATCACATCTTGAACTTGCATAGAGTCGAAAACTCTATTGGCGTCTTCTATGCACCCGCATTTTGCATACATTGCTACAAAGGAATTATCTACTGATAAGGAGGCTTGAAGGCCGGACTTAATAAAGTTTGCATGAATTTGTTGGCCAAATTCCAGAACTGTCAGTTCGGCACAGGCACTCAAAGCGCTGGCAATTACAAACTGGTCGGGATAGATCCCTGCAGTTCTCATCTCACAGAACAATCTAAGTGCTTTTTCATGAGAGCCATTATGTACATAGCCTGTGATCAGGGAGGTCCATGAGATAACATCCTTGTTTGACATACACTTAAACACCTCAACCGCAGCATCTATGTTCCCCTGCTTAGCATACATATCAACGAGAGCATTTCCCACAAGTTGATAAACGTCAAAACCAGTCTTGATTATCAAACAATGGATAGACATTGCATTTTTCATGTCCTTCATCGCAGCAAAGGAGTTTAGAACAGATGGATACGTAAAATGATCAATCTTCATTTCTCTCGAACGCATATCTTTAAACAAGGACAAAGCTTCTTCTGCGAATCCCTGTTTTACACAACCCACAATCATGGAGTTCCAAGAAACAACATCGTCAACCTCCATGCTTCTCAATGCCTTCTTTGCACTATTAAGGTCTCCACATTTGACATACATGTCAACCAAGGAACTTTGGACAAACACATTAGCCCCGAGACCACTCTGAACAACACATCCATGCACCTGAGCACCGAAACTATGTGCTAAGACTGACGCAGAAGCTGTCAATACACTAGGGAACGTAAAATGATTGGATTCAACCCCTTCTGCTCGCATGTCTCGGAAAAACTTCATTGCCTTAAACCCATCACCATTCTGAGAGTACCCAGTAAGCATGACAGTCCACAAAACGTGGTTTTTCCTATCAGGCAGAGTCACAAAGAGATACTCAGCTTCTGATATGCGCTTGCACTTTGCATACATGTCCACCAAACCCGTGACAACGAAAATATTATTGTCAAATTGGGTCTTTGTCATATAACCATGAACAAGCGCACCTCTCTGGAGCAAACCCAATGTTGAACACAACCTCAGAACACTGCCCAATGTGTACTGGCTGGGCTTGTGCCCCTCGAACTGCATTCGCCAAAACAACTCGAAAGCTTCACTTTCGCTCTCATTTCGGCAGTACCCAGATATCAATGATGACCATGTGATGGAGTTTTTACTTGGGGTCGCATCAAAGAGTTGTTTTGCTTCAGCGAGTCTTCCTGAGTTGGCATAAGCAGCTATCATAGTGTTCCAAGAAAACTCATCCCTGCTCGGCATTTTATCGAACATCTGGCGGGCCTCATCGACTCGGCCGGATTTAGACAGCTCATTGAGAAGTAAATTGGAGTGAAACTTAGACTCCGTTGAATCCACAGTGCTGCGGAGGAAACGGGTCAGTCCTCTGTGATTGAATCTGGATTGATGGGAATAATTGATAAAAATTGAATTGAATTTGTTCATAACCAGCTTTCGCTTTTCAATGGCCGTGTAGATCATCAAGGTTCCAACTCTACAAATATAGCTGACTTCAACATCATCCAATTGATGAAAGAAATCAATTTCCTTTTGGATTCTATGTAACGAAGGAAAGGAAACAAGTTGATCTGAAATTGGGCCAGAAAAATGGATACAGGCCCATTTGAATATCAAAGCTTGCTTATTAATTCAAACTATATTTTATTATTTAAAAAGTAAATTGTAGTAATAATTCATCAAGTTTAACCTAATTAAAGTGATGGTTCCTCAACTAAGTGACCATTAGTTCTTAACTAATCAAAACGTACAGCTATGGTTCTTTTTGTCAACTCTGTTAAAACTTCCATCAAAATAAGTCACGTATCACGCACGTGAAGCTAAACCAAGGGCAATAAGGAAAACCAAATGAGAAAAATTGTAGCAATAGTCCCTCAACTTTTTTTGGGTACATCGATATTTTTACACTAAGGGGAGGGGAGTTCGGCTAAATCACACAATGGACATCCTAATTTGGTATTCAATTTGCCATATCTTTGATTCAATTAAAGAAATGGTCATTTAATTTTAACCAAATTGGAGTAATGATCTCTCAACCTTAACCCAATTGTAGTAATGAACCTTCTAGCATGACCCATTTTGACGAAATTCTGACAGAGCTGATGAAAAAGATCATATCTGCATATTTTGATGAATTAAGGGGTCATTACTACAATTTTCTCTTTTTTAAATAAACGATATTTCACTTTAAACTAATATAAATTGCATGAAACGACATAGATAACCACATTGGTCATTCCAATGTGTCAACACGAATGTTTACTTTGTATACCACACTTTTAAAAGAAAGAAAATTAAGGTTTTACTTTTGTTCAAAAAGAGAAAACAAGGTTTCAATTGTTTCTTCTTGTCTTGAAAATAACTTGATAGTTCTTTTGTGAAAGAATGGTGTCGTTGACGCGATGAAACGAATCCTTTGTCGTGTTTCTTGACTCACGTACGTAAAATTCTTATATCTTCGACCCCAAAAAAGTAAAATGCTTATGCAATAGAAAAGTGATAAACTCATTTCTCATTATGCATACTCATTTTCTTTTTAGTCGTTTGGACTGAGTCTATCCCGTAATAAAGGTTCTCTATTTAAAAAAAAACCTAATTAAAATGATTTGAAAACTTTGAGTTTTAACGATAAGGACAAGATAAAGGGTAAAGTAAATAATACCAAGATTAACTTTTTAGGGTAAAAATGTGGTTTTTCGTTAAAGTAAACAGTACAGAGAGCTTTTCGTTAAAGTTCCCTTTATTAAAAGGAATGGAGACGAACTATGGAGCCTACTCTCCATTCTTCTTAACGATCTGAACTGATCATTCTTGAAAAATATTAAAAAAAAAAAAAAAAGGTGATCATTTACCATAGTGGTGAAAAAATATTGAACCCTTACATGACGATGTAGGTTTGAACCTTGTCGGTAGATAATTTAACATCTAATCTAATAAAATCTATCGTTTGACAAACAAAAAAATATTAATCAAAATGAAAATCATTAAAAAAAATTAATTTTGATATTCAAAATTGATGAACATAGTGTTATAAGAAATATTGAAGTTTCATGATGAGAAGTATATGAGATATGATTTTGGATTAAATAGATTTTTTAGCAAGAATGATCTTTGAATAGACATAAAACTTAGACGGTTCATATCGATGTAAAAGAACGAAGTGTGCCCTATAAGTAATCCCCATTTTTTGAGAGAGATGAGATCCCCTCCTTAACGGATAAAATTAAAGAAAAATGAATGAAAATGGTTTCAAATCTTTACATTTTATTCAAAAATCATCAACTAACTTTTTTTAAAAGGAAAACTAATAAAAAAAGGCTTGAAAACTTTGAGTTTTAATGATAAGGACAAAATAAAGGGCAAAGTGAATAGTACCAGGTTTGACTTTTTAGTGTAAAAATGTGGTTTTTTGTTAAAGTGAACAGTTCCGTGGGCTTTTTCGTTAAAACTCCCTTTATTTAATGATAAGGGCCAAAGAATAAAAAAAAAACATAAAAGAAAGACTTCAAATTTAATAAATGTTTTAGTTTTATTTTTGTGGTATTGTTTCCCAATAGTAGTTAAGATGACAAGAGATTTTTCAATATGTCTGGAATACGGGGTGGTATACCATGTGTCTTTATACAAGTAGTGAGATTCTTGTGTTAAAAAATTAATAACATAAAAAATAAAATTTCTCACTACTTACATAATAACATGTGTTGTACCACTTATGGTACAAACATAAGGAAAAATTTCTCCAAGATGACACACAAGCAAAAGAAATTGGATGGAGAGTTACATTTAATTATTGTAGGTATGTAAAAAATATGAGGGAATTTTAATTTGGTAATTGAAAACTACTTTCTAAATATAATTACTAAGGACATAATCTTCTCAAGGTTTTGATCTAAATGATCACTTTTGGGTTCATCGTTTTTGGCGCAATGGGTGTTTTTATAGGACTAAAGAGGGTCTAAGCTTCAAACCTTATAAAACTGAACAAAGAATTAGACATTATTTATAAAACTTGACCAATAAGTAGACATTATTTATGAAACTAGACCAATAAGAAGACACTACTTATGAAACTAGACCAATAAGTAGGTACTATTTCTAAAACTAAACCAATAAGTGGAAACAATTTATGAAACTGGACTATACATTATTTATGAAACTTGACCAAGAACTAGACACTATTTATGCAACACGACCAAGAATTAGGCATTATTTATGAAAGTGGACTAATAACTAGACACTATTTATGAAACTGGACCAAGAAAGAGACACTCTTGATGAAATTGTACCAATTACTATACACTATTTATGAAACTGGACCCAATAACTAGGCATTATTTATGAAACATGGCCAAGAATTAGACACTATCTATGAAATTGGACCCAATAACTAGGCACTATTTATTAAACATGACCAAGAACTAGGCACTATTTATGAAACTTGACTAATAAATAGTGTAGTACCGTTCAATTTCATAAATAGCGTCAAGTTTCATAAATAGTGTTCCGTTTCATAAATAGTGTTTCAGTTTCATAAACAGTGTCTGTGATAGAGCTCTAGTTTGGTACTGAGGTGATTATTGAAAAAAGTGGCTATGAAAAAAAAGCTAGGAGCTTTTTTATGTTTGGTAAACATTCAGCTTCAGCTTTTTTTCACAGTTTTGGGTGAAAAAAAGCCAAAAACACAAAGTTGCAAAACCCAGCTTTGAAAAACCAGCTTTTTTTCACATTTGTTTTACATAAAAGTTTATCAAACACTATAATACTGCTTTTTTTTTTTTTTCAAAAGCACTTTTACAAAAAAGTTTACCAAACACTCTGCTGCTTTATTTCACATCTGCTTATTCTCACAGCACAGCAGAAGCAGTTTTTCTTTCAAAGCACAGCAATACCAAACCAGCCTAGAGGCACGCACGTCAGATCCTTTTTTTTTTTTTTTTATATATATTAAAATTGTGTCATTTTCATTAAAATTTAAGTTTCTTTGTCATTTTTATTAAAATTTAATGGTATTTCATTAATATTTAATTTATTTTTATTAAATAAAGTTATAGCTTGGTTTTTGGTTAAAATAAACTTAGCCTTTTTCATTAAAGTTTTCAAATCAATGCTTTTTTTAATACATGCAATATTATTTACACAAAGGAGTAAAGGCAGTGAACAAAGCTTCAAAATGGGCGGACTATAATAATTTAGTTCAAATTTATTTTTGCGAGAATCAAATCTACCTCTCAATGTCAAAAGGAATAAAAATGTGTGCAAAAATTACTTCTCATATGATTCATTTAAATATTCCCATTTTGGAAAGGAGATTGTTATTAATAAAAAAAGTTATCATCCACTTCTTCCCTCCTCGTTTGTATTAAGTTCGTCATATGTATTTCGGAGTATTAATACCAACTGACACACCCTGACCTGGAATGTCCACTAGGACCCCGAATCGAGCTGTGCTAGCTGACACCTGGAAGGTGACGAAGCCATAAAGTGTGATAGTATATAAAATGTGAATAAATTAAAACCTAAAAGTGCTTAAGTACACGAGTGCACGATGAGCGGGTCTGGACCCATTTCACGTGTGATACAAAGCATATGTATAGTACAATAAGGTAAGATAATGATTATACCATCATAAGAAGACATCTATACTGAAAAGTGCCAAGAATCCTCGTCGATACGGAACTTTGCTGCTAGAACCTGGAGGGGTGCAAAAATAGAAAATGTGAGTGAGCGAAACAAAACTTTTCAAATCAATTTCAATCACCAAAGGCAGTAACCCCTCGCTGTAACACCTGTATAATTTCCCAGAAAATAACAGGCGTGACTATAACTCAAAACCATAACCAAAATAACAATCTCACAACTATGCCGTGTCAAATATCTCAACAAGAATAAGTAACCCAGGTGAAATAAATCAATATGAAATGGTATGTCAGCCGAATCCACCTATTGTGGCTTGTATGGCTAAACCAATAGCTCATCAACATGCTAGCCACCTATTGTGGCCTGTACGGCTGAACCAATAGCTCATCAACATGCTAGCCAATAGCTCATCAATAGTTCATCAACATGCTAGCCAATAGCTCATCAACATGCTAGCCAATAGCTCAATAACATGCTAGCCAATAACACATCAACATGCTAGCCAATAACTCATCAACATGCTAGCCAAAGCCAATAGCTCAATAACATGCTAGCCAAAAGCTCATCAACATGCTAGCCAATAGCTCAATAAAATGCTAGCCAATAACTCATCAACATGCTAGCCAATAGCTCAATAACATGCTAGCTAACCATCAACATGCTAGCCAATAGCTCATTAACATGCTAGCCAATAGCTCATCAACATGCTAGCCGAAGTTACCTCACGGGACCTGTACGGCTGAATCAATAGCTCATCAACATGCTAGCCAATAGCTCATCAACATGCTAGCCAATAGCTCATCAACATGCTAGCCGGAGTCACCTCACGTGACCTGTACGGCTAAATCAATAGCTCATCAATATGCTAGCTAATAACTCATTAATATGCTAGCCAATAACTTAATAACATGCTAGCCAATAGCTCAATAACATGCTATCCAATAGCTCAATAAGTATACCTGCACATGAGTCGGAACCACCTAAAGTGGTTCATACAACAAGACTGGGTGTAAATAAATACGCTCAAGTGCTACGATCACGTGAAGACTGTGCGAATACTCGCGGGTCACCTACGAGTCGGAATCACCTATTGTGGTCTGTACGATAGGACTGTGCACTTACCTTGGATCCAAGGTGAGCATATGGTGTGGGAGGTGAATATCACGTGAAGGACTGTGCCCTGGCCACGGGCGGGAGCATTAACATCGGGGTGCAAGTTTATGAGCTCTAACTGCATCTAATATAACATGTACGACTCAGGGGCAACCTGTACGACAAGGTCGGAGTTGCCTATTATTACAATCGTACGACAATGTCGGAGTTGCCTAAAACATAAATGTAGTCATGGCATAACTCCAACATTTCAACTAATATCATAAACTCACCTAAACTTACCTGTGTGTCCTGTGTTCACCTTTGCACTTCAAAGCATTCACAATAATTATGTGCAGATAATATACATATGGATATGCCATGATGCAATCTAATACTCAACCATACCATAATGTTTCCAAATATATATATATATACACACACACACACATACACAACATGGCGTGAAATGCATAATCTATAACGCCCCACTTCCAAACTATTTATTTTCGGGAATAATTATCGGTGATAAGCCCAACTAGACACTAGTTTACGTTTCCTTACTTTAATTTCTTGATTCTTTACACATTGATTTATGACCAACATTTAACCACCAAATCATAAGGTTAAATCTCACATTTTCCACCAATGTCCCTCACATTGCTCAATTCCCCAAACAAGGCTATTGTCTCAATTATTTAGTCTCATTTATTATATGGCCGCATCTAACATCTCGTTAGACTGCCTACGTACCCTAAATAGGGATCAAGTCATTCGTAGTTCGTACTAGTCCTTCAAAACATTCACAGAAATTATATGAAATATTCAATTTATAAACGTTTGTGGAGATGTCAATCTTATATATATATATATATATATATATACACACACACACACACACTATAGAAGGGAAAAGACCCATTCACCTTAGGTTTGCGCTATAACTCCTAAGCACGAATATCGAGACATCACGAACGATCCTCACCTAGAACAATTATTCAGTCAGGTCTCAGAACTCTTATCCATAGAACCCATAGTTTACATAAAACATATCCCAAGGACGTTCTAGAATGATTTGAGATTCATTGACCAAAAGTCAACCTTTGGTCAAAGATCAACGGTAGGGTCCACAACCCTACGTAACTCAATCTGGAATATCCGCATCTCAGATTTCCGATCTGAAACTTCTAAAGATCCACATTAAACTTCTAGAACATAATACTAAAGGTTCATTACGATTCAACGGTTGGATCTCCGCCAATTGCCAATTCAAATGGCTGTCAATGTTTTATTTTACAAACTTACAAATCCAATTTGGGAAGATCCGTACGTCAGATTTCTAATCCATAAGCTTCTAATATCCTCAAATATTACATAACATAATGTATTAAAATTTGGTGACAATCCAACGATCGGATCGTCAATTCATGCAAGGACCTCTTAATGGCCAACTAGGTGGTCAACTATGAAACTATATTAAACATCATATTTTCACTAAACGGATGTCAAATGTGGAATCGGGGCTTCAAAATTAGCCTAGGAAGGTCAAGTGGAGTCTCGACCCATGCGTGGTGGCTGGCCGCCACTTTTCGCCGGCAAAATTCTACTATTTCTAAAAATTCTCAAATTTCACAGAAATGAAGATCTCAAAGAGAGGAACAACTTTCATACCTGCCACAAAGCCCAAAAGTAGACGGAAGATGATCAATTTTACCCACGAAACCGGCAAGTGCTTAAAGCTTCCCAGTGTCGATTCGTCATCTACGGTGGTCCAACGGGGTCAAGGTTAGTTGGGTTTTGCTCCTGGGATGATAGACTTGACGGTGCTTTCTAGGCCATTGAGAATTTGACATAGCTTGTTCAGGCTTACATTTGTGCGACCTATAGAGAAGTCTTTGTATAGAGAGTTTCGTACTCACAAGTTGTCTTCATTTGATGGTATTACTGATTTGTAAGCAGCTGAGTCCTAGATCAACTAGATAGTCAGGGCTTTCACTGTTTTAAGTTGCTCATCTAAAGAGCAGGTAGACCTTTCAGCGTACACGCTGATAGACGAGGCTTATGAGTGGTGGCAGAGTGCCCATCTGTTAGTAGCAATTAAGGGATCCATCACTTAGGAGCATTTTTAGATAGCATTCTACGAGTAGTACTTCCCATAGTCCTTTCGAGAAGAGCTCGAGGCGGAGTTTGCTACTGTCAAGCAGGCACAAATACGGTTGTTGAGTATGTGGCCTACTTTACTCGACTTTACCACTTCTCACAGCCTTTCTTTGAGGACAAGAAGACGAAGAAGTTGATCAGAGGTTTCTAACCGAGCATTCGAGATTTGCTGTCGCTTCAAGGGCTGACTTCATATAGCCAGGTTATAGATCGTGCACGCACGCACATCGGATCTTAATGAGGAGTGTAATACACAAGTGAGTGGAGAACAAAACAAGAGGACTCGGTCAGAGGCAGGGCCGGCCCTGAGGGTAGCCCAAGTAGGTGCCCACCTAGGGCCCCCACTTCAGAATTGCCCCCAAAAAATTTTTATATCCTATAATTAACATATAAATACAAAACAATGTAAGAAATATCATAATTCATTTGTTAGTGCATTGGAAATGTTGGCTTCATTTTTCTTTGGGGTGTTGAGTTCGAAACACGAAACTGCCTTTCAGTCACTAGATTTTTCTTGTTTTTCAAATTTACTATCAATCCATCTGTCCAAATGCATATAAAGTTATAAAACTTAAGTCTCTTTACAATCTTTTTTCTTTCAAATTCTCATTCTCTCCATTTCTATCGAATGTTTAAACTAACTTCCCATTCTGTCCATTTCTATTGAATGTTTAAACCAACTATTATATGGTCTTAAAGATTGTACTTTAAGGTAATCAAAACTTTGAATTTATATTTTTCTTTTCAATAACTTTTTATTCAATGGATTACTTGAATATTCAATTTGTTAGTGTGATGTTGATTTTAGAAGGAAAAAAACACAAGAGAAACAATTGGCGTTGAATTTATTATACTCGTCAATCAAGTTTTATTGTTATTTAATCTCTTGATCATCAAGTTTTATTGTTTTTCACTCTCAATCTTAGACTCTTGACTGCAAATATTTAGTACATTTATGTCTAAAAACGTGAATCGTGTAATGTTTAAATAATGTTTGTATATTTATCTTCTTTTGATATTAATTTTTAATGATATTTGACGTGAAAATAGAACTTTTTATGTATTTAGTGAATTCTTTCTTATACAAATCAATATACAAAGAACGATCAGAAAAAATTTTGGACCCCACTTCGAAGGCTCGCCTAGGACCCCACTCTTTTAATACACATTCGAGTAGAGCCCGAAAATGTTATGGATTTTTTTAGGTGGTTCTCAAGGATCTTCACATGGAGGACATCAAAGTGCTACTCGTAGAGATTTGTAGGCTACTTCTGGAGGAAGCCCTTAGCGTTGAACTAGTGGAGTCATCATAGTCGTTTTTGTGGTGATGCTTAGAGTGCCTTCAGGAGTGGATCACATAGTTCTTCTGGGGGAAGATCACATGCGTAGTCTTAGAGGACCTTACTATGAGATTCCTCACATTGCGGACGTCGACCTGACATCCGTTTAGCATAATTCTACTGTTTTAGCCTAGTTTCGTGGTTGGCCGCCACTTAAACTAGCGATTGGCGGGGATCTAATGGACGTTGGCTCGTCATGAATTTTTAGTATATTATTGTGGGAGGGACTCTACTCATCAACCCTGGGTGTATGTCAAGATCTAGTCTTGATAAATTATATCAATTTCATTGCCATCTTCATAATTTAGTAACATTGATGTGCCAATATCTTCCATTCATTTATTGTGTTTATTTGTGTATTTTTTCCTTATTAGTTTTAGATATGTGAATGCTAGAGTTTTGTTTCCCATAATGCATTTAGTTGTGGAATTATAAGCCAGATGATTTGTAATTCTTATTCCATTTCATATTATTTGAACATAATAAAAATTTTCTGTGTATGAGATTCTTTGGACCCGATTTTACACCATCGGCCCGAGTAATCAAGGCCATTGAGTGAACATGGTTCTCAACCATTGGATGGAAAAATGGAGATATTTTTGCTAAAGGATAATATTATGGATTTTATCATAATAATTATCTTCTTGGAATCTTCTTAAACCAGATAAATAGGATGCGATTTATATCTCAAATAAAGAAATACAATTCGAATTGATTTGGGATGTCTGGCGGCACTTGGAAGCTTAAAATGAATTTGAAATTCATTTGATCAAAATGCATGCACGACAATAGAGATGATGGCTTTTGGTGATGATGTGAGGATGAGATGAGAAACCTAGGTAGGGTAGGTTTTCAATGCATGGTGATGGTGTTGTCAGATTGAGTACAAGACCATAAGAATTGATGATGGGATTAGGCCATATAGTCTGCATGCCGTGTGGACTGGGCTAACTATATATATATATATAATTGGTGGCTATTTATTTGTTCATCTTCAAGTGTGCAGATTATTTGGGGATTCGATGTGATAACTGATAAGACTAAACACAAGGATTGGATTTGGTTGTATTTTTGGCTAAGTTCAGAGTCTTGGGGGGAGTAAGGCTTATCCGAGGCTCAAATCAGTGGAAGAGTTCTAATAACATGGTAGTCTTTACCAGCTTATCAACCAACGCATACTTGTCCCTATAAATACAAGGCTACAAACAACAGAAAGGGTCTCTCCAATTCAACCCACAACTGCCCTGCGCAAACCTCTCAAACATCTTAAGATTTTTTATTTTCTTTTTCCGCCGACTGATGCGAGAATTATACGACACACAAATTAAACCCTATTTGTGACAATTGTAGTAATGACGTAAGTAGGGATCGTTCTAACCGGGGATTAACTAGGGGTGCTAAACACTTGACTCAAATAAATAAAACTAACTTTTAAAACACTTAACTCACTTAACAAGAACTCAAAACAAGTCCACAAGACTCCAAATACTTAAAAACACAAAATAAGATAGATTGTAATGACTAAGACTTAACAAAATATGGGGGGGGTTGTGTTTGGACGAGATTAAATTAAATGGACAGATTATAATTAAGGGCAAAATGTAAATATGAATGTGATGAAAATATAGATGATGGAATAGCTAAGGGGTTCTTCTCCACACATGTTACACTTGCATACAAGATGATTTTCAGTTGGTCTTTCGATAAATTATGAAACTCAACACCCCGGGTTAATTAGGTCCGCTTAAATTAACCGTCAAGTTCTCCTTAAGTTAATGAATTGGATGGGTTTGCGCAATGCAATTCACAACATTCTCCAAAAGTCTTTTACGTGAAAAGCACAATAAAGATACAATCAAAGATCATTAAGCATCATGAAAACTATAAGTGTTGACGAGGCCTTCGTTACTATGATGAGCATGAAACTAGTGCCAAGGATTCATTTAACGCGATTGTTTATAAGCAACCTCCACTACTTGTGAATATAAGTTCATAACTATTAGGTGAAACTCACTTATATTCTAGCGTCATATTCTTGCATGAAAATTAAGCGTGCACTCTCAATAAACATACATAAATAAGTTATCAATCAAACGGTTAAACAAATTGAATCCACAACTTATGAAATTCCAACCAAAGGTAATCAATTCATATTGCAAGTATAAACATGGTTTCGAATCACCCCCTAGCTAAAGGGGGTTTAGTTCCTCAGACGTACAAGACAAAGAGAATTGAAATTAAACATTGAAATCAAAGAAACATCTCAACATTCCAACAACTCAAACTTGAATTGTATGAACGTTTAGGCCCTCTTCTCTTCCTCTTTGTTACGGCACAAGGTCTAAGGATAGGTTTTGGGGGGGATGAGGAGTGGTTAGAGTGGCTGCAATGAAGAGAAAATATGCAGAAAATGGAAGGGATATGCACGGCAAAGAATGGGTTTTTGTGATGGTGTGTTGTGTGATTGTTTTGTGGTGAATTGGAATGGTTTGTATGAATGCATTGCATGGTTTTATAGGGAGAGAATGGATGGGAGAGCATGTGAATGGTAGCTAGGAATGATTAAAGAAGGGAATGCATGTGGAATGACAACTAGGTTGGTTGGTGGAAAGCTGAAAATGCAAATGGGAATGCTGGAAATGCAAAGGGATGCACGGCAAGGTTGTGTTTGTGTGCATGTGAGAAAATGGATGAATGATTAAGAGTGCATGTGAGTGAATTATAGAATGGGAAAGCATGTGAGTGACAACTAGGGTGAATGGTGGTTGCAATGATGAAGTGTGATGGCTAAAATTGCAAGGGAGGCCACGGCATAGAATGGGTTTTGTGTGCGTGTGGCTGAAATTGGTAGGTTATGCATGGGTTAAGATGGTTTTTGGGAAGAGAATGGCTAGGCCCTTTGTTTTATGTCCTAAAGTGCATACAAGGCCTTCAATTTCATCCAACACTTTGGCTCTAAGCATAAGCTATCCATCCTTAGCCCAATAGTGCTCCAAAAGGCCCAAAATGCACTTCTTTGCTCTTTTAGCCCTTAGAACCTGAAAACATACGAAAATAACTTAAAAGACTTAAAGAACTAAGAAATAACAACGTAAATGCACAAGAACAAGCCAACTAAGTTGCCTAAATATGATCCTATCACCGACACAACTTCAGTTTGGATAAACAGCACTGTGAAGGCAACCGGCAAACATCTTCATTTTGGATAAACAACACTGTTGTCATAGAATCAACTGACCGAGGAGCACCTTCAGTCTGGATAAACAACACTGTGTTGAGGTCAACTGGTTACCTATTTAAGTCTCAGTCGAGAAGGGTTTTCGAATCCTTATTAGCAGAGGTCATCTTATTAGACTTCTCGGCAAAGTAAGGTGTTACAAGTTACGATATTCGGCACATTGAACGCCGAGTGATTTTATGATTGGATATTCATAAGTGAGTTTCAAAGTTCGGCATTCTGACGGCCGAACCAGATTCACCATCAAGACATACATCTCCTTTGAGTATTTGTGTCCATATAGTCTGGTGTCGATTCGACTTGCTTATACTCTTACGAATATAATCATTGTGACCGAATCCGGTGCCGACGATTCGTGAACTTCGCAGAACTAGCAGCCTTGTCTTCAAGCTCGAGAACCCAAAGGCTGAGACTTGTTCCTTCCTTGGCCACAATCGCAAGATCAAGAAGTCAGCAACGTGCTCAACGCAACATCAACAAATTGTACTCCTCGGCCAGGCTCGGCCGACGAGTTAGCATGCCCCGCATCAACTAAAGGACGTAGTTAGCTCATTAGTTACTCAGCCTGCACGCCACGTAGGCTTTGTAATTTTTAGGGTCAACAGAGATATGCCTATTTACTTCATGGTCCTCGCCTTTTGAAAAAAAGTTATACGTTTCAACTGTGATGTTTTTAAAGTTGAAAAAGGATCCTCGCTAGATCATTTTCCTAGGGATCCTAGGGATCCCGTAATTGTGACCATTTATCGTACATCGTATAATCATAAATCATTTTAAAATTTAAAATTAAATACAAGTAGTACCAAACTAAAGTTGATCGCACGATGATCGATGAATAGTCATGATTGCGGGATCCTTCCCGAATCCTTTTCCTTTAAAGTTAACGATTTATATGTACTTGTAACTTTTAATTTGTACTTGTTTGTTTTTTACTTTGTTTGTAACAACCTGTTTTTTTTTTTTTTTTTATAATTTAAGTGTGCGCCACCACTTGGTTAATAAATGAATCGATAATCCGACCGTTGGATTGTTACCAAACTTTAATACGTTATAGTACGTAATGTTTGAGGATATTAGAAACTTACGGATAGGGAATCCGAAGTACGGATCTTCTCGAATAGGATATGTAAGTTATGTGTTTTATCGATAAGAATTTTGAGACGTGATTTGATAATTGTTCTAGGCGCCGATCGTTCGTGACGCCTCGATATTGGTGCTAGGGAGTTGTAGCGCGGACCTCAGGTGAGTGGGCCTTTTTCCTTTTTATAGTGTGTGTGTGTGTGTGTGTGTGTGTAAACTTTATTGTTTCCACAAATGCTTTGAACTGAGTTATGCATATCATGCAATGATTAAATAATGTTATATTTAAAATGTTACATTGTTATGAAATTGTGAAATGCCAAACGATCATACGGGATGCGCAGGTAAATTCATGTGAGTTTACTTGGTGATTGGAATTGTTGCATCATATTGGCATGGATATATTCATTTAGAGCTCATCATTGTTGCACCCGGGTGTTAGTGCTCCTGCCTCAGGCCAGCAAGGGCACAGTCCTTCACATAATGTTCACCTCTTGCACTGCATGCTGGCCTTGGATCCAAGTAGGTGTTAGCCTGTCGTACAGACTGCATTAGGCAATTTCGACTCGTAGGTGACCCGTAATTTATCGCTAGCCATCACGTGATCATAGCACTAAAGCGTACATATTTACACCCAGCCTGTCGTATAGGTCACACTAGGTGACTCCAACTCGTGTGCTAGCATAGATTGATGAGTAACAGGTCCAATCGTACAGGTCACATTAGGTGACTCCGACTGGCATGCTAGTTTAGATAGATTTCACATCTGGCTTACAATTATTATTGCTGAGATGTTGTAACATGGCATGCTTTTGTTTTCACTGCACTTGAGCATTCATTTTCATACTTACGTAGTATTATTATTTTCTGGAAACTATACAAGTTTTACGACGAGGGGTTATAACGTTTTCAAAAGGTTTGTATTAAAACTTTATTTTCAGGCCTACTCACCCTTGTTTTTCACCCCTCCAGGTTCTAGTAGTAGAATTTTTGCACCGACGAGGATTATTGGCAAATCTTGGTGTAGACGATTACCATCGATGGTATAATTCTCACCCTATTGTACTGTACTATACTTATGCTCTATCATCACATGTGAAATGGGTTCATAACTCGCTTACCGCGCACTCTTGTATTTAGGCACTTGTAGGTTTAAATTTATTCACATTTTCCACATCACTACGCTTTATGGCTTCGTCACCTTATAGGTGTCGACCAACACAACTCGATTTGGACTTCTAGTGGACATTCCGGGTCAGGGTGTGTCATTGTTATTCTTTGACATTGTTTTAAAAATTGACAAACCGTTATTCTCACAACAAAAAAAATTGTTTGTTTCCTTCTAAGCATCTTTAGAAAACATTTATTGAAACACCACAATAAATGCAACAAAAAATGAAGAAGGAACTGCCTATTGATAGGATTCCTAACAGGTGTGTCTCAATTTCTACACCTGATTGGAGCATATCTGTCAGAATAAAACTCCTTATCTAAACCAACTGATTCTCAAAAATTGGAAAAGAAGAAGCATGAGCCATATGCATTCTAAATCCATTTTTTTGTTTTTTTGTTTTTTTTTTGTTTTTTGTTTTTTTTGGTTAAGAAATTTCTAGCTTTATATATACCTTTAATATATAGTTGGTGCACGAAAAAAGACTGTACAAGAACTAAAACATTCAATGACTCTTCATATCATACGGATTTGGAATAAAGTATAACGAATTAAGTACAACACCATTTCATGCCTATTTATTTTTAATGCCATTCTCTATATCATTATACAAATTAATTATTTTAAATTTAAAAAACTTATGGGTTCTGAAAAAAGATTAATAGTGACCAAACAACTTTCTAAATATGACAACTAATCTCTTAATTTCATGTGGAATTATACAATAAAATCAAATTGCATTCAAATTCAAATATAAATAAAATTGCATGTTTTGTCAGTTTTACAAGCATCACACCTGTCTCAAAGTTAAAAGGTTGAAGTACAAGATTAAAGTAACATTTATTACTACTTAATTTCGTAAAAATGAGTATAATTTGTTAACTCAAACTTGAAAAGTTATTTATCTTACAATATTCTTCAAGTAATCGGAGTATGCTATAGGTAAATTGTCCAAGTTAAGTTTATTTGGGTTAAACTTATGTTGGTCATAACTTTTAATTACACATTCAAAGGTTAAATTATACATATTAATGATTTCACAATATAAACACCTTCTCATGATAGAATTTCACTTAAAAAAACTTAGACTGAGTTTTTTGTGTTGGTTCAAATTGCTTGCAACCCTTATATTTGTGATTGTAAATTATAGTGCATTATTCTCATTTTTAATTAGTTAGATTTTTTATTTTATCATTATTGCTCGCAGATTGACAATGAAAATCTGAAGCATCAAGTGCAAACAAATGGGTGGCAAGTATGGCTTTGATGTTACAAGTAAACGTTATGTTTCCATATGTACATATTTTTCATATTTGCTTTGCTTGATACATTAAAACATACCATAATTTGGTAATGGCACCACCACGTTACAAGTAGACTTTATGTTTTTTTTTTTTTTTTTAATGTACATATTGTTCATCTTTTGTTTTGGATCAGTATCAAAAATATATGAGCATGGCTTTGATGTCACAAGTAGATGTTATGTTTCAATATGTACGTGTTGTTCATATTTTGCTTTGCTTGATATATTAAAACATACCATAATTTGGTAATGCCACCATCACCTTACAAGTTGATTCTATGTTTTTTTTAATGTCATATTGTCCATCTTTTGTTTTGAAACAATGTATTAAATATACAAGCATTTGGTTATGACAATTTGAAAAATGTGACCTACTCCATACAATTAAACATTAATGTTATTTTTGTTACACATTTATCAAACATATTTAAAAAATCTTTAGGAGCGCACTGCACGCCTATGACAAATAAAAGGTATTTTGTACATGCCTAAACGCGTGTATAAAGACTAGTAGAAATAATATGGGGTAATTAAGTATATGCTGACTTGGGATAATGAGTCAAGTGAGTTGTAAGGACTAGAATGAAATTAAAAAAGAAAAATATAAAGAAAGATAAAATTATATTATTGTGCAGAAACTAGTGTGGAGGAGTTGAGCAGTTGATTGTCGGATGACAGGGGCAGTGCGTTGAAAGTTAGGGCGGGAAGGTTGTAAGAAACAGTTGGCGGCAGGGCAGGAAACAAGGCAGGAGGAGCGGGCGTGCGTCGTACAATCTTATCCCCAAGATCATGAAAAGCATATGGAGTTCAGACTAATGCGGTTACATTACATCACTAAAAGACACACACACACTTCAAACCATCTCAACATTCACTTTTTTTTATGTTCATTTCCGCTCAAGCTAAGACACCCCAAAAAGAAGTATACTAGCATGCAAAATCTCGTTTATTTTTTGTTTTTGATGTTATAAAGATGATAATTGATACGTTTGTGTATTATGCAACAACATAATACTAGAATTATATCCTTAACAGATCAAAGATATTAGGAGTGTATAAAGAAAAAAAATGATGTGTATGAATCAATTTTCAGTATTATATAGCTATGAAATTTACCAAAGTATGTATAGCTATGAAATTTACCAAAGTAAATTGTTATTTTTGTCATAGTAAAGAAGAGAATTTTACTCCTGAGAAATCTATGCACATTGATGATTGGGTGATAAGGAAGCAAGTTTGAACCAACTAATATTCTTTTAATGATATTTTTCTTTCCATTGTAAAAGAACTCTAAAATTCATATCCTTCATCATGTTGATAAAGAGATATGCAATTTGAACTATTACAGTTACAAAAATGTGTGAGCTTAATCTGAAATTTGTCTTGAATTCGAACCCTCCTTCATTTTGATAAAGCTAAGATATACTATATGAACTATCACGGTAACAAAAACGCGCGCGAAGAGAAGCACTCTTTTTTATGACTTCCACTTATCGATCCCGGGCCGTAAAAGTGACCGATCGGGGCCTTATTGATGAAGTTTATGTAGAATGATAAAATTAAATGTGTCTGACCATGAAAGAATATTAGTGTGGACGATTGATTCCAGCAAATTCTTCACCTCATGTCTATGCTCAATCGACCAATAAAAGGCACTAATTTATGTAGCGCGAAAAATTTAAATACATATGACAATTAGAGCTATATGAGCGTACATGATTGATAGTTGCAAATTTTTTTCCCTATTACTCAATTGATCAATGAAAGAGGTGAGGGCGCTGACTGCATCTCTCAATAAACATAAAAATGAGGGAGGTCCCGGGTTCGATGCTCTGAGTTGTTGAGTCTGCTTGAGTGTGATGATAGGTAGAGTGAAATTCTCTATAGCATTTCCGGGCCTGTAAGAAATAGATAGTTTGCCATCAGTTGTTTCTTTTTTTTTTAAAAAAAAAAGGAAAGGGGTGAAGATTTTCTGTTGTGCCAACAAAGTTATGTGACAAAATTTATTTACCAAAGAAGTATTATTGCTTTAGAGCTGGGAATGTGAATTCAAACACACCAAGCCAAACAAGCAATGAATAGAACTGCAATTTCCCCATCCCACAGCATAACTCCCAATCCTGCAAATTTGAAAGAAACTGAAGCTCACAGACTTCAAATTTCAAAAAAAATAACAAGAGATAAAAACAAAAGCAGTTTTCGTCCCAAACAAAACTTCCCCATCAATTCACCCTGAAAAATTCCAAAACCCTAATGCAGAAACCCAACTCAGCTGCTACTCTGCACCAGCAGCTCCCCTTTAAAGCCCCCTCTCTCTCCTCCCTCAAATGCT
Source organism: Pyrus communis (assembly GCF_963583255.1). Taxonomy (NCBI): domain Eukaryota; kingdom Viridiplantae; phylum Streptophyta; class Magnoliopsida; order Rosales; family Rosaceae; genus Pyrus; species Pyrus communis. Next base: position 15,891,278 of record NC_084807.1, on the reverse strand, counting down.
TCATTTTAAGCCTTCTACTTTTTCTCTCTCTAGACCCCAATTTGATTCCCCAAAGCCCAATTTCCAGCTCCCAAAAAGCTTTCACCTTTACCCTTCAAATCTCTCAATCCAATGAATCACAGCAACCCAAATAAATAGATTTGAGTCGGACCCTGTGAAAATCACAAACCCAATTCCCAAAAATCAAGCACAGTCCAAAAGCCTTTTGCTTTACCATGATGAATTCCGTAGACATTCACCCACTCATCGGGTACTCGATCGGCGACGAGCTCCTCCAAAGCCGGCGGCTCATGCGCCACGGCCCGCCACCGTTGCGGGGCGCGATGCGGCTCTTTCGGCGCGCCAGCGGGCGCCGAATGAGACTGCGGGACCCGTCGGTTAGGGTCCGGGAGAACGCGGCGGAGGAGCTGGAAGAGCGGCAGAGCTTCTGGTTTCACTCGAAGCCCGCCATAATTCTGGACCTGCTGTGGAATTTGGTTTTTGTGATTGTTGGGTTCACTGTGCTGGGGCTGAGTGTGGAGGAGAAGCCATTGGTGCCTATGAGGATTTGGGTTGTTGGGTACATTTTGCTGTGTGTTGTTCATGTTGGGTGCGTGGTTGCGGAGTATCGGAGGAGGCGCGAGGCGGGTTGGGGGAGTGGTGGGAGTGAGAGTTTGATGTCAGGGAGTCATGTTGGAGGTTATGGGGGTGAGCATGGTTTGGCTGATGATACAAGGTAAAGCAATCTTGGAGATAATATTAATAGTTATTCTTGCTTTTAGGAATTAGGACTAAAAGTACACTGATCAATATTTTTATGATGTAAAAGTATGAATCTTGATTCAAATGTTGCATCTATGTTCATTTTGTTTTGAAGTATGCATTAATGCAGGTGTTGTGATACTGTTCTATGGAATGATGTATAGGAACTTTTGTGTATGTCAGTTTAGTTCAACGGACATGGAAAATATGGTTTCTAAGTTTCACCATACGAGGATGAGCGTTTTTTGAATTGTGGAGTCGTGATGCTGTTCGTATATAGTTCCACATTTGGCAAGCTTTTTGCTTTTCTTTCTTATGACAATTCTTTTCTTTATTTAGATATGTACAATTGAGCAGGGTTTGCATTCTATGATGTCCTTTATCTCATATCTGAATTCAGTCCTTTTTCATTTGTTTTTGTTGTGAATTTGAAGCGGTAAATTGAATGTGAGTAATGGTTGGCATTTGTTGTGAATGTGATATTCTCTGCATAAAGCTAATCTTGTGTGGCCGTATGCCATGAAGTATATTTAACCATCTCCATTTTTTGTGCAACAGTATCACCAAAAATCTGGAGTCGGCCAATAGCATGTTTTCATTTATTTGGTGGGTCATTGGCTTCTACTGGGTGCTTAATGGTGGCCAGACTTTGCTATCTGGTTCACCTCGCCTTTACTGGTTAGAATTGTACAGTTTTTACTCTGAAGTGGTTTCTTTTGAGTGATTGTCTTGAATGCATGTTGTGCGCACATGTGTTTTAACTATTTACACACCGCTCTTTTTTTGCAGGCTCTGTGTTTCATTTCTAGTTTTTGATGTTGCCTTCATCATTGTATGTGTTGCTGCTTCCTGTCTCGTTGGAGTTGCAGTCTGCTGCTTTCTGCCATGCATAATAGCAATCTTATATGCGGTGACAGATCAGGTATACCTCCATAAGGATTGTATGCAAGCTTTAGTTTATTGTCTAGAAAGTGGTAGCTTCATATAATATTTCCTCTGATCATGTGACATGAGATAAATTAAAAAAATTAGCTCTCATCTAAGCTTAGGATCTAACGGAAGACGTGGCACATAACGGAGCGCAATGGCATCCTAAGATTCATATAGCGGACCCCACTTAATGGGAAATGGCTTTGTTGTTGTTGTTGTTGTTGTTGTAGCTCCTCATCTAAGCTTAAAATACACAGTGAACGTGATCATATATCTCTACATTTAGAAAAAAAAAAAGATATAGCATATTCAGCAATGATAAGCAAATTATAGATCTCTTTGATGCATGTGGCATATGCACAAATATGGAAATATGTGAATGGAAACAGATGATACTTGACTATGCGGCGATTGGCTAATAGGCTAATATCTTTACCGGTCATTGTTGTGTTTTGTATGTTTGTTGTTTCTTCTATTATTAGACAGAGTGAGGGAGCATCTCCAGTGCTAAATGGAGATGTATAGGCACATTTAGATCTCATGTTCCAGTGGAAGTTGTATTTGGGCTGTAAAACCAACAACTAGCCGACAAACGAATATATAGCTGCAAAGTTGTATCTGTTTTGCATCGTGCTCTGGCGGGCCCAAAACAAGTGCTAGAACGAGTGAAACATGTGAAGAGAGTGGAAAGATGAAGTGCAGTAATTACTTTCTTGCTTAAACCCTAAACCGTTGAGATTAAATTCCCAAATTTGTATTTCATAAGTGCATCCAACTAACTGGAGTGAGATTCTCTATCGTCTTCCGGAGATTTTAGATGTAATTACATCCCAAATTACATCTCCCCCTTGGAGATGCTCTGATACATGTGAAGGCTGCTGACTCATTTAATCCCATTTGATATTTATAATGAATGCTCAACTGTTAGTGAATTCAGTTCTACTTGATTTTCATCGTGAACTCCCTTTATAATGTTGAAGCATTAGATCTCATGCTTCCTATTTTATGCCGAAGTTTGAGTTTCATACGGGCCATCTAAATGCCATGTGACGTTCTGGATTGAAGAATCAATCCTTTCCTTTTTCTGTAGAACCTATTCATTTTGCATGAGGTAGTAAGCTCTATATTAAATGAAGGAAAAAAACAATGAAAGAAGTTTTGGATTCTTGATTACATTTCAATCATATACGCTTATATGACTCAACTTCATACAACTTGTGCATGAAACAGGACGGGGCAACAGATGAGGAGATTGATAGATTGCCAAAGTTCAAATTCAGAAGGGTAGGTAACTCGGAGAAAGTCAATGGTGAGGTCCAAGCTTCTGAAGGATTCATGACCGAATGTGACACCAATGCACCAACCGATCATCCTATTTCCCAGGCTGATGCTGTAAGTTGTCGTGCCATTATACTTATAGTTGTATTCCGCTATGTCTAATATGCACGCAAGTGATCATTTGATGTTTGATTTAGCAAATCATTGCTGTGAAAAAGTGTATGACTAGACGGCCATGGCCGCGTTGACGTGAATGTTTTTGGTAAATTGCAGGAATGCTGCGTCTGCCTTTCTGTCTACGAGAATGGAGCAGAACTACGCCAACTTCCTTGCCAGCATCACTTTCACTGCACTTGCATAGACAAATGGTTACATATCAATGCTACCTGCCCTATGTGCAAGTTCAACATTTTAAAGCCTCGTGGCCGACATGAAATCGGACAGGTGTGAACGGGAACGGAATCAAATATGTCGATATTAGGGAAACCAAAATCGATATATTATGTAAAGTTAGTGTAAACTAACTTGTAATGCCAAATAAGAAAATATAATAGATGGTTACTGTGCTCAATTAATGTGTAGGGGATTATTTTTCATGAAGGATTCGGCATTCAAAAAGCAGATTTAGGGTAAACTAGACATTTGCATTTTTAAAACCAAATTGAACTGGTCCCTAAGTTTTAGTGAAATTAGGGTGCGTTTGTTGCACTATATTATTTTGGACTAGATTAGTTTGAGGGGTTAAGTTGGATTGACTTAGAATAAACTAAATTTAATTAATTTAGTAGAGTGTTTGGTGTAGTATCGGACTAAGAAGTAAGATAATAAAAATAATAAAAATTAATTCTCTTTTTTCCTTTCTTTTTTCTACTTCTTTTTCCAGTCCTAGAACACTCCTTGAAACCTCTCTCTTTCCTCTCCCTTTTTTGAGTCCAAATTCCATAGCTTCCAACCACAACTTTCTCCTTCATTTCAATTGAGAAAGCTCTCCGTCTAAATTCCTCAACTTCCAACCACAGCTTTCTCCTCCATTTGAATCGATAAAGCTTCGAAAACACAAACAATTAAAATTTCAATTTCAATCAAAATCGAACCCGTAGCTGGATTCCTTGTATACCCTACGACGACACTCTAATTCTAGTCCTGATTTGAGTCTGGGTTGCGAACCAGGACTGACCAGCCAACAATCTCTCCTTGAGTCTAGGTCGCACAGATTGGCATCGACATTGAGCAGGATGAGGAGAGAGAGAGAGGACGTGATTCTGGGTTCAAGGTGAGGGGTGAGGGAGAGGACACGGGCAACAGTGAGAGAACGAGAGCAGCAGAGAGGACGCAAGAACAAAGAGAGGCATCTTAGCTAGTCCCATAGTTTGGGTTTTTTGGGGGGTGGGGGTGGGGGAAAAAGAGGGGGGACATGCTAAGACCAGTTAGTAACGTTTGGGTTGGGGGGGGGGGGGTGGGGGGGGGGACACGCTAAGACCGGCTAGCAACATTGTTAGTCGAGGCAAGTCCTCCTTAGTACCACTAAAGTTACTCCCTCAAGCGAACAAATATGGATTGCACTAATCTTTTATCCAATCCAGTCCAGTGAGAGTTAAAGAAGGCAAACAAACACCCCCTTAGAGCTTTGGTTCATTAATTAAAAATTTATGAGTATTGATTTTTGAATTTGTCACAAGGCAATGCAACAGAATGGTTCATTTGGTTAATTCTGTTAAAAATTTCAACCTTATTCCCATTTAAACTCTATATTTTAAACGTAATTTTAATAGAATTACCCGAAAGAACATTTATTCATGACTTTTTAATTCAGAGATCAATAATTTTATTGGGTCCACAAATTTTTACAAGGTAACTAGTAAATAATGGTAGAATATACTAGAAAGTGGGAGATTGTTTTAGTGGTTAGGTTTTTCAGTAACATGTTTCTCCCAACCAGTAATTAATCAAGTCAAAGGTGGTCGGGTGGTGTGCGTTACTCGACTGCTGCCGCCGTCATCTGTTTCAAATATCACATTAACGTTTCCCTATCTTCTTCTGCGTAAATTGGTTTAGTATTACACAATAAGAGAGAAAGAACCGGTATATGAGATCAATCTAATTCTTCGTTTTCGTTTACCAGATCAATTGCATCCAAGAATGGATAATATAGAATTACAATCTCTATAATATATTGAGAAAATTTCTTTTAATCATGTATTGTAACAATGAATTGAATGGTTGCATCAAATTTCCTACAAGAACACAAAACACGTTGAGTTCGTATTCTCCTTGACCAAAAGCATAAACCCTCTAATATTTATGCACAAAATATTGTGACTTCACTTCAATAATCTTTCTGATACACACCATACCAAACCGGAACTCCGGTCACAACGCCGCTGCCAAAACTTTTGTTCCCAGTCGCCGGAAACCCCATCGTCGAGTTAGACCACGTCGTTGAACTTGCATAAGCGTACATCTTCTGAGCTTCCATACTCACAGAAATATTAATAATCCCATTCCTTTCCCCCTTGTGATCTCTCAGCCTGTAACTCAAAAAATGCAGGTAACCCTCCGGCACGTACCCGCCAACAAAATCCGACGCCGGAATCGTCGCCGTCCCGATCGTCCTGACGCTGGACGAAGTCTTGCATTGGACCTCCACCGTGATGGACTTCGAGTGCGTTGGCAAGTCGAGCACGAGCGTCTCATTCCACCGTGGGTAGGCGCCGCCTTCAGTGTCCATGTCCGTGGTGCGAAACTGGCTGTTGGTGTCGGTCCGGACGGTCACGGAGGCGTTTTTCTTGATGGGTTTTCGATCTAATTGCAGGTTCTCGGCGGAGATCACCTTGATTTCGAGCGTCCGGGAATTGGCTGCCATGTTGGATGAAGAGTGCGCGTGTTTGATGGACAGCTTGGGTTAGGGAGGAAAGAGGTGCGGGTAGGAGGTTATATAGGAGTGTTGAGGGAAGGGTGTGAGAAAGGAGAGAGAAACACCCACCTGGTTTCCGTGGAATCCAAATTGGACGATGAAATACACTACGCGCCGAATTTGGAATGGATGGGAAAGTGCGTGGGAGAAATGTAATTTACTTTCCTAGTCAGGGGTTTCCAAGTTGACTCTTGGGCCTTTAATTGAGTTTCACTTTTCTTAGAGAAACTTCCGTGTAATAGGATTCATAGTGGAGAGAAACTTTCAAGCAATTAGTTCTTCCAATTTAAGGAAATAGACAAACATGAGCAATTTTTTAAATCTTTGGACTAAGATAAGACAAATCGGTCATGCATAAGTCATGCAACCATGCATAATTAGTGCACATCATGCACAAGTCGTGCACATCATGAAGGGACAAGAGGAGTGAGGGGGGGGGGGGGGGGCGCGGCATAATGCCCATCCGTAGTATGATTACCAAATTGAAGGAATAAGAGGAGCTCATGAGTGAAGGGATTTTCCAGAAAACAGCAGAGGCAGTGGATTATGAATGGATCCCATTTCAGGAGAGAGAGGTGACTAGGGTTCGTGCAAAGGCGTGGGTTTTGGGAAGAGAGATTTCCGGAGAAATGTGCAAACGGTGATTGGGTTAGAGGAAATAATCTATTTATATACGAGGGCAACTAGGTTATTTTAAGGTGTAGGAAAAATCTTATTTCTGTCATATTGTTGTGCATACCGTGTGCATGCTTTGTGCATTTCCGTAAAATCTAATTTTGATCCTAGGATTAAGAAAATGGGTCATTTCTATCAATTTTCCTATAATTTATTGCGGAGTTAAAACTTTTTGAAAATATGGATTATCTCTACTCCTTATTTTTCAATAATCGCATGGAGACAGTTTTTGGTACAACTGCTACACATGAAAATGTTGTCGCAATACATGTAATTCTCATTCTTTCTTATCCTCGTGTGGATAAGTTCTTCTACATAAATATAACATACAGATAGTACGAATATAGTGACGTTGTAACGTCCATATGATAGATACACACATTCACACATCTCTCCTCACTACTTGACTTATCACATGTGTGGAACTATGATTTTTCGAGGCTGGAGTAAGTTTGATTTGAATACAATTACTTCAGAAGTCTAGTCATGGACTCACTAGCTCCGAGCAGAGCTATATCAAAAAGAGTAGTTGTGCCACCATCACTCTGCTCTAGGACACTAGGCAGAGTCCTAGCTACTCCGCTAGATGACCATGCTTAGTCTGCAAGACAGGCGATTTGATTCGGATATGGACACAATCAGATACTGTAAGTCTTCGAGTTTTTACAATCCAGGAATTGGCGCTCCTTAGCTATAACATTCCAGAGTCATGCAGAACAGACACTAATCATCCTCGTGCGCCACAAATAATCACAACTCGTAAGAGGGTGTAATATCTACATCTAGATCCTCTAGGATTCTTCTAACCTAGAGCGAGGATTCTATCCTAAAAATGTTTTTCTCCCTACGGTATAAATACACCCATCTAGGGTTCATCTATGGTAATGCAATATAAACACTTGAATTCTCTTGCCCACTACTTGAGTGTAAAGTCATTCACTAACTTGAATTCTCTTTCCCACTGCTTGCAGTCTGCTGCTTTCTGCCATGCATAATGGCAATCTTATATGCCGTGACAGATCAGGTATACCTCCATAAGGATTGTATGCAAGCTTTAGTTTATTGTCTAGATAGTGGTAGCTTCATATAATCTTTCCTCTGATCATGTGACATGAGATAAATTAAAAAAATTAGCTCTCATCTAAGCTTAAAATACATGGTTTACGTGATTATATGATATACCTCTACATGTAGAAAAAAAAAAACAAAATGACGTAGCATATTCAGTAATAATAGGCAAGTTAATAGATCTCCTCGATGCACGTGTCATGCGAATTGTGCACAAATATGGAAATATGTGAATGGAAACCGATGATACATGACTATGGGGCGATTGGCTAATAGGCTAATAGCTTTACCAGTCGTTGTGTTCTGTATGTTTGTGGTTTCTTGTATTATTTGACAAAGTGAGGGAGCATCTGCAGTGCTAAATGGAGATGTATAGGCACATTTAGATCTCATGTTCCAGTGGAAGTTGTATTTGGGCTGTAAAACCAACAACTAGCCGACAAACGAATACATAGCTGCAAATTTGTATCTGTTTTGCATCGTGCTCTGGCGGGCCCAAAACAAGTGCGAGAATGAGTGAAACACGTGAAGAGAGTGGAAAGATGAAGTGCAGTAATTACTTTCTTGCTTAAACCCTAAACCGTTGAGATTAAATTCCCAAATTTGTATTTCATAAGTGCATCCAACTAACTGGAGTGAGATTCTCTATCGTCTGCCGGAGATTTAAGATGTAATTACATCCCAAATTACATCTCCCCCTTGGAGATGCTCTGATACATGTGAAGGCTTCTGACTCATTTAATCCCATTTGATATTTATAATGAATGCTAAACTGTTAGTGAATTCAGTCCTCCTTGATTTTCATCGTGAACCAGATGTGAACTCCCTTTTTAATGTTGAAGCATTAGATCTCATGCTTCCTATTTTTTGCCGAAGTTTGAGTTTTATACGGGTCATCCAAATGCCATGTGACGTTCTGGATTGAAGAATCAATCATTTCCTTTTTCTGTAGAACCTATTGATTTTGCATTAGGTAGTAAGCTCTATATTAATGAAGGGCGAAAAAAATGAAAGAAGTTTTGGATTCTTGATTACACCTCAATCATATACGCTTATATGACTTGACTTCATACGATTTGTGCATGAAACTGGACGGAGCAACAGATGAAGAGATTCATAGATTGCCAAAGTTCAAATTCAGAAGGGTACGTAACTCGGAGAAAGTTAATGGTCAGGTCCAAGCTTTCGAAGGATTCATGACCGAATGTGACACCAACGCACCAACCGAGCATCCTATTTCCCAGGCTGATGCTGTAAGTTCTCGTGCCTTTATACTTACAGTTGTATTTCGTTATGTCTAATATGCACGCAAGTGATCATTCGATGTTCGATTTAGCAAATCATCACTGTGAAAAAGTATATGACTAGACTGCCGCGGCCGTGTTGACATGAATGTTTTTGGTAAATTGCAGGAATGCTGCATCTGCCATTCTGTGTACGAGAATGGAGCAGAACTACGCCAACTTCCTTGCCAGCATCATTTTCACTGCACTTGCATAGACAAATGGTTACATATCAATGCTACCTTCCCTATGTGCAAGTTCAACATTTTAAAGCCCCGTGACCGACATGAAATCGGACTAGTGTGAACGGTAACGGGATCAAATATATGTCGATATTATGGAAACCAAAATCGATATATTATGTAAAGTTAGTGTAAACTAACTTCTTGTAATGCTAAATAAGAAAATGTAATAGATGGTTACCAGGCTTAATTAATGAGTTGGGGATTATTTTTTTGAAAATTGTAGCTATGGTCTCTCAACTTTAACCCAATTGGAGCAATGGTCCATCAACTAAAATCCATGATCATTGGTCCCTTAACTCATCAAAACAAGCAATTATGGTCATTTTCGTTAACTTCGTCAAAATGACTCATGTTGGAATGACCATTGCTACAATTGGGTTAAAGTTGAGGGACCATTGCTCTAATTGGGTTAAAGTTGAATAACCATTTCTCCAATTGGGTAAAAGTTGAGGGATCATTGTTACAAATTTTTTCATTTGATTTTTCATATTTGTCTTGGATTTAGCCTCATGTGGGTGGCAAGTGACTTATTTTGACGGAAGTTTTGACGGAGTTTATAAAAATGACTGTAGATGCACGTTTTGATAAGTTAAGGGACTAATAGTAGTCATGAATTTTTAGTTGACGGATTATTGCTACAATTAGGTTAAAGTTAAGAGACTATTGCTATAATTTCCCCTATTTTTCATGAAGGATTAGGCATTAATAAATAATAGACATTTTCATTTTTAAAAGCAGATTGGATTAGTCCCAAAGTTATAGTGGAATAAGAGCTTTGGTCCATTAATTAAAATTTTATGAGTATTGTTCTTTGAACTTGTCACAATACAATGCAATGCAATTGTTCGTTTGGGTAATTCTATTAAAATTTTCATTCTTATTTTCCATTTAAAGTCTATAAACCAGAAAAGAAAAAAAAATAAGTCAAGTTCAGTGGGCTGAATCAAAGTCTTCCTCCTCACGCTTTCTATATTTTGGATGTAAGTTTTAATGGCATTACTGAAAAGAACAATTACTCATTAATTTTTAATACAGAGATCAACACTTTTATTGGGTCCTCAAAATTTTGATAAGGTAACTTTAAATAAACGACAAGTGAGAGAATGTCACTCGAAAGTGGTAGATTGTCTTAGGTTTTTCAGTAACGTGTTTCTCCCAACCACTGGTTAATCAAGTCAAAGGTGGTGTGCGTTATTCGACCGTTGCTGCTATCAGCTGTTTCAAATACCATAGCGAATTTGAACCACCGTTTCCCTTCTGCGTAAATTGGTTTAGTATATATAATATAAATGTAGTACAGCTGCCTGCTGTGGGCATATTGTACATAAGTTGTTTAAACCAAAAATCAGAGGAAGTGAATTTTTTTTTTTTAATCTTTTAAATGAGACCGGTTGGTTGTTTCACCACGACAATCTAGCCTTTTAGGGTAAGAAAAACTAACAAAGCCATTTCAGTCTCCCTTGGCCAGGGCCGTCTCTGACATTTTAGGGGCCTTGTGCAAATTTAATAAAAAGGCCCTCCTTATTTAAAAAAAAAAAAAAAAAAAATTTGGACGATATATTCATAAAGCTCAACAATCAATAATCAAAATTAATTGAAATCCATATCTCACTCTTACTAATTGAATAATTTTCAACATAAAATCATGATTTAGGGTTCATCTGTGAAAAAAATGGAGCACAACTGAAAGAGAGATATGAAAGTATGTTTGTATTTGTAGAAGAAAATAATACACTAGTTAGTTTTTTATTGTTTAATAGGAAAGCGGAAGAAAGTAATACACAAGTTTTTATTAGTATAGAAAACTATAAAATTAACATATTAAGTATTAGCTCTATTGCCACTTAGTACTACAATTAAGTAGTATTTCTCTTCACTTCTAAGTGAGAGGTCTTAGGTTCGAGTCTGGCCAAAGGAGAATTTGAACCAAATTATTGTTAACCCATTATGAGGCTAAACTCATCCCTTCTCCTTAGTGTAGAAAATATTGTTTGTACAAAAAAAAAAAAAAAAAGTATAACCTCTACGTGATCAATTGTAATATAGATAAAATCATACGATGATGATTTTTCGTTTTAATTTAAAACTTTTTTTTATAGAAGCCATTCAGTATTACGGTCTGGTGGTATTCCTCTTCACTTGGAAATGAGAGGTCTTAGGTTCGAATCTCGTAGATAGTGAATTCAATACCAAATTAGGTTGCCCATTGTGTGGCTTATAGCCAAACTCTCTCTTCCCTTAGTGTAAAATTATATCGATGTAATAAATTTTTATTTTTTTTATAGAAATTCATACTCATATGAATATATAGGAGGATCAAAAATTTTGGGGACCCCAATTGTGCCACTGCACCGTTTGCACACCCCCAACGCCCCATCTGCCCCTGGCTACCATTGTGTGATATATCAACGTCAGCAATGGAACCCAAGATGTATCGTGTAAAATACGATCTTGGAATTCGTTCCCAACTATTGAGCCACTGTGGTTAAGGAAATGGGTTTTCTGTACATTATTAGAGAAGTAGGGAAAATAGCAGTGTAAGAACCGGTATGAGATCAATTCCTCGTTTTCGGTTACCAGATCAATTACATCTGAGAATTGATAATAAGAATTACAATCACCATAATATGTTCAGAAAAATTCTTTTAATCAAAACAAAAACAATAAGTGTTGTAACAATGAATTAAATGAATGCATCAAATTGAGTTTGTATTCTCCTTAACCAAAAGTCTAAACCCTCTAATATTTACGCTCAAAATATTGTGACTTGATTCTTCAACAATTTTTCTGATATGCACCATACCAAACCGGAACTCCGGTCACAACGCCGCCGCCAAAACTACTGTTCCCAGCCGCCGGAAACCCCATCGCCGAGTGAGGCCACGTCGTTGAACTTGCACAAGCGTACATCTCCTGAACCTTCATCCTCACAGAAATATTAATAATCCCATTCCTCTCCCCCTTGTGATTCCTCAGCCTGTAACTCAAAAAATGCAGGTAACCCTCCGGCACGTACCCGCCAACAAAATCCGACGCCGGAATCGTCGCTGTCCCGATCGTCCTGACGCCGGACGAAGTCTTGCATTGGACCTCCACCGTGAAGGACATCGAGTGCGTTGGCAAATCGAGCACGAGCTTTTCGTTCCACCGTGGGTAGGCGCCGCCTTCTGTGTCCATCTCCGTGGTGCGAAACTGGCTGTTAGTGTCGGTCCGGACGGTCACGGAGGAGTTTTTCTTGATGGGTTTTCGATCTAATTGCAGGTTCTCGGCGGAGATCACCTTGATTTCGAGCGTCCGGGAATTGGCTGCCATGTTGGATGAAGCGTGCGTGTAAGTGTTTGATGAATTGCTTGTGTTAGGGGAATTGTGAGGGCCGTTGAGAGGAAAGAGGTGTGGGTAGGAGGTTATATAGGAGGGTTGAGGGAAGGGTGTGAGAAAGGAGAGAGAAACACCCACGTGGTTTCTGTGGAATCCAAATTGGAGGATGAAATACAATACGCGCTGAATTTTGAATGGATACGAAAGTGGGTGGGTGGAGTGTAATTTCCTAGTTGGGATTGGTTTCCCAAATTGACTCTTGGACCTTTAAATGAGTTACGAGTTTTTAAAGAGAAACTTCCATGTAATTTGTTCACGCTTCTTATATAGAGAAACTTCCATTCAACTGGTTCTTAAAATTTATTGTGGAGTTAAACTTTTTGAAAACATGGATATATTTCTATTCTGTTGTGGCTTATATTTAATTCAAGGAGAATCAGGGGGGGGGCATGTCATAGAGAGAAAGAGAGTGGAGAATAGCTTTGAGGAATTTTGTATGTTATTCTCTAGTCATTGTACCTTTATTTATGGTAAGAAGAGTATCTCCAATTGAAGTCCCTATTTAGGGATTACCACCACTACTTCTAAGTACTCATTTGAGGACTTAAAAGGAAATTTTTGTGTTCCTAAAGGAATATTGTCTCCAATGGTAAAGTCCTTATAATAGAATCCCTAAATTTAGAGTTTTTATGATTTTACGTGATAGTTTGATTAGGTGCATATTTTTTTTACTTAAGATTATCCCTATACAGTCCCTATATGGGAGGACATACACTATGTATTCGGTAAGTCCCTATACTTTAGGGACTGACCATCCGATCTATTGGAGATTCATTTTTGTCTCTATATTTGTTTTATACTCATTTTATACGGTGGTTTTCCCTATTTAGGGACTTCACTGGAGATGCTCTAAAGAGGATAGAAACTTGCTCAACAAGTAATATAAAGTCTATTAGGAAAGATTTTCTAAATCCCAAAGGATTCCTAATCTATCTCTACTTATGATTTACACAATCACAATATGTATTAGAATGTATATCACAACACTCCCCCTTTTGAACGTGCAAATACTCAAGTAGATAGCGCATAAGATCTTCAGGCAAATGTAGAAGCAATTGATAAAGTCATCTCGTCTAGTTGACAAAAGTAGCGAATGCAAGTCTCACAACCAACGGAAGAATGCATAGATGGTAAAACTCACAAAACCTCACTATGGCAAAACTCAAGGTGGGACAAAAGCCCATAGTCAAAGGAGAAAAGTGAGAAGTTGCATTAAGCCAAAACTATATATCTTCATGACGTAAGTAGAACGTATTCAAGGGTATGACCTGCCTAGGATGGGTGGCTTGTCAAAACCTAGTAAGGTAGCAAAAACCCAATGGGAAAGTGTTCTTAAGCATAGGAAAAAAGAATACATTAAGGTCAAGTAAGCATACTTCTGGATACTCCTCATGAGTTTGACAGAATTTCCAAATGAAACTATAAGCATTGTAAACGAGAAAGTTATGCATACCAATTTCTTGGACAATCTTTTGGAAGGTAGACTTCGGCAGTGACTCCGTGTAGAGGTCGGCAAGGTTGTCTAGGATCGAACTGCTTGACTTCAGTCTTCAGATGCTTTTGTTGATGTAGACACAATATTCTTGGCATTAACTTGTTGGATGTATCATGATCTGGTCGATACATATGACATTGTCTTCATGAATCGTTGTTGAGACTCAATGATGAATGAAAATCGCAGGAACTTCAAATATGCTTAACAAGAGTTCTCGACTATATCTCTCACGTGATGAAGTACGGTGAGTCTTGGAATAATTCAAAGATTTTGCAACTGAGGTCTATCTGGTTGACCTCCAAGATATTGTGGTGTTCCGTAACGGTAACATAACCATTTGGGAACGCACCTTGTGCGGATCAGACAGAGAGTATGATTCAGTGAATAACTTGAGATGTACGATCTATTGCATTGAGTTAAGTACAATAAACACCAATTACACTAAGATATGGCCCCCTACGTTCCAATATGGAACCTCATGCTCAATAACCTTCATAAAGGTCTCAATTGCATCAAGCGTATAAATGACAAAATTATACTCGGAAGCATCACCTTCTGGATTTAGTTTGACTGGTAGACCAGAATATAATCAGAACTATGCACAAAACTTAAGGTCGAGGTAGCGTCAAGTTTTCCCAAGATTTTTCATGTCAAAGTTCAACTTCAGTTATGAGTCAGTTTTCTTAAGCTCTTCCGGAGTTTTTGTGAGATTCATATCATTGACATAAACTGCAACTCTAGCAATTTCGGATTTTGTAAACGCAAGGGCATTATCCCTAATGATCAGATATTTACTTAGATAAGTATACCACATATGCCCGAATTGTTCTGCATCTGTAAAGTGAAAGCCTCATCTAAACCGAGAGGGTGTTGTAGTCTAGAACTTATTTGAATGAGTACATGTAAGTCATTCAGATACTTCCATGTATATTTTCTGTTTGGGCCCAAATATTATTTTGGGCTGAGCCTGGGATTATTCTTGGCCTAATGGCATTTAGAATTTTCTTGTAGGCCGTCCAGTTAAGGTCGGCCGAATCCTATTGCGAAAGGAATTGGTTTAGATAAGAGTGAAGTAGTCGAGGAGTCGTAAGGTTAAGGATGCTAAGAATTAGGTGATGAATCTGGTTTGTTTTACAGCTTGGTTTAGAGTCCTATTAGAGTCAAGATTGGTCGAGACCTAATTAGATTAGGTTAAGGAGTTCTAATCTGAATACGATTCTAGCTTGACCATGAGGGGGTTGGCTATTATAAATAGAGAAGGGAGTGCATTATTCAAGCTCTCTCCAATTCAACACATAAATTGCCCTGCTAAAAGCTTCTCAACAACCCTGAGAATTTTATCCTTTTCCTTTTTCTTCTCACCAGCACATCATCAGTTTGGATAAACAACATTATGAAGGCAACCAACGACATCTTCAGTTTGGATAAACAACATTAGAGCGGTAGAATCAGTCTATCGAGGAGCACTTTCAATTTGGTTAGATAGCACTGCTTCGAGACCGACTAGTTATTTATCCAAGTCTCAGTCAACAAGGATTTTCAAGTCCTTGTTGGTAGAGGTCATCTCATTAGCCTTCTCAGCGAAGTGAGGTGTTACTAGGTTACTACATTCGACACATTGAAAGCCGAATTTGAAATTGAACTTCGCAGAACTAACAGCCTTGTCTTCAGGCTCTAGAACCCAAAGGCCGAGACGTGTTCCTTCCTCGGCCGCAGTTACAAGATCAAGACGTCAGCAACACGCTCGACACAACATCAACACATTTTACTCACCGACCGAGCTTGGCTGTCGAGTTGGCATGCCCCGCACATAATCGAAAGACGTAGTTAGCTTATTAGTTACGAGGCCTACGCACCACGTAGGCTTGGTAGTTTTTAGGATCAACATTTTGGCACGTCCGGTGGGACACAATGCTAAAACTACGAAGTCCATGACCATTGAGACACGGTCAATAAAAATGAAAATAATCATGGGTAAGTCAACGACTAATCTTCCACCAACAGTCGAAAACCTAAGACAAGATGGCTTGCCACAGGCACATAATCCTTCTGTTGCCATGACACCTGAAGCCATAAGTGCAACAAGTTGAGAGAAGGAAGTTAGTCTCGGCGGTCAGACTCGTGATGTAGAAGTCCCCACCAAAGCGACAAAAAGCATTTTTGTTGAAGGATTAGTAGAGGATTGTGACGAGGATGGTTGTGAGCCTTTTAATCCACCAACTAGGTCGTTTATTCGACGACGACTTGAAGAGCAATCTCGGCAATTTGAGCAAATATCTAGTCAAAAGATAAAAAGTATACTCGAAGAGATGCGTGATAATAGTGCTACACATACCAGGTTGCTCGAACTACTGGTTAATAAAGCCCACGAAGGTGGACCCGTCTATTGTTCCCGACAGCCTCCACTTAAGAATAATCTATTGTTGGTGATACAAGCCGAGATAAGATTTGCTCAGCTCAAAAAGATCGATTTGGAAAAGAGAGGTGGGTCAAGCAGTAGATCGGATAGATTTGACCAAGGAGCAAAACCAACATTTATTGATATGGTCGAGGTTCAGAGAATGATCGATTCAGCCTTAAAAAAGGGGTCGAAGTTTCCGAAATTCATTTACCCATATCCAACCTTCGTAGAAAAGTTCGAGTACCCTAAAGGATTCAAAATTATGGACTTCAGTATTTTCACTGAAGAGTCATCCTTATCGTCATTAGAACACGTGGCTCGATTCACTGCTCAATATGGGGACGTCAACAATGATTTCCATAAGCTTCAATTGTTCAATTTCTCATTAACCAGCTTGGCATTCGTATGGTATATTAACCTTCCACCCAACTCCACCCAAAGTTGGGAAGAACTAGTCGAGAAATTTCATGACCAATTATAGCGGCCAGTGATGGACGTGTCAGTATCTCATTTGGCTTGCATGGCTCAAGTTTCTGGCGAATCACCAATGGAATACCTTACGAGGTTTAAGTCGACTAGAAACAGGTGCCGAGTACTTTCTCTGAAGTCGAGTTCATTAGGCTCGCATTAAATGGCTTGGATGTGGAGTACAAAAAGAAATTCTTGGGGGCAAACTTCCGAGATATGTACGAACTAGCTCAACATGTCGAGCAATACGATTACTTGCTTTAGGAAGAAAAGATCTCAAAGTCTCTATCCCGAGGAACGATCTACAAGAACCTTACGGTTAGTTATGCATCGGCTAAAGGCAAAGAACCCCAATATGCCAATATTGACAAGGCCGAGATAATGATTGACAAGCCATACATATGTAAAGCATTGGCTCATGCTAACTCCAAGGATGCCAAAACCAGTTTGGCCTCTGAAGAAGCTACCATCAAAATGTCAAAAGTTTATACTTTCGACATCACTAAGGCCGACGCCATCTTCGACTAGTTGTTGCTCGCGAAAATTGTCAAGCTTTGGCCAGGGCATAACATTCCTAAGGCTGATGATTTAAAAGGCAAGACATATTGCAAATACCATGATTCGAACAAGCATATGACAACTAATTGTGTCGTATTTCGCGATGCCATTCAAAGCTGGATTGATAATGGTAAGCTCAAGTTCACTGAGAAATAAATGGGTGTTGATACCGATCTTTTCCCTACGGCGACGGTAAGCATGGTAGATGCCCATCTGCCTAGGGATAAAGGAAAAGGAAAGGTTGAGTTCATTCCAATGCAATATGTCCCAAAGCATAACTCTTCGCCATGATTGAAGATTGATTTATTTTCAAACAAGCCACCCAAAGATTTAACGGGACCAGGTTTCGTTGAGTTAATGTCGGACTCTAGCGTAGAGGAAACTAACGAGCCCATGGTTTTATGTAGTCGATGCAAAGCGAGTGTTATCTTAGCTGAGCCAAAGGAAAAGCCACATTGGGTCGAAAGACCGCAACAAGTGCCCATAGTTGCGGTAACATCCCAAAAGGTGCTCGGTACAGGCCAACGCCATGAAGTTTTTGATAGGTTTGGCCCTTAAGTACAAGATAACAAGCCATCTTCGGCTAGAGGACGCCTCGATTTCAACACGCCATTGTATAACGAGGATTATTATGCACGCAACTCTGGCAATTCAAGTTCACCTGCAACTCAGCTCACATTCAGACTTCTTGAGCCACGTGATCAGTGCTGGTATACTTATAACTCCCCTACCGGTATATATACTGCGTTGTCTAAATCACATAAACGTCGGTGCCAAAAAATGGACTTCATGGCCCGTCGACGAGCAACTCAGGATAGTTCGGCTACCAAATGGCAGCCGAAGGAAACGTCTGATAATGAAGATAACCAACAACCTCCGGCGATCATGACTGAGCTGCTCCAAGGGAGAAAGGTAATTGATCGTGATTTTGAAACCACGATTAAAGAATCTAAAAAGTGAATCAAACTTCTTCTTTGACCTAAGGAAATAAAGACTCGCCTCGAACACTTCCAGAGGGAGGTCGAGAGCAAACTTCCCCAGTTACCTACACATGAACCGTTGATCAGAGTCAGATGAAATCTCCACCCGCCATTTCTTGGTGAAGCATTAGAATACTTGCGGGAATTTCACAAGAAGCATTTGACAAATGATTTATATGGCTTGTTGAAAGCATGCCAAGATACTCTCGATCTCGTTCTAACTTGCCCCGATGCTGAATAGATCATGCAAAAGACGTCGGATCCAAGGATAAAAGCTAGGTTCCAGCATATACGTGAGGCTCGAGTTTTTAGCTTTGAGGTAGATCTATATACTGATATTAACATTGCCGAACTTCCCTTCTCTCTCGAAGACCTTCAATATTTGCGATACCATTTTTAAGTCTTTTTAGCCGTCTCTCTATTCAGCCTTACAACTTATGAAAAGGAACGCATAGCACGATTAGATGCTTACCTTGACACGAGAGACGCCCACATCGTATATCAGGAGCAAACTCGTATGACGTCACCAGACCAAGACCCAATTCCAACGCCGAGTGAACCAGACGTCAACATGCAAAACAAGAAGACTTTAGTGGACATACCACATAAATATAGCTCGACCTCAGTCGAAAACGATCACATAGATCTTTCCCATGCGTAGGATACCTCGTTTGAGAGTCAAGAGGAAAAAGATCGCTACCCGATGGGTTATTCGGTCATCGACAATATGGAAATCAACATGGTCCATGTTTTACCTGCTGAGTTCCAACCAATCGCATCCCAACCAAATTTCCTGGACGGCAGCGTGGTTGCCGAAGAAGCCACGCAAGTCGATTTTTGTGGCCGTCGAAGAGATTGAGCTTGCAACAAAAGAAGATAAACTCAAAGCAGCTATTGCCAAATTGTTTCCTCATTCTTCATTA
Organism: Pyrus communis; assembly: GCF_963583255.1. NCBI lineage: Eukaryota > Viridiplantae > Streptophyta > Magnoliopsida > Rosales > Rosaceae > Pyrus > Pyrus communis. The sequence continues at coordinate 15,871,941 of NC_084807.1, read as the reverse complement.
GTTAGTCTCCATCATTTGAAGCCATTATATGTTATGACTCATGTTGACGGATATTCGGTCTCCAAAATTTTGGTCGATTGTGGAGCAACATTCAACATCATGCTCGTTGCTATCATGAAGGTATTACGTTGTTCCAACGACGAACTTATTCCATCAGGGGTCACCATGAGCAGCTTTGTTGATGACAAATCCCAGACCAAGGGAGTGCTTATGTTAGACGTAAATATCGCAGGTCGTAATCACATGATCGCGTTTTTCATAGTTGATTCGAAGACCGAGCTACATTGCTTGGTCGTGATTGGATCTATTAAACAAGTTGCATCTCCTTGTCATTATATCAGGTCCTTATCTTCTGGGAAGGCAAAACGGTCGTGGTTTATCCGGCCGACAATCAATCGTTCGAAGTGAATATGATTCAAGCTCGCTATTATGACGATCACGTCGGCTACATCACCTTGCAAGGTTTTAAAGAGAAATGACAGTTGACTCGCATCTCAATTCAGAAAATCATTGTGGTAGGCGCCGAGACTGTGCATCAAGATTCAACGAAACTTGGGTTGGCTGACTTGATTGGCGATCCTGATGTCTGATACCAAACAAGATAGATGCCAGGCCACAGTTTCATCCACCATGGAATGATTGTTGACCCATTGGCATGCTATTTCCAAACAACCGAATTCGGGCGTGAACTTGGTAGAGTTTCTTGTCGAATGAGACAACGATCTAGTTTTACCACTTGACAAGGTTTAAGCTGCCTCGGCCGAGCTCGAAGACAGTCGACCCCAAGTCAATGACCATTCAGAGGAAATAAATGTTGGAACGGCTGAAGACTCGCAACCTTTATTTATTAGTGCTTTGTTACCCCAACCTATGAAAATCAAGCTTTGTAATTTACTTAAGGAATTGAAGGATTGTTTTGCTTGGAGTTACCATGAGATGCTTGGTTTAGATTGAACGTTCGTTGAGCAAGAATTACACATTAAACTTGGTTGTAAACCGTTCTGCCAACCCCCCCCCCCCGATGATTCTCGATCGAAGTACAACTCGATACGTTGAATGGTTGGCGAACATCGTCCCTGTTTTAAAGAAAAGTGGTGCTCTATGTATTTGTATCGATTTTCAAAATTTGAATTTGGCAACCCCTAAAGATGAATATACAATGTTCATTTCAGATTTGTTAATTGATGCAATAGTAAACCACGAGATGTTATCTTTCATGGATGACCATGCTTGTTACAACCAGATTTTCATTGCGGAGGCTGATGTCCACAAAACTACTTTCCGTTGCTTGGGGGCACTCGGGACTTACGAATGGGTCATTATGCCATTCGGTCTGAAAAATGATGGGGCCATATACCAACGTGCTATGAATACTATTTTTCATGATTTAATTGGTACCATCGTCGAGGTCTATATCGATGATGTTGTAGTCAAATCGAAATGTCGCCGAACCCATTTAGATGATCTTCGGCAGGCTTTCCTTCGTATGCGCCAACATAACCTTAAAATGAATCTTGCCAAATGAGCCATTGGTGTGTCGACTAATAACTTCTTAGGTTTCTTTGTACACAATCATGGCATCGAGGTGGACGTAAATAAAGCTCAGGCGATCATTGATGCCCCACCCTCGACAACCAAGAAGCAATTACAATCACTACTTGGTAAAATCAACTTCCTTCGCTGTTTCATTTTTAATTCAGTGGGGAAGATGAAAACTTTCTCCACACTCTTAAAACTCAAGGATTCTAATAAATTCAAATGCCGTGAAGAACACCAGCAGGCTTTCACGCAAATTAAGGTCTCTCTCACTACCCCATCTGTCAATGTGCCCTCTGGGCGCGACAAGCCTCTTAAGTTGTATATCTCAGTCACCGAAGAACCTGTTGACTGTCTTCTTGCATAAGATAACGACATATGATGGGAGCAGGCCATTTTCTATCTTAGTCGAAATCTTAACTCGGCTGAGATAAATTATTCACCTGTTGAGAAACTTTGTTTGGCTTTGTTATTTGCTGTGTCCAAGTTACAACATTACATGCTCCATTCTGTTACGTAGGTCATTGCTCAAATATATGTTATTCGTTATATGCTTACTCGGCTGATAGTGAAAGGCTGAATCGAAAAATGGACAATGGCACCGCCCGAGTTTAGTTTGCAATACGTACCCGAGAGAGCCGTAAAAGGACAGACACTAGATGACTTCTTAGCCCAATATCCCTCCCCATACGATTTTGGGGTAATGACATTGAAATTGGCATGGTGGAAACACATGATAATCATTGGATGATGTATTTTGATGTCTTCAGTACTTCGACCTCGGCTAGTGTTGGGATAGTCATCCAATCCCCGAATCATTACCAATGGTATTTTGCTCTCAAGTTGGATTTCGATTGTATGAATAATCAGGCTGAGTACAAAGCCCTTATCATCAGCCTTAACGTCCTTCACGACTTGAGGGCAACTCACGTGCTTATCGTTGGTGATTTAGAACTTGTGATTAACTAACTCAATGGAACTTTTCGTTGCATGAGTTGCCTCTGGCGCCCTATCACATGGTTGCCAGCTATTTGGTCGAATCGTTTGAAGGCATCACATTCAAGCACATCTCATGAGTTTGAAACACTGTTGCAGACGAATTGGCCCAAATAGCCTCTGGAGCACAACTTCTGGAGGGCAAGCTAGGTTGGGTCATACCAGTAGTGACGACCATACTCGGTTTTGGTTAATCACCAAGTTCTCCAACACGACCATGTGATCCACATACGAGTTATGTCCCTACCTTCGTTGTTGGAACGAGAAGATCATGTAGATGTTTACCTGGTCGAGACACTACCCGACGACTGGAGAATGTCAATTATGCAATATCTTGATAATCGCAGTGGCAACCATGATTGCAAAACAAGGGTGCATGCCACAAATTACATTATGTATCAAAATGAGTTGTATCGAAAGGGTGAAGACAGTCTCTTGTTATTATGTCTCGGCCCGGAAGAAGCAACCTAAGCAATTACAGAGGTATATGAAGGAATATGCGGGGCGCATCAATCCGGATGCAAAACGCATTGATTGCTCCACCAAGATGGACATTTATGGTCGAGTTGGTTAAAAGATTGCATTGGATACATGTGAGGTGTGTACAATGTCAAATCTATGGGCTTATACAGAAGGTCCCGGCCGAGTTACTTCACTCGGTCACTAAACCATGGCCGTTCAGAGGACGGGCCATGGATGTAATTGGCAAGATTATGCCGTCTTCCAGATCACCAAAGCATGCGAGGATACTCATAGCAACTGACTACTTCACCAAGTGGGTCGAGGCGAAATCTTACGCTGAATTAACGTCTAAAGAAGTTTGTAATTTTGTGGAAGAAAACATTGTGACCAGATTTGGCATACCAAAAATGATCATAACAGATAACGACATGATTTGCACGACCGACAAGTTTAGAGAATACGAGGCGAGTTTGAAAATTCAGCTCGATCAGTCCATGCCATATTACTCACAGGCAAACGGACAAGTCGTAGCAAGTAATAAAGTTTTAATTGGTATCCTTGAAAAAATGATAAAATAAAAGCCTGAGATGTGGCATTTGAAGTTAAATGAAGCATTATGGGCATATCGAACCTCACTCTAATCAGCAACAAGGACGACCCCATACGCATTGGCTTATGGGCACAACGCGATGCTACTAGTGGAGCTAGGCATAAACTCATTACGAGTTATTGAACAAAGTAGTTTGTTCAGTGCCGAAAATAGTCAGGCCATGAGGCAAGAGTCAGAGGACTTGGAGGAAGCTTGGCTTGATGCCTGTAATTTTCTAGCAGCATAGAAAAAGATTGCCGAGCGAGCCTATAATCGACGAATAGGCAAAAGATGTTTGGCGAAGGTGACTTAGTATAGTAAACCATGTTACCAGTAGGGATTAAAGATTCCAGATTTGGAAAATGGTCACCGAATTAGGAATGACCATTCGTTGTCCACGAAATCCTCGGCAAGAAGGGCATACCACCTCAGGGATTGAATCGGTTTGGTTCACAAATTACCAATCAATCGATAATTCTTAAAGAAGTATTGTCCAATCACTTGGGAAATGTAGGAATAAAGAATTTTTATTGATTTTCAAAGGGTGTAAAAGAGAATTACAAAAATCAACCAGCTTACAGCTAAAAACAATCCTAAGGGGTTGAAGGAATGAAAGCTTCAAGAATGGCTCTTAGTTCTAACCACCTTATATCATGACTTCGGCCTGCCTTGTCCTTTTATCAAGGTGTAGTTGATGTATCCGCTTCACGCCAACCATGTATTCTGCTAGTCGAGGCTTATTCGACTTGAAATCCTTTTTAAGCTTCGAAGCAATGGCCGACCTTTGGCTTTAGAGTTTAGTAATTTGACAATCAAGGTCGGCCAGTCATTCCTACTTTGCCTTTATTGCCTTGAGCTCCGGTTGGATAGCTTCATGTGTGACCATTGCAGCCTTGAGCTCATCCTCTGCCCTGAGAGTATTCTAAAAAATAATGAAGTATTACCGAGTTCGCTCTAGGACATCAGACAGGTGAACAACATTCTCGTTGCTTAACAAAGTCGTTGATTGCAAGGTCATTTAGGCATTCGATTCCCCTACGGAGTTGAGGCCTTTGCATTGAAGGATTTTCAAGGCCGAAAGGGACATCAACTTTTGTAGCTTGATGAAGGCATTAGACTCAACCGCAGTCACAGAAGGCTTGGCCGTGAAGGCAGGCGTCCCTGAAGTGCTAGAAAGGAAGGCGTCGAGCTTGACTTTCCAGGAAGGTTGTACATATATAAAAAATTTGTTAGAAAAGAGAAATTAAAAGAACAACAAATAAGGAAGTTGTGTTAGACCTGCTACGAAGAGACTTTGGCCATGTCTGTTGGTTTATTGCTCGAACCCAGAGAGCTTAATGGCCGAGCCCAGTGTTTAAGGTAGCCTTTTAATTCATGCAGCTGACGAAGGTTATCTACGTTTGATGGCCACTGGGGTGGCCAAGAAATATAAATAACGCCCTCCGGCATATAAAATTTTTGGTGAAACGAACGATTGTGCACCTTACAGTTAATGTGTTTCTTGGTTTAGAGTTCTTTTAAGGTTTGGAAATTGATATAAGAAAACTAGGACAAGACTTACAAAGGCCGAGGTAACCTCTTGATGAGGGATGTCGACATTTTGGTCTTAGGGATGAACCGGCGTCTCTGTTGTTGCTTCTGGCTTGACTAAGGGCATCGCTTTATATCCCAAACTCGCTTTGGCCGCATGAGGGTCGACTTGGCCAGCCGCCTCGATTGTCGGCTGAGGATTGGTAGTTGGCAATTCGGCCGGTCGGGGGTGCCTGACTAACAGGTGTCTTTTGCTCTCGTCATCCTATGCATAAAACAGGATTGTTAGTTAGTTGGGAGATTCGGTTAAAGAGATAGGAAAATTGTCAACAAAAATGGTTTTACCTCTTATTCCAAGACAATCATTGATTTCTTTTTTGGATTTATGCGAGGGTTTCTCTCGGTCGTGGTCTCCATCTTCTCTAAAGTAGGAGCTATAAGGCCGACTTCAGAAGCAATGGTCGACCTTGAAGTTGCAGGACCCTCGACCAATAGGGCGACGGCTGGTTCGACCACTGTTTAAGTGGTAGGATGAACTTCAGCTGCCTAATCCTTTGGACGATTTCACTGTACTCTCGTCGAGGCCTAGACGACAGGAGAAAGGAGAAGGACACTAAAAGTAGTTGCCCTTGTGGTTTGGCTTGAAATAACGTGTATCTCCTGCTCTTCCTTCTTTGCCCTTTTCTTAATGTGCTTCTGGGGTCAGGCAACGATGCTAGTCGTTTCGACCTTCGGGTGAGGCTGTTTGCTTAGTTCGGTCGGTGCTGCAGGGGTGGCTATTGGAGTTAGATCAGTCGAGGGAGGTGCGATGGTCACATCATTCTTGGAATGAGGGGCAAATTTCTTCTTAGCCCCAACCATTGTGACCACATCAGCTCTTTTTATTGAGTGGCCGCCTAGAAAAAATGAGTTTGAGTCATAATAAAGTTTGAATTTGAATAGATAAACAAGAGAAGAAAAAGGTATATACTTGTGCCGGGTCTTTGGATTTTAGGGTGATGGTCTTCTTCGATTAATCGTCAACGAGCTTCTTTGAAATTTCCTTGGCCGAAATACCAAAATCCTTGATGTAGGCATCCCACCAATCGGTAAAGGTGCTAGTATAGTCGGTATCTGGGACATACAATTGAAGGTGGAATTTAGAACACCACTATTGGAACTCATTCTCAACTTCTTTGTATTCCCTCTCTGAGGAACAAAAGAGGCACTCTTTGCTCAGAATCGATCGAGAAGTAAGTAGTGGCATATGACAGCCTTAGAGGTAGCCTAGTTGACAAGCCATGAAGTGAGGATGGTAGACCTCTCAACTGGCTCGTCGAGCATCGCAATCGAATGGAAGGTTGCGAGCTAAGTTGAACGACCCTCAAGACTGTCGAAGGTCTGCGTTTTCTGCTTTTCACCACACTTATGCAGGGAGCCTGATAGAAGATGGATATTTCTGGCGACGGCAAACCAAAAACTCCTCTTTAGATAAATCTTCAAGGCCGAAAAATATTTGAATACGTCTTCGATCGAGTGAGAATGAATGGGGTGCGAGGCCATTTGAAGACCCTTCGCTTCAAAAGAGTTGAAACTTGGTATCTCTGGCATCAACATGCAGAAGTAGACCTGCAGCCAGAATTAGAAGACCCATAGCAAGCCGTTTTGGTGTCGGTCGACCTTCTAGTAGAGACTTCGACCAAGCGCTGAGTGAGATTGGCAAGGATGGCCGAGCTGGCAAGGATGGCCGAGCTGAGAGCCAAGACGTGACTGCTAGCCAAGGCTTCGGCTACTGGCATGTTCTCGGCCAAACATTTGTTCAACTTGGTACAAAAGATAAACTTATTGTACTAATAGAACAAGAATGCCTCATGTTTTCCCTTCTTAAGGCCGTCCCATTCTAAACCAACGAAGTGGTTGATCAAGGTTTTGTACTTGAAGAACTTTTTATGTAGTTTTTGCACGTCTTCTTTCAATGACCTTTGGATTTTCTTGGTCAAGACTTCGACGGCACAATCGCCAAAAATTGCCTTCAAGTTGAGGTCGAATTCGTACTGCGAGAGAGTAGAGTCGACTAGGAGACCGGGGGGGGGAGGGGAGATGCCAAGTATGGTCGTAACATCTAGCACAGTAGGGTCGATAGGCTCGAGAAGAATAACCATCGTGTTGGTGGCCGAGCAGCAGAAGCTTAAGGTCGCCATTAGAAGTTCTCGATCCATGATAATTTCACGGGTCGAAAGCTTGATGGCGTCAAAAATTCCAAGGGCTTTCTACTCATCGTCGAAGTGTGGCTTCATGCGAGTGACCTAGGCTACCTAGGCTGTAGTGGTCGAAGGCCAATCTCCTTAAGGTCTGGCCCACTCCCACTTTGACCAATCGTACCCTTAGAATATGGGTTTAAAGCAGTGGGCCTTCAGCATGTTAGTAATTGACTTTAGGATGTTATCCTTGAAAAGTGGTCCTAGAGTTTGGTGGAGGGCGCTTGAATCACCCTTGGATTAAAAGGACTTGATGGCGTTTCAGTTGATAAAGTCCCTGTACTTATTGTATTCCTCGGCAAGCTTAGTAATGAAGGTGTTGGTAGCCATTGATGAAGGTTTGAAGGTTTTTGGATTTTGAAGTTTGGTTTCTTTTCTGGGTTGAGAGTAAATAGCAAGAGTGTTTGGAGGTTTTGAAAGCGTAAAAATCCAAATGAAAATGAGTTGAGTATTTATAAGCAGTTGGGAGGAAGATCAACAATTTAGTTTTAAAAGAATAAGGGGTAAAATCGACCAGAGAATTTTGTAATCATGACGGATATCCAAAGAATCTAGATGAAGAAACCGAAAAGTTCACAGATTGAGGATGCACGTTTGAGTATGACGGCGAGGTTTATGGTGAAGGGACGTTTTGATGTTTGCACGCTTCGAATGTCATTATTAAAGACAAACAGGTAAGCTGAGAAACTGCCACGTGGAAAGGAATCTCACATGTTTAAGAAATCGTGCAATTATGCTCAATAAATGTGCCTGGGTGGTTGGAGCATTCGAGGTCTTTGGTATTATCTGGTTTATTAGGAATGTGCTAAAGGATTATTTCATTCCTTCAAGGTTGAGGCTCGGTCAGGACTTGCAGGCCGAAGACCTCAGAAGCAAGGGGCCAATGTTTAGTTCTTGGCCCAATGGCATTTATCTAGAATTTTCTTGTGGGCCATTCAGTTAAGGTTGGCCAAATCCTGTTGCAAAGGGAATTGATTCAGATAAAAGTGAAGCAGGCGAAACCCAGTGCAATGGGGAGTCATAAGGTTAAGGATGCTGAGAATTAGGTGATGAATCTAGTTTGTTTTAAAGCTTGGTTCAGAGTCCTATTAGAGTCAGGTTGACGAGACCTAATTAGATTAGGTTGAGGAGTTATAATCCGAATACGATTCTAGCTCGACCATGAGGGGGCTGGCTACTATAAATAGAGAAGGGAGTGCATTATTCAAGCCCCCTCCAATTCAACAACCTTGAAAATTTTATCTTTCTCTCTTTTCTTCCCGCCAACACATCTTCAGTTGGGATAAACAACATTGTGAAAGCAACTGGCGACATCTTCAGTTTGGATAAACAACACTGAAGCTATAGAATTAGCCGATCGATGAGCAACTTCAGTTTGGATAGACTGCACTGCTTCAAGACCGACTGGTTATTTATCCAAGTCTCGGTTAACAAGTATTTTCGAGTCCTTGTTGGTAAAGGTCATTTCATTAGCTTTCTCGGGGAAGTGAGGTATTACCAGGTTACTACATTTGGCACATTGAAAGCTAAATTTGAAATTGAACTTCGCAGAACTAGCAGCCTTGTCTTCAGGCTTTAGAACCCAAAGGCCGAGATGTATTCCTTCCTCGACCACAGTCGCAAGATCAAGAAGTCAGCAAAGTGAACACATTTAACTGCTTGGCCGAGCTCGGCCATGGAGTTGGCACTCCCTGCACATAATCGAATGACATAGTTAGCTTATTAGTTATTCGGCCTATGCACCACGTAGGCTTAGTAGTTTTTAGGATTAACAATTTCATATCATGATCCTAGAGATACGTTACAACCACGTTTATGTGCTGCAATCAATCACATGACGTATGAGAGAAGTCTTCCGCCATAAGGTGGCGTTATATCTTACTATTTAATTCATCTAATTCGACATGGATTGTTTATTTTTAATTGACCACTCAGTTTTACATTGTTAATAATCAATGAAACACAGTTCGATATCGTCGTTTTTCATTTATGTTGGTAGGTAAAATATAACTGAAATATCATCGATGATAATCTCATTCCAATTCCATATCTCATGTAACCCAATACTGGACCAAGAACTTCAGGTTACAGGAATATTCTGGATTTAATCTCATGAGATGAAAATGATTGAGACAGTGATCGAGGGAAAGATTTGTTCGTGCCATGTTCATCTACTTTGGGGGAGGTGAATCCTTTGAACTGAGTGATCTGTTGCGCTTTTGGCAGATGACTAGTTGATTTAGCGGCTACTGGGATCGGCCACTAGGTGCGGTCAACCTACCTTCAGGGGATGTCCGATACACGTTAGTAGCGTCCCGTCCTTTTCTAATCTAGTAAACATGTCTTTCCTTGCAAGCATGTTTGCAGGCGGTATATGTGATCTTGTCACACTTACTAGATTAGAGAAAGTGTCTAGTAACTTTGTAATGATCTAGATCAAGGATCGAGATGAGACATAGTGGGGATGTCCACGATAATTCGCTTCATTTTTTAGGAACGTTGACGTTCTGATCTCCCCCTAATGCTGGAAATATTGTCTCATTGAAGTGACATAATCGCTTGCAAGGGCGTAGGAGAATCATAATCGACATTGATTCATATCCTTTTGTGAGGACCCATAGTGGTACATTGCGGCAGCACAATTGGCACATATAATGTACACCCAAAATGCATAAGTATGATGCTTCAGGTTTGTACCCAATTACCAACTGTAACGTTCAAATAGGATTGAAGATGTTTAACGAACGCTTCAATCCTATTTTGAACCCAGTTACCAACTGTAACTGCCTAGGACCATTGGCACATAAGTATGAACGCCACCCCATCCTATTTGAAGCATGCACTACTTTAGCTATGGATTAACATAGCTAAAATAGTGCATGGTCCTAGGCAAGGGTCGAGAGTATGGTAAATATGAGCAATGACCGAGCGATTAATTGAAGATGTTTAATGAACGCTTCTGCCAGGCCATTTTGAGGTGAACATAGGACTTTAATATTTAATTACAAACCCAAAATTGATATTAGGGAAACCATAATCGATATATTATATAAGGTTAGTGTAAACTAACTTGTTGTAATGCTAAAAAGAAAATATAATAGATGGTTACTATGCTTAATTAATGCGTGGGGGATTATTTTTCATGAAGGATTAGGCATTCAAAAAGAAGATTTAAGGTAACTAGACATTTTCATTTTTAAAAGCAAAATTGGATTGGCCTTTAAGTTTAAGTAGAATTAGAGCTTTGGTCCATTAATTAAAAATTTGTGTATTGGTTTTTGAATTTGTCACAATGCAAGACAATGCAATGGTTTTTTTTTTTGGGTAATTCTATTAAAATTAATTTTCATCATTATTTCCGTTTAAACTCAATATTTTGAACGTAATTGTAATGGTATTACACGAAAGAACATTTACTTTGAATTTTTAATTCAGAGATCAACAATTTTATTGGGCCCACAAATTTTTACAAGGTAACTAGTAAGTAGCCAGTTAGTACTACGGTCTAATGATATTCATCTTCGCTTGTAAGTAAGAGGTTTTAGGTTCGATTCTCGTTACATGCTATTTTGAACCACATTATTGGTAGTCCATTGTGAGGTTAAGCTCACCCCTTCTCCCTTAGAATAAAAAATATTGTTTTTTTAAAAAAAAAATAGTAAATAAACGACCAATGGTAGAATATCGCTAGAAAGTGGTGCATTGCCTTAGTTGTTAGGTTTTTCAGTAACGTGTTTCTCCCAACCACTGGTTAATCAAGTCAAAGGTGGTGTGCGTTACTCGACGGATGCCGCTGTCAGCTGTTTCCAATATCACAATGAATTTGACACCGTTTCCCTCTCCTGTTCTGCGTAAATTGGTTTAGTGTATATATATATCTGTAATACTGCTGTCTGCTGCCGGCACATTGTAAATGTGTTGTGCAAGCAGAAAAATAGAGGAAATGGTGGGCGTTGATAATATAGAATAACAATCACTAATATATTGAGAAAATTTCTTTTAATCAAAACAAAAAATGAAAAAAAAAAAAAAAAATCAAGTATTGTAACAACGAATTAAATGGTTTGCATCGATTTGTATTTTCCTTAACCAAAAGTCCAAGTCCTCTAATATTTACGCACAAAACATTAACCATACCAAACCGGAACTCCGGTCGCAATGCCAGAAACCCCATCGTTGAGCGAGACCACGTCGTTGAACTTGCACAAGCGTACATCTCCGGAACCTTCATCCTCACAGAAATATTAATAATTCCATTCCTCTCCCCCTTGTGATTCCTAAGCCTGTAACTTAAAAAATGCAGGTAACCCTCCGGCCCTTAACCGCCAACAAAATCCGATGCTGGAATCGTCGCCGTCCCGATCGTCCTGACACCGGACGAAGTCTTGCATTGGACCTCCACCGTGATGGACTTCGAGTGCGTTGGCAAGTCGAGCATGAGCTTCTCGTTCCACCGTGGGTGGGCCCCCGCCTTTGGTGTCCATGTCCTTGGTACGGAACTGGGTGTTGATGTCACTCCGGACGGCCACGGAGGCGTTTTTCTTAGTGGGTTTTCGATCTAATTGCAGGTTCTCGGCGGAGATCACCTTGATTTCGAGCGTCCGGGAATTGACTGCCATGGTGGATGAAGAATGCGTGTAAGTGTTTGATGAACTGGGGGAATTATGGTGAGAGCCGTTGGGAGGAAAGAGGTGTGGGTAGGAGGTTATATAGGAGTGTTGAGGGAAGAGCGTGAGAAAGGAGAGAAAGACCCACGTCAGCTTCAAATAATTTTTAATTAATTACTAAATCTTTTTTATTAAATTTTTTACCCTCTCTCACTCTACACATGTTCTTGTTGAACCAAGACCAAGCTCACGAACTGCAATTACAAAGAAAATCTTTGATTTCCCATCCATCACACACTATGTGGACCAATTTTGACTAAAAAATCATCGCTTTTGAAAACTTCCAAATTGAAAAATCCTAGTCTCCACCAAATGTGAATCCAGCACCTCCACAATGCGCCAATGCCCAATCCAACTCACAAAAGATGACTTACGCTAGAGACGAAGTGGGTGCAAGCAACATCGGCGATGGTGGAGGTGGATTTCAAAGAGTGCAAGCAGAGCATGACCTAGAATTCAATTGGGAACTCAATCTCGCACAAAAATCCAAATCATATCCAAGTGGAAGCAATGACAACAGTGGAGGCGGATTTCATAGAGTGCAATCAGAGCGTGACCTAGAATCCAACTGGGAAGTCGATCTTGCACAAAAACTCGAAGAGTTTTTGCTCAAGATTTGCTTCGGTGAAATGCCCACTGAAGTAAAAGGCCATGTCACTATTATTTTTGCAGAAGGTGTTCCTTTTGCTTCAAACTACTATTTTTCTATTAATTTAATGTTTCTTTAAAATATAAAACAGATCTTCACAAATATATATATATATATATAACAAAAATAAAGAAAAGAAAATAATGTAATAAAATAATAATTTAATTTGACATATCAGGTGGAGAAAAAAAAAATTTAATGTCAAAGTGCCACATAAGCTATCAAATTTAAAATTTTTGTTTAAATTTGACATCTCCTTTGGAGATGGTCTTAGGCCTTTAAATAAGTCTGACTTTTTTTTAGAGAAACTGTTAACTACATTGCAATATTTGGGAATTGAAGGGAAAATTAAGAAGAAAGGACGAACACAGAAGGATGAACACAGAGTTAGAGAGAGAGAGAGAGAGAGAGAGAGAGAGAGAGAGAGAGAGAGAATGAAAATTACGCACTTTGTTTTTATACTGTAAGCCTAACAACTCTAACCAAATACTAACAAACTTGCTAACTATATTTCTAACTGTATTGCTGACTTGTAATACTCCCCCTTAATCTCAACTGGGGAAACTCAGTTTGAGATTGGAAGAACATCTGTAATCACTACTATGAAACCAGAAAACATAACATAGAGTTGAACCATCTGCAATCTTGCAAATTTGAGACAGCCATATGAAACTTTCCTCTTGTTTATTTTTTTTTTTTAGGTACCTGCAACTTGTCCTGCCTTTGCCCCTTTACCAAAAGCACCATTTAACCAAGCTGCTCAAACGGTCACATACCTGATTTTTTTGACAGCTGACCGCGTATCATTCAATTTTCTCTCTATTGCAAATACTGCTACCATTGTTTTATCTAAGACATGAAGCCTCTGATCAACAAACTTCACTTTCTCATTAACCACAGAAATGCCTACTGTCAATTTCTCTGCAAGCCCCACTTTCCTGTTAAAGGAAATGAGCTTCTCTGATGCACTTGCTGCCAACCAATGCTTTTCATCAAATGCTTTAGCCTTGTTCATAGCATCTTGTCCAATAGTCGAACCCTTTTCAAATCGAACCCTTTTCAAACATAAGTGATTGTCCACACATCCAAAAGTCTAATATTCCTCTGCCTTTGACAAGAGCTTCATAAAGAACATCCTCTTATAAAGTTGTAACACACCCTCATGCCAGTTATAACAATTTCTTGCGGGTTTACCCTTCATGGGATTTACTGTCAACAATCTCATTCAACTTGGCTTCGGCCTTTAATATTTACAAAAACAACTATAGTGTGGCATCGACCTTAACTATATAGCACCACCGGATCACCCTTTGTGGATTTTACCAAAAAACAACTTTTTTGAACAATGGCATTGGCCTTCACAATTTCAACAACAGAAAATCAACATCTATGTAGGATTACTCTTCATGGGATTTACCTACTCACATCATAGAATTACCCTTCGTGGGATTTACTGTTAACAACTTCTTTTACCCTTCGTGGGTTTTACCTATTCACATCACGGAATTACCCTTCGTGGGATTTACCGTTATCAACTTCTTCAAACTTCATCGTATAACTGGACTTACTGTAGATACATGCTAACAACTGAGTTGGTTAGACTCGACATTATAAGTTGTGATAAGAAAACATATTGCACAAACTCCTCAATAAGCACTTGAACAATCTTCTCAGACATTACACTTCTCATTTTGGCACAAACCATAATCTGAATAACCACAAAATTATACATGCCAGAATGCAAGAATTCACACCCATTTCTCCAAATATATCAAGAGTTATAGAAATATCAAAACCCAATAAACTTGCAGAATATCAATGAAGCAGAGAAAGAACTGGACACCACCATACAAATTGCACAATCCAACAATGACCAATATTCTTGAATCCAAATATCACAAACATGGATCTTGAAACAATGAAGAATCTTGAAAGCAAATATCACAAACAAGCCCTTTTCAACTGGAAGAATCTCAACATATCAACTGAATAACTTCATACCCACAACAACAAACTAACTGATTTATAAAATACTGAAAGAATCATAGTAAGAAATTAAGAAGAAGTGGCTAAAAAAACTTAACCTTCACAAGAAAATTCTGAGCTAGGCATTTCGTCAAACATTTAGACTACACAAAAGTCTAAACTTTCTTCCACACCAGAAAGCAGAGCACAGATCAAATTCGCAGACAATATCGAAAGGTGTGATTATATCCATCTCCCTTCCTAATGATGTCAACACCCCATATGCCTTTTCTACAATAGATCTCTTTGCAAAGAAATAATCTTCGTCTTCGTGTTGTGACATAGGTGGGAGCATCATCCTTTCCGTCCAGGTAGCCAACGATAGGCAGGACACCGAAAACAATCTAATTTCAGGTCTTTCTTACCCAAATGTTGTTGTTCTTTTGAGAGCCCTTGTGATGGATTCTGATCGAACTTCCAAAACCCAGTTGGGAATGATCAAAGCTTCATCTCTTAGGAACCCGAATTTGATCTCCATGTGGATAAAGTTGTTGATGTCGTCGTCTGGGTTGCAATTTCTCTTGAAAAAAATGAACCCATATCAAATTGCTAAGCGATTTTGCTTCCTGAGAGGCAATTTGCAGAGATCAAACTAAGCAAGTAACTTAGGTCTCTGAACACAACAAGAAATTGGGCCAAACCTTCAAGAAATAGATCCGCCTGAACATGTTGGTGGCACCAAGGATCTCCACAAGAACGCTCATTCTCAGCCGATTCGCATCCACAAAAAACTGCGTAAGAAATTGATTTTGCTTCCTTCTCTGATTCGGGGATCAAAGAGAAGAAGGAAACACCGAAGAACTTGATGGAAAATTCAAGAAAATCTGAAGAGAAAATAAAACTAGAAGATGAAATCTAATAATAATAAATAAAAAAAAAACAGAACCACCAGAATCCATGGTGTGAGTCTGATGGCTCTGATAGCCGATACCATGTTAACTACATTGCAATATTTGAGAATTGAAGGGAAAATTAAGAAGAAAGGATGAACACAGAGATTTTTAGAGAGGGAGAGAGAGAGAGAGTATAGAGAAAGAAATATGCTTTTGTATTGACTGAAAGAATGAAGATTACACACTTTGTTTTTATACTAGTAAGCCTAACAACTCTAAGCAAATACTAAAAAACTTGCTAACTATATTTCTAACTGTATTTCTAACTGTATTGCTGACTTGTACCCTTAATAGAAACTTCCACTAGTTCACCCTTCTTATTGCGGTGAGAAACTTCCAAGCAACTGGTTCTTACAATTTATTGCGTAGTTGAACTTTCTGAAAATATGGATTATCTCTACTTATTTTTCAATCATCACGTGGAGAAATTTTTTGGTACGGCTACTACACATGAAAGTGCTCTAGCAATACATGTAATCCTTATTCTATCCTTCTTATTCTTGTGTGAATAAATTATTGTACATAAATATAGCATAAGGATAGTCTCTCACGAGTGATCAATTTTTATATTACGAATACACAAACGTTGTAACGTCTATGTGATAGACACACATTCACACATCTCTTCTCACCACCTGACTTGCAACTAATTGTAGAGGAAATCCAATTGTGGTGTGGTTGGAGAATTTTCTCGAGTCATGCTTGGAATTGAATTTGCACAATTTGTTACGAAAACTCAACTCTTTACACAAATGCGTTTGTTATATAATTTGAAAAGTTAATTGCTTCTTCTTTTTCTAAACACTGAATTGAAATTGCGTGGAATGTCATTCAAGTTTGTACGAATAAACTGATGTTGGTATATTCTACTGTATTTCATGCAATCTTAATTATCCATGTTAGGGAAACCAAGTATATGTATAAGTTGGTGTAAACCAACTTGTTGTAATGCTAAATAAGAAAGTACACTAGATGGTTACTGTGGAGAAAAAAAATAATTCCAAAAATTATAGAGATGACATGTGGACTTTTTCTCAAGAAATACAGGATTGCCCTCATTAAATGGGCAGGGCTCTCAAATACTTCAATGCCCAGTTCAACATCCCTGGAAGTCTAAGCAGCTGACTAAGACTGTCCATAACTCTCTTGCTCATGGCATGGAAAAGTCAAACGTTTTAACGATAGGGATTAATTGTCAAATCTTATCTTTAATACATTACCAATTGAAGATCAACTCTATCAAGTAAGTAATCCTTATTTCAATCAATTAGTGATAGTTTCACCATTATCCCAAGATATTATCCTAAATTGGAGCAGCTGTCATAGCAGGCTAAGGGCAGGAGACCCAGCCCACCGCAAGAATTAATACAGCAGCAGGCAAACAACCCAGGTTGCATATGCCTAAGCCTAAGTCGCAACCATTGCAGCATAGGCTCACGGGTAGGCAACCCACGTATAAACCTAGCGTGCCCTAGTGCATAGCCTAGCCAACCAGGCGGGTTGGCCCGCTTCATGACTTGCTCCAGTTACTCGTCCCGTGGCCTAGACTAGTCTAAGACTGATTCAGCCAGCCCGAATTCTAGTCACCGGATCGGTGACTGAAACAAAGATATTTTCACCTCATTTTTCCCCAGGTTTGCCCATTTCAGGTCCAAGTTTACACATTCAGTTCATTAAACTTTCACCACTCATGTAGACGCCCATCATTCGAGCTCTTTCAACCCAAATGATGAACAACACCCGTGCCGGCATGTCGTCAACCTAACCAGTGCCCTTGCACAACAGATGATCTTGGTGAATTAGCTCTTTGAGCGCATCGAGACCCAGCGCACCCTAGACAAGGTGTCCAAAAGTAGGACAAAGACTGATCATGACTTTTTCCGTCAACGACTTAGTAAGCAACCACTCAACCCGCCATGAATCAAGCATTCGGGAAGTGTGCACTCTCGGCTTGGCCCTCAGGAATATGTCTTCTCTCATCCAAGTGCCTAGAGAAGCGTTCATTCCCGACTAGGCCCACGAGCTATAACTCATAACATATGGGAGATTTTACTTTTAAAATCATTGGTGTCTGTTGTGATAAAACCCAACACTTAGTAATAAGTAGGTAAGTTGGGACAATATCAGTGATGTTGGCAGTAAACCATCAGACTTCACTTCAACTTTTACGAATTGAAAATAAAAGTTTGAGGTGAAAAACCATCATTGTGGGTTGAATGAAATAAAAGTTTGAGGTGAAAAACCATCATTCTTTCTCCAAATTAAATTAAGAACAACTTCTCGGAGAATTACATGATCCTTATGGATCAAATAGATTTTCACACTTGAACAGCCGCAATGGATCAGACTAAAAACGTTGGATTATGAAGAGAATGAAGCAGGTTCTTTATTTATGTTCTCGTGTTTGATTTTTCGAGGTGCTTACTGATCAACTTCTTTACTCATACAAATTCATTTAGTCATGATTAGATTGCATCTAAGAATTGTTCTAAAGATTTTCAAGAAATATAGATGGAGTTTTACTGCAGTGCCGGAAAACAATCATGTCAATACTTTTTGGTGCAGGTTCGATCCCACTGATCCATCTTACCCTTATCAACTAACAATTTTAACCAGTAACACCATCGTTTTTTGAAAAAAAAAATAAAAAAAATAAAAGAAAAAGAAATCAAGAACCAAAGTAAATAAAAGCGCTAACTACATTTTACACCTCAAGGTTTGAGGTGATTTTTAAAATGGGCAAAATGGGATATCAATTTTCTCACATTGACCCCTAAAGTTTTAAAATTGTATCAGTTTACTCCTTTTGTATATTTGGGGGTCTAATTATTATTTAATCGATGAGGTTTTTTAGTCAATGTGGTGTAAATGTGGCTTACATATCAACTCATTTACGAGTTATATGCTCACCATATCAACAATTTAACGAAAATTTAAATAATTCACTAGACAAAATGTCTAAATTGCTAAACCTTAAAGAGCAATGTGGGAAAATTGAAAATTCGTGACCCATTTTGGATCACTGTAAACATGGAGGGTGTCAAATGTAGTTAGCACTAGATAAAACAAAGACTACAAAATAAAAAATAAAAAAAAATAAAAAATAAAAGAAAAACAAGAGTTTTTACAAAGATGGTTTATTATATTTATTATAGTATGCTAATTCTATTAGGTTACATTTCCTTTTCTTTTATTTGTCTTATTTTTTCATGCATTGAATCTCTTCACGAAAAATGTGTGTAAGAGTTAATTCGTGAAGATTTCTTTCAGCGTCTAGTAATTAAGATAACATAAGGTAGATCATTTCCAAACGTGTCCAATGGAACAAAATGATGTGTGCATATTTTCATATATTTTTATCATATACTTCCCTTGGATTTTGTATATATGAAAGGGTTAAATGCACTAATTTATATTATTTTAATTTATAGGCTTTCAATTTTGAAGTTATGTAGAAATGAAGTGAAAAATAAGTTTTTTGGGTGTGTAGAGTAATTCTAGTGGAGCATGGGGCTAACTAGCTGCGCGAAGACATGTGCATTACAATAAGAAGATGAAACAGAGCGGTTTTGGAATCAAATAGACATGAGAATGCTATTCAATGGACTTTAGGAGAGAACTTAATTTCTAGTTTTTATTATTTCTGTTTATTTTTTCTTTTCTTTAATAAGGACTTAAAGTTAATTAGTGATAGGATTTTAGTCGGGTTTTAATTGTTATTTCTTTCTTGAACGCCTTCTTGCCATGGGTTTTATATAAGGAGGTTACTTCTCCTTGTTAAGTTGGAGAGCCACCAAAAACAGAACCAAAAATCATATTTTAGATAGGGAGTTGCAGCAAGGAAGGGAAGAGGGAAAAGCTTTCTTAGGTTTTCTTTTCTTATATTTTAATCTTATTATTTTATGGATTTTATTTTTAAGTTGCATTTCATTTCAGTTTAATTCAAATCATGTTTAACTTTTCTTTTTTTTTTTTTGGTTAAAGGTTCTCAACTATAATTTGTTTCAATTTAATTAGTAAGACTTTTAGAATCAATTTGATCTCTGTGGGATGATATCCGTGCTTATATGCTATACAATCATCCAATTCGTATACTTGCGAGCACTAAAATTCGAGACTTAATGAGTTTAATTTTGGTTATCTAATTTTCACAACACAAAACTAGATAAAGCATATCAAAACTTAATACTGGACACAGATTTATGCCCATTGTTTTTTCAAAAAGGATATTCTAGATCTTTCCTCTTCAATATAAAAGGGACCAAAAGCTAGCTTTTTTTGTACATGCTTACAAACAAGAATATCATGATATATAATTGCTTTAGATTTTGATTTATGTTGAGAAAATGATGCAAAATTTTGAGGCATTTGATGACTAAGATGAAGTGGAGTATGGTGATATCGTTGAAGAGCTTGAATATTTGCAGTTCTAAAGAATCGTATCCATGATTTACCAGAAGTATATACTAATTTTTATCGCTCTTCTATTCACTTTTCATTTTAATATATTTAATTTTGATTTTCACGGTTTATCTATTAACTTTCATACCTCTTCTATTCACTTTTCATTTGTATCTATTTGCTTTTGTTTTCAAGTTTTATCTATCCATAAAACTAACACACTTGTTGACATATTAACTAATAAAGTGAGTCTTACACACAAATCAATTTTTAGATAAGCATTCGTAATTTCGTTTCAGATCTATCTTAGGTCCTCAGGGCACCAAAATAATAATTAATTGATGCAGTTGCTTCGAAAATGCAAGAAGATGATTTCTTAAAGGTTAAAATTTTAAGGAGTTTTACTTGGAGTGGTTGTATATGATTATGCTTTTGCATCAAGGTTTAGGTACTATGTCCCCTCGTTATATTTTTTTTTCTTCAAATAATATAATATAGGCGTGAAAGCTTAGCATTCCCCCTGGCTTCGACTGGGTTCCAGCCTTCTTTAAATATTTCTTTTATATACATGTTCGTGTATTGAAAAAAAGGCACATTTGGATCGTTCGCCAGGGCACCAAAAACTCAAGGCAGGCCCTAGTTGTGCAACAAGAAGCAAGGGGAGAAGACGAAGTGGTCCAAGTTCTTCAGCAGACACCGTCACCATCACCGTCCCCTGCTGAACTGCATTGCATTGGTCATGAATGGAGAGAGGAAGGAAATGTAGCACAATAGGGAGAAGATGAGGATGCTTAAATGCTCAAGCAGCAGCCTCCCACGCCCCCTGTTGAAGCACATGACATTGGCCTTTCATGGAGAGATGAAGGAGCACGAGGACAGGAAGATAGAAGGGAAAAGAATGTTAGAAAGAAATCAGAATCCCCTGCAATATGGGAATAGAATAGGCAATGGCATGTATATTGTATATTGCAATTGTTTGATTGATTTTTTTTTTCCCTTTATTATATAGCTGTAGAGAAATTAGTTCCTAGTTTATAGTTTCTTTGTTGTATACGAGTATTCTATCATTAATAGAGTAATTATTCTTGATAAATACTTTCTTTGCCAATCCTAAATTTACATGGTATCAGAGCAGGGTTAATACTTACTCTGCTCTTCCTATTTTCTTCCGCTGTTGGATTCCCTCACGCCTATACAGCGAAGGTGTTCTTCTATTTCATTTTGTGTCGTTGGTTCCATCAATAGATAATGACCAAACCTTGGAAGGAGGCAAGTCAAAAGTCTTTAGTCCATTTTTAATCCACACAGAATTTCAGTTGGGACTCGAACACTTCCTGAAATTCCTAGACTTTATAGTATACTACATTGTGGTTGTCTTACTTCTTGGAAGATACGTTTATTGTCTCTACGGTTTGGTCTATCCTTCATTATAATGTCTTAAGAAGTTGCTTTGTGACTTTGTGTTTTATGGCAGGATGTCAGCCTCTTGTGTAGGTGTAGAAGCTCATCCTTCTTGCATAGCTTCCACTGTAAACGTTGTGGTTATAGATTTTGATCTTGATAAGCCGTGGCTTCATCCCTTCTCATTTGCTCTTACTTACCCTCTTCAGTTTCCAATTCGCAGATTCATTTTCCTACCACTGGGTTGCTGATGCAGCACGATTTTTGGTATGGACAAGTAAGCAGAGTCCAGGCCGAAACTACAGGACCACTAAGACCAGCAAAACCTCGGAAGAAATTAACCACGTAAAAAGTAAAGGTCTAACATACGGCATGCAAACCATATCTGGTTCTATAATGTCAGATTTTCATAACAAATCTAAATCTCTTGCGTTCATGTGAATTCTGATACGCATGAATGATGTGGTTCGGTTTTATTTTATTTTATTTTATTTTATTCTCTCTATTTCAGTGGAAGGTTGTGTTTGGTTTCGATTCTAATCGATTTTAATTAATTTTTCAAAGTTTAAGAGTGGATGTTTGTTTGCTAATCCTTTTTAATTCTGTCACTCGATCCTTACGGATTGAAGTTCATCATAATCCTTACGTACAACAGATTAAAAGAGAGCTACAACATGCATGGGATGAAGTTAAAACTTCTTTAAAAAGATAAACGGTGCCCACATCAATTTGCAGCCTTATGACTTGATAATATGGATTCAGTTAAAGAATAAGATCCTACAACGGCATATGATAAAATAATATATATAATATATGGGAGATTCTACTTCTGATATTACCGAGGTTTTTTGAAATAAAACTTAACATCTAGTAATAAGTAGTTAAATTGGGGATTTGGATCCTCTCCTGAGCTCAAGGAGAGGATTCTCCTAACCAAGCAGCATGGGCCGTTGGATGAAAACCAAGCAATGTGGACCGTTGGATTTTCATGCAATGACTATAATTAATATAACTTTAAAGGGACCTTCCTGTTTGTAACCGTTGGATAAATATCCAATGGCTCACATTGCTTAGTCAGGAGGATCTTTTCCTTGGGCTCAGAAGAGAATCCAAATCCTTAAATTGGAACAATATTGATGATGTTAGTGAAAGACCACCAAATTCCGCTTCAATCTTTAAGGATTTAAAATGAAAGGTTTAAGGAGAAAAGCCATCATTGCAAGTTGAAGGAACTTCTTTTGAGGAGAAAAAACATCATTGCAAGTTTAAGGAACTTCTTTCCCGCTTTGGAGGACATCTTCAAAGCTTGAATCATTCTTTCTCCAGGTTAAAACAATAACAAGTTCTCCTTGAATTAAATGATCCTTACAGATCAAATAGATTTTCACACTTGAACAGCCGCAGCAGATCCGGACTCAAAACGTTGGATTATGGTGAGAAGGAAGCAGGTTCTTTATTCATGTTCATGTGTCTGATTTTGGAAGGTGCTTACTAATCAACTTCTTCGCTCATACAAATACATTTAGTCATGATCTGATTTTGGAAGGTGCTTACTAATCAACTTCTTTGCTCATACAAATACATTTATTCATGATTGGATTGCATCTAAGAATCGTTCAAAAGATTTTTTAGAGACAAGACGGCGCTTTACCATAGTGATTGAAAACAATCATATTTATACACCCTGGTGTGGGTTTGATCCCACCGATCCCTATTTCCCCTAACAACTAACAACTTATCCCACTAACACTAAAAAAAAAATCTAGAAACAAAGTAAATACAAGGGCTAATTACATTTTACACTTTCAAAGTTTAGAGGTGATTTTTAAAATGGGCCATGAGATATCAATTTTCTCACATTGCCCCCTAACGTTTTAAAGTTGTTTAAATATACACATCTATTTATTAATTAATTAATGATTTTTTTAGTCAATGTGGTGTAAATGTGGCTTACATATCAACTCATTTACGGGTTTCATGCTCACCATGTAATCAACTTAACGAAAATTCAATTAATTCACTAGACAAAAAGGTCTAAATTGCAAAAATTTAAAAAACATAGGGAGCAATGTGAGAAAATTGAAAACTTGTGGCACATATGGAAAATCACCCCAATTTTTTTTTAATTTGTCCTATTTTTTCGTGTATTGAATCTTTTCACGGAAAATGCGTGTAAGATATATTTATGAAGATTTCTTTCAACGTCTAGTAATTAATATAAGATAAGGATGGATCATTTCTAACCGTGTCTAAAGGAACAAAACCAGATAAATAAAGCATATGAAAACCTAAGTTGATATATCACATTGACCTTATTTATGAGACAAGAGTTTAAACGTCCTAACCCACTCTAACTAATACTGGGGCCTTTGATGATAACACCCCACACCTGTAGTACTATCCAAGTGGTAATTAACAAGTTGGGGACAAGATTTGTGTTGTTGGAAGTGGGTTTTTGGCTCGTCTCTTTGATAATTCCACACTTAATACTGCACATAGATTTATGCCGACTTTTTTTGTTTTTTTTTTTTTGAAAAACAATATTCTAGATCTTTCCTCTTAACTATAAAAGAGACATAATGCTAGTTTGTTTTGTACATGATTACAAACAAGACATATCATGATCTAAAATTGCGTTAGAGACATTTTGATTTATGTAGAGAAATGATGCAAAGTTATGAGACATTTGGTGACCAAGATGAAATGGAGTATGGTGATAGCTTTGAAGAGCTTGAGTCATATAAAGTTCTAAAGCTTCGTATCCATAATTTACCAGAGATATATACTAACTTTTACCATTCTTCTATTCACTTTTCATTTTGATCTATTTAATTTAGATTTGCACGGTTATCGATTAGCTTTCATGAGTCTTTTATTCACTTTTCATTTGTATCTATTTACTTTTGTTTTTCAAGTTTTATTTGTGGACATATTCATCAATATAAGAGTCTTATATATGATGGAATGGCCTACATGTGGTAGCAAAAATCCGTCATCTTTAGTCTTGACGAATTTGTACCTACAAAATAATCAACACCTTTGATCAAAGACCAAGGCCTCATGTGCGCATGAAGGGGGGAAGGTGGGGAGAGGGGTTTGGCCAATGGATCTCCGATGCTTAAGATAGTTTCTCTAAAAAGAGTGAGTGTTTAGGGCTTGTATGCATAGCAAAAAGATTACCAAAATTCGGTACAGATGGAGCTATTTATAGGAGGGGGCCGACCATAGTGTGAGGGAGTAGCCTTACCAATGGCGGCATCCTATTGACTAATTAGGAGATAATATCTTGGATAATGGTGGAAGTATCCCTAATTGATTGGAATAGAGAATCCTTGCTAAAGTTGATCTTTTATTTGGGATTGTATTAAAGATAGGATATGGTAATTAATCCATATCTTTAATACCTTTGACTTTTCCATGCCACGAGTAGGGGAGTTTTGAGCAATCGTAGTCTGCTGCTTAAACTGCTAGGGATACTGAGCTGCGCATGCGAGCATTTGAGAGCCTTGCCCATTTAATGAGGGCAATATGGTTTTTCTCGAGATAAAGTCCACGTGTCATCTACTGCATTTTTGAGATTATTTTTGGCTCCAGAAATGCCCTACACTTACTAGGATGCTTGCAGAAAAGGGAAGTAGGTGTAGAAGTCTCAAACTGCTCAGGTAAGCAAAGAGTTGTTTCCTAATTTGAGGTAGATCTTCCACTTTGACTTAAAGATAAATTCTTCTAAGAAAGGGAAACCAATTCTATCAATACTTATTTAATTCTGCCTTAGGCAGGGGGTTAAATAAATCTGGAGAACAATTTTCATCCATACAAGAAAGAGAGAAAGACAAAGAAAATTTATTCCCCTTCCCTTAGCCTTCTTCTTCGCTTGCCCTTACAAAGAATTGTTTCTCATTGTTTTTCTTCTTTTCAACACCTCACCAAGGTAAGAAAAAATTAATTTTCTTTGAATTTTCTTGGGTAGTGTGCTACTGGGCAACCATCGAGTGGTACGGCACGTCAACTAGCAGGGGCTGAAAGTTGCGTGGACCGATGAGGTGGCATGGCAGGGGCTATAGCTTAGGCCGTTGGCTCAGTTGGGGCAGCAACTTGAGGCGCAGTACAAAACGAAGCATGGGGTTTGAGCTTCTTCTAGGGACCTGAATCTGATACGAGCCAGTTAGGCATGTCAGATGGTGAGGAACAGTTGAGGTGTCACCATAAGTTGTTTCATGCTTCAAGCAAAGGTAATCATGAGTGGGTGATGGACACCTTGAAGACCAGCAGAGAGTGGGAGTTTGACCCCTCGCCTAAGTTGCGTGTTCTAATAGAGTTCATGGATGGTAATTGAACTGCTTTTTTTTTTGTCTACTTGAAATTGTTGTTCAGTTACTTTTGACTTCAAGTGACTGAATGTCTTCTTTTGCTTGTAGAGATTTGAATATGAAGGGTGCTACCTGTTAAGTCCTCTTTGTTAGAAGAAATGTGGTTTGTCTCTTAAAGAATAGATTAAGCAGATTAAGGAGAAGGCGATTGCTCGTCCAATTGTTGTTGTAGAGCCTGCTGCTAATGAATGTATAAAGAAGAGACCTTCAACACTTGCTCAAGAACCATTGGTTGAGAAAAAGCCAAAGACTTCTTCTGCTGCTCATGGGGCTCGTCTGCTACTGAAAAACTTGGCATTTGATGCGAAATTTATACGCACACAAATTAAACCCTCTTTTTGTCAATTGTAGTATAAGTATAAGTAGGGATCGTTCTGGACCGGGGATTAGGAGGGATTGTTAATCACTTGGATTAGGAGGGATTGTTAATCACTTAGTTCCTCATACGTACAAAACAAAGAGAATTGAAATTAAACATTGAATTCAAAGGAAAAGAAACACCTAAACATTCCAACAACTCAAACTTGAATTGTATGAACGTTTAGGCCCGCTTCCCTTCCTCTTTGTTGTAGCACAAGGTCTAAGGTGAGTTTTGGGATTATGGATGATGTAGAATGGAGTGGGGTGGTAGGATAGTGAATGGTGAATGGCTGAATTTCTGGTGGTGTTTGGATTAGTAGGGAACTCACGGCACAAGTTGGTGTGTATGGATGATTTTTTGAAATGGAAGAGTGAATCGATGTTGTGTAAAGTGTGTATGGTTTTTATAGGGAAATGAATGGATGGGAGAGGGAACATGACAGCTAGGTTAAGTAAATGCATGTGCAAAACAGCTAGGAAAGTGAATGCATGTGCAAAACTGAATTAAAGAGTGGGAAGTGCATGTGCACGACAAAGAGGGTGGAGATATGAGCTGGAATATGTGGTGGATGTTTAAGATTGCATGTGGGTGAATGTGTGGCTGCATGGGTGAATGATTAAAGGGTGCATATGGGTTGGAAATGAATGTGAATTGTTGATTGTTAGAAGGGAAATGCACGGCAAAGGGTGAGGATTGTGGTGCAATGATGAAAGGTTGTGTATGTGAGTGATTAGGGTGAATGTGCATGTGCTTTGACAGCTAGGTTGAATTAATTAAAGGGATTGCATGTGGCTTGGCTGGAATGAATGGAATGCAATCTGAAATGGGATGGAAGTGCTCGGCACAAAGGGAAATGGCTGGGATTGTGGTGCAATGATGGAGGAATAAGTGCATGTGGGTTGGAAATGCATGTGGAATAGGTTGGAAGGTGAGGGGATGCACGACAATGATGGGTTGAGTGATTGAGTGTGCATGTGGCTGATTTATGAAGGGAATGCATGTGGATTAAAGTGGAATGACAGCTAGGTTATGATGATGAATGCATGTGCAAAGTTGAATGGGATGCACGGCTAGGTTGTTGTTGGTGTGTTATGCATGGCATGATTGGGATTAGGAAAGGTTTAAATGTCCTAAAACTAAAGGGAACAAGGTTCCAACACTTTGGTCTTTAATTAGGTCTTCAATTTCGTCCAACATTTTGGCTCCAAGCATAAGCTATCCATCCTTAGCCCAAAAATGCTCCAAAAGTCTCCAAAATGCATCTTTTTGCTCCTTTAGCCCTTTGGACCTACAAACACACGAATATAGCTTAAAGTACTAAAATTACTAAGTACTAGCAACATAAATGCAAGAAAACAAGCAAACTAAGGCGCATAAATATGCTCCTATCAAATTCCCCCACACTTAGCTTTTGCTAGTCCTCGAGCAAAACAAAACAAAAGAAACCAAAAACAAAACGACACTGAACAAGTAAAACACAACCTAAACCTTCCAACAACCGTCTCAGGGATTTCCAATGCACATGACAAGTTAAAAAATCATTATTCCCACAGATTTTTGCCATCTTTACACTTAAGTACATTCTTAATCATAGTCACCACATACTAGTTCACAATTAAGCATTTAAAACACATTTCGAATGTAGTAACATGCCTTAGAGAATTTCCTCAATTCCTTACTAGAATGCACTCTATTTTCACATAGATTTTCTGACTACACACCCTACACTAGTTATATGTGAGAGATTGATGTAAACATGAAAGACTAGTATCTCACATATGTTATAACAAAGAAAGCATTTTCTGGATTTACGATAATGACATGAATATGATCTCATGAATGGAATGCTACTACTTAGAATGAGAACCAGTGATTCCATAAGCTCATATCAATTCCAAACTCCACATTATTGAACACATAACGATCAAGATAGAAGTCAAAGGGGTGTAACGGGGCTAGGGTATTGGCTAACAATGAAAGGTGAAGGATAAACAAACATTCTTAAAGCAATAGTGAGCAAAGTATTGAATTAGGCACTTAGAATTCCCTTTTGAATGAAAACTCAACTTTTGAACAAAAAGGGAGAACAAGCTCTTTTTTTTTTTTCTTTCTTTCTTTCTTTTCTTTTCTTTTCTTTTCTGTTTTTCTTTTTTTTTTTTTATATGTTTTTCACAATTTTTTTCTTTTCTTTTGACTCTCAAAACATACATAAACACTTCAGAACAAAACATTCTCTCCCCCACACTCATTTTCTTTCATAATGTACTCAAAAGGAATTCATTTAAGTCATGCTCACTATCATTTAAGAACAAGGGTGTGGACAGTCCTAAACTAGGCTAGGTTAGGATAATGTGGGTTAACAATGAATAAAGGCTAAACAAAGCTCAACGGGGTTAAAACTTACAACATATACGAAATATGGGAAGTAAGGCTATTTGGCTATGGTGGCAACTACACAACTTCATCTTGATATATGTTATGCAATTCAATGTCATGCTTTGAATGAAACGGATATAAGTTCTAGCATTTAGTTCTGTCATGATACAATTGCATTCTAAGTAGCAACCAAGCAAGGAATAATGAGATCATGTAACAACTTTAGAAAACAAAGAATCACAGATTATAACTCTCCAAAGAAGGTAATGGCTCGAGTCTCACAGGGTTGTAGCGTTTGTTTGAGTTCTTTCCTTCAAGCATGTTACAAAAATGAATTTTTCTTTTATGATTGCATGTGAAGTCATACATTATAACCATAACCAAGCATATACCAAGAGTAAATCAAACTTTTCTCTATGTTTATAACTTTTTTAACAGTCATGCAATTACAAACCAAATCCTTATCATTGTGTTGGAAGGTACCCTAAGACACAAACACACAAAAACGACTCAAAACACTCTTTTTAGGCTTTTCAAAACATGTTTTTCAAATTTTTATGTGATTTTCGGAGTTATAAAAACAAAACATACTAAAACACTCTAAAACAACTTAAAAACACCTTAAAACAGCAAGGAACAACATTTGAAGTTATGGGTGATAAAATCCCACGAATTTGCATCAAATATACTTAGTAACCCCCCCCCCCCAACACTTAAATCAAACATTGTCCTCAATGTTTTAAGCATAGATTTACATGAAACATAAGTAAACACACAAACAACATTTATACATACTAAACATGGCAGAATGTAACTAACAAAGAGAAGAGTTTAGAGACGCAAATCTGGAATTGGAGTGCTTTCTCGGTCTTCCTTTGTTGAATGCATGGGTTGATCTTGGTGATTCCACAGGCTTAATCTTGAACTGGTTTTCTCCCATCGTTGATTTTCCACAGGCTACTATTGAACTGGGCTGGAGGATTCTTTTGGTCTCCTCCACTCGTTGATTTTCCTTTGTGCTACTCTTGAACTGGGCAGCAGGATTCTTTTGGTCTCCCTCGAAGGTCTGAGCTTCCTCCTTTTATCTGTTTCTTTGTTCAATCTTTCCAATTCGTATTGAAGAGGGTTAGAGGATAGCTCAGCATATGCAGTTGTTGCTTGTCTCCACATGCTTCAATGTATCATTTTCACTTGCCTTACTCGCTCCCCTTTGCAGAAGTGGTCCCTTCTCTGGAAGTGTATCAACCGTTGAAGATGACTACTCGAGAGCAACGCTAGGTAAGCAACCAGGGAATAGATTCCAGGCAGTCGGATCCAAATCGGAAGACTGACTCCAAGTGCCGGCTGATTGCTTCTTTCACTTTGCCATGTGAGTAAGAACAAGGACAAAGAAAAAGACAGGGAAAGAGCATGATATGAGATACTTTTGCTTTTGACCTTGATGATATGAGATACCTTTGCTTTTGAAGAAGCGGTGAATGAATCAGCACATGCTTCAATCTAGCGTTTCCTCCTGGGTCATCTGTACTCCAGGCATCTGGTATCATCTTTGGGGAAGAAGAAAAAATTGAGTATTTCGAAAGGCTTTGCTGGGAGTGCGCCCTCAGAGGTGAGGGAGAGTTGGGCATTTTCTTCAGGTCTGCCTTGCCATAAAAGATGAAGGTCGACATATATAGGGATTTCCCAATAGCAAGTGGTGGTACTGTTCTTTTACCCTTGTCGACAAACGTTTTGATCCCGCCAATCCGGCTTTTTGAAATAGTGACGACTCTTCGATCTTTGAAAACGCCTCTTCGATTTCTGAGCAGGCGCCCCTTCGATTTCTGAACGACGCCCTTTCGCTTTCTCAACGACACGTAGTAGTGCGGATGCGGCTTTGTCAGAGATCTTTTGACAAAGTCGCACGCGTTTTCTGAAAAGCAGAGAAAGCGTCGCCGAACTTTGCGCTTATTGGCAAAAGTGTGTCGTTGCGATGATGGCCTCCACGTGTTTTCAGCTTTGTCAGAGATCTTTTGACAAAGTTGAACGCATTTTCTGAAAAGCCGAGATATCGTCGCCGAACTTTACACAGGAAAATCCGGCTCTTTGAATCGGTGGTCGTGGCGCCTTGGCTTTTTATAGAGGTATCAATCACCCCAACATGCACACTCTGAAGACTGCCCATTCTTGAAAATCGTCTCCGGCCCTTTGAAATTTCACTCCATCCAACCCTTATCTTTAAACACCTTTGAAAAATGACTAACCCATCGAACCTTTGCTTGGATTTGAGTCTCAGCAGCGATCCGGTTGTGCCCCGTCAAGGTAATGTATGGCGCCCTTCTTTTTTATCTTCTAACGGTCCTCTTACAAGTGAAGACTCTATGATGACGGATGCAACAACAGCTACGATAGTAGCTAGGAACCTCCTCACTCCTAAGGATAGTAGGCTGCTTTCAGGACGGTCCGATGAGTTGGCCGTTCAAGAGTCCCTCGCTCTCAGTGCTCAGTGTGCAGGCTCTGTGTCCAACATGGGCCAACACCTACTTGCTCGCTCCCGTCAGGTTGAATCGTTGATGGCAGAGGTGGAAAGTCTCAAGCAAGAGATCAAACAGCTTAAGCACGAGAATAGAAGTTTGCACGTGCTTGCCAACAATTATTCGACGGGCATGAAGAGGAAGCTTGATGAGCTGCAAGAATCTGAAGGTCGGATTCAAAGTGACCGTCAAAGGTTTGCTGCTTATCTTCAGAGGCACCTTTTTCCTGGGTCATCTAGCATTCCACCAAGTATTGTGGCCTCTTCTTTGATGCCTCCCGCTCTGAGAGTTTTGCCAAGTAGTGGGGCTTCAAGCAAACAACCTTTGTGAAAGTTACATTCTTTTATTTTTCTTTTTTTTTTTTTTTTTTTAGAAGCCCACGGCATAAAATTTATCTTTGAATGGAAGGTGATACTTGAAATGCTCCGGTAATAGTTTAAATTCAAGATTGGGTGCCTGAATCATCAACAACATGTTAGTATAAAAGAAAATTGAAATTGGAGGAGGTGGCTTACTTATGTGCTCCAACATGAACTCAAGGATAAACACATCTTCTTTGAACATTGTAGGAACTTTGCCCTTGGAATTCATGAACCTGCAAGGAATAGGGATATTTGTTGGAACGGGGTTAGAAATAATGAAATTTGGAACAACCTTACCTGAATTAGATGGCGTAGGAGCAATAAGTGCCTCCGGCAAAGGTGTTTCCACCCTTTCCGTGGCTTAGGTGTATTCCTCTTCCTTGTGATTTGATGGTTGAGGGTCCGTTCCAACCTCCTTGCCACTTCTCAAGATGATTTCCTTGGCAGTTTCAAATCCTCCCTTCGGATTTGCAATGGTTGAACTAGGGAGTTCGCCTTGGTCTCGAAACTGTCCTACGAACTCCGCGATCTGCCCAATTTGCTTTTCCAAGTGGTCCAACCTTTTGTCTTGATTTTGGCTCTCTTTGTTTTCTGTTTGGACTCCATTGCTTTGGGCAGGTTGTGGTGGCTGCATAGGCGTTGAATAGAACTCCTCATATGGCGGCCAATATCCTCTTTGTTAAGCCTCCTTGACTTGATTTTGTGAGCCCTGCACCAAACAAATTAATTCATTAAGCTTTTGATTATAATTTATTGACGAACTTGAGTTTGGTTGGGCATATTGAATATGAGGTTGTGGTGGCTGCATAGGTGTTGAATAGAACTCCTCATATGGCTGCCAATATCCTTCTTCTTGAACATGTTGAGGTTCCCACCATATAGAGTTTGAATGATCACTCCAATCTGAATTGTAAGTATTGGAAAATACGTTATTCCTTGATTGAAGATCAAATATATCAACGCTTTGCATTTGGGACCTTTCCATGAGCTGTGACAAAAGAGAAGCATTATCAAGTGCCATGTTGTTCTTCTCTAGTACTTCAATTCAACAAACAAAACACAAATAAAAAACTAAAACTAAAATACATAACAGAAACGAACAATCCAAGAGATTAGCAAATTTGCTAATCCCCGGCAACGGCGCCAAAATTTGATGCGAAATTTACACGCACACAAATTAAACCCTCTTTTTGTCAATTGTAGTATAAGTATAAGTAGGGATCGTTCTGGACCGGGGATTAGGAGGGATTGTTAATCACTTGGATTTGACTCAAAAACGTAAGAACACAATATAAAACACTATACTAGACTCAAAGAATGCAAAACTAAACTTTAAAACACTAAAACAAACCAAAAGACTCAAACATCACCCAAAACACTCAAAACTGCCTTAAAAACACTTTCTGGGCAGTTTTGAGCACTTTGGTGAATTTGGACGAATTTGGTAAATAAATTTAATCAAAACTCTTATAAACACAAACTAAGACACTTTCTAATTAAATTGGACAATAAAGTAAAGGGGGATTTAGGTTTTGACGAAATTAAACTAAATGAACAGATTGTAAATTAAAGCAAAATGTAAATGTGAATGTGTGATAGAATTGAATGGATGGGAAGCTAGCTAAGGGGTTCATCTCCATACATGTTACACTTGCATAATAAAATGATTTCCAATTGCATTTCAATAAACCATGAATTCTCAATGCTCCAAGTTAATTAGGTCCGCTTAAATTAACTTTCAGATTTCCCTAGATTCATTGGATTGAATGGAATACGCATTACAACCAAATTATTCCTAATTAAAGTCCCTAACTATGGAATACGCATGATAGAGACATTTAACAAAGATCATTAAGTTCAACGGAAATCATAAACATCGACTAGGCATTCATAACTATGGAATACGCATGAAACTTATGCCAAGAATTCGTTTAACGCGATTGTTTATAAGCAACCTCCACTACTTGTGAATATAAGTTCATAACTATTAGGTGAAACTCACTTATATTCTAGCGTCATATTCATGCATGAAAATTAAGCGTGCACTCTCAATAAACATACATAAATAAGTTATCAATCAAACGGTTAAACAAATTGAATCCACAACTTATGAAACGCAATTAGAAGTAATCAAATCAAAATGCAAGCATAAACATATATTTCGAATTCCCCCCTAGCCAAGGGGGGTTTTAGTTCCTCATACGTACAAAACAAAGAGAATTGAAATTAAACATTGAATTCAAAGGAAAAGAAACACCTAAACATTCCAACAACTCAAACTTGAATTGTATGAACGTTTAGGCCCGCTTCTCTTCCTCTTTGTTGTAACACAAGGTCTAAGGTGAGTTTTGGGATTATGGATGATGTAGAATGGAGTGGGGTGGTAGGATAGTGAGTGGTGAATGGCTGAATTTCTGGTGGTGTTTGGATTAGTAGGGAACTCACGGCACAAGTTGGTGTGTATGGATGATTTTCTGAAATGGAAGAGTGAATCGATGTTGTGTGAAATGTGTATGGTTTTTATAGGGAGATGAATGGATAGGAGAGGGAACATGACAGCTAGGTTAAGTGAATGCATGTGCAAAACAGCTAGGAAAGTGAATGCATGTGCAAAACTGAATTAAAGAGTGGGAAGTGCATGTGCACGGCAAAGAGGGTGGAGATATGAGCTGGAATATGTGGTGGATGTTTAAGATTGCATGTGGGTGAATGTGTGGCTGGATGGGTGAATGATTAAAGGGTGCATGTGGGTTGGAAATGCATGTGAATTGTTGATTGTTAGAAGGGAAATGCACGGCAAAGGGTGAGGATTGTGGTGCAATGATGAAAGGTTGTGTATGTGAGTGATTAGGGTGAATGTGCATGTGCTTTGACAGCTAGGTTGAATTAATTAAAGGGATTACATGTAGCTTGGCTGGAATGAATGGAATGCAATCTGAAATGGGATGGGAGTGCACGGCACAAAGGGAAATGGCTGGGATTGTGGTGCAATGATGGAGGAATAAATGCATGTGGGTTGGAAATGCATGTGGAATAGGTTGGAAGGTGAGGGGATGCATGGCAATGATGGGTTGAGTGATTGAGTATGCATGTGGCTGATTTATGAAGGGAATGCATGTGGATTAAAGTGGAATGACAGCTAGGTTATGATGATGAATGCATGTGCAAAGTTGAATGGGATGCACGGCTAGGTTGTTGTTGGTGTGTTATGCATGGCATGATTGGGATTAGGAAAGGTTTAAATGTCCTAAAACTAAAGGGAACAAGGTTCCAACACTTTGGTCTTTAATTAGGTCTTCAATTTCGTCCAACATTTTGGCTCCAAGCATAAGCTATCCATCCTTAGCCCAAAAATGCTCCAAAAGTCTCCAAAATGCATCTTTTTGCTCCTTTAGCCCTTTGGACCTACAAACACACGAAAATAGCTTAAAGTACTAAAATTACTAAGTACTAGCAACATAAATGCAAGAAAACAAGCAAACTAAGGCGCATAAATTCCTATCAGCATTGATTTGACTTCTCCTAAGGGGAAAAATGAGAGTATTAAGTCTAAGCCTGCAATGCCTGTCATTTCTAGGGTAACCCTAACCATTGCTGAGATGATTGCCCATCATAGGAGTTTTATGGTGCCTTCAGTGTTCGGATTTGCATCGAAGCGTCCGTTTGGAGCTAATTCTAGCTCAGCTTCTAAAAGACTCGTTACCATAAAGAGTGGAAATGAAAGTCAGTCACTTGGAAAAGTGGATTCGGCTGTTAAAAAGGCGTCAAAGCTTGCTCTTTGTATGCTGCCCCAATTATGCTTCTTGCCAAGAATGAAGGAACTATTCAAGTTTGATATCTCAGTTGTCGTAGATGGCCAAGATCAGAGCTGCTGAAGATGAAGTGTTGGATGAGCAAGCTACTGAGGCGAAGTGGTTGCATAAGGCAGGATGGCTACTAGAGAACCCAAGGTCATCCAAGCTGCTAATTGAGTAGTCTTATTTGTTTAGCTTGTGTTGGATTTTGGCAACCTTCGTGCAAGTTTATCAATTTGCTAGAAATTCAATAAATTGCTTTCTTCACTTTACACTATCTTTATTTTTCTTGAAACTTTGCTTGCTTGAAATGTCTTACAAAACTTTTAGCCATAGGATCATCGGCTGGGCACGTTGCATTGAAAAAAAGCCGACAATCCCTCAGAGTCACTTGTGGTCGTGAGCTTTGGTTTCTTGTAACGTCGAGCTGTTTAAGTTCGTCGTGAGTTAATGCCCTCTGGCCATGTGTTGCTTAACTGGTCTTTGAATATTTGATCATTTGAGTTACATGGCTTGCATCACAACATCATAAAGATGTGTAGGATATGAAAATCGTTACCTAATCACATAAAAAACGTGTAGCTGTGTGGAAATTTGTGGGCAGTTTGCCCTCTCTTATTAGAGAGTAGATCCAGGTGAATGTTGGGAAATTAGTTTACCCTTTCGCACTAGAAAACATACCCATATGGGTGTTAAGGAATTAGTTTATCCTCTGGCACTACAGATCAGACCTAAATGGGTGTTGAGGAATTAGGTTACCTTATCGCAGTGAAGAGCAGGCCTAGATGGGTGTTGGGAAATTAGTTTACTCTCTTGCACTGGAACGCTTACTCAAATGGGTGTCGATATTACTTTATCTTCTAGCACTAAAAAGTAGACCTAGATAGGTGTCGAGGAATGAGTTTTGCACTAGAGAGCAGACCTAGATGAGTGTCAGAAAATTAGTTAATTGTCTTGCACTAGAGAGCTTACCCAGATGGGTGTCAGTAAATGGGTTACCTACTTGCACTGAAGAGCATGGAAGTCATTCTGAATGCAGTTGGGGAAAGTTGGACTACTGGACAACTGAAATAATCCTCATATTGTGAGGTGATCTACTTGAGACTTCGAACTACCTGTGGAACCCGCGTAAGGGTGTAAGTAGGGAGCGTAGTGAGCTACTCCCGAACCTTCTCCATGTATTGCGCCATCCTTAGATTTTTTTGTTGTGTGCTCTCTTGAGTTTGGTTGGTGATCAGCTGAGAATCTAAATGGATTTCAAGCTTCTTCATTGCTAAGTCATTCATTAGCAAAGGGCTACTGATTAAAGCCTCGTGCTCTATTTCGTCTTTAGATGCTTTGAAGCATAGAGTGTTACAGACCTAGTCGACGTGGCTAGGAACTGCGGAGCATAAATTGGTGCAGTGGGGAGCCATGGTATAAGATAGGCATAGTTGAGGGCCATAAAGCAGGCAGGTGTAGCTGTGAGCCTCGGAGCTGACGATGGCTTAGGCTAAGTTGTACGTAGCAAGAGGAATTGGGCTACTAGGTCTATGGTGCTCGGGTGTTGGCAATGTGCTTCTCTATTGTTGAACCGTCATGGGTGATGAAGACAAGACTTGTTCATGATCTATGGTGGTTGGAGGAACTATCATGCAAGTTGGGCTGGTGCATCGTCCGGTATTCGTCTGCCGCCCCGACACGTTATCCGGCTGAGTTGCTACGTTCGTGAGAACATAAGTAATCTTTGTATCTATCAGCGTATGCAGGGTGGTTCTGTCTACTTGATCATGTCAATGAAAGGTGACCTACTCATGTTGGCCATATTCTTCCAAAGGCCTTCGTAGATGGTTTCTATACGCTGGAATCCGCATAGCTGCTCTGCTACAAGCCTTTGTACCTCCTTTTGGATTTTCATTTGATAGGGCAATGGAAATTGTGGCTGCCTTCGGTGTTGACCTACTAGTCTATAATGCCCTTCCCCTTGTCTTGCTCCTTTGTGTCGGGGTTACGGTGCACGTGGTTCGTTAGTGAACGAGGTGCTCACTGCACTTGGCGTGGGCTGCCAGTTGGACTTGAGCCAATTTGCTTTTATGCTTCCCTTTGTCCATCGTGCTACCAACTCCAGTGCTTGATAGGAGAATCTCCTTGTAGGCCTAGGCGCGAGTGAATGCTTCGCCTAGAATGTCCGAAATGCTCGTTGGAATGCGGACCTAACTGCGAGTGTACACTGACTCGTGGGCCAAGTCAGGAATGAATGCTTGCACACTAAGACAGGCGAAGACATTTTCCTGAATGCCAAGCCGAGAATTATACTGCATGAACATTCGATTCTTGGTAAGTTGAGCAGCTACTTCAATTTTGATGAATTTGTACGAGGCTCTCAACGTCATAGAAAATTCCAAGAACCAAATGCAAGAGTCTTGTTCGAGTGTTTGAATCAGGCTCTCAATGAAAGCATCAATTTGTGGTAGCAAATATCCGCCGTCTTCAGTCTTGACGAATTTGTACCTACAAAACAATGATCACTTTCCTTCATTTCTCTGTTCTCTTAACTCTGCTTGGGACCAATAATTTGTTTCTTGCCAACATCCATTTGAGGCCTTATGACTTGATAATATCGACGACTAATAACAAAATTGGAAGAAACTAAGAAATAAACAAACTGATAGTTTGTTTACCAAGTCAAAGTAATTTCATTCGCAAAGTATTTAAACTACTCTAATACCATTGAAAATCAAAGCACGCCACGAACAAACGAAATAGAAAACTTTATTAATCGAAAACAAAAAATGCCAAAAAAAAACTACACAACCCAAAGAAACTACATATTACATATTGATTGACTTGGCAGCTTAGAAGGGTGTATCATTTTATTCTTTCTCTAAAGCAATTGCATGCAAGATTTGAATATAAAATGACTAAAATTTCCTTTAATCATCGTCACACAATTACATGCAAGAGCTGAAAATATAGAATTATAATGACAGATATATATCGTATCTAATAATGCTAGGAAGATTAAATTTATAGACAAAATTTTGTAAATTAAAAGATATGGAAGTTGATGATCAGATTATTATTTAAATATTGATAAACGTGCTCAGTTGCTATTGGTGAACACATAATTTAATTTTCAAATTTAATCTTCAAATTTAATATCCCTAACACTACTCATATAAATTTCCTTTAAACAGCATCATACAAAAGTAAAGTATTGTGACAATGAATTTTTCTCTCAAAAATAAAGAAAACAATGAATTAAATGGTTGCATAAAATTTCCTTCAAGAACACAATCCTTAATCAGAAGTCTAAATCCTCTAATATTTACGCACAAAATATTGTGACTTGGATCTTCAATAATTTTTCTGATAGGCACCGTACCAAACTGGTACTCCGATCGCAACGCCACCACCAAAACTATGGTTCCCAGCCGCCGGAAACCCCATCCTCGAGTGAGACGACGTTGTTGAACTTGCACAAGCGTACATCTCCGGAACCTTCATCCTGACAGAAATATTAATAACCCCATTCCTCTCCCCCTTGTAATCTCTCAGCCTGTAGCTCAAAAAATGCGGGTAACCCTCCGGCACATAAGCGCCAACAAAATCCGATGCCGGAACCGTCGCCGTTCCGAACGTCCTGACGCCGTACGCGGTCTTGCATTGGACCTCCACCGTGATGGACTTGGAGTGCGTTGGCAAGTCGAGCACGAGCTTCTCGTTCCACCGTGGGTAGGCGCCGCCTTCGGTGTCCCTGTCCGTGGTGCGAAACTGGCTGTTGGTGTCCGTCCGGACGGTCACGGAGGCGTTTGTCTTAATGGGTTTTCGATCTAATTGCAGGTTCTCGGCGGAGATCACTGTGATTTCGAGCGTCCGGAAATTGGCTGCCATGGTGGTGGATGAAGGGTGAGCGTAAGGTGTTGTGTTAGATTAGGGGAATTGTGAGAGGCGATGAGAGGAAATAGGTGTGGGTGGGGAGGGGTTATATAGGAGTGTTGAGGGAAGGGTGTGAGAAAAGAGAAAGCAACAGCCACCTGGTTTCTGTGGAATTCAAATTGGACTAATAAATAAAAATACGCGCCGAAGTGCACTTTTGTTTTCCAAGTTGACTTTGGACCTTTAAATGGGTTTTTGAGTTGTTCAGGAATCAGCAGAGAAACTTTCATGTAATTAACGGACGGTTCATGCCCCTTGTACCGACAGAGAAATTTCTAATCAAATGGTTTGTACGACTGTTTTAAAAGTCTTCGCCTACCGTAACCTAGGTTCCGCTTAGGGATAGGTGATTGGTCATCGGTCCAATTAATTAAGAATTTGAAAATTAAAAATTGATGCCTAGATCTGCTTAGGTGTCTGTTTAGACCCGACTAGGCACCCACTTAGGTTGTGACTCTCACTTATACAAAAAATAGATATATTTCATTTTGAGTTTTTTTTTTTTTTAAATAAATTGTAATAGACTTGTTGAATACTTGGGTAAACACTTATTATCCAATTTATAACAAGTTTTCTTAAATCCACCTAAGTGCTAGACCCCAGTCCGTCGCACAACTAACGCCTAACATCTTTTAGAACCTTGGTTTTTATAAGTAATTGCCTGACTAATTTTTTGGAAAATAGGGCTATATTTCTACTTTTTATTTCTCAAAAATGCAGTATACGACATATCTTTAATAAGCAATTAAATTTTATGGTACGAATACAATGTTACGGTAATATTTTTATGCACTGTCACAAACATTTACACATCTCTCCTCACTTGACTAGTTGACTTATCATGTGGGGAATAAGAGTTGAAAACTTGCAACTAATTGTGGAGGAAATTCATTGTGGCGTGTGGCGTTGTTAGAGAATTTTCTCAAGTCATGCTTGGAATTGAATTTTCATGATTTGTCAAGAAAACCCAAACTCTTTGCACAAAATTCGTTTTATAATGTTTGAAAAGTAAATTGCTTATTGCTTACTATGTATGTAAACATTGATTGGAAATTGATGTGGAATGACATTGAAGCTTCTATGAGTATAATAATGCGTTGGGTAAATCCAATAAGAGTATATCTAATTAATACAAACTAAATAAGTGTAAGTGAAAGTGTTATTTAGCTTCAAAAGATAAAATTTAATTTTGAACAGGACATTTCTAGCCTAAGCTAAAATAGCATCGGACTCTTCAGGGGGCCAGTTTAGCCCTGACTCTTAAATGGTTAACTTTTAAAAGAAATTCGTAGCCAATGAAAACTAGGCACTTAACACTTTGCAACACCTAGCCTCTCACACTATTAGAACAACAAAATTTTGAAAGTTACACCTCATTGATCATCTTTACAAAATATTAGCTAAATTGGAAATATTTAAGATATCTAATTAGGTTTAAAGAAATTAACGAATACTTTGTTCTATAAAAAACAATGAAATTTCATTGTGATAATTAAATAGGCAAATGGTTTCAGATTGAATAGAAGTTTTGCAAGAATGATCTTTGAATCAAGATTTATAAAATAGACGGTTCGGATTGTTAAAGTTTGATGCGGAATAGATTCGACAACTAATCTCTATTTTTTTCAGAAAATGGGGATCCCTTCCCCCTATATACACACACACATTAATGCTCAAGTAAAACAGCAGGAAGAAAGAGAGTACTTATTGTAGTTGCAAAAGACATCAATTTGAGAGAAAACATGATGTTGAATATGAGTAAAAACTCATCAAGTGACCAATCTCAAAATTACATTTGGGAGAAACTTGACGTAAAGTTAAAATGACGAGAAGAGAATCACCCGCAAACCAAAGCTTTTTCATCATAAAATTCCAAAACTCGGTTTCTTCAAATACCTCTTGTAGTTGTAAATTGAATGTTCACGATTTATCTCTTTTGCATAGGAGAAAGACTTACATAGAATGAATTCACAATCACTGTAACGTTCAGTTTCATTGGCATAATAACATGTATGTAAATTTCTCAAC
Organism: Pyrus communis; assembly: GCF_963583255.1. Classification (NCBI taxonomy): domain Eukaryota; kingdom Viridiplantae; phylum Streptophyta; class Magnoliopsida; order Rosales; family Rosaceae; genus Pyrus; species Pyrus communis. The sequence goes on along the minus strand of NC_084807.1, from coordinate 15,830,833 downwards.
ATAGAACAATATATTATTGGATCAAATGCTACATAACTGTAAATCTGTTCATGTAAAGTTGTTATCCTTGTATAGTTCATCCATGTGTCATGCCTTAGAAAAGATTTGACTCACCCAACCACTTTTTAAAGCACACAGTTCCTTTTCACCCGTATTGCCCATGCTAATCCTATGCGCCTCTATTTTTTTTTTGTTTATCACATTAACATCTTACTTTGAAATTTCTCCACTGAATGTGACTACAAGTGTTACCCGTAGTATAAGTACGTTGGCTTAGTGCTTTAAATCAAAGACCGTGTGCGTGGTCATGGTCATGGCCGCCGGAGTCACTATATACATGAATTCTCGATCCAAACTCTTTTGTATTCCAGACCAAGCCACATTTTCCTCTTTATCATTCTTATTGAGGTGCAATCTTCACTTCTCATTCCATCAACTTTTCCTTAGCCTTATCATCATTGTGTGGCATAAGGAGGATTACGCACTAACTGGGGATATTTTTATGGTATGAGAGAGACTTTTTTATTTTTTAGTTTTTATTATTTGGTTATTGTTTCAACCGTAAACGTGATTACGCCATGAAAGCTGACGACACACAAATGACAAAGGTGGGAATTTGTAAGTTACATGCAAAGCTCATGGAAGGTAAGTTTATATAATGGCATACTCAAAGAGTTGTTCACCTAATGTGTATTCTACAATGATAGTTTAACAAACACAGCCACAACCACGATAAGTATGGAAGACCCTAAATATAGGTAATTTGAATTAAAAATATGAGAGATTGGAGTAATTTACATAAAATTGAAAGACCCTAAATCCAATAGAGAGAACTAATAACATTGTACAAATCCAAAAACTCGAATATGAGGTAAAAACTAAGCAAGAATTTTTTTAAAATATAAATTTGGTTAAGTACACTATTCTAACAAATTTGACTAAACTCAAGTTTACTTTGTACTCGTTCTATTTTCAATATAATCTTGTACTTTTAATAAAAAATAAATAAAAAATTATGGTTTGTAAAGTTTCTTTGAATTTAAACCTTTTAGGTTAAAATGTTCGTAAAATTTAACTCAACAAGTAATACACAAAAATTAAGTTCACCTCAAGTTTTAAACAATGAACAAAATTGTCGTACTGAATTTTGATATTGCATGGTTACTTGGATGAATTTTTTTTTGTGTGACCTTGTGTACATATGAATTCGTGTATTAGGGAGTACAACATTTGGGTTCAAAACTTTTGGTTGAGATAATTACTGCTACCAATCTCATTCTCAGGTCTCTCCACCTAAGAGCATCTCAATGAAGCGCTCTATATATTATCCAAAAGAAACAAAAAATGAAGAGCTGCATATGAGGCTGGAAAAGTAGTGGATATAACTCATTTTAGAGCCCCGACAAATTTTTAGGGCTCTGAAAAAGAAACTCTCCCAATGAGGAGCTATATATATATATATATATATATATATATATATATATATATACACACACACACACATAGATTGAGCACTATATAGAGCTATAATTTCTTTATGTAGTAATTTGATTGCGCTTTGTTAACTTTTATTAAATTGAGTTTTAGACGTGTTATCTTAAAAAAAATTTATAAACTTTTCAACCTCAAAAATTCAAAATTCTGATAATATTAGATTTCACCACTTGTTACACTCGCTATGGATGACCCCCTATTTTTGGGGCCGTTCGGGTTTCTTGAGCTATCATCACTTTTGTAGAATTGTAATTATTAATGCTGAATATGAGTCCACATCATGGTGCCAACTTGATTTTTTCCATGCTCGGCCTAGCGCTACATCTTCCAAAAATCGATATATTATATAAAGTTAGTGTAAACTAATTTGTTGTAATGCTAAATAAGAAAACATAATAGATGGTTACTATGCTTAATTAATGCGTGAGGATTATTTTTCATGAAGAATTGGGCATTAAAAAAGAAGATTTAGGGTAAACTATACATTCTCATTAGCCACTCAGTATTATGGTATGGTGATATTTCTCTTCACTTGGAAGTGAGAGGCTTTAGGTTCGAATCTCATGGATCGCGAATTCGATACCTAATTAGGCTACCCATTGTGTGGCTTACCCGAACTCCTCCTTCCCTTAGTGTAAAAATATCGGTGCACTAAAAAACCTAGACATTCCCATTCTGGTCCCTTAGTTTTAGTGAAATTAGAGCTTTGGTTCATTAATAAAAAATTTAATACCATTGATCTTTGAACTTGTTAGAAGGCAATGCAATGCAACGGAATGGTTCATTGGGTAATTCTGTTAAAACTTTCAACCTTATTTCCGTTTAAACTCTAAATTTTGAACGTAATTTTAATGGTATTACATGAAAGAACATTTACACATGAATTTTTAAAGGAACTGTTATTAGCACTCCAAAAATCTCATTCTATACTCCTCACAAGTGTATTTTTCTTTCTAATTATAGGAAGTTTGGAGTGCGCAATGAGATTTTTGAAGTGTTAATAACAATTCTAATTACTAGATCAGAATCAACAATTTTATTGGGTCCACAAATTTATACAAAGTAACTAGTAAATAAACGATCAGTGGTAGAATATTGCTAGAAAGTGGTAGATTGCTTTCATGGTTAGGTTTTTCAATAACGTGTTTCCCCCACGTTAATCATGTCAAGGGTGGTCAAGTAACTGTTGCTGCTGTCAGCAGTTTCAAATATCACAATGAATTTGACCCACAGTTTTCCTATCTTCTTCTGCGTAAATTGGTTTAGTATAATTCCTCGTTTTCGTTTACCAGATCAATTGCATCTAAGAATTGATCATAATATAGAATTACAATCACTATAGTATTTCAGAAAATTTCTTTTATTCAAAACAAAAACAATCAAGTATTGTAACAATGAATTAAATGGTTGCATCAAATCTCCTGCAAGAACACAAAACACGTTGTGTCTGTATTCTCCTTAACCAAAGGTCTAAATCCTCTAATATTTACGCACAAAGAATTGCGCCTTGGATCTTCAATAATTTTTCTGATAGGCACCGTACCAAACCGGAACTCCTGTCACAACGCCACCGCCGAAACTTTTGTTCCCAGCCGCTGGAAACCCCATCGTTGAGTGAGACCACGTCGTTGAACTTGCACAAGCGTACATCTCCGGAACCTTCATTCTCACAGAAATATTAATAATCCCATTCCTCTCCCCCTTGTGATTCCTCAGCGTGTAACTCAAAAAATGCAGGTAACCCTCCGGTACGTACTCGCCAACAAAATCCGAAGCCGGAACCGTCGCCGTCCCGACCATCCTGACGCCGGAAGAAGTCTTGCAATGGACCTCCACTATGATGGACTTGGAGTGTGTTGGCAAGTCGAGCACGAGCTTCTCGTTCCACCGTGGGTAGGCGCCGCCTTCGGTGTCAATGTCCGTGGTGCAGAACTGGCTGTTGGTGTCGGTCCGGACGGTCACGGAAGCGTTTTTCTTGATGGATTTTCGATCTAATTTCACGTTCTCGGCGGAGATCACCTTGATTTCAAGCGTCCGGGAATTGGCTGCCATGGTGGATGAAGAGTGCGCGTAAGTGTTTGATGAACAGCTTGTGTTAGGTTAGGAGAATTGTGAGAGCCGTTGATAGGAAAGAGGTGTGGGTAGGAGCTTATATAAAAGTGTTGAGGGAAGGGTGTGAGAAAGGAGTGAGAAACACCCGCGTGGTTTCTGTGGAATCCAAATTGGACGTTGAAATATACAATACGCGCCGAATTTTGAATGGATAGGAAAGTGAGTGGGAGAAGTATAATTTAATTTCCTAGTTGGGAGTGGTTTTCCAAGTTGACTCTTGGGCCTTTAAATGACTTATGAGTTTTTTAAAGAGAAACTTTCATGTAATTTGTTCACGCTTCTTATAACGTAGAGAAACTTTCAAGCAACTGGTTCTTACAATTTATTGCGAAGTTGAACCTCTTGAAAACATAGATATATCTCTACTTTGTTGTGGCCTATATTTAACTGAGGGAGAATAAAGGGGCATGACATAGAGACAAAAAGAGTGGGGAATAAGCTTGAGAAATTTTATGTTATTCCCCAGTCATTGTGCCTTTATTTATAGTAATAAGGAGGAGAGAAACTTGATTTCCAAGTAATACAAAGTCTATTAGCAAAGATCTTCTAGATCCCAAGGAATTCCTAAACTATCTCTACTTAGGATTTACATAATCACAATATGTATTAGAATGTATATCACAATGCTCCTCCTTGAGTGTGCAAATACACAAGTAGATGACACATCACATTTTCAGGCAAATGTAGAACAGTTGATGAAGTCATCTCATCTAGTCCGCACAAGTAGCAAATGCGAGTCTTAAAACAAACAGAAGTGGTAAAACTCACAAAACCTCGCTATAGCAAAACCCAAGGTGGGATAGAAACCCATAGTCAAAGGAGAAAAGTGAGAAGTTGCATTAAGTCAAAACTATAAGTCTTCAGGATATAAGTAGAATGTAAATAAGGGTATGACCAGCCCAGGATGAGTACCTCGTCAAAACCTAGTTTGGTAGCAAAAATCCAATGGGAAAAGTGATCCTAAGCTTAGGAAAAAATGATTACATTAAGATCAAGTGAGTATACTTCTGTATACTCCCTCTCAGTTCAATAGAATTTCCAAATGAAACTACATGCATTGCAAATGCAAAGGTTATGCATACCAATTCCTCATACTAGCTTCTAGAAGGTAGACTTCAGCAGTGAATCCATGCAGAGGTCGGCAATGTTGTCTGGGATCGAACTGGTTGACTTTAATCTTCTGATGCTCATGCTGATATAGGTACAATATGCTTGGCGTTGACATGTTAGATGTATCATGATCTGATCGATACATATGATATTGTCTTCATGGATCGTTGTTGGGACTTAACGATAGATGAAAATTGCAGGGACTTCGAATATGCTTAACAAGAGTTCTCAACTATAACTCTCACGTGATGATATACAATGAGTCTTGGAACGATTCAAAGATTTCGCAACTTAGGCCTATCTAGTTGACCTCCAAAATCTTGCCATGTTCCTTAACGGTAAAGGCATAACCATTTGGGAACGTACCTTGTGCGGATCAGATAAAGATTTTGATTTATTGACTCCCATAAGGTAGGCATCATTCTGAAGATCAAGTGGGTGTGATCTATTCTGAGATGCATAAGGATAGAGTAAGCCCAAATCCGCAGTAACAGAAAAACGTTGTTAACACTTAATTTGGTGGTGGTGTGTAGGCGCCGTGGTGCTTTTTGCCAAAAGATTATTAGCACTTAAGATGTCCAATCTAGTGCATAGAGCTAAGTACAATACACGCCAATTGCACTCAGATATGGTGTTACATGTTTCGATATGAAACCTTATGCACCATAACCTCCATAAAGGTCTCATTTGCATCTAGTGTACAGATGATCAAGATTATACTCGGAAGCAATACCTTCTGGGTCTAGTTCGACTAATGGGCCAAAAATCTGTTAGAACCATGCTCGAAACTTTAGGTCGAGGTAGCATCGAGTTTTCCCAAGATTATTCATCTCAAAGTCCGACTTTAGTTGCGAGTTAGCTTTCTTAAGCTCTTCTAAAGTCTTAGTGAGATTCATGTCATTGACATAAACTCCAATTCTAGCAATTTTGCATTTTGTACATGCAGGGGCATTATCCCTAACTGATCAAATATTCACTTAGACGAGTATACCACATCTGCCCAGATTGTTCTGCATCCGTAAAGTGAAATACTCAAAACCGAGAGGGTGTTCTATGGTCTAGATATTATTTGAATCAGTACATGTAAGTCTTTCTAAAACTTCCATGTATATTTTGTATCATGATTCCAGAGATACGTTACAACCATGTTTATCTGCTACAATCAATCACATGGCGTATGAGAGAAGTCTTGCGCCATAAGGCGGTGTTATACCGCATTATTTCATTCATCTCCTTTGACATGGATTGTTTATTTCTAATCGACCAATCAGTTCTACATTGTTAGTAATCAACGGAATGTGGTTCGATATCGTTACTTTTCATTTATGTTAGTATGTACCATATAATTGAAACGCCATTGATGATAATCTCATGCCAATTCTGTAGCTCCTCTAAACTAGTATGCTAAACCAAGAACTTTAAGTCTCGGGAGTAATCCAGATTTAGTCTCATGAGATGGAAATGATTAAGACAGCGATCTAGGGAGGGATTCATTTGTGCCATGATCCTCCACTTCTGATAAGGTGAATCTTTCAAATCGAGTGATCTATTGCGATTTAGGCCAACTACAGATGTACTAGGCCGACCACTAGGCGAAGCGGCCTACCTAGATACATAAATCATTGCAAACATGTTTGCAGCTAGTAAATGCAATCTTGTCACATTTACTAGATCAAAGAAAGTGTCTGGTACCACTCTGATGATCTAGATTAGGGATCGAGATGAGACATGGTGGGACGTCCACAAAAATTCACTTCGTTCTTCAAGAATTTATGATGTTCTCATTGAAGTGACATAATCGCTTGCAACGGTGTACGAGAATCAAAATCGACATTGATTCACATCCCTTTGTGAAGACCTATAGTTGTACATTGCGGCGGCGCAACTGGCACATAAAGTGTTCATCCAAAACACGTAAGTACAAAACTTTAGGTTTGTACCCAATTACCAACTGTAATGCTCAAATAGGATTGGGTGACATGAGCCTCAGGTGGATTAACATAGCTAAAGTAGTGCATGGGCCCAGTTAAGGGTTGAGAGTTTGGTATGTATGATCAATGACCGAGCGATCAATTGAAGTGTTTAATCAATGCTTATGCCAGGCCATTTTGAGGTGAACATGAAACTTTAATGTTCAATTACAAACCTAAATTGATACTAAGGAAACCAAAATCGATATATTATATAAAGTTAGTGTAAACTAACTTGTTGTAATGCTAAATAAGAAAATAGAATAGATAATTACTATGCTTAGTTAATGCGTGGGGGATTATTTGTCATGAAGGATTAGGACTTCAAAAAGAAGATTTAGGGTAAACTAGAATTTTTTTTTTAAAAGAAAATTTGGATTGGTCCCTAAGTTTTAGTGGAATTAGAGTTTTGGTTCATTAATTAAAATTTTAGGCTAAATTGGATTAATGGTCCCCGTGGTGATAGGTTAAAAGGAAGATAACCCCCGTGGTGAAAAAATTCGGATTTAAACCCTAGTGGTGAAGTTCCGTTAGGATTTAAGCCCAAAATTAACATTTCCGTTAACCCATTCCATCTTTTTTTCTAGATTACCCTATTAACATTTCCTAATAGTTAATTTAACCTGCAATTAACTATTAATCCAATTTAGTAAATTAATCATTAATTTGTTGGCTGGTTTTGTTAGATTAACATTTCTTGATTGATTTTGTTTGCTATAGAAATGATGAAATCTGATCCAACCAACAAAACCAATTGATGGGTTGGACTAATTCGTTGAGAATCACACACCAATCAAGCAAAACAAAACCCAAGAAACATGAAAAGAGGAGCAGCAAGCAAACCTCATCATCATCCACTGAAGAATTATCTTTGTTTAAGGTTTGATTGTTTTATCTCAAAAGAAAAAAAAATAACGAAGGTAAGCTGAAGAGAGAGGAGAGAAAGAAACAGGATTTCTGAGGCATGCATGGAGAGAACGAACAATGTTCCGTCAATTTAAGTCACGTTATTTGCATGTGATACACATTGAAAGGTAGATTGATAATTTTTCATAAAGAAATAGTGTATGGAGTTTGTCACATCCCGGCCCAAGCCCCCACCACATCCCAGGCTCGACTCCACCGTAGCACGATACTGTCTGCTTTGGGCCCCGACCACGCCCTCACGGTTTTGTTTCTGGGAACTCACATGAGAACTTCCCAGTGGGTCACCCATCATGCGATTACTTTTGCACGAACTCGCTTAACTTCAGAGTTCCTACGGAACCCGAAGCCAGTGAACTCCCAAAAGACCTTGTGCTAGGTAGATATGGGAATATACATATAAGGCTTACAAGATCCACTCCCCTAGGGCGACGTGGGATGTTACAATCCACCCCCCTTAGGGCCCGACGTCCTCTTCAGTACACTTTCGGCCAGGGATTGGCTCTGATACCAAATTGTGCTGTAAAGACATTTTAGTCAATTTTGGGTACATGCCTATTCTATTGCAGTTCGTATTATTTCAAAGACAAGTAGATTATTCAGAAGAATTGATTGGATATTGAAATCTGGTTGTGATCATTAATTCTTCAATCACCTCTCAAATACTTCGTCGAATGGATCATTACTGTTGGTGATTGAATATTCCGGAAGTTGTTTTTGTAGTGCAATGGCTGGCAATCAATCTAGATATCTTGAACTTTAAATTTGATGGACTTGTTTTGGCCCTCAAATTCTTGACTGTTCTTTTAGCAAGTTATTTTAAATTTTGAGGACGAAATTTTCTTAAGGGGGGTATATTGTAACGACCCGTCACTAAAAATTATGATTTTTATAATTTTTACATGTGAATTTACAAAAATGCCCTTCAAGGTAAAGTGTTGACTCTTGTTGACTGATGTGTTGTGTCATGTAAGACTCATTTTCTTGGCGTATTCTCGTAGTACTCATTGCTATGAACGCGTGGGTGCAAACAGAATATAATTTAGAGTTATAATGAAGATTACCTTTAAACGTCGAGGGCATTTTGGTAATTTTCCATTTGAAACACATGTTGTATCTGGAGTAGTGTGACATGTGGGACCCACAGATTGGTTTCCAAAATATCTGGAACCTTCTCTCCTTCCTCTTCTTTCCCGCAACTCTTCACTCTCTCTAACTCTCTAACTCTCTCTCGGTTCTTCCCTTCTCGCATGAAACAAACCACCATCATCACCAAATCTTTCGGCTTGTTGAACATCAAAACCACCATTATCTGCATGTCTTCACTGCCATAAACTCAGTTTTGAGTTTTGTTTCATTGAAAATGAACCCAAAACATGAGTTCGAAGAACAAGGTTTTGGGCCGAGATTTCTAGGCGTGATTCAGATGATTTCTAGTCATATTTTGAACACTAAACGGTATAATTCGATTTGTCTCATCGATTAGATAATTTTTCATGTTTGGATCGTTTAATTTGGTGCAATGAGAAAGTTATAACGATTTAAAGTTTACCTAGTTTTTGGCGACCTCGGCCATTTTCGAGGCATTTTTCGGCCAAACCACGACGAGATAGCCATTATGAAAGGTACCAATCTCTTTGTCTCATCGAGAACTATGATTTTCATTTTTTATTCAATTGATTTTTTTGAGTATTGACAAAGTTATGGACGTTGAAAGGTTGCCCAGAAATTCTGGCGAATTTCCATGTTTTCCCTCGGACAACCGTCTTTTAGGCCATTTCCGGCGACCATTTGGACTCCAGGCAGTATAATTTTGTTCTACACTTGTCTAGCTTTGATTTGGTATATTATGAGTCGAATTTGGTTTAGAAACAAGTGAGATATGCAGCTCTAAAGATTGCCCAGGAAATCTGCAAAATCTGCAGAATCCGACGAAGTTCCATCAAGGTCCGCCACTTGATTAGAATAGTAATTGATGATCCGACCGTTGGATCGTCACCAAACTTTAGTAGGTTTTAGTACATAATATTTGAGGACCATAGGAACTTATGGATCGGGAATCCAACCTATAGATCTTTCCAAATTAGACTTGTAAGTTTGTAAAATAAAACATTGACCTCCACTTGAATTTGCAATTAGCGGAGATCCAACCATTGGATCGTAATGAAATTTTAGTATGTTATTCTAGAAGCATAATATGTATATTTGGAAGTTATGGATCATAAATCCGAGAAGTAGATCTTCCAGATCGAATTACATAGGGTTGTCGGCCTTACCGTCGACCATTGACTGATGGTTGACTTTTGGTCAATGGGTCTCAAATTATTCTAGAACGTCCTTGGGGATTTGTTTTATGTAAGTTATGTGTTATATTGATAAATATTATGAGATGTGGGTTGATAATTGTTCTAGGCGGCGATCATTCGTGATGCCTCGATGTTTGTACTAGGGAATTGTAACGCAGACTCTAGGTGAGTGGGCTTTTGGTTTTCTATATATACATATATATATCTTTTCCATTTTTCCAAAAATTGTTTTAAATGGATTTAAGTTTTTAAATGCCATGTCAATTGCATTACATTTTAGTATATGCATTAGTATAAATATACATATTATTGCATGACGCTGCGAATGCCCAGGCAAGCTTCAAGTGAGTGCATATTGATGATAGTAATTGCAGGGTGTATGGTTATGTTTAGATGCATTTAGTGCTCATTATCCTGCACCTCAATGTTAGTGCTCCTGCCCGTGGTCAGGGCACAGTTCTTCACATGATATTCACCTCCCGCACTGCACGCTCACCTTGGATCCAAGTTTGGTGCATAGCCCTATCGTACATATCACATTAGGTGGTTCTGACTCGTAGGTGACCCGCGATTATTCGCACAACCTACTTGTGATCGTAACACTTGAACGTACTTATTTACACCCAGCCCTGTCGTACAGACCACAATAGGTGGTTCCGACTTATGTGCAGGCATATTTGATGAGCTATAGGTTAAGCCGTACAGGTCACGTTAGGTGACTCTGGTTGACATATCATTTATATTGATTTATTTCACCTGACTTACTTATTTCATTGTTAAGATACTTGACATAGTATATACTTGGTTTTCACTACTCTCGAGCATGATTTCTACATATGTATGTATAACTATTTTCTTAGAAGTATTACGGGTTTTACGGTGATGGGTTATTATTATTTTGGAAAAAGAAATGGTTTCAAAAGCTTTATTTTTGCCCACTCACGTTTTCTGTTTTTTGCCCCTCTAGGTTTTAACTGCTGAAAATTCGTATCGACGAGGATTCTTGGTGAATCTCAGTATAGGTGGCTACCTCTGAGGATATGATCCTTACCCACACTACTGTACTTTACTTATACTCTGCCGTCGCATGTGAAATGGGTTCATTCCCGCTCACAGCGCACTCTTGTCTTTAGGCACTTTTAGGTTTAAATTTATTCCATTTTCCACATCACTATACTTTATGGCTTCGTCACCTTCCAGGTGTCGGCCAGCACAGCTCCATTAAAGGTCCTAGTGGACATTCCGAGTTGTAGTGTGTCAGAGTTAACTTTGGAAGGTAAATTAGATGTTAGATTCGCAACCTATATGACATGTTAAGGGCTTATGGGTGAGAAAAAGACGGTATTACATCATAAAATGTGTCAAGTGATTTAAGTTGACAAAAAATTGGATAAAATAGTAGGGATCAAATTAACAATTTTTATTGAATTTAGGGACTCACTTTACCGAAAAAATAATTCAGATACCTAATTTTCACTGAAGTGAGAGTTTAAGGACTAAATAAGCACTTCACCCTATCTATTGTTGGCTGCCTGGTGCCGGCACATTGTAAATGTGATGTGCAAGCAGAAAAATTGAGGAAATGGTGGGCGTTGATAATATATAATTACAATCACTATAAGATATTGAGAAAATTTCTTTTAATCAAAACAAAAACAATCAAGTATTGTAACAATGAATTAAATGGTTGCATCAAATTTCTTTCAACAACACAAAAGCCCTTGAGTTTGTATTCTCCTCAACCAAAAGTCTAAATCCTGCAATATTTACGCACAAGAAATTGTACCTTGGATCTTCAATAATTTTTCTGATAGGCACCACACCAAAGCCGAACTCCGGTTACAACGCCGCCGCCAAAATTTTAGTTCCCATCCGCCGGAAACCCCATCTGCGAGTGAGACCACATCGTTGAACTTGCACAAGCGTACATCTCATGAACCTTCATCCTCACGGAAATATTAATAATCCCATTCCTCTCCCCCTTGTGATCTCTCAGCCTGTAACTCAAAAAAAGCATGCAACCCTCTGGCACATACCCGCCAACAAAATCCGACGCCGTCGCCGTCCCGATCGTCCTGACGCCGGACGAAGTCTTGCATTGGACCTCCACCGTGATGGACTTGCAGTGCGTTGGGAAGTTGAGCACGAGCTTCTCGTTCCACCGTGGGTAGGCGCTGCCATCGATGTTCATGTCCGTGGAGCGGAACTGGCTGTTGCCGTCAGTCTAAACGGTCACGGTGGCGTTTTTCTTGATGGGTTTTCTATCTAATTGCAGATTCTCAGCGGAGATCACCTTGATTTCGAGCGTCCAGGAATTGCTTGATGAATTGCTTGTGTTAGGTTAGGGGAATTGTGAGAGCCGTTGAGAGGGAAGAGGTGTGGGTAGGAGGTTATATAGGAGTGTTGAGGGAAGGGTGTGAGAAAGGAGAGAAAAACCGACGTGGTTTCTGTGGAATTCAAATTGGACGATGAAATACAATACGAGCCGAATGTTGAATGGATTCCAAGTTGACTCTTGGGCTTTAAAGGAGTTTTAGGCCTGGTTTGGTACTGAGATGATTCTGAAAAAAACTAGTATAAAAAAAAGCTGGGAGCTGTTTTTGTGTTTGGTAAACATTCAGCTTCAGCTTTTTTTCACAGTTTTGTGTGAAAAAAAGCCAAAAACAAGAAGCTGCAAAACCCAGCTTTGAAAAACTGGCTTTTTTTTCACATTTGTTTTACATAAAAATTTACCAAACACTATAATACTGTTTTTTTTTTTCAAAAGCACTTTTACAAAAAAGTTTACCAAACACTTTGCTGCTTTATTTCACAGCTGCTTATTCTCACAGCACATCAGAAGCAGCTTTTTTTCAAAGCACAGCAATACCAAACCAGCCCTTAGTTGTTTAAGAGAAACATCCACGTACTTGGTTCACGCTTCTTACAGCGGAGGGAAACTTTCAAGCAACTTGTTCTTACAATTTATTGTGGAGATAAACTTTCTGAAAATATGGATTAATCTCTACTTATTTTTAAATAATTGTGCGGAGAAATTTTTTGGTATGACTGTTACATTTATAGTACGATCACTGAAGTTGTAACATCTATGTGATAGACACATACATTCACACACCTCTCCTCACCACTTGACTTATCACGTGGTGAATAAAGTGGCAACTAATTGTAGAGGAAATCCAATTGTATAGTGTGGCGTGGTTGGAGAATTTTCTCAATTCATGCTTGGAATTGAATTTACACGATTTGTTATGAAACTCAACTCTTCGCATAAATGCGTTTATTATATAATTTGAAAAGTTAATTTCTTCTTCTGTATCTAAACACGGAATCGAAATTGAGCATGAGGCTTTGGTCTTTGATCAAAGGTGTTGATTGTTTTGTAGGTACATTTTCGTCAAGATCAAAGGCGACAAAAATTTTCTACCACAAATTGGTGCTTTCATTGAGAGCCTGATTCAAACGCTCGAAGAAGACTCTCACATTTGGTTCTTGGAATTTTCTGTTATGTTGAATTTCTCATATGCTCCTAGTCATTGAAAATTTTCCTAGAAAAATTCTTTGATTAGTCCCTGGAGTAAAGATACAATGAAATTCTGAAACCACAACGAACGGAACCCCATAGTTTAAGGATTTGGATTGGAGAATGGAGACGAGGACATGGCCTCACGAAGACTGTCCTCGAGGTTCAATACAACGGCAACAGAAGCTCCACCGTTGCAGAGCGCCATTATCACCACGACTACAATGTAGCACCCACCACGTGGCCACAGGCTGTAGCCCTTGCTGCCATTGCCATCACCACCTAGGGCGAGATGCCCAAATTGGAGCAGCTGCCACAGCAGGTTAAGGCAGGAAACCCAGTCCACTGCAGTAATTGTAGCAGCAGGCCAAATAACCCAAGCAGCAGGCCTAAACTCAAGCCACAGCCATTACAACGCAGACCCACAGGTAGGTGGCCTACGCGCGAGCCTAGCGTATGACCCAACCAACCAGGCTGGTTGCCCCGCTCCACGACTCGCTCTTACTACTCTCTCCATGGCCCAAACCAGTCCAAGACCGATTATGGCCATCATACCGACGTCTGAACCAAAGATATTTTCACCCTATTTTCCTGCAGGTTTGCCCGTTTAGAGTCCAAGTTTGCCCCTGCGGTTCATTACACTTTACTCATGTAGATGCCCATCACTTGAGCTTTTCCACCCGAAATTGTGAACAAAACCCGTCCCAGCAGGTTGTCGACCTAACCAGCGCCCTCACCAACATATGACTTTGGTGATTCAGCTCCTTAAGTAGATCGAGACGCAACACAGCCTAGGCGAGGTGTCCACAAGTAAGACAGAGGTAGATGCTCGTGATTTTCTCTATCAGACTCCACTTCAACCCTTACGTAGTGAAAATAAAGGGTTTAAGGAGAAAAACTATCATTGTGGGTTGAAGAAACTTCTTTTCCACTTTGGAAGGCCTCTTCAAAGCTTGAATCATTCTTTCTCCAGGTTAAATTAAGAACAACTTCTCGGAGAATTACATGAATCTTATGGATCAAATAGATTTTAACACTTGAATAGCCGTAGTGGATCAAACTCACAAAGTTGGATTATGGAGAGAAAAAAGCAGGTTCTTTATTTATGTTCTCGTGTCTTATTTTGCGAGGTGCTTACTGATCTTCTTCACTCATACGAATTCATTTAGTCATCATTGGATTGCATCAAAGAATTGTTCAAATTTTTGTTCAAGAAACATACATGGTGGTTTACTGCAATGTTGGAAAACAGTCATGTCTATAGTTCTTGGTGCGGGTTCGATTCCCACCGATCCATCTTACCCTTAGCAACTAACAATTTAAATTACCAATATTATCGTTTGTCAAATAAATAAAAAATTCAAGAACCAAAGTAAATAAAAGTGCTAATTTCATTTTACACCTCAAGTTTTGAGGTGATTTTTAAAATGGGCCATGAGATATCAATTTTCTCACATTGGCCCCTAAAGTTTTAAAGTTGTATCAATTTACTCCTTTTGTATATTTAGGTGTCTAATTATTATTTAATCGATGAGTTTTTTAGTCAATGTGGTGTAAATGTGGCTTACATATCAACTCATTTACGGGTTACATGCTCACCATGTCATTAATTTAATGAAAATTCAAATAATTCACTAGACAAAAGGTCTAAATTGCTAAACCTTAGAGAGCAATGTGGGAAAATTGAAAATCCGTGACCCATTTTGAAGATCACCCTAAATATGGAGGGTGTCATAAGTAGTTAGCCCTAGGTAAAATGAAGACCTTGGATGGTCTTGAAAAGCCTTTGAAAGCTCAACACTCGAGTGACATCATTCAACTCATAGAGATTTCGACAATAAAACGGATACGTGTCAGCCGGAGAAAGGCAGCTAGAATATATTCATCACCAGAAATCATTAAATACACTGGTAGCTGCTCATAAAGATTGTCAAGCCTAATTCGAAGATTGGTATTTCTCAGCTTTCTGCTACCTCAGAAGAAAAAATTCCATGTTCAAAATCAAGATGAAGCAGTCCAAACATCCAATGTAAACTTTTTTTTCGCTTCTAGCTCATTCCAAAGCGAGACAAAGGCTTCTCTTCCGTGACTATGGAAAAGGTTGTGCCTAAATTCTTTTTTGTAATTGTAAATAGAGTGACTTTCCGTCTTTAGCCTTCTGTCGCCTTAAGACTCAAAACGGTGATCCAAGAAGAAAAGGGGAACAAAGCCCTTGTAGTTGATAGTTCGATCCACCCACATACGTTAATCGACTCACGCACAACCCCTCTTTTTCAATTATATGTTATGTAGAGTGAGTAAAGCCCTCAAGCGGTAATCGAAATTTATTGTTTTTATTGAAACAGAAGAGTTAATTCGTGAAAATTTCTTTCAGCGTCTAATAATTAAGATAAAATAAGGATGAATCATTTCCAAACGTGTCCAAAGGAACAAAACCAGATAAAGCGTATCAAAACTTAATACCGCACACAGATTTATGCCTACTATTTTTTGAAAACGATATTCTAGATCTTTCCTCTTCAATATAAAAGGGACCTAAGGCTAATTTGTTTTGTACATTATTACAAACAAGAATACCATGATCTATAATTGCTTTAGATTTTGATTTATGTAGAGAAAATGATGAAATTTTTTGAGGCATTTGATGACCAAGATGAAGCAGAGTATGGTGATAGCCTTGAAGAGCTTGAATCATTTGCAGTTCTAAATAATCGTATCCATGATCTATTGGAGGTATACTAATTTTTATCGCTCTTCTATTCACTTTTCGTTTTAATATATTTAATTTTGATTTTCACAGTTACGGTTTATCTATTAACTTTGACAACTCTTCTATTCACTTTTCATTTGTATCTATTTACTTTTGCTTTCAAGTTTTATCTATCCATAAAACTATCACACTTGTTGACATATTCACTAATATAAGTGAGTCTTATACACAAACCACTTTTTGGGAAAGCATTTGTAATTTCGAATCAGGTCTACCTTAGGCCCTCAAGGCACCAAAATAATAATTAATTGATGAGTTTGCTTCAGAAAATGCAAAAAGACAATTTCTTAAATGTTAAAATTTTAAGGAGTTTTGTTTGGAGTGGTTGTATATGATTATACTTTCGCATCAGGGTATAGGTACTATGTCCCTTCATTGTATTTTTTTTTCTTCAAGTAATATAATATAGGTGTGAAGGCTTAGCGTTCCCCAGCTTCAACTGGGTTCCAGCCCTATTTATATATTTCCTTTTTTTATATATGTTCGTGTATTGTAAAAAATGCACATTTTGATCGTTCGCCAGGGCCCCAAAAACAATCGGCAAGTCCTAGTTGTGCAACAAGAGCAAGGGAGAAGACGAAGTGGTCCAAGTTCTTGAGCAGACGCCGTTACTGTCCCCTGCTAAACAGCATTGCATTGGTCATGAATGGAGTGAGGAAGGAAATGTAGGACAACAGGGGGAAGATGAGGATGCTCAAGTGCTCAAGCAACAGCCTCCCACACCCCTGTTAAAGTACATGACATTGGCCTTTCATGGTGAGAGGAAAGAGCACGAGGACAGGAAGATGGAAAGGAGAAGAGTGTTAGAAAGAAATCAGAATCCCTTGCAATCAAGGTACAGAATAGGCAATGGCATGTATAATGTATATTGCGATTGTTTGATTGATTTTCTTTCCCTTTATTGCATAGCTGTAGTGAACTTAGTTCCTAGTTTATAGTTTCTTTGCTGTATATAACTATTCTATCATTAACAGAGTAATTATTCTTGCTAAATACTTTCTTTGCCGATCCTAAATTTACATGGTATCAGAGTAAGGTTAATACTTACTCTGCTCTACCTATTTCTTCTGCTGTCAGATTCCCTCGCGCATATACAGTGAACATGCTCTTCTATTCCATTTTGTGTCATTGGTTCCGTCAATAAATAATGAACAAACCTCGGATGGAGGCAAGTCAAAAGCCTCTAGTCCTTTTTTTTTTATCCATACTCAAAATTTCAATTGGGACTCAAACACTTCCTGGAAATTCCTAGGTTTTATAGTATATTACTTTGTGGTTGTCTTATTTCTTGGAAGATACGTTTACTTTCTCTATGGTTTGGTCTATCCTTCATTATAATGTCTTAAGAAGTTGCTTTGTCGCTTCGTGTTTTATGGCAAGAAGGATGAGATTCTACACCTACACAAGAGGCTGATTCTATAATGTCTGGCTATCATAACAAATCTGAATCTCTTGCGTTCATGTGAATTCAGATACGCTTGAATGATGTGGTTTGATTTTTTTTTTCTTTTTTCAGTGGAGGGTTGTGTTTGGTTTCGATTCTAATCGATTTTAATTAATTTTTCTAAGTTTAAAAGTGGATGTTTGTTTGCTTTTCCTTTTTAATTCTGTCACTCAGTCCTTACGTACGACGGATTAAAAGAGAGCTACAACATGCAAGGGATGAAGTTAAAACTTACTTCTTTCAAAAAATAAACGGGGTTGACATCGATTCGCAGCCTTATGACTTGATAATATGGATTCAGTTAAAGAATAGGATCATACAATGGCATAAAATAAAATAATATAGGTGATATATGGGAGATTCTACTTCTGATATCACCAAGGTTTTTGTAGTAAAACTCAACACCTAGTAATAAGTAGTTAAGTTAGGACAATATTGATGATGTTGGTGGAAGACCATCAAATTTCATTTCAATCTTTACGAATTGAAAATAAGGTTTGAGGAGAAAAACCATCATTGCAAGTTGAAGGAACTTCTTTCCCACTTTGGAGGGCATCTTCAAAGCTTGAAACATTCTTTCTCCAGGTTAAAACGGTAACAAATCCTCGGTCAATTAAAATGATCCTTACAGATCAAATAGATTTTCACACTTGAACAGCTGCAGCGAGCTGGACTCAAAACGTTAGATTATGGAGAGAAGGAGGTTTTTTATTCATGTTCTTGTGTCTGATGTTGCAAGGTGCTTACTGATCAACTTTTTCGCTCACACAAATACATTTAGTCAGGATCGAATTGCATCTAAGAATCGTTCGAAAGATTTTCTAGAACGTAGATGACGATTTAATGCAGTAGCAGAAAACAATCATGTTTATACACCCTGGTGCGAGTTTGATCCCACCGATCCCTCTTCCCCTAACAATTAACAACTTAACCCACTAACACTATCATTTGTTAAAAAAAATTCTAGAAACAAAGTAAATACAAGGGCTACTACAATTTACAATCTCAAAGTTTAGAGCTAATTTTTAAAATGGGCCATCAAATATCAATTTTCTCACATCGCCCCCTAAGGTTTTAAAATTGTATCAATATACACATTTAGTATATTTAAATGTCTATTTATTAATTAATCGATGAGTTTTTTAGTCAATGTGCAATAAATGTGGCTTACATATCAACTCATTTATGGGTTTTACACTCACCATGTAATTAATTTAATGAAAATTCAAATGATTCACTAGACAAAAGGTCTAAATTGCTAAAATTTTAAAACATTAGGAAGCAATGTGAGAAAATTGAAAACTTGTGGTACATTTTGAAAATCACCCTAAACATAGAGGGTATGAAATGTAGTTAACCCTCAATAAAAGAAAGACCTAAAAAACATTAGGATTTTTTTACAAAGATATTACATTACATTTACGTATAGTATGTTAATTCTAAATTATGTCACATTTCATTTTTTTTTATTTGTCCTATTTTTTCGTGGCTGAATCTCTTTATAGAAAATGCATGTAAGATATATTCGTGAAGATTTCTTTCACCGTCAAGTAATTAATATAAGATAAGGATGGATCATTTCCAAACGTGTCTAATGGAACAAAACCAGATAAATAAAGCGTATGAAAACCTAATGTTGAAATATCACATTGAACTTATCTGTGAGACAAGAAGAGTTTAAATGTCCTAACCCACTCTAACTAATATCGGGGCCCTTTGTGATAGCACCCCACACATGTAGTACTGCCCAAGTGGCAATTAATAAGTTGGGGACAAGATTTGTATTGTTGGAAGTGGGTTTTTGTCTCGTCTCTTTAATAATTCCACACTTAATACTGCACACAGATTTATGCCGATTGTTTTTCTTTTTCTTTTTTTTTTTTTTTCAAAAATGATATTCTAGATCTTTCCTCTTAACTATAAAAGAGACATAATGCTAGTTTGTTTTGTACATGATTACAAACAAGACATATCATGATCTAAAATTGCGTTAGATTTTGATTTATGTAGAGAAATGATGCAAAGTTCTGAGACATTTGGTGACCAAGATAAAATGGAGTATGGTGATAGCTTTGAAGAGCTTGAGTCATATACAGTTCTAAAGTTTCGTATCCATAATTTACCAGAGGTATATACTAACTTTTGTCTCTCTTCTATTCACTTTTCATTTTAATCTATTTCATTTTGATTTGCACAGTTATCAATTAACTTTCATAAGTCTTTTATTCACATTTCATTTGTATCTATTTACTTTTGTTTTTCAAGTGTTATTTGTGGGCATATTCATCAATATAAGAGTCTTACATACGATGGAATGGCCTACATGTGGTAGCAAAAATCCACCATCTTTAGTCTTGATGAATTTGTACCTACAAAACAATCAACACCTTTGATCAAAGACCAATGCCTCAAGCGCGCACGAAGTGGGAAAGAGGGGTTTGGCCAATGGGTCTCTGATGTCTAAGTTAGTTTCTCTAAAAAAAGTGAGTGTTTAGGGCTTGTATGAGGGAGTAGCCTTACAAATGGCGGCATCCTATTGGCTAATTAGGAGATAATATCTTGGGATAATGGTGGAAGTATCACTAATTGATTGGAATAGAAAATCCTTGATGGAGTTGATCTTCATTTGGGATTGCATTAAAGATAGGATTTGGTACGTAATCCATATCTTTAATACCTTTGACTTTTCCATGCCACGAGTAGGGGAGTTTTGAGCAGTCATAGTCAGCTACTTGAACTGCCAGGGATACTGAGCTGCACGTGCGAGCATTTGAGAGCCTTACTCATTAATGAGGGCAATCTGGTTTTTCTTGAGATAAAGTCCACTTGTCGTCTTTTGGATTTTTGAGATTATTTTTCGCTCCACAAATGCCCATACACTTGCTGCGATGCTCGCAGAAAAGGGCAGTAGGTGTAGAAGTCTCAAGTTGCTCAGGTAAACAGAGAGTTGTTTCCCAATTTGATGTAGATCTTCCACTTTGACTTAAAGATAAATTCTTTTAGGAAAGGGAAACCAATTCTATCAATACTTATTAATTCTGCCTTGAGCAAGGGGTTAAATAAATCTAGAAAACAATTTTCAACCATACAAGAAAGAGAGAAAGATAGAGGAAATTTATTCCCCTTCCCCTAGCCTTCTTCTTCGCTTGCCTTTACAAAGAATTGTTTCTCATTGTTTTTCTTCTTTTCAACGCTGCACCAAGGTAACAAAAAATTAATTTTCTTTGTATTTTCTTGGGTGGTGTGCCACTGGGCAACCATCGGGTGATGTGGCACGTCAGCTAGCAAGGGCTGAGAGTCACGTGGGCTGATGAGGTGGCATGGCAGAGGCCATAGCTTGGGCTATCGGCTTAGTTGGAGCCGCAACTTGAGGCGCAGTACGGAACGAAGCACGAGGTTGAGCTCTTTTTAGGGACCTGAATCTGACACGGGCCAGTTAGGCATATCATATGGTGTAGAACAACTAAAGTCTCGCCATAAGTTGCTTTATGCTTCGAGCAAAGGTGATCATGAGTAAGAGATGGACACCTTGGAGACCAATGGAAAGTAAGAGTCTGACCCCTCGCCTAAGCTGCGTGTTATAACAGAGTTCATGGTAATTGAACTGCTTCTTTTTTTTTGTCTGCTTAAAATTGTTGTTGAATTTCTTTTGACTTCAAATGACTGAATGTCCTCTTTTTCTTGTGGAGATCCGCATATGAAGGGTGTTGCCTGCTTAGTCCTTTTTGTTGGGAAAAATGAGGGTTGTCACCTAGAGAAGAGATTAAGCGGATTAAAGAGGAGACGCTTGCTCGTCCTATCGATGCTACGGAGCTTGTTGCCAATGAAGGTGGAAAGAAGAAACCTTCATTACTTGCTTGATAGCCATCGATTGAGAAAAAGCCGAATACTTCTTCTGCTGCCCATAGGCCTTGTCTTCTGCTGAAAAACTTGGCATTGATTTGACTTCTCCTAAAGGGAAGAATGAGAGTATTAAGTCTAAGCCTGCAAAGCCTGTCATTCTTAAGGTAGCCCCAACCACTGCTGAGAGGATTGCCTATCATAGGAGTTTTATGGTGCCCTCAGTGTCTGGATTTACATCGAAGCGTCCGTTTAGAGCTAAGTCTAGTTCGGCTTCTAAAAGACTCATTACCATAAAGAGTGGAAATGAAAGTTCGTCACTTGGATAAGTGGATTAGACTGTTAAAGAGGCGTCGAAGCTTGCTCTTTGTACGCTGCCACATTTGTGCTTCTTGCTAAGAATGACAGAACCGTTCAAGTTTGATATCTCAGTTGCCGTAGATAGAACAGTTGAGGATAAAGCTGCCAAGATCAGAGCTACTGAAGATGAAGTGTCAGATGAGCAAACTACTGAGACAAAGTGGTTGCATAAGGCAGGATGGCTACTAAAGAGCCCAAGGTCATCTAAGCTGCTAATTGAGTTGTATTATTTGTTTAGCTTGTGTTGGATTTTGGCAACCTTCGTGCAAGTTTATCAATTTGCTAGAAATTTGATAAATTGCTTTCTTTGCTTTACTCTATCTTTATTTTTCTTGAAACTTTGCTTGCTTGAAACGTCTTACAAAACTTTTAGCCATAGGATCATCAGCTGGGCACATTCCTTAGAGTCATTTATGGTCGTAAGCTTTGGCTTCTTGTAACGTTGAGTTGTTTGAGTTCATCGTGAGTTGCTGCCCTCTGGCCATGTGTTGCTTAACTGGTCTTTAAATATTTGATCATTTGAGCTGCGTGGCCTGCATCACAACATGATAAATATATGTAGGATATGAAAATCGTTACCTAATCACATCAAAAATGTGTAACTGTGTGGAAATTCGTGGGCAATTTGCCCTATCTTATTGAAGAACAGATTCAATGAGTGTTAGGAAATTAGTTTACACTCTCGCACTAGAAAGCTTACCCATATGGGTGTCGAGGAATTTGTTTATCCTCTAGCACTAGAAATCAGACCTAGATGGATGTCGAGGAATTAGTTTAACCTTTCGCATTGAAGAGCAGGTATGGATGGGTGTTAGGAAATTAGTTTACTCTCTTGCACTAAAGAGCTTACTTAAATGGGTGTCGAGATTACTTTATCTTCTTGCACCAAAGAGAAAACCTAGACAGGTGACGGGGAATGAGTTTTGCACCAGAAAGCAAACCCATATGAGTGTCGGGAAATTAGTTAATCGTCTGCACTAGAGAGTTTACCCATATGGGTGTTGGCAAATTGGTTTACCTACTCGTACTAGAGAGCATGGAAGTCGTTCTAAATGCAGTTGGGGAAAACTGGACTACTAGACAATTGAAATAATCCTCAGCTTGTGAGGTCTTGCTCCCGAACCTTCTCCAAGTATTGCGCCATCCTTGGATTTTTTGTTGTGTGCTCTTGAGGCTCGGTTGGTGATCAGCTGAGAATTGAAATAGATTTCAAGCTTCTTCACCAATATGTCATTCGCTAGCAAAGGGCTGCTAGTTAAAGCCTCATGCTCTATTTCGTTGTTGGATGCTTTGAAGCATAGAATGCTGGGGGCCTAGTCGGCGCGGTTGGGAGCCAAGGAGCATAAGTTGGTGCAATGGGGAGCCGTGGTACAAGATAGGCATAGTTGAGAGTCGTCGAGCAGGCAGGTGCGACTGTGAGCCTCGAAGCTGACGACGACTTAGGCCAGGTTATGTGTAAAAAAAGGAATTAGGCTACTAAGTCTATAGTGCTCAGCTACTAGCAATGTGCTTCTCTATTGTTGAACCGTCATGGGTGATGAGGACAAAACCTGTTCCTGATCCATGGTGGTTAGAGGAATTTTCATGCAGGTTGGGCTGGTGCATCGTCCGGTATTCATCTGCCCCCGACACATTATCGGGCTGAGTTGCTATGTTCGTGAAACATAAATAATCTTCGCATCCGTCAGAGTATGCAAGGTTTGTTCTGTTTGCTTAATCATGTTAATGAAAGGTGACCTGTGCCTATTGGCCACATTCTTCCAAAGGTGTTCGTAGATGGTTTCTATATGCTGGAATCCGCATAGCTGCTCTGCTACAAGCCTTTGTACCTCATCTTGGATTTGCCTTTGATGGGGCAACAGAAATTATGGCTGGCTTCGGTGTTAACCTGTTAGTCTATAATGTTCTTCCCCTTGTCTTGCTCGTCTGTGTCGCTATTTGCTCTTATGCTTCCCTCTGTTCATTATGCTACCAACTTCAATGCTTTATAGGAGAATCTCCTTATAGGCCTAGCCACGAGTGAATGCTTCACCTAGAATGTCCGAAATGCTCATCGAAATGCAGACCCAACTGTGAGTGTACATTGACTCGTGGGCCAAGTCGGGAATGAACGTTTGCACACTGAGACAGGCAAAGACATTTTCCTGAGTGCCAAGCCGAGAATTATATTGCCCGAACATTCGATTTGTGGCAAGTTGAGTGGCCACTTCAATTTTGACAAATTTGTATGAGGCTCTCAACGTAACAAAACATTCCAAGAACCAAATGCAAGAGTCTTGTTCAAGTGTTTGAATCAGGCTCTCAATGAAAACACCACTTTGTGGTAGCAAACATCCGCCGTCTTCAATCTTGACGAATTTGTACCTACAAAACAGTTATCACTTTCCTTCATTTCTCTGTTCTCTTAACTCAGCTCAGGACCAATAATTTGTTTCCTGCCAACATCCATTTGAGACCTTATGACTTGATAATACTGACGACTAATAACAAAATCGGAAGAAACTAAGAAATAAACAAACTGATAGTTTGTTTACCAAGTCAAAGTAGATTCATTCACAAAGTATTTAAACTGCTCTGATACCAAATTAAAAATCAAAGCATGCCACGAACAAACGAAATAGAAAACTTTATTAATCGAAAACAATAAAATGCCAAAAACGCTACACAACCCAAAGAAACCACATATTACATATTGACTGACTTGGCAGCTTAGATGGGTGTATCATTATATTCTTTTTCTAAAGCAATTGCATGCAAGATTTGAATATAAAATGACTATAAAATTTCCTTTAATCATCGTCATACAATTGCATGCAAGAGTTGATAATATAGAAGTATAAAGGCAGATATATATCGTATCCAATAATTTTAGGGAAATTAAATTTATAGATAAAATTTTGTAAATTAAATTATATGAAAGTTGATGATTGGATTATTACTTAAACGTTGATAAATGTGTTCATTTGCTATTAGTGAACACATAATTTAATTTGCAAATTTAATCTACAAATTTAGTATCCCTAACACTACTCATAAATATCCCTTAATCAGCATCATACAAAAGTAAAGTATTGTGACAACGAATTTTTCTCTCAAAAATAAATAAAACAATGAATTAAATGGTTGCATAAAATTTCCTTCAAGAACACAATCCTTAATCAGAAGTCTAAATCCTCTAATATTTACGCACAAAATATTGTGACTTGGATCTTCAATAATTTTTCTGATAGGCACCGTACCAAACTGGAACTCCGATCGCAACGCCACCACCAAAACTATGGTTCCCAGCCGCCGGAAACCCCTTCCTCGATTGAGACGACGTTGTTGAACTTGCACAAGCGTACATCTCCGGAACCTTCATCCTGACAGAAATATTAATAACCCCATTCCTCTCCCCCTTGTAATCTCTCAGCCTGTAGCTCAAAAAATGCGGGTAACCCTCCGGCACATAAGCGCCAACAAAATCCGATGCCGGAACCATCGCCGTTCCAAACGTCCTGACGCCGTACGCGGTCTTGCATTGGACCTCCACCGTGATGGACTTGGAGTGCGTTGGCAAGTCGAGCACGAGCTTCTCGTTCCACCGTGGGTAGGCGCCGCCTTCGGTGTCCCTGTCCGTGGTGCGAAGCTGGCTGTTGGTGTCGGTCCGGACGGTCACGGAGGCGTTTGTCTTAATGGGTTTTCGATCTAATTGCAGGTTCTCGGCGGAGATCACTGTGATTTCGAGCGTCCGGAAATTGGCTGCCATGGTGGATGAAGGGTGAGCGTAAGGTGTTGTGTTAGATTAGGGGAATTGTGAGAGGCAATGAGAGGAAATAGGTGTGGGTGGGGAGGGGTTATATAGGAGTGTTGAGGGAAGGGTGTGAGAAAAGAGAAAGCAACAGCCACCTGGTTTCTGCGGAATTCAAATTGGACTACTAAATAAAAATACGCGCCGAAGTGCACTTTTGTTTTCCAAGTTGACTTTGGACCTCTAAATGGGTTTTTGAGTTGTTCAGGAATCAGCAGAGAAACTTTCATGTAATTAACGGACGGTTCGTGCCCCTTGTACCGACACAGAAATTTCTAAGCAAATGGTTTTTACCATTGTTCTAAAAGTCTTCGCCAACCATAACTTAGGTTTCGCTTAGGTGATAGGCGAATGGTCACCGGTCCAATTAATTCTTAAGTGTTTGAAAATTAAGAAATTGTGCTTATATTTGCTTAGGTGTTCGCTTAAACCCACCTAACCACCCACTTAGGTCGTGACTCTCACTTAGACAAAAAATTATAACTTTCATTTTGCTTTTTTTTTTTAATAAATTATAATAGACTTGTTGAATACTTGGGTAAACACTTATTATCCGATTTATAATAAGTTTACTTAAATCCGCCTAGGTGCTAGGCTCCAGTCCGCCGCGCAACTAGCATCTAACGTCTTTAGAACCTTGGTTTTCATAAGTAATTGCCAAACTAATTTTTTGGAAAATAGGGCTATATTTCTACTTTTTATTTCTTAAAAATGCAGTATACGGTAGATCTTTAATAAGCAATTAAATTTTATGGTACGAATACAATGTTACGGTAATATTTTTATGCACTGTCACAAACATTCACACATCTCTCCTCACTTGACTAATTGACTTATCACGTGGGGAATAAGAGTTGGACACTTGCAACTAATTGTGGAGGAAATTCATTGTGGCGTGGGGCGTGTGGCGTTGTTAGAGAATTTTCTCAAGTCATGCTCGGAATTGAATTTTCATGATTTGTTAAGAAAACCCAAACTCTTTGCACAAAATTTGTTTTATAATGTTTGAAAAGTAAATTGCATATTGCTTACTATGTATGTAAACATTGATTGGAAATTGGTGGGGAATGACATTGAAGTTTCTATGAGTATAATAATGTGTTGGGTATTCTAAGAAGAGTATATCTAATTAATATGAACTAAATTAGTGAAAGTGAAAGGGTTATTTAGCTTCAAAGGACAAAATTCAATTTTGAACAGGACATTTCTAGCTAACCTCTGTTCAAGGATGTCATGTAACATCCCACATCGTCCAGGAAAGTGGATCTTGTAAGCCTTATATGTATATTCCCATTTCTACTTTGCACGAGGCCTTTTGGGAGCTCACTGGCTTCGTGTTCCATCGGAACTTCGAAGTTAAGCGAGTTCGTGCGAGAGCAATCCCATGATGGGTGACCCACTAGGAAGTTCTCATATAAGTTCCCAGAAACAAAACCGTGAGGGCGTGGTCAGGGCCCAAAGCGGACAATATCGTGCTACGGTGGAGTTGAGCCCGGGATGTGGTAGGGGCCCGGGCCGGGATGTGACAATTTAGTATCAGAGCCACTTTGCTGTGTGGTGCGAGTGTGCCAACGAGGATGTCGGGCCCCTAATGGGGGTGGATTGTAACATCCCACATCGCCCAAGCAAGTGGATCTTGTAAGCCTTATATGTATATTCCCATCTTTACCTAGCACAAGGTTTTTTGGGAGCTCAATGGCTTTGGGTTCCATCGGAATTTCGAAGTTAAGCGAGTTTGCGCAAAAGCAATCCCGTGATGGGTGACCCATTGGGAAGTTCTCGTGTGAGTATGCAGAAACAAAACTGTGAGGGCGTGGTCAGGGCCCAAAGTGGACAATATCGTGCTACGATGGAGTCGAGCTCGGGATGTGGTGGGGGCCCGGGCCGGGATGTGACATGTCATCCTAGAACCTATTGTGGATGCAAATTTCTTCATCCTTGTTCTTGGACAAAATTACACCCATAAAACAAATAACACCTTAGGGTAAGGCCAAAAGCCTAACGCGCCCACAATGAATGTTGGGGGGAGGGGGGGACTTTGGCCGAAGAACCTCTGATGCCAAAGTTAGAATTTTGAGGGAAAAGTGTTTGGAGAATTTTTTTGAGTCTTCATCAAAAGTGAAAACTTAGCTTTTTATAGAAAATGAGGTAGAATATATAAGGCATGGCCGTTTCCCTTGGGAGAGAAGGTGACCGGCCTCTTGTGTGTTTTTTGGGTGTAATTGGTAATTTAATTGGCCATTAATAGATTAATTAGGTAATAAATCCATTAATTAGCCAATTAACATAATTTAAAAGGAATGTTTTGGGGGTTACCTTGTGGAGAAGATGGATGAAATAGGTTTTGAATAAATACCTATTTTGGGCACTTTTGACTTGATTGTGGGATGTTTGCCCACTGCTTGCACATAGGAATTCCGGTGTTCCTCAAGGGTAATTTTATCCTTTTCGCCCAAAAATCCATGTGTCGCCTCTTGATTATTTTTGGCTCCACAAATGCCCCCACACCTGTTAGGCTGCTCGTAAAAAAGGGCAACAAGTGTAGAGATTTTCTTGCTTTAGGAAACTTTGGATTGTTTCTTATTTGATGTTGATTCCCTCTTTAATAGGGAACTAGATCCTTCTAGGAAAGGGAAGTAAATTTCTCTCAAAGCCTATTTAAGTCTACCTTAAGTGGATTATTAAATCAACTTTGGCGAACGATTTATTTTACCCTACAAGAGATAGAGAGCTTAGAGGATATTTGTTCCCCCTTCTCTAGCAATCTTCTACATCTTACTCGTGCAAAGGATCGTCTTTCGTTGCTTGCTTTGTCTTCTCGTTGCTTCTAGTTAAGTAAAAATTAATTTTCCTGTCTTAATAATCTTTTTGGGAACCTCGGGGCTTGAAATTGGCTCGATGGGGGTCGAGGAAGTGTGAAAAAGTGGTTTTGGGAAGCCAGAAGCCACGACAAGGTAGCGTCGTGTGTGGCTTCATCTGACTTGGATGCTAGTGCGAGGGAGGATAAGTCAGGTTGTAGGGCCTGGCAGGTTTGCTGGGCTTCTGCGGCTTCAGTCTTTATTGTTGTTTTTTTATTTTTTATTTTTTATTTTTTTGAAAATGCTGGGCTCGAGCCCGTGCCTAAAGGAGAAAAAAAAAAGAGTGAGCCCGAGAGCCTCTAACGAATTCCTCTCATATCTTTGTAGAATTTTTTCAAGCATGTCATCCTCAAGCCACAAGAATGATAATGGCATGCCGCCATTGTATCGTCAAGGCAGGTTTTTGAGCAAGGTTGGCTACTTCAAGGCTACTCACGATTAGCTCTGATGACTTGTTTAGAGACTTCCTCGAGGCATATTGGCATGCCATTCCATCGGGAGTGCGTGTGAAGTGTGTTAACGATGGTAGTAGCCGTGAGCCATGTGATAGGGTTCAAGGAGCCATCAAGTTTCACCCATACTATTTTGTGTTGGGGTTCACTTTTCCTGTGCTGCAATTTTTTCAAGAAGTGCTATGTTCCATAAGATGTGCCCCAGCTCAATGTTCTCCAAATGCGGTCCGTGTAATGGTGGAATTCCACAATCTTAGCCAATTTTTTTTCTCAGATTTGACCATCAATGAATTTTGGTACTTCTTTGACATAGGCCACATCGAGAGAGTTGGGCAGTTGTGATCTTGCCACAGGCTTTTTGATAATTCGAACAAGGGAGATCATGACTGGGCCAAGGAGACTTTGGAGATAAGTGGAGAATGGGAGTCTAATTCTTCACCCGAGCTGCATGTTCCTACAATCTTCGTATCCGGTAAGTAAGCTGCTTAATCTTTTGGCTACTTTGTATTTGTGCTAAGCTGCTTTTTAATTTTCTGATGGTCTTCCGCTGCTTTTGTAGATTCAGAATTCGGCTCCACTCCTAAGACTTTTTAGGACATGAAGAAAATGCATGTTGCTCTGGGTATCCCCTCCGAGTATCATGAATGGCATAGGCTGCTTAGTTCTCTTCGTAGGAAAAAAGGTGGCATGCCCCCGAGAGAGGAGATAAAACAAATCAAGGTTGAGGTGTTGGCTCATTCTATCACTGTGGTGGAGCCTGCTACAAATGAAGGTGGGAAAAAGAGGCCTTCCCCGCCTGCCCAAGAAATGCTTGCTGAGAAGAAATCGAAGACTTCTTGCGCTGCTCGTGAGGGTTCACCTGCTGCTCCCAAGCTTGTGATTAACTTAATTTCCTCCAAAGGTGAGAAAGATGAGGCTACTAAATCTGCGCCGGTGGCGTATGTCGTTCCAAAGGCTACTAGCTCAATTTCTGAAAGGATTACCCAGTGTAGAAGTTTCTTCATGTCTTCGGTGCTGAAGTTTATGCCAAAGCGTTCGTCTGGGGCTAAGTCTAGTTCACCTTTGGAGAGGCTTGCTACCATGAAGAATGATAAAGTGCCCCCGCCTGCTAAAATGGTGCCAAAATATGTTCTCTCTGCTGCTGAGATTGGCTCGTCTGCTGAGAATAATGAGACTGTTCACACAGGCAGTCTTGAGAAATCCACCAACTCTATTTCTGGGGAAGCTGTAGAGATTTATGTGCTCTTAAAGCTAGACCTGCTCGAGGACTGGATATATGTGCCAAGTTTGTTGATGGCGTCAAATGAGTTATTGGCCCAAGTTCATTTGCAAAGCCTACGACTGAGTATAGGAGGATTGCTCTGCTAGCAATGATGCAAAAAACGGTGATTCTAACAGCCAAGTCTATGCTTCTTCATCAAGAGGATACCAAGGCTGTTGAGGAGGTGGCAAGAATCGTCGCAGCCAAATCTTACTCCTCGGCCGAGAAAGAAATTGGAATCTAAGCTTGCTGCTTTGAAGAGGTCTAATATCTCCGCCCCTACTTCTCTGTAGCTTGAGACCGCACACTAAGAGATCGTGGATTTGAGGGCTAGGCTTGAAGTGATCCAGGTAAAGTATGAAAGTACAAAGAAGGAGATTGAGTGTTACATACCTCAGATTCGAGATCTTTAGCGTGCTATCTCTGAATTCTGTTCCTCTGCTTATGCAAAGGATGAAGAACTGATCACTGCTTGCAGCCAAGTGATCCATTTCAAGAAGGTTGTTAATAGGCTTGAGCCTCAAGTGTTGGAACTCCAAGGTGCTTTAAAGATCAACAACAATCTAAAGAAGGAAGTGGAAGAGCTGCAGCAGGTTCGTGATTGCCTGCTCGAGGAGAATGAACAATTGAATGCTGAGAAGGCTGGGTTCGAGACTTCGCTTACTCAGAGTCAAGCCGATTTCTACAAGCTGGGTTAAGTAGATCATTTATTTGGGCGGCCGTCTGCTTTGAGTTTTCTGGTTTTTACTTTTGAGTCTTCTATTAGTGAAGTAGTCGGAAAGGTTAGTGCTTAGGCTGGGGCAACTGAGGGTGAAATGCCGGATGGTACCGTTGCTGAAGGCATCACACTTGCTGAAGGTGTGGCGATCGAATAGTCGTGGAATGTCCAAGCTGCTAAAGAGTAGTGTTTTAGGTAGCCTTTAGGATTTTCTTTGTTTTTCCTTGTTGCTTTTGCTTGAACTCTTTCGGTCTTTGCTAGTTGTTTATCAATTTTGCTAGAAAATTTAATAAACTTGTTTCCTTCGCTTTCTTCCATCTTCACTTCTTTTGTTCATGCCCTAACCTTTAGACTTTATAGGCCAGTCGTAGGAGTGATGTTTTTTTATAAGTAGACAGGCCTGCGTAGCCTACGCAGCCATAGGTGTTGGTGTAGAACTTTTTCAAAGTTGTTAGCCATAGGGTTGGCAGTCGGATGTCTTACTTACAAAAGCAGACAAATCCACGTAACCACCGGGCTATTAACCATGGCTTTCTCCAATTCCGTAGGTTGCGTAGCAAGTTCTACAACACTTTAGGACTTGGTGTAGGTTGTTCTGTGCTTGGCAATGATGAAGCTTATCAACTACGTAGCATGTCGGCAGTGGATAAGGCTTCATATATACACACTAGATTGTTTAGCCTTTCACAAGAATATGCAGTTGTATAAGTCCGATGCAGCTTTACTGCTTGAAGGGCATGCCGTAGGTAGTCTTCTGAAAACCGTAAGCTACCTTAGTGCACTCGGTAGCAGCTTTAAGTTTCTAGGGTAGCCGTCCATAGAGCATACTGTGTAATGTGCCCTATCCGTCTCTAGGGCCCGATTCCTCACGGATTAGGACAAGAGACTCAAAACCCTTCAATTAGCTAAGCCTTGAAAAGGATTATTGTGGCTACTTCTAAGAATCTCGGCGCAAGCCATCGTGCATCTAGTTAAACTAGAACAGCCAAGTGCATCCATGTCTGGATATTCAGAGTGTAGAGTTTATCTTCCCGCTTTGAAGAGCAGACCTATGTGGGTGTTGGGGTTTACCCTCTCGTACTAGAGAGTATGGTTGGTCATTCGAGGGGGTGTAATTCATATGGTGAGTCCCTAAGAAAGGGCGCGATCTTCTTTTGAAGTGCATAAGAGATAAGTTGTTGTAGACATGTAGTCAAGCCAAGCTGTAAATTACTTTTGAATTCCTCATTGAAAACGAGTAAAGCGAACGAATAACTTAGCTGTAAAAGACTGTATGACAACTGGATAGTCCTCAGCTTGCGAAGTGTTACCCGTTAAACTACTTAAGTCTTCGTGTCTTGATATAGTGGGAGGTCACACATGGTACTTACTCAGTTTGTAAGCGTTTCATTGCTTCTCTATCTCTTTGTCGTTCATGGTGGCGAAGATGTAATTACCTTTGCCGTCTACTCTACTGATCTTGTATGGACCTTCCCAAGTGGAATCCATCTTTTTGGAGCCTTCTAAGCGAGTAGTGATGAAGGCTTTTCTTAAGACTAGATCTTCAAGTTGGAACTACCGGATCTTGGCCCTTTTATTGTAGCTTGAAATGAGCTGCTGTTGGTAGGATGCGATGCGGGTGATGGTCTGCTCATGCTTCTCCTCTTCCAGATCTAAGCTTGTGGCCATCTCTTTATTGTTATGTTTAATGCTTGGCAGTAAAGTGATGATGCTTGGCACGATGATGTTGGGAGGAATGATTGCTTCCAAACCAAATGCCAAAGAGAAATGAGTCTCACCAGTTGCTTGTCTTTTGGTGGTGCGATATGCCCATAGATATCCGAGGAGTTCGTCTAGCCATTTTCCCTTCTTGTCGGTGAAGGATTTCTTAAGGCAATCGAGGATCGTCTTGTTGGATGGTTTGGCCTACCTATTGCCATGAGGATATCTCAACGTGGATATATACTGCTTGATGTCATACTTTTGGAAGAACTTCGCCAAATCTTTACCTATAAATTGCAGACCGTTGTCGCTGATAATGGACTGAGAGATGCCAAATGGACAAATGATCTTCCTCCATATGAAGCGCTCTATGTCTGTCTGAGTCATGGTCGTCATGGGCTCTGTTTCTACCCATTTAGTGAAGTAGTTAGTTGCCATGATCATCATGCTTCTTCCCCCAGTAGCAAATGACATAAGCCCTACCAGGCCGATTGCCCACTACATGAATGGGCAAGGACTCATCTGTGGGTGTAGCTCACTGGCAGATAATGCTGGTACTGGCTTGTAACGTTGGCAATGATTGCACTTTTGCACTAAGCCTTTAGCATCTTGGTGCATGGTAGGCCAGTAATAACCTGCATGAAGAGCCTTCTGTGCTAAAGATCGACCTTTAGAGTGATTTCCACAAACGCATTCGTGGATTTAGCTTAGAATCTTCAAGTTATCGATAGGCACTAGGTAGCGGAGAGGTGGTCTGGTGTAGGATCTTCGAATGAGAATGTCGTTCCACATATAATAGTGTGCTGCCTTGATTTGGAGCTTCTTAGACTTTAATCTTTTCGGGTTAGTGTGTCATTGACCAGGTAGTCTATAATAGAACTTTGCCAATTGGGAGTTATACTAACCTGTGACACTTCGGCTGCCAACTCCGTCTCTATGCTTGGCTTATCTAGATATTCCACTGGAATAGAGCATTTGAGTTGGTGGTTAAGGGCGGAGCCTAGGCCAGCTAACGCATCTGCGTAGGTGGTGTCTGCTGGTGGAACTTGAGTGAAAGTGTAAGTCTGAAATGCCTCAAGCTGCTTGCGTACCTTCTCTAGGTATTGCGTCATCTTTGGATGTTTTGCCATGTGTTCCCCAGTAGTCTGGTTGGTGATTAGCTGGGAATCAAAATGAATTGCAAGCTTCTTCACTGCCAAGTCTTTTGCCATTCAGAGGCCTGCCAGTAAGGCCTCGTACTTTGCTTCGTTGTTGGATGCTTTGAAGCTTAAAGTGATCACCTGCTTGAGCATTAAGCTGTATGGGGTGACAAGGACCATGCCTGCTCCTGAGACTTTATAATTGGATGCGTTGTCAACATGCAAATGCCAAAAATCTTCGTTAGGGGGAAAAGGGGCGGCTAAGGTGTGCTCGGCTGCTTTTGGGGCGTTGCTGGGCCGTTATCGTCGTGCGGGGTCGGAAAACTAAGTTGTATTGGCCAAGTTCCAACGCCCACTTCATCACTCATTGAGAAGCGTCCAGACCATGTAAGATTGATCATAGAGGATACTGAGTCATAACGATGACTGTATGAGCTTCAAAGTATGGTCTGAGCTTTCAAGCCTCAACAACTACCGCCAAAAATAACTTTTCTGTCTTCAGATATCTTGTTTCCGCATCGAGAAGAGCTTTAGAAGTGTAGAATACTTGCAGTTGGGCCCCTAGCTCTTCTCATATGAGGGCAGAGCTCACTGCTACCTCGGAGATTGCCAGGTAGATATATAAATCCTTCGCTGCTTCTGGCTTAGATAGTAACGGAGGTGATGTAAAATACTTCTTCAGGTCTTAGAAGCCTATTTCGCACTCTTCATCCCATTTGTCTCGTTATGCCCTTTTAATAGCCTTAAAAAAAGGCTTACATCGATCGGTGGACCGCGAGAAAAAGCGTTTGAAGGCAGCTACTCGTCCGGTCAAGCTTTGGATCTCCTTCAAGGTAGTTGGAGACTTTATCTCTAGGATCACTCAAATTTGTTTGGGATGTGCTTCAATTCCTCGTTCGGTTACTAAGTACCCTAAGAATTGGCCTGAAGATACTTCAAACGTGCATTTGGTGGGGTTGACCTTCATCTTGTACTTTTTGAGGATGTTGAAAGTTTCCGCCAAGTTGCAAATACAGTTTGTTCGCTACTTGCCTTTTACCATGATCTCGTCGACATAGACCTCCATGGTTACCCCGATTTGCTTTTTGAACATCATGTTTACTAACCTTTGGTAAGTGGCTCCCGCGTTCTTGAGGCCAAAGGGCATGACCTTGTAGCAGTAGGTTCCTCGCTCGGTCTTGAACGCGGTTTTCTCCTTGTCGTGCTCGTACATGGCTATTTGGTTGTAGCCTGGGTATGCGCCCAAGAAGCTGAGCAGTTAGTTCCCAGAAGTTGAATCTACCAATAGATCGATCCGAGGGACTGGATAAGGATCTTTTGGGCATGCTTTGTTGAGGTCGATGTAATCTACGTAAACCCTTCATTTGCCATTCTTCTTTTTCATCACTAGCACAATGTTGGCAAGCCATGCTGAGTGTGCTACTTCTTCTATAAATCCGGCCTCTAGTAGCTTGTCAATTTCTACTTCAATGATCGCTACTTACTCGAGTACGAAATGTCTTCTCTTTTAGAATACCGGTTTGTTAGGTGAGGTCGACGTACAGCTTGTGGCAGGCTACCTCAGGATTGATAACGGGGATGTCGGACGGTGACCATGCAAAAACATCTCGATTTTCTTAAGGAAAGCCGTGAGTTCTTACTTCTCAGCTGGGCTTAAACGTGAGCCAATTCTAGCCATCTATTCTGAATGTTGAGGATCAAGAATGATGTCTTCGATGTCGTTTTCGGGTTTCCATCCTATATCATCTACTTAGGCGCCATCTTCTCAATCCGCTTACTATAATTGCTATTTGGTAGCCTCTGTGTCCCTTTGGACTGTTGTAGTCTCCACAGGGGTAAAGGTCTTCTTTTTTTACTCATTCAACACTTGCACAGTGCATCGTTGAGATGTGGCCTGGTCATACTTGATTTCTCCGACAATTGACGGAAGTGATGGCATCCAACTTGATCAACCAAGGTCTCCCAAGAATCCCATTGTAGGGAGATGGGTCGCTTACGATCGTGAACGTCTGTTTCGAGACAATTGGCTGATGGTAGTTAAAGTGTGCTTGTTGAATCTGGTGAGTACCTCTGCTCGGCGTATGATTGTGCTTTCTAGGCCCATATTCTAAATGACTGATAGCTGAAGTAGGTTGATTACACTTCCATTGTTAACCATCATTCTATTAACTATAGCATGGGCTAGTTAGACAGATACTACTAGTGCGTCCTCGTGTGGGAAATCGACTTCTTCTGCATCCTACTCAGTGAAGCCAAAAATGGGGCCAGGTTGTGTGTCAACTGCTTGGACTTGTGAGACTAGTAGAGCCTACTAGATCTTCCTCTTCTTAGAGTAGATGGTGGCCCCTAAGTGCTCGGACTTGACGAAGATACCATTAATTCGAACCGTCTTAGTTAATGGCTCTTCGTCGTTGTTTGCATTCCTTCTTGGTTGCGCAACTGGCTTGTCCAAGTATATGTCGACCTTGTCTTCTTTCATGAGCTTTTTTAGGTAGTTCTTCTAAGTGTAGCAGCCGTCGGTTGTGTGACCAAGACCTCGGTGGAATGTGCAATACTTGGTGTGGTCCAACTTGGAAGTATCTCCTTTTGATTATTTCAACAATTTGAACCATGGCTCATTCTTGATGTTGTGAAGGATTTGATGGATCATAATTGAGAATTTAGAATAGTTCTTGGTCATCGAGCCTTCTTTGGTCGTGGGTCGGTCCCTACGATTGGCCTTCTGCCTGCCCTTGCTGGACTGCTTCTTATCCTCCTTCCTTTAAACCACTGCCAACTTTTTTCGAGGCTACTCGGGAGCCTTTTCTGCTCGTCGAGCCTCATCCCAAAGTACACGCTTCTGTGCCAGAGCAAAAGAACACACTAGAGTTAAGTCTTCTTTCATGATCATTTCTCCAAACAGTGGGTGGTCTGCTATGAGTCATTTTTGGAAGGCTGCACTTGCTATTGAGTTGTCACATCCAACGATCTTTGCCTTCTTTACTTTGAACCTCCTTACGTAGTCGCAGAGCGACTCCTTTGGGTTTTTCTTCATATTGAACAAGTTGTCGGACTTTTTCTTGATCGAGCGGTAGGATGAGTATTCTTTGGTGAAAACCAAGGAAAGATCATCAAAATTCCAGATGGATTGTGATGGCAAGATGTGAAACCAATCTTGCGCCTCGCCTTGTAGAGTGGTGGTGAATATTTTGCACATTAAGGCATCATTGTTTCGATAAAGGGCCATCGCACTTCAGTAATGCTTCAAGTGCCTCTCCGAATCTCCATCTCCTTTGAAAGATGTGAAGTGTGGCATGCTAAACTTTAGTGAAGGCTCTGCCTGCTCGATCTCATCCGTGAAAGGTGACCTGCTCATGTTGGTTATATCCCGTCGTATTGCTTCATCAGTCACTTCGTTACGTTGGAAATCACAAAATCATTTTTTAAGGAGAATCTTTACCTCTTCTTGGATTTGTTTTTGTTGGAGTAGCAAAGCCTTCGGCTGCCCCCGGTCTTAACTTGCTTGTCCATGCCTCAACGACGGTGCATGTGGTATATTCCTAGCAGGCAAAGGAATTCTTTGTAGGCTGCCTGTTGAACTTGAGCCGGATTGAGTTACTGCTTCTCTCCGTCCGTTGTGCTGTCTACTTCGATGAGATGTGAATCATCAGTGTGTGGTCCCAACCGTGAGTGTATACTTGCCCTTGGGCCTAGTCGAAAGTGCATGCTTCTCTGCATGCTAAGACGGGTGTATACGCTATCTTGGCAGCCCAACTGGGAGTGCATGTTGCCCGAATGCTCAGTTGGTGGCTGGTTGAGTGGCTGTTTGCCGGGACACTACTGGAGAGGTTCCTCGTCTACCCTTGTCCTACACCGGGACACCTCTCTAGGGCACGTTAGATCTCGATGCGTTGCAAGAGCTGATTCACCAAGGTCATCTATTGTGCAAGGGCGCGCGTCAACTCTATGACTTGTCAGGACAAGTGTTGTTCGCCATTCGGATTGGAAGAGCTTGGAATGAATGTGCCTCATTGAGCAATGGAAAAGTGGTAGACTCCGGGCGTGAGATTTGAGTTGGGAAATGTCAAATCCGTAGAGAAATGTGATGAAAATATCCCCGGCTCGATGGTTAGTTTGGATAGTTGAGAAAGGCTGACTTAGGCTGCTTGGGAAACCATGAGAGCAGGCTAGGCCAAAAGAACAGGCTGCTCGACGTGTGATGCACGCGGGTGCGAAGTTTGTGCTTAACTTGGCAACATGTTGGGCTCACGTTGGGCGTGGAGTGACATGGTTTAGGTTGTGGCCTTGGTACCATGAGCTTTGGATGACACGGCTTGGGCTTGCTTAGATGGCACGGCTCAAGTCGTGGTGGTGACACCATGAACCTCGCCGCGGGTGGCTACCGTGGTGGCCATCATGGTGGTTCCCATGGTGGAAACTCGTGGTGGTGATGCCTCTCCACTTATTGTCACATTCAGCCTCATGGATCACCGCGGTCCTATCTCTTGAATATTGGAATTTTCACTTGTTGAATTCTCTAAATTTCTAGCTATTGTACTTCTCTTTTACGTTTTATCAAAGAATTTTTGAAAATAAAAATTCTAATAATAAAAACATATGAATGATCTACAAATGGACAAGAAAATAGAAAACCTTGGATGCGAGAGTCTTCTACGAGTGTGAGACTCAACTCTCAATGAAAGCACCAATTTGTGGATGCAAATTTCTTCCTCCTTGTTCTTGGACAAAATTGCACCTACAAAACAAATAACACCTTAGGTTAAGGCTAAAAGCCTCGCCAACCCACGATAATTTTTTCTTTTTTGGGGGGGGGGGGGGGGTGGGCTTTGGCTAAAGAACTTTCGATGTCAAAGTTAGAATTTTGAGGGAAAAGTGTTTGGAGAATTTTTTTGAGTCTTTAGCAAGAGTGAAAACTTAGCTTTTTAGAGAAAATGAGGAAGAATATATATGGCATGGCCGGTTCCCTTGGGAGAGAAGGTGACCGGCCTCTTATGTGTTTTTTGGGTGTAATTGGTAATTTAATTGGTCATTAATAGATTAATTAGGTAATAAATCCATTAATTAGCCAATTAACATAATTTATAAAGAATGTTTTGGGGGTTACCTTGTGGAGAAAATGGATGAAATAGGTTTTGAATAAATACCTATTTTGGGCACTTTTGACTTAATTGTGGGATGTTTGCCCACTGCTTGCATGTAGGAATTCCTGTGTTCCTCAAGGGTAATTTTGTCCTTTTTGCCCAAAAATCCATGTGTCGCCTCTTGATTATATTTGGCTCCATACCTATCACCGAGTTGTTAAAGACCCATTGCCTGAATCCTCTCCTCCAAGGCCACAATTGGTCAAAATGGGATTCAGCGAAACCCCAAGGGGCCCCGTAACTTAGGCTGCTTAGGTCGATTGAATGGAACCTCACTTTGGCGCCACCTGGAAAGAGCTCGGTATCTTTGACGCCATCGAACTCTCGACCACAGAGATTAGCATAGGCCGAGAGCTCTTGATGACCGCTCTAAGTTTTTGGTGTATAGCCACCAACACCATGGTAATTCCTTTCGGCCTTATGAAGTCAATTGTATTCGATGTGACAACTATCTTGGGCACCTCCCTATCTGGCCTTCCAATTGATATCGCCCTCTCTAGGTATCAGTTTGACTAGGACCTGAAGATGGTCTTCGAATAACACCCTTATGATGTTCTAAAGAAAAATGACCAAGAAGTGCCAAAAGATGAGGTGAACACACTTCACAAAAATTTCTTCAATTACAACACTTTCATCACCCACTTTACTGGTCAAGAAAAAAGCAGGCTTAAGAAAGGAAAACATGAGGCCTTCTTGTTTTATTGGTACAATGAGTTCATCTTTTGTACCAAATCAAACAAGTGCCTCGCCAAGAACGTGCCGTTTGCCGAAGCCTTGGCTAGTAGTCACCAATTGGCACTCAACCCCACCATTCTCGCCAATCTCACATGTTGCCTTGCCAAAGCCACATTCGAGAAAATCAACCCATACTAGAACGACTGACTTTAGGTATTCCAGCTCTGGCCATAATGTCTCGGCTTTGATTCTTTCGAAGCAAAAGGTCTCCACCTGGCCTCTCGACCAACCCCAACCCACTGGGTCAAAGAAGCTATTCCTCCTTCATCTATCTCTTAACATCGGCTTGGGGAGAAACAGAAGATGCAGCCCTTTGGCAAAACTAAGGATCTTTTCTACTGGTTCGTGACCTTCCATTTGGTTGCAATGCACGTTGAGCTTGTTAAGAAGTATACCATCCTCACTTCTTGGCTCGACAGTTTGGTTATCTCCAGGGCTGCCCCTTGCCTTTACTCACTTCTCACTCACTCTTGAGTCGAGAACGACTTTCTGGCTCCTCAGAAAGGGAGTGTAACGAAGAAGAGAAGGAATTTGAAAGACGGTGCGCTAAATTCCGCCTTCAACCATACGCCCATGAAACTTATAGTACTAGTACTTCATTGACTAGTGGACAATTTATACAAAGGACTTTTTCGGCAAACCAGTCGAGGAGGCAACAAAAAATGTCTTTGGTGACCGGCCGAAGAAAACCCCTGCTCTGAAATCCAAGGAGGTGGCTCAAGGTATTTCTCAGTTCTTACATATTTCAATGCATTCAATTGATTGCCTCCGCAACTAATTTCTCATCAGTTTATCCAACTAGCCGTTCGATCGAACGTGCTGAAGTAGTTGCAATGGTCGCAGCGAAGAAAAAACTTGCCTTACCCAACAAGGCTCAAAGACATTTAGGAAAGCTACTCAAACTTTTAATAATCCATTAAGTTTAAGAGCCAACGCTTTCAAGATAAATTGAGCAAGGAAAAAAAAAAACACAAAACTACACATTAGGGAAGTTATAGCCAAAAGGAACTTTAAGATGGCACATTGAAGTAAAAAATAAAAAAATTAAACCCTCCAAGTCATTTCATATGGTTGATGCAAGATAAGCACCCTAAGACACTTTTGAACTATTTATAACAATAGAGATGGGATTGAAGACACATGACATTGCATGTTAACTTGTAAGGATGAAAACTTGATCATCCCCCCGTTTTTGAATAATTAAGAAAGTGCCATCTTTTGAGATACAGAAGCTCATAATAGTGATTTTCTTTTGAAAAGCAACAAGCAAGGAGACAAGATAGAACCTGGTGGTGTTTTGCACATGAGTTAAAACTTAAACTTAACTTACGGATTAAGTAATGTCACTGACAGTTTCAATTATATCCAGTCCAAACTTACTCATTTGCAAAAAAAACCACTTTGTCTATTAGCTGGCGAAAGGTTGGTACATTTTGCTCGGCCCCGATTGATCCAACATGGCGTGAGACATTTTATTTTTCATCTTTTACTTTTCTGTCTAAATTCTAGACAAAATTTTTGAAAAAAAATTTGCAAATCATGTGATGTTTCACCAATAAGAAGTAATGACATTAATCAACATATAGATCATAACTCATAACCCCATTATCAATAACCACATCATATAGCTCATAAAATTTGAATTTGGAGTGGTCTAATGTCACAGTCCTTCATTCTTTTCTTATATACTTAATAGCCAAATATATATATATATATATATGGGTAAGGGGAGAAGGCATAGGCCTCGTTTGGCAGCTCGAACTGTACTGACTATTTCTGTCGGATAGGATAAATAGTCACCGGATAGTACTGACTAAATTAGTCGGGTGTTTGATGCAGTATCGGACTAGTAACCGTATTATTTATACTATGTTTGGTATTATACTAGATAGGAGGAATCAAACTTAAAAAAAAAAAAAAAATTTAAAAAGTGAAATCATTTTTTTGTTCCCAGATCTCTCCGCACCCCCCAAACACCCTCCCTCTCTCTCCCTTCTTCTTCCCTGACTGCAGAAGAATCCCAAATTATTGTTCCCCAGCTCTCTCCGCCACACCCCCCAAACTCCCTCCCTTTCTCTCCCATATTCTTCTTCCCCGACTAAATAATTCGGGCATTTTGGTTGGTTTTATTAAGCGGGTGTATACCGTGTTATCCTATCCAACCGGTTAAATTAATCCGGTGCTTATTTAGTACGAATGAACGCCAAACACCCGAGTCCGTATAACTAATCATATCCGATCCTTTATCCGATCTGCCAAACAAGGCCATAGTGGTCAACAAATGCATAAAAAATTATCAACAACTGACAGTGAGGTGTTAGAGAGCTAAGTGGTAGGACTATGAGTAGTGCCGGTTGTGTCGCGTGTTGTTATCAACTTTTAATGTGTGGGACAAAAGTTATCGAGAATTCGTGGTAGGGCTATATGATAAAACAACTGATAGTGAGGTGCTAGAAAGTTAGGTAGTAGGGCTATGTGTGGAATTTCGTGGGCAGTTTGCCCTCTCCTACTGCAGAGCAGATCCAGATGGGTGTTGGAAAATTAGCTTACCCTCTCGCACTAGAGAGCTTACCCAGATGGGTGTCGAGAAATGAGTTTATTCTCTCGCACTAGAGAGAATACCTAAATAGGCGTCGAGGAATTAGTTTACCCTCTTAAACTGGAGAGCTTACCCAGATGAGTGTTGGGGAACTAATTTATCATCTCACATGGGTGAGCAGACCCAGATAGGTGTCGGGGAATTAGTTTACTCTCTCGCACTAAAGAGCTTACTCATATGGGTGTCGGGGATTAGTTTATCCTCTCTCATTAGAGAGCATACCTAGATAAGTGTCACCGTGTCACGGAATTAGTTTACCCTTTCGTACTGGAGAATAGACCCAGATGTATGTCGAGGAATTAATTTCCCTTTTCGCACTGGAGAGCTTACCCAGATGGGTGTTGGGGATTGGTTTACCCTCTTGCATTAGAGAGCATGAAAGTCATTGTGAATACAACTGAGGAATGATGAACTGCTGAACAATTAAAATAATCCTTAACTTGTGACGTATTGTTCCGCGATCTGCTTTCGACTTTGAACTGCTTGTGGAACCCCCGTAAAGATGTAAATGGGGAGTGCAGTGAGCTGCTTCTAGACCTTCTCCAAGTA
The DNA here is from genome assembly GCF_963583255.1 of Pyrus communis. NCBI lineage: Eukaryota > Viridiplantae > Streptophyta > Magnoliopsida > Rosales > Rosaceae > Pyrus > Pyrus communis. Next base: position 15,788,040 of record NC_084807.1, on the reverse strand, counting down.
TTGCATTATTCTTATAATTTTTTTCGTGTGCTTTTCTGAGGCTTTGTTGGTGATTAGCTGAGAATCTGAATGGATTGCAAGCTTCTTCATCGCTAAATCTTTCGCTAGCAGAGGGTTGCTTGTTAAAGCCTTGTATTCTACTTCGTCATTAGATGCTTTGAAGACTAGAGTGTCGTGGGCTTGGTCGGTGCAGTTGAAAGCTGCAAGGCAAAAGTCGGTGCAACGGGGAGCCTTAGTGCAAAATAATTTCCCATAAAATAGAGTACATATCTATACCACAACCATGCCCAGAATAGCAAAATTCACAAATATGCCATGTCGAATATATCAGCATAAAAATATGTAAGCCAGGTGATATAAATCAATGCAAATGATATGTCAGCCGAAGTCACCTAACGTGACCTGTACGGCTGAATCTAGAGCTCATCCATCTAGCCGGAGTCACCTAATGTGACCTGTATGGCTCAAATCCACATCTCAACAAATATACCTGCACACGAGTCGAAACCACCTAAAGTGATCTGTACGACATGACTGGTGTAAATAAATACGCTCAACTGCTACAATCACATGAAGACTGTGCGAATAATCGCGGGTTACCTACGAGTCAGAACCACCTATAGTGGTATGTACGACAGAACTGTGCACCTAACTTGGATCCAAGGTGAGCGTATGGTGCGGGAGGTGAACATCACGTGAAGGACAGTGCCCTAACCATGGGCGGGAGCACTAACACCGGGGTGCAGGTTTATGAGCGCTCAACACATCTCACATAATCATCAATTCACATAACCAATCTACAACTCATATGGCACTTACCTGAGTGTCCACCGTGTCAAATCACATTTATGCATACCATACAAATTCATAGTCTAAGCATAAATCAATAGGCATGGCATTTCAAACATAATTTCATTTAAACACATTTTCTAGGAAAATAACAAGTATATAAGTATATACTGAAAACCAAAAGCCCACTCACTGGTATGTGGAAGGGTCGTAGCCCCCAAACCTTGATTGACTGCGCTCGTCCTGAGGATAGGTCTCACCTATATGCAAAACAACTATATAAACGCTACTTTAAAGCACATAAACAAAACTAGCTAATAACTTATCATACATTACTCAAATGGGGTGTTTGAATATACCAACGTGATCTACTCAACACCACGAACATCTCCATATTTTTAAAAAAAATTTCCGACCACCCACGTGCCGGCCAAGGCATGGCTAGACATGCCCCCACGCGCAGCCAACCCAAACAGAAACTTAACTGCCGTTTGGAATATTCTGTTAAAACCCTAACAGAAATTAATGGTGTTACCTGACGTCGTTAGAATATTCCGTCAACTTTGATGGAATATTCTTTTCCTTCTCCGGCTAGCCTTGCTAGTCGCTACCATCAGCGCCGCTGTCTACAACTTGAATTTTTGCCGGTTTCTGGAAAAACTTTAAAACTTCATATCTTTCTCATTTCTTAACCAAAATCCATGAAATTTGTCTCAAAATGAAGCTTAGAGTGAGTAGAACACATTCTTACCACTTTCAAGCCTTGAAATCCATGGGATCTCGCCAGAGAAACCTCAAACACTCTGGCAACCTCTACAACTCGATGAACTTAAGCTTCCCGACATCCAAAACACTTCAAAATTACTCCCCGAGCTTTGTGGAGACGTCTTAAAGCTTCCTAGAACCTTAAAACTCACTGAAAATTCCACGATCATGATCACATGAACAGTGCTCAAAATTTGGGATTTCTAGTTCTCGAGTAAATGAAGTCTTCACGTCGAACTAACTATATGGATGAGCTTCTAGGCTCACAAGGAACACAAAAACAACCTCCTCGACGTCGATTCGTGCATGCAAGTGTTAGTTTAAGAGTTATCCATACAGTTGTACGGAAATGGAAGAAAATCCGAGAGGGAAGAAAAGAGAAAGGTCAACAGTTTGATGTGTGTGTATGAGTGTGTGGTCCAGGTTGCAGCCAACCTAAAACAAATAAAATCCAAGTTCTAATTGGGTCCAAACCATTAGGACTTAACATATTTGGACCACCACCAAAACATATCACCCACGACACCAACTAACGCCCAAGGGCAATTTAGTCATTTCACGTCATCGAGGATAAAATAATATACACCTTCGGGACGGGCTGTCATAGATTGTTTCCGAAAATTTAAGGTGCGTTAATTGTACCAGATTATCTTGGACTGGACTAGTTTCAGGGACGAAGCTAGATCACTTAGTCTAGACTAAGCTAGACTGACTTAGTGAAGCGTTTAATGTAGTGTCGGACTAAGAATCAAAATAATTAATAAATTATAATATTATATTATATAATTTGTATCAATTAATATTTTATGTATTTTATTATTAATTTATCCTCTTCTTTTTTTGTAATCTTCCTCTTTCTGGAAACGTCCACCATTTTTCTACTTCCCACCCCTCTCCCTTGTTTTCTCCCATTTTTTCTCCGACACAACGTGTCCCTCTCCTCACTCTTTTTCTCCCTGATTTCTTCTTCAAAGGAGGAAGCCTTGCATTTTGCACCTAATTTGGATCGAAAGACCCATAGGTCTTTCTTCTTGTTCCTCGAAGCAAAGATAGCTCCTTTTTCACAAAAATCCCAAATCAAAGTAATAGATTTTTGGGTTTTTGGATAAGAACACCGTAGATTTCTGGAGGTCTTTAGTTTTTTTGGGATTTCTGGAGAAAAGCATAGCAACCCAAGGTAATAGATTTCTGGATTTATTACAGATTTTGATATTTTTTATATTTGGGATTTATAAGTTTTAATCTTCGAATTGAAGTGTTGTTTATGGTGTGGATTAAGCTTATTGGAAGCTTAACTAAATGAATTCATCGCTGAAGCAAGAAGGGGTTAGGTACGCAGGACGGAGATTGGTGAGAGCCATTTCAAATTTGGAAACCAGAAAAGGGGGTGGAAGGCATGATTTGGTGACTAGGTTCACGGAAGGAGATCGGGAACGTATGCTTGCAAATGACCCGGGCGCTAGAAACGGGATTTGCAATCTGCCAATTTTCGAGGGGACTTGCTAAGAACAGCTAGTGAAAATTTTAGTTGGAGCGAGTCTGACTTAGTCTCATTAAAGGCAGTCTTTATTTGCACCAAACACAGACTATAACTCTTATCTAAAGCAGTTCAGTCTAATGAAACTTAAAGAGGCCAAACATAAGTGCCCTTAAAGAAATGTAATGAGAATCTTCTGAAACTAAAGGATTTTGAAGCAATTTTTTAAAATTAAGGGATTGCGTAGGGAACTTGCTATCGCTTTTGGGGAAAAATAATTAGGTAGCTTGTGCGGTTACTGTATTTAATTTATCTTCTCTCGATAAAGTTTAGTTTGTTTTCTTTACAAAGTGGCTTTATGTATTTATTTTTAATTAAATACTTTTTTTTTTGGCAGGCCTACTATGATCCATTCAAAAACCCTGAACCAAAAAGCATGAAGCCATTGATCTCTGGAGCCGAATGGGTATCATGTTTATCACTCTAATACCAAGTTGAAAATGCACACCACGACCAAATAAAATAAAAAAACTTTATTAATTGAAAGCAAAGAATTGCCAAGAAGAATTTGCTTGTACTTAGAATCTTGTATCATTACAGTCTTTCTCCAAAGCAATTGCATGCAAGATTTGATTATATAGAATTACAATGACAATAAAATTAACGAAGGGAAATTTTATTTGAACACATGTAATCTTTTTCTACACTTAACTTACTATCTACACCCATATTATTTTTTATTAAAGAATTAATATCTCTTTAAACCCAAATTTATTATCTAAACTACATTTTTAAACCCAATTCAAAATGTAAAGTTGTCTTTTCACCTAATTATAAAAAATTTCTAATTGAATAATTTTTTTTCAAAGAGGCTCAAAAATAAAAACATTACGCATCCTTTGCCCACCACCCCTCCCCCTCCCCCTCCCCCTCCTTTTCTAGCATTTCCTATGGCTACTGTTTTTTTCTGCTACAAAACCAAGATATTTGCTCTCTTTACCAAACCATGACACATGCTCTCTCTCTCAACCAAACTAGTTACGTGGGTTGCTATCAACACCACCACAATAAATAACCCCCATCACCTTCTCTTATCAAACCAACTTTCCTCTCTCCAAATTTTTGTTCTTTCGGAAAAAAAAAAAAAAAAAAAAAAAAAAAACAACTCTACCGCATGTAAGTTGTCATTGTTTGCCTGATCAATTGTTTTCTCAAAAATTTGAAGCACTCCTACTTCTGGAACTAATTATCTGGGATTAAGCAATTCATCTTTTCCTTACTTTCTGATCAATTTGTTTCTGCAATTTGTTGGATTATAATCAACGAGTTAATTGATCGTTTAAATGGCTAAAGAACATAATTATAAATTCTAAGAGAAGCTGCAACCATTAGAAGCTGCAAAACCAAGTGCTTACAGATGCAAGTGTAAAAAGAGCCATAAGACCAACCAAACCAGCGCGACAAGCTGTCAAACAAGCACAGTAACAAATTGACAAACAAGCATGGCAACAAATCAAGTCATACCTTAGTTGGAGAAATCAAAACTTCAAAATCACCATTCATCGATAAAAAAACTTATTTTTCTCTATAAGAGCTATTAGGATTTTAGCTAAAATGAACGTAGGATAACAAGGAGTGATGTATGTTTAATCATAGTGGGTGGGTTTATTGATAAACTTTAGCTTTATTTTTAAATCATCTTGTACTTGATAGTAATTATGCAATAAGGTAAAAATGACAATTTCATTTAAAATTTAAGTTGGGTGTCACATCCCGGCCCGGGCGCCCACCTCATCCCAGGCTCAACTCCACCGTAGCACGATATTGTCTTCTTTGGACCCCAACCACACCTTCACGGTTTTGTTTCTGGGAACTTACACGAGAACTTCCGAGTGGGTCACCCATCTTGGGAAGTTCTCGTGTAAGTTCCCAGAAACAAAACCGTGAGGGTGTGGTTGGGGCCCAAAGCGGACAATATCGTGCTACGGTGGAGTTGAGCCTGGGATGTGGTGGGGGCCCGGTCCAGGATGTGACAATTTGGTATTAGAGCCAATCCCTGGCCGGATGTGTGCCGACGAGGACGTCGGGCCCCTAAGGTGGTGGATTGTTAGATCCCACATCGCCCAAGAGAATGGATCCTGTAAACCTTATATGTATATTCTCATCTCTACCTAGCACAAGGCCTTTTAGGAGCTCACTGGCTTCGGGTTTCGTAGGACAGAAACAAATCCGTGAGGGCGTGGTCGGGGCCCAAAGCGCGTGTGAGTTCCCAGAAACAAAACCGTGAGGGTATGGTCGAGGCCCAAAACAAACAATATCGTGCTACAGTGGAGTCGAGCCCGGGATGTGATGGGGGCTCGGGTCAGGATGTGACATTAGGTGTAGAAAGATGTTACATGGGTTTAAATAAAATTTTCCATTAACAAAAGACAAATATATTTTGAAATAACCTTACCAACTGAGGCAACGCTCTTTTGCCAAATATAAATTTTCTTTACTCATCGTCATACAAAAATAAAGTTTTGTGACAATCAATTTTTTCTCTCAAAAAAAAAAATTTAAATAAAACAATGAATTAAATAAAAAATTAAATAAAACGATGGTTGCATAAAATTTTCTTCAAGAACACGAAAGACGTTGAGTTTGCATTCTCCGTAACCAAAAGTCTAAATCCTCTAATATTACGCACAAAAAATTGTGAGTAGGATCTTCAATAATTTTTCTGATAGGCATCATACCAAACCGGAACTCCGATCGCAATGTTGCCACCAAAACTATTGTTCCCAGCCGCCGGAAACCCCATCCTCGAGGGAGACGACGTCGTTGAACTTGCACAAGAGCTGTACATCTCCGGAACCTTCATCCTCACAGAAATATTAATAATCCCGTTCCTCTCCCCCTTGTAATCTCTCAGCCTGTAACTCAGAAAATGCAGGTAACCCTCCGGCACGTACCCGCCAACAAAATCCGATGCCGGAATAGTCGCCGTCCCGAACGTCCTGACGCCGTACGAAGTTTGGCATTGGACCTCCACCGTGATGGACTTGGAGTGCGTTGGCAAGTCGAGCACGAGCTTCTCGTTCCACCGTGGGTAGGCGCCGCCTTCGGTGTCCATGTCCGTGGTGCGAAACTGGCTGTTGGTGTCGGTCCGGACGGTCACGGAGGTGTTTTTGCTGATGGGTTTTCGATTTAATTGCAGGTTCTCAGCGGAGATCACCGTGATTTCGAGCGTCCGGAAATTGGCTGCCATGGTGGATGAAGGGTGCGCGTAAGGTGTTGTGTTAGATTAGGGGAATTGTGAGAGCCGATGAGAGGAAACGGGTGTGGGTGGGGAGGGGTTATATAGGAGTGTTGAGGGAAGGATGTGGGAAAAGAGAGAGAAACAGCCACCTGGTTTCCGTGGATTTCAAATTGGACTAATAAACTAAATATACGCGCCGAAGTACACTTTGGTTTTCCAAGTTGACTTTGGCCCTTAAAATGGGTTTCTGAGTTGTTCAGGATAGAAACTTTCATGTAATTAACGGATTCACACCTCTTATTGCGGGGCTAATGTTTTGAAAAATGTTTTTTTTATTAGCATGCAACATTAAAATTTAATATTAAATTACTTACATACCCTAATTGCAATGACAATTTATATTTTATAAGGGTTTTAAAAAATAAAATAAAATTTTAAATAAACCCCTAATCACTTTAACACGTATATCCGAAAATTATTTGTCTTCCCCAACTCTCTAAATCAATCTTACCCAAGGCCGGCCCTAAGGGTAGTCCATGACCATGTAGGCACCCCCTAGAGCCCCCTTCAAAGAATGAGGATCCTCTCCAGATCCTATTTGTGAGGACCCTAGTGATCTTTAATCATATATGTTCATCGTATATTGTGCAGTCAGAAATTATTTTAAATTTTTTATTTAAAATTGAACACAAACAGTACCTAACAAAAACTGATTGCACGATATACAATAAACAGATACCATCCTGTAAATAAATATAAATACAGAAAAGTAAGATATATTATACTTTATTTTTTGGTGCAGTGGAAATGTTCGACTTCTTTTTTCTTTGAGGTGTTGAGTTCAAAACATAGAGGTGCATTTTTAGTCACTAGTTTTTTCTTGTTTTTCAAATTTACTCCCAATCCATCTCTCCAAGTGCATACAAAGTTACAAAACTCAAGTCCCTTTGCAATTTTGTTTTCTCTCAACTTCTCAATCTCTCCATTTCTATTGAATGTTTAAATCAACTATCACATGTTTTGAAGATTGTATTTAAGGTAATCAAAACTTTGAATTTATATTTTGTTTTTCAACAATTTATTATTCAATGGATTATTTTAATGTTTGATTCGTTAGTGTGATGTTGATTTTATAAAAAACACATGAGAAACAATTGGCGTTGTTGAATTTATTATACTTGTCAATCAAGTTTTATTGTTCTTCACTCACATTCTTAGTTTCTTGACTTCAAACATTTAGTACATTTGCGTCTAAAAGCATGAGTCGTGTAATATTTAAATAATATTTGTATATCTACCTTTTTATATATTTAGGGAATTCTTATATATATATATATATATATATATATATATATATATCAATATACAAAGAACCGGGAATTAGAGAACTTTAGGACCCCCTAGTTCTCAGGGTCGGCCCTGCTCACCCTCAATTGTAGAGCAAAATTTTAACCAATACAACTACAAACACGTTAATTAAGAAAGAAAAAAATTGATGAATGAAACTTGAAGCTCCACCTTGTTCAAAATGTACCATCACAAGTGGAGGAAAGTTAAACTTGATTGGTGTTAGATTACAGTCATCGCTTTCTTTCAAAGCCATGTATTAAAAAATAATAATCTGACGATGATATAATACTAAATTGCATTTGTGCCTTGACAATTTTTGCATTTATAGCCATGCCCTCCAACAGTTCATGTAAACTTAAATGAATTTTAATACCCTGGTCAATAAAGCGATACCGTTACTGTAATTCTACATAAAAAAAAAGTATAAAATATAAAATAAAATAAAAACTTATTGGACCAATATAGTTTATAATAAGGAGAGGGGGAGCTTGGTTAAATCACACAATAGATAGCCTAATTTGGTATCTAATTTGTCATCCACGAGATTCGAACCTAAGACACTTCTCAATTACAAGTGAAGATAAATACCCCAGATTGTAGTATTGAGTAACATCACAGCATAATATTTGAGTATGATATGCAATGCATAAAAAAAATATCATTCCGTGTGCATCCCAGCCAAGGACAATACTTCATACTGCCGAATTTATTTATTTAACTACCAAAATAATATACCAGTCTGAATGATCAAATTGACCTATGGAGCCTAAGGTCCTCACATCATCATCTTATACTTTCTAAATTGTCATTTTTGAGATATTCATTTTGTTAGAAAAAAGTTGAGCAAATCTTTGAATGACATAAATGATTTTGTATGCATGGCAAAGACAAGGGAAAAAAAAAAGAAAAAACGTATTGTAAAGAGTGGGGTGTATGTAAAAAATGTGGGGTATGTGTAGAAAATGTAAAGTGTATATTGGGACTGTGAAGTATAAAGATATTATAGAAAAGTATGTAGAGTGTAAAGATAAATTGTAAGTGAAAAAATAAATATAAAGTGTATTAAGTATGTAATGTATATTTAACAATATGTAAAACGTTAATGAATGCAGAATATGACAGATCTCTGACAAGCGACCAAGTTTCATGGTAGGAATACATATCGTACTGTCAAAGACAAATTCACACATTTCTCGTTTCTTGACTTATCACGCGGTGAATAAGAGTTGGAAACTTGCAATTAATTGTGGAGGAAATTCATTGTGACATGTGGCGTGGTTACAAAATTTTCTCAAGTCATGCATGGAATTGAATTTTCATGGTTTGTTTTGTAAAATATTTGGAAAGTAACTCTCTTCTTTATGTATGTAAATGTTGACTGGAAATTGGCGGGGAATGACATTGAAGTTTCTATGAGTAAAGTAATATGTTGGGTAATTTAATCTAGCATTCTTGCAACCAAGTATTTGAAAAGTGAAATTATCGTCATCTTTTTCACGCTTCTATGATTATATCTAATGCATGCAAACTAGTCTAGGTAAACGTGTTATTTAGCACCAAAAGACAAAATTCAATTTTTAAAGGGACATGTCTAGTCCAGGTTAAAATAATCCACAACTCTTCACGAGAAAGTTTATCTTTGACTATGGTCAACTTTTAAAAGAAATTACAAAACTTAGCCTCTCGCACTATTAGAATAACAAAATTTTGAATGGCTAGATTTCATAAATAATGACATTTTGAAAGGCCAAATAAAGCCTCTAGCCCCTCATCCTTGCCTTTTCCATTAGACTTGCTCTAATGCTACACCATATATTTTATTATTTTGTACTCAACCATTATCCAAGACTATAGTATATTTAACTAAAATAGACTATAATCTTGTCCTATGACTTGGGAGAAATTTTTTACCGATGACCAAAACCATATATATAGAGTTAATTTTCACATCATGAGTTAATTTTCACATCATTTCCTTAGTTCTAATTTTTTTTTTTTTTTTTTTTTTTTTTAGTTCACACTATATTCAAAAAAATCAAAAATTGTAAGCACCTTAATTTTCAAATGTTAAGGATGCCTGCGTGCACCAATATCTTTTTTGTCACATCCCGGCCCGGGATGTGGTGGGGGGGGCTCGGGCACACCTTGATCTAGGTTGGGGTGTGTCACTTTTCATCAGTCACTTTCTTATTTGCTGACTTAATCGTCAGTAAATTAATTGTAAGTCCCAATATATGTCTTGCAATAAAACTTTTTTTCAAATTATATCTACATCATTATTTTCATTATGAATATTTTCATAACAACTGATTTCAATTGGCATACAATTCTTACTCACAGTCAATTCATCGAATATCTCAAATTCAAGGTATACACATGTCAGTCTTTCATATCTTTCTTTTTATTCATTTAACACAATTGGTTTCATGCTTTATTAATCCCACATATGAGCCTCATTTGCTCCCAGTTCCGCCCCATTTGGTATCAGAGCCAAGTGAGTGGTAGTTGAATTAGTAATCTTAATAGTTTATTCATTTGCTCACCTATCGGTTTTTGTTCATTCCAGTAGGTCCTATCTATTAGCTTTCTTAAGTAGGATTGTTTGCTATCAAACCAAACAGTAAGGCGTGTTCCAAACAATAAGTCTATAGGATTGGCATGAGCAGAGAGAGAGTTTAGCAAATACGCGAAGAAAGGAAAACCGGTAAGATCTCTATAATTACAAGACTTGATTTTTGAACAATGAGTAGATTATTTAGCTCTAATTCAACTACCAACACTAGCTCCAAATCCGCTTTGAGTAGGATTCCATACATAGTATATGAGGATCAAAATTTAAAATTTCAAACAGATGAAAGCATTGATTTTGGAGATTGGAACATCCCCAAAATATCCAGTAAAAATATTTACAAAAATAAATGGTCAGTAGCTTCTTTCAGAAGTGAACATCATGTTAAAACAGTCGAGAAAGCTTATGCTCTCAGTAATAAACATGAGACTTGTCAATTATTCACACCATAACAAATCAAAGCCCATAGAAAAGATGGTCACAATTACATTCACATACGTCTAGTTCAGATTGCAATCAAGCTTTTAACAAGAAGAGACCTCAATACCTCTATTTTGTTATGTCTTTGAGATGCAAGATTCACTGACTTCAGTGATAGCATTCTTGGAATGATCGAGTCAAACCTTTACAATGGTTCAATTCATTCTGATTGCTTATCAAATCTCACAGTAAGCCTTTCAGATCCTCATATGTTGAAAGCACTCACATTAAACATCAAAACTTCAAGATATCAAGCCCTTGAATGAGTCCAACCATTAGCCTTAATCTTTAGAGTTTATTACAAAGTTACAGGAACAAACATGAATTTCAAAACCTTAGTCAAAAGCCCTAGAGACCACACACTCTTGATACAAACCAATCAAGAGAATGCCAACATCAAACTACCCAAAACCATCAAATGGTCAGATATTAGTCTACCTTTAGACCGGTGCTTGATCAATGAAAGTAAACCAGTAAGCATACAAAATAGCGTAGTCAACCTAGACAACATAGAACAATAATTTGACGGAACAGTTAAAATCAACTTCAATCCTCCATCTAGCCATGCTACGCGTCCACCTACACTAGTTAGCCCAATCACATAAGTTTAGAGAACCAACTAGGAATTCTTTTTCTGGATCCACATCAGCTGATATGGTGGGTCAATATCAAGATCTAATCAATTCCCTAGTTAATAAGAAATTAAAATTAGTAGAAACTAGCTCAGTAGTCACCCAGCAAGAATTGATTAATAATTTAATCAACATGAAGTTAAAATTAGTAGAAACAACCTCTCAAGTGACACATCCACGGTTCCAAACTAACACCCAGAACCAAGAAGAACAAACCTCCCCAACAGAATCTGATTTCGAAGCAAATCAAGTTAATCACCAATTGCTAGTCCTGAATAAACAATTCAAAATTCGATGGAAGAAACTCAATGCTAACATCGAAGCAACGGAAAACATTCCCAAAAGAAACACCTTTAGGGAAAAATATACAAATGAACAAAAATTGGGCATTTACAATAAATGGACAAATTTCATGAAAAGACACAAATTTGAAGAATTTTTCTTTGATTTTGTTGAAAAAAATATTACGAGTCTGAAAAAAAGCTAGAAGTCATCACCAAAGAAAATTGGGTTAAAGAAGATAAAACCATAGTCTCTTCTGGTCACCCTCCATAAGAAACAATTTTAATTACGACCGCAAACACACAAATATCAGCCAACTCCTTTCAAACTTTCCAAAGAAGATGCAGGAGTTAAGCCAGTCATTGAACAAAACAATTTCACAAACCAAAGTCTACACACCATGGGAAAACAGCTGTATAAAATAGAAACCAAAATAGATAGACTTTCACATCCCAAACCAACAATTAAAGAAAAACCCTTAGTCAACTTCCTAGCAGCCTCGTCTAGCACAATAGCTTTAAAGAAGATCTCCACTTGTCAAAAAATAGATCAAATGTTACAAGAGTTAAAACAAGAAAAAACAATCAATGTCTTACAACACCCCGATGAATTTCAACTAGAAACAACTTACGTAATATGGGATTTAAAAGATAAGAGTGAAACAAGTTCAATCAAAAAAGTAAAAAAAGCTTTTCAGAACCTTGAACTAAAATGAATCAAGAAAGAAAAAAGAAAAAGAAAAAGAAATCAATCCAACAACTCTTACAAAGAATTGGTATCCAAAGCTAACACCTTCGGATATTCAATTTGAGGAAAGAAATATCCAGAACCAATTTTTAGTCTTAGCTAATAAACTCTATGAATGGAACATATATGGGTTATCAGAACAAGAACTTTTAAACAAATTACAACACATCTCCATGGTTGCTAATAGTTATGTTACCAACCATAATCTCAATCATGCCCAAGTTGTCGACCTTTTAGTTACTAGTTTTACAGGAATGCTCCATTCCTGATAGGAGAAACATCTCATTGAACAATCCAAGAATGAAATTAGAAATGCAGTAAAACAAGACGAAGAAGGAACACCTATTTTTGATGAACGAATTGGAATAGGAGTCCCAGACGCAGTCAATGCGTTACTTTTCACAATCATAGAACATTTCATGGGAACACCCATTAATGTCACCTCAAGAATTCATGACCAACTTAGCAATTTAAGATGTCCAACCTTAAACAATTTTAGATGATACAAAGACGTTTTTATGTCTAGAGTCATGCTTAGAGAATGCAGTAATCAACCATTTTGGAAAGAAAAATTCATTAATGGCTTGCCAAACTTGTTTACCCATAAAATTAGACAAGTTTTAGTCAATTAAGAAGGTATCATACCATATAATACCCTTACTTATGGAAATATTATTAATATTATCCAGAATGAATGATTAAAAATGTGTATTGATATGAAAATCACAAAACAAGTCAACAAAGACAAGTAAATAGCCAAATACAAATTAGGAACATTCTGTGAACAATATGGATTACCTCATATTGCTCCGTCCAACAAAAAGAAGAAATGAGAAACTATACCCAAATAGGAGGAACCCTAAATACAATAAATACAAATTCAAAAATAAGAATTTTGAAACAAACAATTTTTACAAGAAACCCAAGTCCAGCAAAAAGTGAAAGAGGAAGACCTGAAGAAAATTCCACTCCAAAACCAAGAACAAAAAGTAAATTGCTGCAAGTGTGGCAAATTCGGTCACTATGCAAACAAATGTAGAGTCTGAAAGCAATCAACCAGTTAAAGATCTCTAAAGAAGAGAAAGTCCAGTTAATCCAAGTCTTAGAATTAAGAGACACTAACCATAGTCAATCTAAAGATGATTTACAATTTAATTCATCTTCTTCCAGTCACTCCTCAAGTAGCCTTTCATCTCCTGACATCAAGATAAGATGCACGGATACTTGCTGTAAGAAAATTCCAATCCTCAATAAACAAGAAGAACAAGAATATCTTCTTATCGAGTTAATCAGTCAAATAGATAACCCTGAGCTAAAATCATTTTACTTAAAAAATCTTAAGAAATTAGTTTCCCAATGAGAGTTCAGTAGTAGTCAACCACATATAACTCCAAAAATCTGTCTTAGTACACCCTGGAAAAGTTTAGTAAAACTAAAAAAGAAGTTACAATCAAGGATCTACAAAGAGAAGTCAATAAGATCAAATAAGAGATTAAGTTTCTAGAATCAGAAAACCTAAAAATTCGTTCACATCTTAGTAACATTCAAACACTAGAATTTCTTGGGAACAATGAAATCCAATCCCCAACAAATGAAGAACAAAATAATTCTCAAGAATCATAATCCAAGTCCGTAAATAATCCAATACAAAACTTAGTATTAGGATTACTGCAAAAGATTAGAATCCAGAAATGGTATTCTAAAGTAAAAATAATAATTGAAGATTTCCAGTTAGAAATAATCGCCTTAATTGATTCAGGTGCGGATTTAAATTGTATCCAGGAAGGTTTAATTCCTACTACATATTTTCATAAATCAACAGAAATCCTTAGTGCATCAAACCAATCACCAATGTAGTTAAAATATTAAATTTCGAAAGCACATGTTTGTCAAAATAATGTTTGATTTAAAACACCATTCGTTCTGATGAAAAATATATCAGATCCAGTTATCTTAGGGCTACCCTTCATAGCTCTATTATATCCTTTCAAAGTACACCGCATCACATAACCACGAAAATGTTAGGACAAAAAATCACATTTGAGTTCTGCACGAAAACAGATCTCCAGAAATTAAGACAATTACAAAAAGATAGTATTTCAAAAACCATCAATCTAGTTACCAAAAAATCACAACAAATTAATTTCTTAAATGAAGAAATTGATTACAAAAGAATTGAAGAACAATTAACAAACAAATCTTTATTACAAAACATTGACAACTTCCAAAAGAAACTTGCTAATGAAATTTGTTCTGACATTCCCAACGGTTTTTGGCACAGTAAGAAGAAAATACCAACGAAAGCCAAGCCAATTCAAATGAGTCAATAAGTTATGGAATTCTAAAAAACAGAAATTGAAGAACTTCTCAATAAAGGAATAGTCATAAAGAGTAAATCACCCTGGTCTTACCCTATTTTCTATGTCCAGAAAAATGCTAAATTAGAAAAAGGAACACCTAGGTTAGTCATTAATTACAAACCTCTTAATGAAGTCTTGGAATGGATACAGTATCCAATTCCTAACAAAAGAGATTTAATTAAGAGACTTAGTTAAGCAGTAATCTTCTCAAAGTTTGACATGAAGTCTGGATTTTGGCAAATTCAAATTCATGAGGATGATAAATATAAAATAGCTTTTCTCACTCCTTTTGGTGATTATGAGTGGAATGTAATGTCATTTGGTCTTAAGAATGCACCTAGTGAGTTTTAGAATATCAAGAATGAAATATTTAATCAATACAATCATTTCTCAATCGTTTACATCGACGATTTAGTCAGAGTCAATTGCAAATCTGCAAAGCATATGTTCAAAACATTGCATCAAAATAGATTTTTGCACAATGGCAAGCTATATTAAGTATTTTTTTTTTATTTTGAAATTGAATACATCAAAGGTAGCCAAAATTGCATTCCTGATTTCCTAACTAAAGAATTTGTGCTGGGAAATAATGATAGAACGAAAACCTAATCGAAGAAAGCTTCCAGCCTCTCTACCACCACCACCAGTAAAACAAGAATCAAACCCAAATTCTTCATTAGCCCTAGCCATAACCAACCGTTTCACTCCCTTAGGTTCCACAATAGGAAACCCCTGACCAAACTACCACTCACCACGTCCCAATTACTAATCAATACCTTTTTAGTGTTCTTTTTAATCTCAGAAATGAACAAATACCAGAAAAACTAGTCAAAAATGTCTTTCCACCCAACTTCCATTATCAACCCACAGAGTCATACAAAACATTGAAATTCTATCAAGATATTCTTAGGGAAACCGAGTCAATTTCCAACAAACCACTTTACAGTAAAACCAATGAAAACAAAATCCTCTGTCATTCCCTTTGCATTGGTAGATTTTTAACTGAGTCAAATTGGGGAATACTTCTTTACAAAAGTAAACCCCTTCACACCCAACACATCCAGTTGCCCAATATTCACTACAATTGTTTTGATTGCATTGATGCCTGGACTAATATCTTTCTTCACCAAACAGAAGATTTCAATTGGCATAGAATTCTTACTCCTAGTCAATTCATCGAATATCTCAAGTTTAAGGTTAACACAAATCAGTCTTTCATATCTTTCTTTTATTCATTTATCACAATTGGTTTCATGCTTTATTTGATCCCACATATGAGCCTCATTTGCTCCCAGTTCCACACACACACACAAACCCTTTAAAGGAAGATATCTCAATTTTATTTAAAAAATAGGGATTAGTTATGGGACTCACTCTACATGGGACTTCAACAATCCGAGCCATCTATTTTGTAAGCCTCGATTCATAGATCATACTTACAAAACTTCAATTCAATTCGAAACCATTTACCTATTTAATTATCACGATGTAATTTCAATGTTTTCTTAGAACACAGTGTTCGTCATTTCTTTGAACTCAATTAGATGCCTCAAATATTTTCAATTTGACTAATATTTTGCAAGGATGATATATGAGGTGCAACTTAAAACATAAACTGTTTGGATCGTTAAAGTTCAATATGGTGTGGGTACAAAGCCGAAAATAATCCTAAAAATCTACAAGGCGACACGTGGACTTTTACTCAAGAAAGACAAGATTGCCTTCATTAAATGGGCAGACTTCTCAGATAGTCTCATGTGCAAGTTAGCATCCCTGAAAGTTCAAGCAGCGCACTACGACTGTTCAAAGCTCCCATGTTCCTTTCCTCCAATTCACCTCCAAGGAAGATCCCGCTCCCAAACAACCACCAATCTCCACCGACACTCAAATCCACCATTGTCGCCATCTTTTAGTACAACTCCAATCTAGTTCCCTCAGTCCATGTAGAAAACAACACTCTTGGAGTGTTAGAGTTTTTGTGTCTTCCGATGAAGTCCATAAGCTCTGTCGTTCGACACCAAACAAAGTTGAGAGAGAAATAGGGCGAGAGTTCGGTGATTCAGGGAATTAGGAAATCTTATGGGTTTGTGTTGTTTTTCTTTGGTTGAGGGTGGGGTGGCTCATGGACTATTATTGCAATGGCTTCTTCTAGATATTATTGTGAATCTGCGATTGCTTCTTCTGGGTATTATTCTGATGGCTCTTTTTGTGCTTCTATTGCGACGTCAATTTTCAATGGTTTTATTTATTTTTAGTGATGGGATGATTGTTTCTTCAAAAGAATTCATGATAAAGTTAATGACTTTTGATCAAAGTTCAAAATTTTCAAGTTCCAATGCCATTAATTCATATCACATCGGATGATTCCCATAAAATTTGGAGAAGATGTAATATTTACAATCGCTAGTCCAGTTTAGTCCAACATTACACCAAACGTTGAGTCTAGCTTAGTTTATTCTAAGTCAGTTTAGCATAGTCCTTGAAGCTAGTCCAGTCAGATAGTTCGATGCAACAAATTCACCCTTAGTGCCAAGCATTAATCACCGCAAATCCATCTCCAAATCCCTCAAAGCCTATTTGGTGGGTTGGGTGGGATTGGGTCTGTTTGGACTGATAATTCTTGGGCTTGGTTTAATTAGGCCCAGTCATTTCGGAAAGCACTAAACTCTTGTTTGGTATTTAATTTTGGCTAAAGTGCACAGTGTTGTGTACTAAACATTTTTAAATATTATGATGTGGCAGTTAGTGGCCGACGAGTCTACAATGGTTAGGCTAGAAGGATTTCGGAACGAGGATTAGGCAGAAGAAATGTGTTTTTCAATGGCAAAAACTCGTAAATAAAGAAGGATCAAGTGTGAGCTCTTGATGGATTTAACCCATCCATAAATAATCCCTTGAATGAAAAACTTAAGACTTTCTCAAGAATTGGCGTACAATACAAATTAAAAGTCCTTGATCACAAGGTAGAGAAAATAACTCTTGATGGATTTAACCCATCCATAAATAATCCCTTGAACAAAGGAATTTAAGTAACTTGTGGTGTAAGTATTCAATCTATTCATGACTAAATAACTTCAATTTGTTGGTCTATGCCAACAATGGCACGCCGAACATTCCTTAGCTTTCATAGAGAGCCTGCCAAAGGGTTTGCAAAGGCACATTTCAAAACTAATCTAGGAAATTGCAATGTAGACAAGGGGAAGTTGTGTGAGACACACTTAAGACCGAACAAGGTCTTCGGGATGAGATTGGATTGGCAGGGACATGTAAGAACTGACTTATAACTCATGTATAAGGATAGGTTAAAAAAAACCCATTCTATTGTGGATTCATAGCCCATCATGTCCAATCTTGTCCATCTCATATTGTAACACAACAAACAACGGACTGGACTTAAGTCCATTTTAATTGGTCACAACCTATCTCTACCAGCCCACCAAACAAGCCCTCATATTATAGATAAGCCAGTGCATCTTTTATCGGGAAAAATATTATTTCATGCCGCTTGATCACGATTAACGTGACATGTCTGACCACCTAGTATCGACATGTTATCAAACTATCAACATATCATCTATATTATTAATATTTATATAAAACAAAACTTATAAAAAATAAAACATAAAAAAAAAGGTGTGATATCCACACACCCTTTTTGACTTCTCACACACCTCTTGTTAATTTCTGTCATTTGATCTTCTTCACTTCATCCGATCCGACGGCTAAAAATTAGAAAAGTGTGTGAGAAGTAAAAAGGTGTAACATCTCACATCGTCCAGGGGAGTGGATCATGTAAGCCTTATATGTATATTCTCATCTCTACCTAGCACGAGGCCTTTTGGGAGCTCACTGACTTCGGGTTCCGTAGGAACTCCGAAGTTAAGCGAGTTCGTGCAAGAGCAATCCCAGGATGGATGATCCACTGGGAAGTTCTCGTGTGAGTTCCCAGAAACAAAACCGTGAAGGAGTGGTCGGGGTCTAAAGCGGACAATATCGTGCTACGGTGGAATCGAGCCCGGGATGTGGTGGGGGCCCAGGCCGGAATGTGACAATTTGGTATCAAAGCTAATCCCTGGCCGGAAGTGTGCCAACGAGGACGTCGAGCCCCTAAGAGGGGTGGATTGTAACATCCACATCGCCCAGGGGAGTGGATCATGTAAGCCTTATATATATATTCTCATCTCTACCTAGCACGAGGCCTTTTGGGAGCTCACTAGCTTCGGGTTCCGTAGGAACTCCGAAGTTAAGCGAGTTCGCGCGAAAGCAATCTCAGGATGGGTGACCCACTGGGAAGTTCTAATGTGAGTTCCTAGAAATAAAACCGTGAGGGCGTGGTCGAGGCCCAAAGCGGACAATATCATGTTACGGTGGAGTCGAGCCCAGGATGTGATGGGGGCCCGGGCCGAGATGTGACAAAAGGGGTGTGTGAATATCACACCCCCTAAAAACAAAGAAGATCCATCTTCTTCTAATCCCCATCCCACCTCGTTGCATCAAGCCTACACCACCTTGCCCGCTTCCAGAGCAAGCAAAAACAGAAAAAAGGATGAATGTCAGAGATCTGAACCTAGCACCCTAACCCACCTCGCTGCTCATGCAACTCATTTATCTCTCTCATCTATTCTCGTGCGGAATCGAAACCCAAATATCACTACCATCAGACAAAATTAAACAAGTAATCAAGGTTGGGGTATTGGGCTTGCATAAAGGGAGAAGAGGGGTGAGATCCGTGAGAGTGGGTTTGCAGCAACGGGTTGGGGAAGGATCCATTAGGGAGGGGCAGTGATCTGATTAGGTTTCACAAAAGAAAAACTAAAGCTCTACTCTTCCTTCTTAGTAATTTCACAATAAACAAAAATAGAGCTATATTCTTCCTCTGAAATTAAAGAATTTTTCCTTCAAAGATTGTGTTAGGATTTTAAAATTGAAGTTCCCAACTGGATTGTTGTGAAAATTGGAAACAGGTGACAAGTTCTACAGAAAAAAATCCCTCAACTTGATTTGGTGGGTTCTGGGCAGCTGCAGAGGCTTCTTGCTTTGTTCTTTACGACAGCCAACTTCTGTTTTTCTTTTGTTTTTTTCCACATTATAATATTTAATTAGACTTGTGGAATCCACTTATGTGCCACATCAGCACATAACAGAATTTTTGACAGAATTGTGACGGAAGAACCACATTGTTTTGCGACGTCTATTTTCAAGGATTACACTTATCGATTTTGAATTTCAAGGACCATCTTGATAAGATGGGTCAATTTTAAGGACCATTTATGATAAAAACCCATATCATTTTATTAGATAGTCGGGGAAGCAAAGATAAAGCGAAACAACAGCATAGTCGGAGGAAATAGTTCAGGCAAACGCCTGCAAAGCGGTCTACTCTGTGACTTTTATTTAATTTGATATATACTTTTAAAATTATTTCCCGCCTAACACGACGCCGTTTCCGAAAGCGCCAACACAGAAGAGATGACCCACTGCAAAATTTACCACATTATCTGGTATCTGAAAAACAATCCAACCTCAGCTCCGAGGGCTCAACAGCAATGGCGTCGCCTTTGCCGTCCTCTCACCCTCCTCGTCTCTCACTCCTCTCCAAAACTTCACCGCCTCAGTACCACCGCCTTCTCCTTTCCCCGTGCCGACCCGACCATTTCCGGTTCGAATGCCGGGCGGGGCAGACCGGGTTCTTCACCCGGCTCGGCAGGCTTATCAAGGAGAAGGCCAACAGCGACGTGGAGAAGCTCTTCTCGGGATTCTCAAAGACTCGCGATAATCTCGCTGTCGTTGACGAGCTCTTGCTCTACTGGTACCTCGCCGACACCGATCGAGTCCTCGACAAACTCGAAGAGGTTTTCTTTTTATCCCTGTTTGTTTCTCGGGAAAAAGTTCCCCTCAATTTTCCGGGGAAAATGTATTAACTATTAAGTGTGTTCTTTTAGGTTTCAGGCTCTGCTGGTATCCGATTTCGGGCTGAAAATCACGATTAAGATTGTGGAGAGTTTGAGGGAGGATATAGTTGCTGGGAAGCTGAAATCTGGCAGTGAACTTAAGGTAAATCCTAACAGCTGACAAGAACATTAACATTGTCTCTCCGAAAAGTACCGAAATTCTTCCAATTATATAGGAGTTAGGTATATGAATTTGGTTGATCAATCGAATGGAGCGCTTGTTAAACGTAAGTTAATTGGTATGCACGTAAAATGTAATAATGTGGTATCGGGATCGGGATGTTTGTAGGATGTGTTGAAGAAGAGTGTGCTCGATTTGTTAACTATTAAAGGGAAAACCGAACTTCAACTCGGATACAGGTGATGAGCTTTCTCGAGTTTTAGATGTTGTGTCCAGCCTTAGAGTTTAGTTGTGGTTATTATTTGTTGTGTTATCAGGAAACCGGCTGTGGTTATGATTGTTGGCGTTAATGGACGCGGGAAAACATCTCTTGGTAAGAATAGAACTAGGCTCGTATCATGTGCTCTCTGCTGATGTCTTAAGACACATTTTGATTTCCAGCCTATTTAATCTGACGGCATGCATATTTGGGAAAACTTAGTGGACATGAACTCAAGTTTAAGAAACCTTTAATCCGAACTTCATAGTGAGTCAGTGACACATCACTACAAAAATCCAATATTTGCGGACTGTTTTCTTTAATATACTCTCAGCTATCTGTGGTTTAAGTGATCGAGGACCCATTAAGATTGATAATGATCTGATCAACTCTCCTCATGCAGGAAAGCTCGCTTATAGATTGAAGATTGGAGGGGCAAAGGTGTGACATTTTCATCTGTTGATTGTCCTGGCTGCAAGGAGTTGGCTTCGTCCTTTGCGAGTAAAACATTCTTATTTCAGTGGCTTTGTGGTCTAAATCCATTTGTGATTTCAAATTGGCCAGGTATTAATGGCTGCAGGGGATACCTTTCGAGCAGCTGCATGTGACCAGCTGGAGATATGGGCCGAGAGGACAGGGTGTGAGATTGTTGTGGCTGAGAGAGAGAAGGCCAAAGCAGCATCAGGTAGGTAGACAACTTGGATTGGACAGACAGATGAAATTTTATTTTCTTTTTCAGTTGACATGGTATAACTACTGACATATAGTGTTAAAGTGCTTTCTGAATAGTTATTTCTCAGGCTGTGAAGAGAGGGAAAGAACAAGGGTATGATATTGTCTTATGAGACACCTCTGGATGTAAGTTTGTTCGAGAACCTTTCATACGTCTGTTGAACTGTTTATGTAAATTTGTGAGCTTAGCTGATTCATCTGCACTTAATGTATATAACTTCAGGTCTGCACACTAATTACAGCTTGATGGAAGAGTTGATTGCATGCAAGAAAGCTGTGACCAAAGTCATGCCTGGTGCTCCTAATGTAAGCTCAGCCGTTGGACACTTTTATCATCTTTCTATAATCCAGTTTGAAAATCTAGGCATGTGAGCGCATATACTTCCCCTTGAACAGAATAATTCTGAGTATAGTATGTTCTTTGATAGTGTATCATGTCGAAAAATAGTTCTTGCAAGATGATGCAGTTGCGTCCTTGGAACCAATATGGGTCCATGAATAGGATACTGTGAATGGTAAAATCAAGTCTGGTAAAGTGATAGCTGAGGAAAATGTTAGAGATATTGTATTTACCAGAGACCTTCTATTGTATTAAAACAAGGAACATCTTTTAACTACTTTGTCATGCTCTCAAACCTTTTGCGTAGTGTTTATTGGTGATATGTAACCGTGCCTCTGAAAATCTTACCTTTTTATGCCATATTTCAAATAACCTGTTTGTGCTATTATTAACACTTCATACTTTCATTTCTTTGATTTGTGAATCTATCTATTCATGCCTGCCACTACCATATCCATCCGTGTATTCTTTGATTTGTATGTGCCCAGTTTATTCTGTGAGATATCTAGTAACTTTTCCAAATCCATACAATCTGTCTTGTGACACCTTTTTCTATATGTGCCTGTCTATATTTCTTTTAATACATGCAGGAGATCCTACAAGTTCTCGATGGGACCACGGGTTTAAACATGCTTCCGCAATCAAGAGAATTCAATGAAGTAATGTTCTTATTGTTTACCTTCTGGATTAAGATGGTTGATTATTCTTCGCATGATCTAGTTTGTCACAGGAGTGTTTAAGTTTGTTCCCTTTTGTGTTTTCGGTGCAGCATGTTATATTCCAGTTTTGTCAGTTAGAATAGAACTTAGATATTTGATTGAATATCTTGCCCTTAATCTGTACTCTAATTCTTTGTGCCACTTCATTTGTGTTTTGATTGTTTGCCTTGTACATATTGTGACAGATTGTTGGTATAACTGGTTTGATTTTGACAAAACCTGGTTTGATTTCAGACAATCACGATTATTATTGGTCATGAAGTAGTGCTACTTTCCGCCATATTGGTGCTGTAGGATGAAAGCTAAGGTTTAGTGTTGATGCAAAATTGCCAAGCCTTAGGTTGCTGGGCGGTTTCCGCCATGTTTTCTCTTGCAATGTTTTGTCAGTGTATATTATTTTGGTGCAAAAGGTTCAAAGACCCTCTGTTTGGCCAGGGACTTTAACTACTAAGGAATTGGTCTCTCCATTCAACCTTTCACTTCTCTCCAAAGCAGCAGCAGCATTAAACATAAAAAGCTCCAATCAAGTCGGCAAAGTCTCCCCGATTAGCATCGTATTCCATTATCGCAGGAGGAAGCAACTCTTTGAATACTAATTTGAAGACTAAGCCGTCTCAACTTCAATACACAAATTGTACGATAACCACTTTCATCTTCTTCTCCAAGTCGTCTTCAGACTCATTGTATGGATGATATAGCCCGTCGATCGGGAGGTAAGTGATTACATGGCAGCCTCAAAGGTGCAATAGGTGACAAATATTTAGTCTTTGGACATGACATACACCGGTATACACCCCTGCAAGTGCTCCCCACTCTGTTCCAAGTTCAAACTACGGTATGTCAAAATTGCCCATGCATCGTCTTCTTCTGATACTGCTGCTGCTTACCTAAGTGAGGAAGATTTCTTGAGCTTCACGCGTTGCAATAAACGTCGATTGATGGACCTGGCCTGCAAGCCCGTGGCAGAAATAACAAAGGCTGGCAGCTGAAGAGGTTCGTAAAGGAAGAAGCTCTCCCCCGTAGGATTTGTGGTTTTGTACGAGTGTTACTTGGATATAGAGATGTTGAGGAAGGTCCTCAGGAATTGTTGGTTGCATTAGTTTTGTACTTTGTTTCGAGGGAATGCCGAATTAAGATCCGTAAGCTTGAAATGAAAGATACATTGTTTACATACCAGTGAACTGTAGTGTCTCGGCTGCACGTCCCACATCTCCCAACCTTTTCTTGCGCGAGGGGAGAGAGATACGGAGTTGGGGGATATGAAACTCATGTAGAGAACGTTATTTTCGTACGCATAAGCGTACATATAATTAGCTCCAATGTTATATGGACATAAGATCCGTAGAGAGATTTTTACAAGATATGCAATAGAAATGTGCCAACGAGGTACAAATTTGGGTAAACAAATAGAGAGATTTGACATGCGAATCATAATTTTGCAACAGGCGTATGGTAGAACGTAGCACGAGCAGTGTAAACCAAGCGCCCGGTTTTCTTGAGTTTCAATTCAAGAGCTATCACGCTCAGATTTCTTCCACTCCGAACAACAGTTGCATCAACTATCACCTCTTCCTGTAAAAGTCCCGTCAGGTAAAGTAAAAATCGAAACAGAAAGAAATGAACAGCATGAATAACGCAAACTATAATCAAAACAGAAAGAAATGAACAGCATGAATGTCGTGGTTAGCTGATTGCACCTTAACCGATGTCCAAAAACAAATTGAATACCTGCTTAATTTTTTTAATAGTTTCATCAAAGTCTGGGAGCATTGTGTGCAACTTGGGCAGTTATTCTTGGAACCTATACCTAAACAGAGTTTGGGGGTTTCAAAACCACTATCAGCCTGAGTCAATCAAGTATGACACGGCCACGATTATGTCGTTTAAGGTTTGGAAACTTAGCACCGTCTGTATATCCCAATGTTTGGCCCATTTCAGTTGGTATCACAGCCTGTAATAACACAATTCCACATTGGCATCTTCAGAAAGTGGATTCAAAGTACAGCGAGCAACCTTTTTTTAATTAGTAAGAGATTTTATTAACAAAAAGAAGAAACGACTCAAGAATGACAGAAGTATAAGTTCTCTGCATCAAGATGCACGAAAGGCAGACCCTTGACATTCAAGGAATTGCACACAGAAGGTACAAATCCTCATCACAATTTAAAAGTTTTAAGCGCCAACAAGATCCAAAATCCTAATTTCTTCCTTTGACATTCTATACCAATACAATTACCATTTGAAATGCCTCAGAAGACCATTCGATCTCCAACGAAGACAGCTAAATAATCTATAGTAAAGTTTTGAATTCATTTCCACTCTATTGTGGCATGTGCATCAAACTTTATATAGCGACATTTAAAAAAAAACAAATGTAAATTCTACGGGACTTACATTCTTTGTTGCACTAGAGAGGTAAGAAATGCTCAGTTCCCCCAGAAAAAGCTCCTTATCATTAGCCACGACAGTTCTTGCACAAGCTACGGACGCAACCTCAGCAACAGCAGCAATAGCTCCTCCATGAAATCCGGAATAGAAATTCTGCATATTCATCAATAAAACATCATTACGTTTGTTAGGTTTCAAAGACAACAAACCAAAACAGAAGAAAATTAACCCAAAATACAAGAACAATTGAAACAGACGTCAAATTGAAATACAAGTGCACATTAGTGAGCAAAATGGCGGAATTCGATGACGAAGTTAATAGCTTTGAAATGGAGTCTAACAAAGCATCTTTGCTTTGCTTTAGATCAAAGTCTCAATCAGACAAGCTAATAGAATGGATCTAAGCCGATCATTAGTTTGGTTACACAAACACCCTTTTAAATCAAGCAACTTTGTCTTCCTTCCCTAAATTTTCTCAGCAACCAAACAAGCACACAGCTCAATTCAGTCAAACCCGTTACCAAAAACAATCAAAACCCAATTCAAATCAAATAAATCCCAAAAGGGTCCAATCCTATCCCTCAAATTTTCCCACTTTTGGGAATAAATAACCCATTTCTAGAATTTTCTGAGCAACCAAACAGAAACACTGAAAACTAAAAATTGAAACAAAAGAGGGGAAGATAGATTACAGTGACAGCAGGCTTCACAGATACGAGGCAGGTGACACGACCACGGGATATGTGAAGGGGCTTCAGGAGGTCACGAATGATGTCGGAGTAGGTATCCTTTCTAGCATCGAACTCATCTGGGACAGGGTCCGAGATCCCAACTCCTTGTAGAAAATTCAGAACTCTGATTACGTCTTCCCGAGGAATGTCGTCTGCAATTTTTGCTGCGGAAGCGAAGTCCTCTGTGATTTCAATGGAGGGTTTCACCATTTTTGCCCTATTGCTCCTGTCTCTCTGCAACTATTGAACCAACTGCATGTTAACAATTGGAGAAATGTTCACACCAACACCAAATGGATCGTCAAGACGCAAAACTTAAGTTTGAACTCGTCCAAACTTGTTCAATTGTTGGGCTAATATATATAAAAAAAAAGGGTGTGATATATCCACACCATCCCTTTTTACCTTTTTAATTCTTAACCGTCTCATTGGATAAATTGAAAAATATCAAATGATAAAAATTAACAACGGATGTGGGAGAAGTAAAAAAAGATATGTGAATAACACAACCCTAAAAAGAAAATTTGTTTAAACTTATTTTTTGTCAAATTTAGCCTAGAAAATGAGCCAATGTTGGCTAGGTCCCAGTTGTTAACGTTGCCAACCACTTGCAGAAAGACTAATGACTATTTTATTAATCAGATGACTTACATGGTTGGACCACTTGTTCACCAACAGTCCAGATTCAATTTAAAAAATAATCAAATTTATAAATTTATTTGTTGGGGGACTTTAGTTTGAGGTGGATTAGGGCTTTGTGAGTACTCTTTTGCTTCTCTTGATTCGTTTTTGTACCAAGTCACAGAATATTTCAAAAGAATTAACACGTCTTAGGAAATATTCCAGTTAGATCAATGACTCAAAGATAGCATGATTAAGTAAATAATGGCTTGCTCAAGTGAGGCATGGTGTGTAAACTAGAAGTTTATTAGTTTAGCATGAGAGAGAACTTTGCACGGTTGCATGATATTCTAGGTTCATAGGGTCTAAAAAGGCTTCTGTTGACTGAGAGGATTGTCAAAATCAAATATGCGCACCTCCGTGGGGGTGGTTGAGTACAAATCCGCATAATCCTGAGCAACCTGCAAAACAATAAAACAACCATAAACAAACCTTAAGTCAGGGGGTGTGTCAGCCAAAGGCTCTCCGACAGTTAAGTTTGTGAATGATTTGAGACTCAGGCAGTAGGTAAGAGAATTCAAGTGTATAGATTACGTTACCATAGATGAACCCTAGATGTGTGTATTTATACCGTGGAAATGAGACATTTTTAGGATAAAATCCTCGCTCTAGGTCGGGAGAATCTTAAAGGATATCTAATAAGTAGATATTGCATCCTCTTAGGAGCGCACGCCTATCTTTAGATTGTAGGGACTTCAAGACTTATAGGACTTGATTGTGTCCACATCCAGATCAGACCGTGTGTCTTGTGGAACAAGCATGGTCATCTAGCAGACTCCACATATTACCTCGTAGTAGAGTGATAGTGGTACCCTGCTTCATCTAATATAGCTCCGGGCAGAGCTGATGAGTCCATGACCGGACTTCTAAGGTAACAGTATTCGGATTAGCCTTACTCCAGCCTTGGAAAATCATGGTCCCACAAACCCTATAACAAAAAAGGCATTCCACTTCTCAATTAGCCAAAACAGTTCACATGACATACATGTCCAAGTTTAAACATGAAACAGAGGGTAGCAAATGATTTATTCGGTGCACGCCTGAAGCATGGTAAACCCCCAGGTTCAAAAGATTCAGCTTCTTGAAAGAGGAAGAGAAGGCACACCTGAATCTAGATGAAATCATTCATGAAAAGGAAATGAATGACGAATCCACAATTCATGAATTTGTACTTCCAAAAAAAAAAGAAAATGTCCTTGATGAGACACACGTCCCTGAATAGATAAAAGTACATGAAAGCAAAGAAATCTCCATTAGATATACATGTAAAAATGAATTGTGGGATCAAAATGAAATAATCATTAATGACATGTTTGCATTCGCAATAGCCATTGAAATCATATTAAGCGATGATATTGAGCCCCGCTCTATTGATGAATGCAAACAAAGACAAGATTGACCTAAGTATAAAGATGCAATCTGGGCATAATTAAATTCCTTGTAAAAGTGAAGTGTTTTGGATCAATAGTTCAAACCCCGCCCGGCGTGAACCTTGTAGGTTACAAATGGGTACTCACAAGAAAGTGCAATCAGAAAAAACAAGATTCCAAGATATAAAGCACAACTTGTTGCAAAAGTTTATTCACAAAAACCTAGAATTGATTATGATGAGACATACTCTTCTGTAATGGATGCAATTATATTCCGTTATTTAATAAGTTTGGTAGTTTTAGAAAAACTTGATATGCAGCTTATAGATGTTATCACCGCATATCTATATGAAGAATTAGATATTGATATCTATATGAAAGTCCTAGAAGGACTTAAGTTGCTTGAAACGACTAACAAACCACGAGGTATGCTCTCAATCAAATTAAGGCGATCATTATATATATGGGCTAAAATAATATGGACGAATGTGGTATAATTGTCTCAATGATCATTTGATCAAGGAAGGATATACAAATAATGTCATTGTTTGTTTATTAAGAAGTCAAACTCTGGATTTGTTATAATGGCAGTATATATCGATGGCATGAACTTAGTCGGACCTCCTACAAAGCTCACCAATGAACTTAGTGGGAACTCCTGAAGAGCTCACCAAGACTATTGAATATTTGAAAAGCAAATTTGAAATGAAAGAACTTGGGAAAACAAGATATTGTCTCGGCCTGCAGATCGAGCTTGTGCTAATGGAAATTTGGTTCATCAATCAAATTACATTGAAAAGGTCCTAAAGCAATTTGGCATGGACTAGGCTTTTCCACTTAGCACACCAATGGTTGTTCGGTCTCTTGACATTAAGAAAGATTTATTTCGCCCAAAAAGAAATGATCAGATGGTTCTTGGTCCAAAAGTACTATATCTTATTGCAATAGGTGCTTTATTGTATTTAGCACAATGTACTAGACCAAATATAGTTTTATCAGTCAACTTGTTTAGTAAGGTATAGCTTTGTTCCAACAATTTGACATTGGAAGGGAGTTAAAGATTTTTTATGATACCTTCGTCGGACAACAAACATGGGCCTCCTCTACTTCGAGAAACCCATAAATGACTAGAATCTTGTTAGATATACAGATGCTGGTTTTCTCCTCGATCCTCATAAAGCCCGCCCACAAATTGGATATGTGTTCACGTATAAAACTACAGCAATTTAATGGCATTCAACAAAGCAAACATTAGTTGCTACATCTTCCAATCGCTCGAAAATACTTGCTCTACATGAAACCAGTCGTGAATGCTCTTAGTTAAAATCAATGCTCCATCACATCTGGAATTCACGTTGTCCACCTTCAAAGACAGACGCTGTTGTCCAAATAAAGGTCAGATTCATCAAGGGCGATAAGACTAAACACATATCTCCAAAGTTTTTCAGTGCACATAAGCTTCATAAGGCTAAGGTTATTGAAGTCAGACAAATTCGTTGTGTACGTTTCATAAGCCAGAGTATGATATCGAATTACGCCGGCTTACCGATCAATCAAATTGAAGAATGCATAATCATAGGGAGATACACATCAGGGGAAACATCTAGGACACATGCATGCTGTACTTTTTTTCTTTTGACTAGGATTTTTCCCATTGGATTTCTCTTATCTAGGTTTTGACGAGGCAACATAAACATACTTAACACTATATCAATTATCCAAGCAAAGTTGTACTCTTTTTCCTTTGCTATGGTTTTTTCCCATTGGGTTTTTCCTAGCAAGGTTTAATGAGGCAAATGATGTTGATATGTGGACATCCAAGGGGGAATGTTGTGAAACTTAGTAAATTAGTAATGCCACATATGTAATTAAATGAGGAAGCAAACCAAATTAGACTTTGGTGGCAACCTTTAAAAGTCTTAGGTGAAAAGTCCTAGGGTGGTGATTTTCCTTCATGCATGTAGGGTTGTGTCGGATCTAAACACCTATATATAGAGGTATGTGCATTTTGGGTCCAAACAATGTGTAACCTCATTACAACACATAAGATCAAGAGTAAAAGTAATAATACCAATATCCCTCCCCTCTCTTTACCTACATCCTTTGTGTGATACAATTACGAAAGTAAACATTATGATACATTGCCTCCATTTCATTTCTATCTCTAACAAATGTTATCTCCCTTCACTTTTACCTATTTATAGCAGACGTAATATTATTTCTGTAGTCTTGAAGTAATGGCCATCCCAGAGTCAAAGGAAGACCATTTCACAGTCAAGCAATGGCAGTCCACCGAGGAGTGGAGCATCGTAAAATGGTGACAAAAGAAGGAAAGCAAAAGAAAAGC
Organism: Pyrus communis; assembly: GCF_963583255.1. Classification (NCBI taxonomy): domain Eukaryota; kingdom Viridiplantae; phylum Streptophyta; class Magnoliopsida; order Rosales; family Rosaceae; genus Pyrus; species Pyrus communis. The sequence goes on along the minus strand of NC_084807.1, from coordinate 15,757,709 downwards.
CTCCTATGAAACATGCTAAAGGCAGGCTTAAATAACGCAGGGTTTTCATAACCCATAAATATTTGCACGTACATTAGAGAAGCTTAAATAATATATGCTCATAGCTTAAATAACGCAGGTATATGGGAACAAAAACAGGTTTAAATAAAAAATCCACTAAAACAATGAAAATATGAAGTCTTATCTCATGAGAAGTTTTTGAAACATCAATCTCGTGTTTCATTCGTCAAAATAAATTTTCTCAATTAACATGTTTGTAGTTTTATTGGTTAGGAAGCGTTTTTAGTTTCATTAGTTAGGATTTTATTCAAAAACGAAAGGTGAGAGAAGTTTTGAGGGTTGAAGAAAATAAGTAATACGTTAAAAGGCATTTGAGGTGTATTTAGAATTTTTTTTTTATTATTTTAAAAAACCTTATAAGGTGAAAGGTGTCATTGCATGGTAGGGTATATAATTAATTTAATATTAAATTTTAATATAAGGTACATTCAACATTATGTGGGATACTAATAGAAAAAGCCATTAAAATAGAAATATATGATACAAAATTTAGTTATAAATATAAATATATTAAATGTACTGTTTCTAATGCTGGGTGGATCTATTTGGAAATGGTTAAGTATTTTAATTATAAAATTTGTATGTTGAACGTAGTTATTTTATTATGGAAATAACGATGTGGATAAAAATAAAAGAACATTGGTAAAATATTAAAAAAGAATTAAGTTTCAATCAATAAAATACAAAAATAAGAGATGTGAACATAATTTCTCGTCAATAAAACCTATTTGGAAATTGAAGTATGCTAGTCAAGTAACGTAGCATGTCCAACTTAGCTGTTACATAGGGTAATATAAGATTCTGGTATAATAATGCGGTACGAGATTGTAGTATAATAACGTGGTACGAGAAACCGATCCAAGTCAACAAAGTCAACTCCCAATCAGATCCATACAGGCTTGGCAAATTGGCAAACAGATTTAAATAGCTGACAGGTGACGACAGGCCAATGATTTCTTCCTAAAGTTATTGCAGCTTAGAAACCTGCATTCAAACGCGTAGACTTTCTACTCCCTCTTCTCTCTTTCTGTGGATTTCAACTTTCTCCGATCCAAACACATGCCTCTCGGAACGCTTCAAGTTCTTCTCGTCGATGCCAAGGGCCTCGACAACAATGACTTTATGGGTAATTATTATCTCTCCCCACTCTGTCAATGTTTGTGTAATATTTTTATTCATATATTTCTACATGCTATATATCCTGAATCTTCCATCTTCCACTTTAGTTTATGCTGATCATTTTTCTGTATGTATATGTAGAAACACATATATATGAGAAAATAATTTCTGGGTTGCTTTCTGATGCATCTGTGGATCTCTACTTTTTCCCAGTTTTGCACTTCTGGATGAATGCTTTTGCCTGATTTTTCCATACGTGTGTGTATATCGGTATATGTATATTTGTTAAATCTTTGATGCCGTAACACAAAAGAAAGAATTACTGAAAGTTTCTGGATCATGTTCTCATTGTGTGCGCCTATATATATACATGTGTGTGTATCAGTGTGTGTGTGTGTGTGAATATGTACACATATATATATATATATATATATATATATATATATGTATATGTATATTTGTTAAATCTTTGATGCAGTACCACAAAACAAAGAATTACTGAAAGTTCTTAATCCATTTTCTTAGATCCATCGTAATTTTAAAGTGAAGCAGAAAAGATCTATCTATTTTTCACTGTTTTTCTTTCTCGTCAGTAATATTTATGTCTACTTGATTTACCTTCCTCTTTGACATGTGGGTGATTTGGATTTACTTGTCCTATAATTCATCAATTGTTAGCATAACAAAAACATGGTTTGTATCATCCTTGGGGTTGTTTACGAGTGCTCTTCTAGCTAGCCAATTTCCATATCAGTAGACATGTATCCGGTTAAAGCTGATTAACTGTCTTGAGTTGGATCGAGATTTTTGTACGCGATTTTGGAATGTTTAGAATCTGTCTGCATTGAATTTCTGAACCTGCTTGTTATGTATGTACTAATGGGTTGAAGCTTTATGATGAGCAGCTGACATGGATCCCTATGTCCTTTTGACTGTAAAGACCCAAGAGAAGCAAAGCACTGTGGCCTCAGGTAAAGTTCTATTCTTCGTGACCTTTTCAGCGCATTCCTTGCAGTAAAGATTGTGTTATTAAAAACTTGTGCATGCTGCAGGGCAAGGATCTGCACCAGAATGGAATGAAACATTTCTATTCACCGTCTCAGATGATGTTTCCGAACTTCATTTGAAAATCATGGAGAAGGATAACTTCAGCGCGGATGATTTTGTCGGAGAAGCAACGTGAGTGTTTCCCTTTTTTTCATCCTTTAGTTTGTATACCGTCACTCGAAAGAAGTTTGCACCCTGTTCTGTCTGGTGCTGGCTGAGTCTGGTTAACGTACGTGTGGTGTATATGCAGCATTTGTTTGGAGCCAGTGTTCAGTGAAGGAAGCCTTCCTCCCGCTGCATACAATGTTGTCAACAAGGACAAAGAATTTTGCGGAGAGATCAAAATCGGACTCACATTCGCTCCTGAGCCTGAGGTATTACTACTGCTCAGTCTGCTCATTTCGTCTATTTGTTTCGTTTCTGCATTCACGTTTACTTTTTTCAGACTCTGGAGTGTGTTTTACTTCACTGTATTCTTGGTTGCAGAGAAGCACCAACGTTCCTTCTGGAGGGTATGGTGAATCTGAGGAGAGCTATGGCGGATGGAAACAATCGTCTTACGGGGAGGAGTAGGGCTGTATCGGATGAGGAAAGAGAAGCTTCAGTGATGTTGGAGGTTTATGTTTTTTGGTGTGTTTCAGTGTTTAAACCTACATATTTATGTGCCTCAACTTGTTTGATGGACTGAAATCATCCGTCAAGTTGGTTTTGATTTCCATTGTTTTTGTAGTTTCGTTGTTTGCTTGCTTTCAAATTTTTTCTTTCGCCGACATTCTTAGTCAGCACAGCACAAAATTCTGAACAAATAAGTTGTCACACATTTTGGATCATCCTTTAATACCCTAATGTTATCATACAACATAAACTAGTTTGAATACTAATCCAAAAGCACTTTGGATCGAATCAGATTGAAACAATCTGTCCATTTTATTCGTTTTTTTAACGGCCTAGTCGGCCTCTCATGCTGAATGCATACGAGACTCAAATCAAAATACCAAACCAAAGTAAACTCAGGATTAACCAAACTGGAAAATGCATTATTCTGAAGAGACCAGAGTAAATAGCAATCCGACAATCAACAGAAAAGCTAATACTCCTCCGCACCTTGCAGACACGAATGAATAGCCTCGGAGGCTTATTCTTTCATAGCTTCTGATGCTTCAAGGTCACCAGCTTCAATGCTCTTCCCAGCCTCACCAACTTCGGTGTCCTCCCCGGTATCATTGCTTTCCATAGGGTTGGCGGTTTCCTCTAAACCATTGCTTTCTTTACCTAGAGGAGAAGGTGCAATTAACAAATCATGAGGAAGAAACGCGATACGCTACTAAGCAAACTAATGGTCCAGCAACAATGCATTCTAGATAAAATATTTTATTTTCTGTAGAAATTAAAAGACACCGATGTAATGAGTAATGTACAAGCAAAAGCATTTATTTTTTAATGTTATCACATGCTCTTTAACTAATATATATCTTCAAGTTTGAGTGCAAGAGCAAGACAACTTTGACGATATGTGCAAAACTTAGGAACAAATTAAAGGGTCCTTGCAGTTCAATCCTATTAAAGTTAAACAATTTCCTACAACATACTACAGAGAGAGGAGGTTTCAAACATTGTGTAGTTCAGAAATTTACCCGGATTCAGAGGCGGTGGCCTTGAGCTCTGATGGCCAGAGTTCCCCCTAGCTGCAGAGCCAGGTTTGTTCCTCATCCTCATGCGTTTCCTCTTTAGTTTGTTGATCTTAAAATCCTACAAGAGGATATATGACTAAGTCGATGTCCGACAGTATAGGGCTTCTACATAATTTCATGCAGTACAAAGGGAGGAAGTTTCCCGTAAGTAACAAAAGAAAAGCAAGCCCATCAAGTCCCACAGATATATTATGAACAGTACAATGAAGATTCTCAAGGTAGCAATCATTACAATATATGAAAGACGTGAAAATATGAACAAAGAAGACTAAATATTTATAGAAGCAAAGCAACAATGATAAAACCAACAATGATAAAACTCACCGGCGCATATATTGAAAGCTTGTTTTCCTTCGCATAGTTCACATATCTCATAAGATCTTCATATGTTGAAAAATGTTGACCAGTTGTAGGACACAAGTAGTGCTATAACATCCAAACAAGCAATCACTCAGTTCTGAAACCAGTTGAAACACCAGGGCGGACACAAACATTAAGAAAAATAGCATGCCATTCTAAGTAAAATAACTTTTATATTTTAAGCCAAGAACGCAGAACGTTGTATACTGCCATTTCATCTGGTGTGGAAAGGCTAACTATGCCACATCAATTACTGACTACATAAACTGGTAAAGATAACCCAAATACCTTGACTAACAATATTTATTTGTAACATCAATGTTAAGAAATGGGCCGCAAGCTAAATAAATGGTCATCTATTCACAAGCACAAGGACACAAGATGACGCAGAAAGAAATATCAAAACAATTATGCACAGTTATGGAAAATGCCAGATTAAAGACTCCCTTCAACATGGATAAAAGATCTTGTGATATTTATATGAAAACAGTAACATAAAGCTTCTGTTCAAACTGTAAAAAATGGGTTATTATACAAAATGGTCCCTGAGATTTGCATGATCAATAGAAATGGTCCCTGAGATTGAAAATCAATAGACATGGTCCCTGAGATTGTCCACCTTCCATGATTTTGGTCCTTCCGTTAAAAACTCTTTGGGCAATTTTCAAAGCTTCGTAACTCAATCGATTCTTAACCAAATTCGACCCATAATATATAGAACAAGATTATACCTATTTGGAAGCCCAATGATTGCCGGAGATGGCCGGAAAATAGCCTGAAAGGTGACTGGTCTGCTAGAAAACTGGAAAACTCGCTGGAAACTGGTAAATTTTAAACGTTCATAACTTCTTCAATACTCAACGAAATCGAGTGATTCAAAAACAAAAATCATACTTCTCGACGAATTGAAGAGAATGGTATCTTTCTTTACTGCTAACTCGCCATGGTTTGGTCGGAAAACTGCTCGAAAGTGGCTAACTCGAAAATGGTTAGCCACTTTCGAGCCGTTGTCCGACCAAACCACAACGAGTTAGCCTTTGAAAAAGGTATCATGCTCTTCGTCTCATCAAGAAGTATTACTTTTGTTTTTGAATCACTTGATTTGGTAGAGTATTGAAGAAGTTATGAACATTTAAAGTTTACCCAGTTACCGGCAAGTTTTCCAGTTTTCCCGCGGATCAGTCACCTTTTAGGCTATTTTCCGGTCATCTCCAGCAACCATTGGGCTTCCAAATAGGTATAATCTTATTCCACACTTTCCTATCTTCATTTTGATATATTATGGGTCGAATTTGGTTAAGAAACGATTGAGTTACAAAGCTTTGAAAATTGCCTAAAATCGTTTTTAACGGAAGGACCAAAATCATGGATGGTGGACAATCTCAGGGACCATTTCTATTGATCATGCAAATCTCAGGGACTATTTTGTATAATAACCCGTAAAAATTTGATGGCTTAGAAGCCCAGCGCCATATGACTAAAGATAAGTTACTTGAAACTCCATAACTTTGAAGAGTGATATTAATGCACAATGGCAAGACGTCCATCAAAGAAAAAACAACCAAATACAGCGCCATCAAACATTCAAGAAGCAATCCAACATGCATGTTTTAATTAACGCATAAAAGTATTGTGCAGTAAGATTTAAACCAATTAGCTAAGTCAATCTAACACCAAATACAAAATTCACTTCCAAATTTACTAATCTTATGAAGATGAAATTCTATGCTAAATCACAACAAGAATATCAGAGATATAAACGAGATTTTTGTTCAGTAAAAATGCAAATGCGCTTTTGGTTAAATAGAAAATTAAATTAGGTTTCAACTACTAGGAGTTCATAGATCTATTGTGCAAAAGTTGAATTACATCAGCTGTCAACCCACTACCAAAAATGAAACCTATTGCAACTGTAAAGGAACTAGTGCCGGTAATAGAGATATTGATTCTTATTACTGGTAAAAAATTCAGATCTAAAACCGAATAAGATAATCAGCAGCGTAAATGAGAGCCTGGGAATCACGTGTTTAATTACCGAGGTTTTGGAGCCTTCATCCTTCAACTCCCATCCTTCAGGAATTGGCTCTTCCAAATTCTTATCTTCCATTGATGTTTCCACTCACCAGTGCTCTGAATAAACTCCCTTCTACTTCCACTCCGCTAGAGGGTCCTTTTAAACCAAGATTTTGATAACAACGAGGCATTGCGATGGCAATTTGATAAACAAAAAAGATGCCTTCGAGTCCATGTGTTCCCATCTTTTCAGTGTATTTCGACGAGGGTCCAAAACGTAACTGAAAATAGAAAGAATTAATTTTTCTGTAAGAATATATCAGAACAACTGGAAATGACAAACTAAAATGCATACCATTCACAAGAAAATTCAAACATTTAAAAGGGGGGGATGGATGCAAGATAACAGCGAAAGTACTACCAAAAACGATTAACCATTTTGAAACATCCACACTTTTTCCTTGTGACATTTGATTTCAGAAATCTGACAACTTATGTGCTGTGTACCAAATATGCATATAAACAAAACAAAGCACATTTCTGACCTTAAACTGGTTATCAACAACGAAAAGAATCAAATTCCGACACTTTGAGCCCAGTACAAAATTAGAAGATATGAGTAGCTTAATTGGTGCACAAAAACAATAGAATCCATCGATGTCAAAACACATTTGATTTCTTATAAGAAACTTTCTTTTCAATAGCAATTCTTACACACGCCCACGCACACATGAACTCACACCTTCGTATCTCTGCCCTCAAGAGAGCTATAACCTACTGGGGGAGATACAAAACCCTTTAATATGAAGTAGTTCTGAATGCTACTTGCCATTAGTCTTAGCAGCTCAATATCATCGAAAAACAACACAAAACGAAATAATCACGCCATAATAGCTGCATTGTTTTGAACTTCCACCACATAAATGCACAAACTAAAATTCCTTGTCCCGAGAAATAACGACGAATCGAACAACACCAGAAGAAGATACATCATCATCATAAAGAAGATCAGAATTGCGAACTAAAGTCCGGAATCCGGATTAACAACCTAAATTCAAACACCTTTTGCCTCCAATTGGAATAATATAAAACCCTACCAATAATGGCAACAAATAGACCCAACTTGAAAAATAAAACATATACATCATGCAATCAAACAGAATGAAAGATACATCAAACTTCCATATATGTAAATATGTTCTAACAATAAAATAAACACCAAAACTAAAATAGTAACTAAGATTTTTCCCCCACACAATTTTTCCTCTCTTTCTCGATCAATTAGAAGCCGTTGGCCACCATTTTCTCGGCAACCAAACAGAAAAATAACAACTAATACAAATAAAATCGAAAGGGTTCGGCTCTACCTTCGGAGTTCTTCTTCGTCGTCTTCCTTACAGAGATTGCTCCGCAGCTTTGCTTTGTTGCCAGTTGAACGACAGCGGTCAAATATTGGGTCGGTGGAGTATCAAAACAAACGAAAAAACGACACCGTCAGGTCGGACTGGCATCAGGCAAGGTGCGTGGGGCCACACTTTGTAAAACGGTGTCGTTTTTAAGCTGCAGTCATTGGATGTAGAGTTGTTAAACGGACCGGCCCAACCCAGCCTTACCCATTTAAAGCACGTGTGTTGGGCTAACAAACTTAATAAGTACGACGGATTGATCTATCAGATTTCTTTTCTTCTTAATGAACCATATTTTTTACACTAAATGGGAGGGGAATGAGCTAGTAATAATATGATTCAAATTCTCCTTTCACGAGAATCGAACCTAAGTCTTCTCACTTTCAAGCTGTTGAGGCCCATAAATGTCACAAGCAAGGCATCAAGCCTTGAAGCCCAATTGTCATGCAAGCCTCTATTAAAGCCCAAATACATGCAAAGGTGCGGAATCGAGGAAGAAATATATTTACAAACATGTCATGCTACGATAATTAGACCAAATCACCCATGCCTATTTATCATGCTACTCACTATTCATGTTGAGATAAGTCCAAGTCACATGGCAGGGGGCTGATCAAGTGAATCGTGGTGTAAATGGTTACGGAAGTTTATTAGGCCTACGTTGAGTCAAGATTGTGGAAGACTTTGGGCTGCTTGGGAACTCAAAAGTCCAAGCCCATAACCTTTGTATTCCATGCGGGTAGGTTTGAGAGAGAACTAGCCTAGTTTGCCTCTTTCCCTACCAAGCCAACTCTCTTAGTTAGGACTAAACTAGATTCCAGCATTAAATTCACTCTAAGCCCATCAAGTTAGGCATTTAATGCAGACCTTCCCTTCTTAGCTTGCACAGAAAACCAAGGTGCGAAAGCCATAAGATACGCTACTTGAAGTAGCATCTACGGAGTGCTGGCCTGGGAAAGCCACTCCTCCGAAAGAAGCATAATGCAGGTTTCAACAGTATTGCTAACTTACACCAAAAGGAAAATAGTAGGAGAGCTAAGGAGAAAAGAAGGGGAAGACTAAGTCAACAAAGGAGATCCATTTGAAGCCCAGAGAAAAAACCTTCACTTACAAAAGGAAAGGATGAGTCATTAAGCAGAATGAGGGAGAATATAGACAGAACCAAGAAGCACCACGCAGGAAACATATCCAGAGAACCCCATTAACCCAAAAATATCCTTTAAACCTCAAGAATCATCATCCATGCAACCTTAGTATTTCCCACAACATTCCACTAAAAATCTCAGCCATCTTAAACCTTGTTATCACCCTAGGAAACCCAGATTATCTACCAGAAAACACCACGCAACCATGCCAACTCTCTCTCTCTCTCTCTCTCTCTCTCTCTCTCTTTCTCTCTCACTCTCTCTCAACATGCTAAACTGATGAACTTCTAGCTTTCACACTATGCCTCACTTAAGAAAGTCATTATTTGCTTACTCATGCTATCTTCGAGGCATTGATATAACCAAAATATTTCATAAGACAAGTTAACTCTTTCGAGATATTCCAGGACTTGGTACAAAACCGAACCAAGGGAGACAAGAGGTCGTTCTCAAAACCCAAGTCCACCTCGACCTAAAAATCCCCCAAGATAAGTGAAGAGGAACACCATGAAAGTATAAGACGGCCCACAACTCTAGCACATTTAGGTATAGTTTGGTGCGCCTAAAATGGGTGGAATGCGCTGTTCCATGGGATGAGTTTTGGGTGAATTTTGGTTCCGCCTCACCCCCCTGGAACGACTCGTTCCACATCCGTAGAACACAAAATTATAACATTTTAAGACAAAAATACCCCTTATCTTTATCAATATTTACACCATCCAAAAAACAAACCCTAAAATTCTATCTTGTTCGTTCCATCTTCTCTGCCTGCCACCCTTTTCCCATAGCCTTCCTCCTCATCCTCTCTCGTAGCAGCTGCACCTCCAAGTTCGATCTTGATCTTCTCCCGTAGCCGCTGCATCTCCAGGTTCGATCTCTATCTTCTCCCGTAGCCGCTGCATCTCCAGGTTTGTTTTCTTGATCTTTCCATGGAAAATTTCAATTTTCTGGGAAAATAGGATGCTTATGAGAAAATAAGTTAGTTTTCTTGGTTTCTCTGGCTTAACTTATGCATGGGAAAAAGAACAAAGTCTGATTTTTAAGGTTTATTATGATTTTGGTTTGTAAAGAATTGGATCTGGTTCCGAGCTGTGCGATTTAGTGGGTTCGGTTGTGAGCTTGGCTTTGTATGATGGAAAAAGTTGGTTCTTTAATCTGGGTCTTCCTCCTTTTATTCTTTCTAAGTTCAATTTTAGTACTTCAAATTTTTTGATAATTTTTTGAATTTGAGTTTTTGGGTTGCTCTTAAATTGGAGCTTTCGTGTTGGATATTTTGGTTTTTTTTTTTTCCCTTGATTTTCTGATGCAAGCACTGTTCCATTCATGCAATTTTGGCTTCTGAAACTGGGTATTCTGCAAAATTTCATCAATTTATCAATTGGGTTGTTCTTCTTTTGTGATTTCGAGAATTGGGTTGTTCTTGTTTTGTGATTTCAAGAATCGGGTATTTAGTGATTGCACATTGTCATGGTTTTTTCACTATTTCAGAAGCAACTGATTAAGTTGGATGTGATGCTGCTGAAGCTGCCGTCGAGTCTTCAGAGTAAGCGAGTTTGTAGATCCATTTTGTTTTGATTCTTATATAGTGTGATAATATTTTGGGTTAGATGTTTTTTGGAGTGGATTTGAAGCAAAGGTGAGAGAATGTGATTAGCGAAGTCTTTCGTTTTTTGCTTAAATGCTTTAGATTTGGTGGAAAGAATTTGCTTCCTGAATTTGAAAGGCTTTGCTGTATTAGTTGGAATTATAGTTCTGCAGGCTTTGCTGTATTAATTGGAGTTATAGTTCTGCAGCAACAATCTCTAAGGATTTCGTTGTTGGCTAACTATTTAAGGCTTTCATCTTATGTTTCATGCAATTTTGAAGAGGATTCAAGGTGGGTTTTTGATGACTCTGTAAAATTGTAATTATTCGTTGTAGATGAACACATTGTGATGTGCTAGTTGAGGAGTTGGAGAATTGAACCGTAGATGGAGCGTAAGTGGTTGTGGAAGAAGAAGTCTTCTGAGAAGAGCTCTGGAGAAACTGACAGCTCAGGTTCAATATCTTCACACTCCGAGAGGTACCCCAATGAACAGGTAGGTAGCTGAACCCTGAGTCACACAAACCTAAATGGTCTCTTTTGTAAAAGTTGCCCTTGTCTTTAACCATGTCAGACATCATGGAAGTTTGTAACTGCTTTTGCTAGGAGGGAAGCATGCATGTGGTTTAGGAAAAACTATGTGAAAGATTGTGACTTGCAAGCAGTCTTAATAGTGTGTGTGATTGTAAAAGATGGTTTGTTGAAGTTTATTTGGTTTTCTCATATGCTTATCTCTCCTCCTTGTATATGGGAGTTCTATCGTTTAAGTGTTGAATGAATTACCGTTTGAAAAAAACAAAAAAAAAAAAAATAAATTAAAAAAAAAAAAAAAAAAACATGATTTGGAATTATCACGAGATTGGTCATTCATGGCTTGTTGATAAATTTGTGTAGTTTTTCTATTTTATGATTACTTACCAATGCTCTTTGCTTTTCGTTTTATAGGTCTCCATATATGTTGTTGCAGCACATTAGATTATCTTAAAGATCTAGGCTTGTCCCAAATAGCCTTTTAGTAGATGAATACTCAAGAAACATGAAGTTATTGCTTCAGGCCATGGGTCTGTTGACTGATATGTACACATTAGTATGGCTCTACAGACACATCAGCATGAAGGTTACACATCAGATTGTAGGAAGGCTGCTATCTGTTGGGATTTGTAAGGATATAAGGAAGTTAATTGGTTAGTAGCTTATGAGTGAAGCAAATAATACTTGTATAAATAACAAACACCTCTCTCTGTAATTCATTCATTGTTCAAGGAATACAATCTTTAGTCATTCACTTTCTCTCTCTAAATTCTTTGCCATTGTTTTTTGTTTTGCTTCTTCTGCCATGTCTTCAGTCAAGAAATGGCATAACATATCTTCAGCCATGTGCTACTGTAAAAAATATATCATAGATAAGCATATATGTGTTCAAATATGAACAAGTTCAAAAAAAAAAAAAAAATGTCCCATCCCATCCCACGCATAAACATTGTACCAAACAACAAACGGAAGAGAGGGAAGTTAGTCATTCAATCTTTTGGTTCCGTTCCGTTCCATCCAGCGTGTTACCAAATGCAGAACGGAACAACCGTCCTGTGCATACCAAACATAACACATAATCTTCATTCTGTCCTGTCCCGTTCCATCCCATTCTGTTTCGTCTCGTCCCGTTTGCATACCAAACGGTACGTTAGGGGTCGTGTCACTAATCGGGCAAGTCACCCTAAGCCCGACACGAAGCAAGACTTATTTAAAAAAAGCACGGTACAATCTAATCCCATATAAATAATAGCACGCCATGACCCATAAAACAAGATTTGTGCCTTAATATTTATGTTGTTGGAATATCCAACATCCTTCCAAGTTGGTATTGGGGTTTCACTCATAACACAACATTTACCAGTCTCTCTCGCAACAAAATTTGGAGAAAAATTTACAAATTTGACAGACTAGTTTGCATATTTCCTTAAAGTACATTTGATCTCGAACCAAATTGAAAGGTCCGATTCCCATAATTCCACGACTAAACATGACTAAGTGAAGTCAATATGTTTCCACTTGCACTGTGGAAATTTTGGTATTGTTGGTCATCTATTGCCTCAGCTTGTAATTTACTTATTAGCGTACATTTTTGTTAGCGTAATTGAGATGAACTGAGAAAGCATAATTCATATTCGATTGAAACAAAAACAGTGAAAATGCATCAAATACAATGTAGTTAATAGTGTAACACATTTTGATTTAGTTTATTAATTAACCAAACACATTAGTTAAGATGTAGGGTGATGGAAGGTGTTTGAAGAAACTCTTTCACGCTTTTAATTGAGCTACTAAAGAATGGCCCACAAGAGCGGAAATTCTTAGGGTAATGCTAGGGAGGCTAAATTTGCAAACTAAATGATGTGTCAGCAGTAATAATGAGCACATTTATCAACGCTCAAGTAATAAATCAATCATCAACTTCCATGTCCTTTAGTTTCCATTTTATCTACAAATTTAGTCCTCTTAGCATTACCCAAATTGTTAATGCACATTGTTAGTTGTGGGAGAGATTTTTTAGTTTGCTGGGACATAGTCTGGTATACAATGTGTCAAAATATAAGTGGTTGGATATTTGAAAAACAAAAAATTTCAACCATTTATATTATGACATTTGGTGTACCTATCGTGTTTTCGGCTCACTGAAATTTTTTTTCAATGGTGGAGCTAAAGTTGTAGTTTTATAACTGGGGTCATAATAAATAAGCTTCCAAAAATTGAGTCCAGGCTAAGATAAATCATAAAGGATTAGCTCGGGCATTGTATTTTTATTTTAAGTTCAAAAGGAAGAAGAATAAAAGTATAAGAAAGAGGTGTTGTGCTGTAGTGAGGAGAGGAGACTGCCTCCTCAATTCTTCATATCTCCATTCATTTTCATGATAAGTAAATATGCACCAAGTTGTTGCATGAAAACAAATCATGTCAACTAAGGTCCCTACTAAACTCAAGCATCTGTTAGAGCAACTCCACCATTGCTAATTGCAGGCAACTCAATCCACTTTTTCCTCCCAAAACTACTTTAGCTCGCTCGGGCAATTGGGCTCAAGGGGAGCCCAATGGAGAAGTTAGGCAATAATCCACTGGTCGAGGGCCTGAGCTATGTCATGCAAAGATGATGTCATCAACAATTTATATTATAAAAATTATAAAAATCATTAAAAAATTAATTAAAAATATAAAAAAAAAAATTCTATAAATAACTAACCATGTTCTTTCACTTTACACTACATTTCAAGATTTTCAAAAACTTTCAGTCATTCTTTTATTATTATCCGAAATTAAAAATAAAGTTACCTTTTATTATTTTATAAAATAAAATAAAAAAATATTTTAATACAAAATGTGTGGGCTATTTAGTTTAGGAGTAGAGATGCACTTGTGCAATTAGTGTTTATTACAAACAGTTACTGTTCATTTAAGGGGATTGAGTTGCCTATTGACCAGGGTGGCCTAGCAAAGGTGGAACTGCACTTATGTTCCACTGTTGAAGCATTTTGTACTGTCAAGCAGCTGTTACAAACATTGTGAGCAGCTGCCTCAAACATATAGAACAGTCGTCATAAAAACCCAAATGTAAGCGCGTGTAACATGGACGTTTTAAATTTGTTAGGCTTGGCTTGAGACCTGCTTAATTTAAGGGGTGCGGGGTTTGTAGTTGTTTATGCGATTTTTGTCCACTTTAGTTTTGTATCTTGAGTAAAACCCGCCAGTTTAAACGAATTGAAACCATCAGAAGCATACTTACGTTCCGACGTTGCCTTTCATTGAAGCACTAGTACATACCTGCATTTCTTTTGATGCATAAACAGTTGAGCGCGGTGGAAAATACAAAGTAATCACACGTATTAAACGTAAATGGTAATCCACAACAATGTATATGTACATTGCAGTTTTAATTACAAATGCAAATTTACCCTCCCTCAATATAACACATTGTTACAGGCAACAATGTATATGAACATTATTCGACTCGTGTCTTTCGTATAAATTATTCCTTGATTCCCACCCAATTCTCAACTTCAGGTAGCAGGAAAAATGGAACAATTTACACATTTTGATTTGGATACCTCAGTAGCCAAGCAAGCATGTCCTGAAATTGATAATGAAGATACTCCCGAGTCCCGAATAATGTTATCATGCAAACAAAGGACGACATTATTTTCGTGAACCTCGTTTACCTGCAGGTATGGCCAGCCCAAGCTCCTTACATTGTTCCTCATCTGGTTGCAAACTCTTCGGGATTGCACCGAATATCTTTCTTGTTGTTTCAAAACCAGAAGCCACATGATGCACATATGCCGATGCATCCTCCACACTACTCCAAAGGCCTAATGAGGTAGACATAAATCTTTTCGAATTACTTTTTGACGGTTTCCTTGTAAATGCCTGGTCTAGCTCAGCAACCCGTAGAAATCTTTCCGTGGCAGCTTCCCATGACAGCTTATGCCTCTGTGCATCGGTCAGCTGGGCAGGCTCTTCAGCAAGCGCCTGCTGTGTGACCTTAACAAACCCATCAGCATTGTCATATGTGCGGCAATTCGGGAACTGCTTGAAGAATTCATTTGAGGGGTGATTGGCACATACAACGATTTTACCCATTGCCAACGCTTCTGCCGTTGTTGTGCAAAGCACATCCGTTGTGCTTGGATTGAGGAATACTTTATAACTGAGAGAGTACCAGGATAATATGTCAATATCCAACCAGGCCGATCATCTCTATGAAAGAAAATCTGAAATGAATAGAGGTATATTTGGAAGGAGAAACGTTCAAATTGGTAATAATACTACCCTTGACCAACCCTTGATAGAGACTAATTGAATTTTCAACCCCCGGAAAACTAGAGTACTTGGTATAAACAGAAATCAGTGTATCATCAAAACATTGGTGGTATAATGCGATGTTGGACAATTAGTGAATGTCATTAAAAATTTGGACAAAATGAATTTGATCTTATGATGAAGCTGGACAGATACGTAGAAGCTTACTCGTGAAATTGAAGATCAGCATGGTCACAACCAGGGTGGACTCGAACGGCCAGTTCCAATCTTTTGGCAGCTTCCTGAACTTGATCAGAGTCCTCCCCGTTTCCATATAAATCAACTTCAAGTCCAGTTAATTCCTTTTGATGATCCTGAAGAAGCTTGAGTAGCTCCTTATAGCCTTTGCTCCATACCATCTTCCCAATGTAATAGGCACCTTTGGTGAAGGCCTGGACTCCATTTCGTTGTTGCTCTAGCTTTTTCTTGCCGATCTCCAGAAATTTTGGGTTGACTCCGTGAACATTGCAAACAATGGATTTAGGATAATCCTGGGTGGCGGCAGATAACCGGATTACCTACAATACGTCATAGTTGAGATCTGGTTAGCAGGTATAGCAAGACGATGACAATGATATCCGCATTCATCTCTCTCAAACTTCATCATCGTCAATCATAAGAAGAGTTATCAAAAGTATCCAACAAACTACCAGTACAGCTTTGTTGTCATACAGTAACAACTCGAAGAGCATATTTCACCAAGTCTAATGCAAAAGCTAGAAGAGGCTACATAAAATAAGTGATGGAAAGCAAAAGATATATTACCAGAAATCTAATATTTATCAAGATGTACCTTGTGACAATATATTCCGACAACCCAATTATTTAGATATTTAAGAAGAAATGCTTGCATTCTTCCATTCCTCTCCCTTCTCACATATTCCAAATAATTGGTGTGGATGATTCCTACAACCAGCCGGAATTTAATCTTCCATCTCTTCCCATGATGAAACCATGTAAGGTGCTCAGGCTCCTCAAGGATGGCAACATCTGCATTTTCGTCAGGGACTACTTCTGAAATATCTCCAGCAGCAAGGATGCTCCTTTTATCTAAGGAAAACTGCAACAGAATTGACGTAACAAGTTGGTACTACTACACAAGGAATGGAAACAAAAACAGCACACATCCTTGAAGGTACGAAGGGAAGAAAAAATGAGAATATTGGATAGGGCACAGGGGTAGATGGCTCAACCTGGATGTCCACCAGGTGGACTCACGCCACGGGCTTCCATCAACAGATAGGCTAAAAGTTGTTAAATTCAGAATTTATTGGGCTGAACAGAACAGGAAAGACCCAAAACGGAAATTAAATAAATGACACTCTACGCATCCTACCCTTGAAAGGCATATAGAGCTATTCCCTTTGATATAATGAAACCCTTGACTAGCAAGTAAACTGGTTTGTGTGTACAGTGGTAATTGTATTAAATCTGCAGGTGTATGTACCTTTGCAGGATAAAAAAGTATACTAAAATCAGATTTAAATCCAATCCTCTCGTCAAGCCAGCGACGGACATAAGCCTCCTGCTCCGTAGGTCTGCTGAATGTGATGTTGTTGGGATATACTAGTTTTTGATCTTTCAACGATAACCAAGGGATGACCAAAGAGACAAGTCTCTCCCCATCTTTTGCAAGATAGGCTGCACGAAATAGAGGGTTGACAGCAGTGCCGGTCATCCATGGAAGGCTTGCAGTGGTGAATATCGCAAAATGCCGCTTTTTATTCATCCAATCAACAGAAACGCATGCAAAAAGCAATCAGCTATGTGTACTACTACGGTAGCCTCTCACAATTTGGATCAAACAGATTGGGAACAAAAGGAACCTCAATAAACTGCAGTAAGTAACAAAAAGGAACCGTCAAACTATATAACGAACTATGACCGTTGCAACACATTAAAATTGAAGCAACCTAAGTAATTAAACACAATTTATATCAAATGCACACATGCAAATAATAACGTTATAGAACTACAATTTGTAGACACTTCCCTGCGAATTCGATACTAATTTTGAATTAGGACTAGTTAAATGATTCTTTTGCACGCGGAAGGGACAATTAAAAATCATGAGTAACTTAATTTAGCTCCAATTTTGTGAGTCAGTATTAGGTTTTGTCTATTTTGTTGAGTTAGGCCCCTTTACTGATCATCCACATCAATTTCTTTTTATTATAAAAAATTGTGATAAATGTCATTCTTTATTTATAGTTTATCTTTTACTTAAAGTTAGGATTAAATATAATAATTAAATATTGTTTCCCCTTTTTCTTGCACCTAATTCTTATCTCATTTTTTTCTTCTACTCCATCACAGATTATATGTGTTAACTAATCTATGTTGTAGTCTTATAGATATATATATATATATATATATATATATTTTTTTTTTTGATGAAGATATATCAGCATATATACTAGTATGCATTTATAATGCATATATAGGTATCATGTATATCTCGTTTTTATCAACTTTTTATTCATCTTTGTACATATCTCATTTATAGGTTAAATGTATTTTATCAACTTATGATATAGGTATCATATATGATGACATATAAATTTTCTTTTAATTATTTTTCATGAAAGTGGTTAAATTTTTATATTTAAATATTCAAATTAAAAATTTGACTAAACATGCATAAATCAAGAAATTTAACTAAAATTGAAATATAGAAAAACTGGACTAAATCCAACAACAGCTCAAATTCTTGAATTCTTGGACCTGATCAAAGTAACCCATTAAACCTTAATTAAAACTAAGATTTACAGTTAATTTTTAATTAAATTTCCATAGATTGATAAAATTATACAAAAATTCGACGATATACCCAAATTTTAAAGATCCAATACGTGTAAAAGCTATCTAACACACCACATCCTTTATAATATCGATTTACACTTAAAATGCATATCGAAGTGACCTAATTCGAACGATACATCACAAACAGACATACAAATTTCATATATTAAATCCGTAAAAAGTATATAAATTCAAAAGTTTCTGAGAAAACAGTACCTTACAAATTTTCCGGAAAAAAAAGAGAAAGAATTGAAGCTCAGGTTTTGAAGGAATTTCAGGCACAGAGAACGAGAGAGGAAGAGGAAAGATGCTTGCCTGGTTGGCTACGTTAAATGGAGGAGGAGGAGAGCGAATAAACGTTTTCCGTCTGTGGAATTTTACGCGGTTTGTTTGGGCGGATAGTTTGGTTATACGATGTCGTAAAGGGTAGCTTTCACTGTTTGACCTTGGGAGATTACGAGGCTAAGCCGCCACCTTCGGTCCGGACGTTAACGTTAACTACGAAGAGCCGTTGAACCTCGTAGTCGTAAAGCGTTTGGCGCCATTTTTATATTGATTTTAACAGCTACAAGGTTGCTTTCTTTTCAGGAGTTATTTTTCTTTCTTTCTTTCTTTTTTTTTTTTTTTTTTTTTTTTTTTTTTTTTTTTATTCTTCCTGAAAGTGTTTTTGTCTTTTTTTTTTTTTTTTTTTCAATGAGAATGCATTTTAAATTCAAGAGGGTCCAAATAGAAAGAGTAAATAAGAAACAAGCATCAGCCCAAAACCCAGTCTGGAATCCAATAACACATTTGGAAACTCAGAAAAAGAAAAAATAGATGGTTTTTATGTACCATTTTCAACTTAAGGTATAAGAAGATTGGCTGAACTAACTCATTTTTTTATTAGACGAGTAATTGATGGAATTACAAATGGAGTCGGTATTGCGAGTTTATTCTGTAGGAGAGGGTAGGGGTGGATTTTTTTGCCAAATTGTCGTGTCAACCGTACCATATCGATTTTGTGACAATCGGTAATGGTACGGTATTGTACCGTACTGAAATTTTATGGTACGTTATTGGTAATCGATACCATTACCACGGTATTACCGTACCATACCAAAAATATAAAATAAAACCCTATTTATATTAGCATTGTTGTTGGTGACTTTGATCTTTTGAGTTGGTGGAAATCAAACACAAAACTGTTCTCAATTCTTTCATAAATAGCCAAAGATATCTTCGCAATCCTCACTTCTACTATTGCTAGTGAAAATACATTTAGCGTAAGGAGGAGGTTTGTGGACCCTTTTAGGGATTCTTGACTCCTAAAATGGTAGAGGCACTAGTGTGTACTAGTGATTGGCTTAGGGCAGATGAAGTAAACTTTTACAAGGAACCAATGGAATATATGCTTTAATTTTACAAGGAAATGGAATGAGTGGAAACAAGTAAGATATGCTTTAACTTTTTCAGTAAAGTGTTATTAAAAGGTTTTCAATTTTAATGCTTCTTGCTACTAATATGTTTTCTTTGTTTGTAATGTAGGCTTGACACAAACTTAATCTCCTACAAGTTCAATACCTCCTCCAAAAGCTTCGACATCTCAAACTTGAAGAATTGATCAATGAATTTTACTTTTTGAAGTTTAGTTCCAATTTTCATTTGGTTAGAAACTTTAACTTCTATTTGTTTTGGTTAGTAACTTCTACTTGGATTGTAAACTTAATTTTCATCATAAATCTTAATGCATCATTTGAATTATTGTGCATGTGAATTGTGAATGATGAATAACAGATGAATTTAGGCTACAATGTATGAGATAAAGGTACCAAAAAAAAATAAAAATAAAATAAAAAAAAGTTTTGCACTTGAATTGTGTTAAAAAAAACAAAAACAGATTTTGTCCCAAAAGAAAGTGGCAATTACCATTGTCATACCATGTCAACTGAACTATTTGACAATACTGAACTTTGGTATACCGAAAGTTTGGTACGGTAATGGTAATCAATTTTGTTAAATAAAAAATTTGGTATAGTAATTGGTATGAGTGTTTTGGTACAGTAACTGTACTGAACCCACCCCTAGGAGAGAGTATCAAATATGTAGGGGATTGTTGAATTTTTTTCTTCAAAGATTATATTCACACATCCCAAATTAACTCCTTCCTTGATTTTACCCTTAAAAACTGAACTGAACAATAATTTCGGTTTGGTTCAGGTTTTAGCAAAAACCCGAACCGAATGGTGGGTGTTAGGTGTAAATGTACAAACTGAAAAGTGGGATGCATTTTTTATGGAATTTGTGAAATTTGATTACTCTGTGACTGTCGAACTAGGACTGAAATGCTTGACATATAATATTTTGGGCCATGCTTAAGTCGTCATTCACTACAAAATTGAAAACTCTACAGTTTAAAATTTATTAATCATAGACTTTGCTTCCAGAATAGTGGTGTGATGTTTGGCAATCTCTTCGTCGTTGTTTTCATTACTCACAAGTATTCAGTCCTAGTTCAGATCTGTATATTTCTCTGAAAAAAATCTTACAACAGCACAAAATTCTGATTGCTTATGGTTGATAATTTTCAACACATCAGACTACTGACACCTGACTCTATAGGTGGGAATCACGTCCTCCCATCCCAAAAGACATGGAGCTACTCATTATGCTGTTGTGATGGGGGTCATTTACAGTATTGTCAAGCAAGACTATATG
Organism: Pyrus communis; assembly: GCF_963583255.1. Taxonomy (NCBI): domain Eukaryota; kingdom Viridiplantae; phylum Streptophyta; class Magnoliopsida; order Rosales; family Rosaceae; genus Pyrus; species Pyrus communis. The sequence continues at coordinate 15,736,942 of NC_084807.1, read as the reverse complement.
ATGCAGGTAATTATATATGCTCCCACCCTACATTCCCATTATTCCTCTCCTATCGTATGAACTTTTAAAAACGTCCAATGTAACAACTTGATGCAGGAAAGGATCATTGCAACTCTTAATCTCAAGTCATGTTCCGAAGAATTGGAGAGCTACTTCCTGATGTGGTCTTTGCGTCTATTCATAAATAACGAAATTATGGATTATGCTCGGACACTTATTCCCTAAATGTCTCAACATTGTTCTTGAATAGTCCAAGATGCTATAATGGTAGGGAATTCGTTCCATGTAAGTTGTTCTTCATAAGTAAAGAGTTAGATAAGTAATGGATCGCAACACACTAGGACTTGGGATTTGGACGTACATTTGAAGAAGGAACAACGCTTCAAATTTCCCAAAACATCTCAAATAAAATGCATATCAAATCAATGTGTTTGAACTTTGAACAAAACATCAATAAGCAGAAGCATGGATATGGCAGCTACAAAACAATTATCGTTATAGGTTCAGGTAGAAATTACGTACCATCTAGCCAATCTATCTCGAGTTCCAGGCAATAACGACAAATACCGTTCATCAAAATAATGCAAATCTTTAAAACAATGTCACCATTGTCCACACGACAATCACCAAAAGCGCGTCGAAACTAGTACTAGCAAGAACCATCTCCAATATCTTGCTAAGCAAGTACTAGGGTTTTTCCGCAACGAAAATGGCGATTAAATAGGATAGCATGTTAGGAGTAAATGAATGTAAGGTTGTGATGAAGACAAGTGTCAATAGATTAGGAAGTTAGTTATAAGTTGTTAGAATGTTAGCTTCTCTTGTAAGCTAACATAATCAAGTATATAACTCAAATGTAATTGTTGTGTTAGTTACTGAAACTTAATGAAAGTAAAACCATTTCCTAACATTTAACATAATCAAGTATATAACTCAAATGTAATTGCTGTGTTAGTTCATTTTCTGAGTTGAATTTGAAGTTTTGGTATCACAATGGTGACTGCTTCTCAATTATAGATTGTACAGTCTCCAATTACCTCTCTGATTTCATCAATTTCGACTTCTATGACCTTGAAGCTCGATAATTCCAATTATCTGCCATGTAATTTTCCGATGCAGTTGTTACTTGAGGGCCATAGAACCATGAATTTTGTGGATGGCTCGAATCCGTGCCCTACACAGTATCTTGTCACTGGTTTAGGCAATTCTAAGGTTAATTCTAGCTCTGGTAGTTCTTCTACAGGAATTGAATCAGATGCTTACAAAATATGGAAAATGCATGATAGAGCATAGATTGGGCTTTTAGAATAGAGGTAAAAACCATTTGCTGAGAAATTTCTCTGTCGGTACAAGGGGCATGAACCGTCCGTTAATTATATGAAAGCTTCTCTCCTGATTCCTGAATAACTCAAATCCCATTTAAAGGGCCGAGGTCAACTCGGTAACCAAACTACACTTCGGCGCGTATTTTATTTAATAGTCCAATTTGAAATCCACAGAAACCAGGTGGCTGTTTCTCTCTCTTTTCTCACACCCTTCCCTCAACACTCCTATATAACCCCTCCCCACCCACGCCTATTTCCTCTCATCGCCTCTGACAATTCCCCTAATCTAACACAACACCTTACGCGCACCCTTCATCCACCATGGAAGCCAATTCCCGGATGCTCGAAAACCCATCAATAAAAACATCTCCGTAACTGTCCGGACCGACACAAATAAAGAAATATTTGTGTCCTTAAAGGAATATTGCCTCCAATGGGAGAGTAAGTAGAAACCCTAAATTTGAGGTTCTTACCATGTTATGTGATAATTTGATTATATGCACATTTTTTTATTTATATTAACCTTGTCTGAATTAATTTAACATTATGTTATCGTAAAATATTTTTATAAACATTTTGACTAAAAAAATTCAAATTTTGACATCGTATTATTTTTCGCTTCTTGACGAGGTTACCAAAAACACTACACATTCAAAACTTAGATTTTTTGTTTTTGTTTTTGGTCATCATTGAAAACCTAAATTTATGTGAAAGGGATCCTTTCTAGATCCCTTCCATCAAATCCACCCAATCACCTAATTTGAAACCTTAAAATTTGATCCAACAGTTAAAGTTATTAAAATTTTTAAAGAAGCCCCCTATTCGTAGCCGTTTGATCAAATTTTAAGAACCCGGATTAATTGATTAGGTGAATTTGGTGGAAATGATCTGGAGAGGATCCCTTTCCAAATTTATGCTTGTCTTTTTACCACAACTTGGAAAATGATCGCCAAATACCAAACAAGCCCCTGAGAAAATCCACAATGTTTGAAATTTTAAGGGGAGACGCTGGTCATTATACAAGTTTGTGTTTTTCACATTGGTAAAAGGCCATGTGTGCTGGGAGTCTGGGACAGCAGCCGAGAATGGGAGGCGATTGAACTTCAGCTGCACAACAACAAATAAGGTTGTGGGTCCCGCGTTAATACAATCCCTATATGTGGGTACATACATTAAGTATCTGGTAAGTCCCTATATTTTAGGGAAAGAATATAAAGAAAACCAATGAAAAGGGCTTGAAAACTTTGAGTTTTAATGATAAAGACAAAATAAAGGGTAAAATGAATAGTACCATGATTGACTTTTTAGTGTAAAAATGTGGTTTTTCATTAAAGTGAACAGTACCACGGGCTTTTCGTTAAAACTCCCAAGAATATAATGATACAACCTTCTAAGCTGCCAATTCAATCAATATGTAGTCTCTTTGGGTTGTGTAGCTTTCTTGGCTTTTTTTTTTTTTTTTTTTTTTTGATTAATAAAGTTTTCTATTTCGTTTGTTCGTGGCATGCTCTGATTTTCAACTTGGTATCATAGCAAGTAAAATACTTCACGGATGAACCAAGGATGTTTTCACCTCATTTTCCAAGTTTGCCCATTTCGGGCCTAAGTTTTGCACATGCATTTCACTACACTTACACCACTCATGGAGACCACCGTCATCCGTAATCTTTCACCTCGAATGGCGAAATACACTTTTCCCGGCAAGTCGTCTATCTAACCAGCGTCATTGCGCAACAGACGACTCTGGTTAACGAAGAAGTGTCTAGAAGCAGGATAAACACAAATGATCGTGATTTTTTCCAATGACGTCCCAACAAGAATCGACTCAAAATGTCTTCACCTATCTCAGTGCGCAAGCATTCATTCCCGACTTAGCCCATGAGTCGTTGTCACTTGCGGTTGGATCCGTACTCTGATGAGCATTCCGAATATTCAAAGTGAAGCATCCACTCGCGGGTAGGCCCACAAGGAGATTCTCCTATCAAGCACTGGAGTTGGCAGCACGATAGACAGAGGGAAGCATAAGAGCAGTTTAACCCAAGTTCAACTAGCAGCCCACGCCAAGCGAAACAGTGAGTAACTCGCTTACCAACTAGAAACGAATGACATACATTACAACCGCAACACAAACCAGCTGGTCAACACCAATGGAAGCTAGAGTTTCCACTAGCACATTAGGGGAAATTCAGGAAGAAATACAAAGGCTTGTAATAGAGCAATAACACTGATTCCAGCATATAAAAACCGTTGATGAAGCTTTTTAGAGAAATGTGGCCAACATGAGCCGGTTACCTTTAATTGACATGATCAAGCAGATGGAACCACCCTAAATACACTGACAGATGCAAAGATTACTTATGTTCTCACGAACATAACAACTCAACCTGATAGCGTGCTGGGGGCAGACGAATACTAGAAGGATGCAACAACTCAACCTATAGGAAAGTTCTACCAACCACCAGGGATCGGGAACAAGTCTTGTCCTCATCACCCATAACGGTTCAATAATAGAGCAGCATATCGCCAGCAACCGAGCACCATAGACCTAGTGGCCAAATTCTTCTTGTTGTGCCCAACCTAGCTTAAGCCAGCCTCAGCTCCGAGGCTCACAGCCTCACTTGCCTGCTCTACGGTTCCCAACTGTGCTTATCTTAGACCACGGCTCCCCATTGCACCAACCTATGTTCTGCAGCTCCCAACCGCGCTGACCAGGCCCGCGACACTATATGCTTCAAAGCATCCAACGACGAAGAAGAACACGAGGCTTTAACCAATAACCTTTTATTAGAGAATGACTTAACGGCAAAAAAGCTTGCAATCCATTCAGATTCTCAGCTAATCATCAACCAAGCCTTAAAAGAGCGCACAACGAAAAATCTCGTGCCCAGTGTTGGAAATGTGCCCTAAAGCCCATCATATGATGATACTTTATGGACATTTCACATGTTAAACTAATCTTGTTTAAAGCCGTCTCATATAAATGTTATATGCTTAAACGATAAGTCCAAGGAATATGTAATTGGGAAAATATGATTTAAAGAAGTTAGATTCATGAGACCATTCTCTTTCGTATACATATCCTAAACGTTCATGATCATAGGATTGCCAATTAGGCATTGACAATTTGTTAAGATCAGTACGTGTTATGTCTTCTCTTAGAGAGAGTGATTGGTCTCGAGTCATTGGTGTGACTAACACCAAGATAAGCATGTAAGTGCTCAATAAAGAATGAGTCCACTGAACACGATCAACAAAGAGTTCTTATACTCATGTCACATGAAAAATCATGGTTGGGATAATGCAAAGTAGTCATTTGACATGAGGCAACATAGTTGTCTTATGGTTGGGATACTGCTAGGTGTCACTCATGGTTTGTGGAAGCCCTGATAATGTATAATCACTAAAGGAAGAATTGAAAAGTAAGTTTCAATCCACAATCAATGACGAATTCTAATTGCCCACTGCCTCACTAAAAGGAACTTAATGATCATACACCGTGTAAGGTAGAGATTGAAGAAACAACAGAGATGAGTAAGGATAATTAAATGGTTTAATTATTTATGGCTAGGATTAATTAATATGTCACTTAATCAAACGAATAAGTTCGTTTTAGACCTCGGGTTAGTTTTGGGCCTTGAATTTCGAATGTCAAGTCCAATAACTCAAGTTGTATGACAACTTGAAAACACAAAGGGCATAAAAGCCCAATGAACCCACATGGCTGGCCATAGAGATTGTGAGGGAGAGTTGGTTTTAATTTCAATTATGCCACTTAATGTAAGTGGCTATAGAAAGGAAATTATAACTCATTCCCTCGTTAAGGGTTTTCCAGAGAGAAAAGAGAAAAACATAAAAGGCTCTCTCTTCTCTTAGAAGGCCGACCACCCTAGGAAGAATGAACTAGCATCCATTTCTTCCTAGGTCACTCATCTCTTCTTTAATGCTCTCCTTGGTGTGGAAACTTAGAGGTTCCCTTTCTTGGGAACTTGGAGAATCCATGCCTTCATCCATATCCAAGAAGTCATGGAGCCAAGAAGCAAAGTTCCTCCATCGACATCCATGGAGCCAAGGATCAAGTAGACTAAGGAAAGAAGGCCCTCACATGGGTGAATATCCTTTGCTAAGCAAAGAGGTGCTTGAAAGGTATAAAAGTTTCTCAACTCTTTTCTTTAAGATTTGAGTTAAGTCTTGGTTCACCGCAACTACTACGCCTTGAATTTCATGGGTAAAGTTTTTTTATTTTTTATTTTTTATTTTTTATTTTTTTATTTTATGAGTACATACAAGCATGATTCCGCCTTTGCATGCATAGATGTTGCTTAAATGAACTTGTTTTCACAAATTATTCCTTCACCCAGCTTGCTGGAAATACGTGCACATGAGTGACTAGACAACTAAGCTAGTCAGAATGTAATAGGAATGTAGACGTGAAATGCACATGCATGAACAAACCTTTGAAGTGAGATATGCCACATCCTTGAACATTTCTTCCTAGCAGACAGCTCATAAACAGAGAAAAGCCTAAAGCAAGATTGAGCATATGGTACAATTATAATGTTGATAAGGAAAGCCAAACCTAAAAGTCTAGACTTCACATATTCACTCTTTTCAAATAAACTAACTTAGGCATCAGATATCCATTGGCCAAACCCATCTCCCCTCTTGTGGGTGTGTGAGGCTTTGGTATTTGATTAAAGGTGTTGATTGTTTTGTAGGTACAAACTCGTCAAGACTGATGATGGCAGATTTTTGCTACCACAGGTAGGCCATTCCATTGTATGTGAGACTCACTTATATTGATGAATATCTCAACAAGTGTGTTAGTTTTATGGATAGATAAAACTTGAAAAACAAAAATAAATAGATACAAATGAAATGTGAATAAAAGAGTTATGAAAGTTAATTGATAACCATGCAAATCAAAATTAAATAGATTAAAATGAAAAGTGAATAGGAGAGCAATAAAAGTTAGTATATATCTCTTGTAAATTATGGATATGATTCTTTAGAACTGTATATGATTCAAGCTCTTCAAAGCTATCACCATACTCCATTTCATCTTGGTCATCAAATTGCTCAAAACTTTGCATCATTTTCTCTACATAAATCAAAATTCAACGCAATTTTAGATCATGATATGTCTTGTTTGTAATCATGTACTAAACAAACTAGCATTAGGTCCCTTTAATAATTAAGAGGAAAGATCTAGAATATCGTTTTTGAAAAAACAATGGGCATAAATCTATGTGCAGTATTAAGTGTAGAATTATCAAAAAGACGGGCCAAATACCCACTTCCAACAAAACCATTCTTGTCCCCAACTTGTTAATTACCACCTAGACAGTACTAGAGGTGTGAAGTTTTATCACAAAAGGCATCGGTATTAGTTGGAGTAGGGTTATGACATTTAATCTCTTCTTGTCTCACAGATAAGGTCGATGTGAGATATTTCAACATTAAATTTTGATAGGCTTTATTTGGTTTTGTTCCATTAGACACATTTCGAAATGATCCATCCTCATCTTCTATTAATTACTAGACGTTGAAAGAAATTTTCACGAATATATCTTACATGCATTTTCCATAAAGAGATTCAGTACACGAAAAAATAGGACAAATAAAAAAAAATGAAATGTGACATATTTTAGAGTTAACATACTATACATAAATGTAATGTAATATCTTTGTAAAAAAATCCTAATGAAGGATAGACCAAACCATAGAGACAATAAACGTATCTTCCAAGAAATAAGACAACTACAAAGTAATATATTATAAAATCTAGGAATTTCCAGGAAGTGTTCGAGTCCCAATTGAAATTCTCAGTATGGATAAAAAAAAAAAATAGACTAGAGGCTTTTGACTTGCCTCCATTCGAGGTTTGTTCATTATCTATTAATGCAGAATGACAAAGAGATAGAGGAGATATCAGAAGACACATGAGGCTTGACAGAAAAAAATGATAGAAGAGCAATGCTCAATTCTTCATTACCATAAAATTATAATTCCAATTGTCTTCCTTTAACATATCAAACTCCCTCCCTAATGTACTAGTGTGCCAAAACATCTTCATGAATGCAGATGCAACTCCCTAAGCCACCAAAGCATATTAAATGACAATTGTTCCACCTAGCCACTTAATTTAAAACACAACTTACAATGCATCAAAATTACTACAAATATTAAATCACAACATAAGATACATGAATCTCAAATTAATAATTAACGGAATGACCAAACACCAAAATACCAAAAGCCCCGTTGAATAAACTCATTATGCACTGCATCAGACTCTCCGGGTGAGAAAGAACTCATCCACGAGTTCACTAATTTCAAGCCAAGCTATTTCCAAATCGCCGAGTTCAGAAACCATGTTGCCTCACTTCTCTTTCTTTTCTTCTTCGAACTAACAAAAATATTACTTGCATGGTAGAAACAAAGATTCGTTCTTTCCCAAAATTGTAGTAATCTACATAACTTTTCACAAAAGATATAAGGCTTCAAAATCATGATTAACACTTTCCTTGCATTCAAATAGTTGTTGATGGATCCATAGATAAAGTCATACCAATGGAATCATAAAACTGAAAGTTAGGAGCATTTTCCTCAACCGTAGGCAAATAAGTAATATAATTTGTAATGTTTGAAGCATCCAGCGAACTAATATTATATGGAATCAGGTCCGCACTCATTGTTCCATCTCTCCCATGAACCAAGAAGACGTCATTAGAGCCACTAGATGGATTGGCAAAACGTTTTACTTCGAGATCCCCCTTTGAGTAAGACACGAAATTGTGTAGAGAAATTGATTCGCCAACATCAAATATATCAATTGATGAATAATCCATCTTGTTGTGATGAAGAGATTCATCAATGACCTGTTTTTTTTAACATGTATCTCCATCTTCATGATATTCATCATAGATAGGTGGTAAGGTGCAATCATAAGTATAGCCCAATTCATCATTATCAAACTCATTGTCAAAGATAACTGGTACTAATGGGGTTACCTTCAAATCTGAAACTTTAGGCATCACCATTTGTTCATTTTGATGAGTATTTGGGTTCACCTCATCAGATTCACATCCGATGGTGCAAGACCTAGCATCCTCAAGCCAACTACCAAACCTTGACATTTGGGTAGCCCACCATTGTTGGTTGTGCTTCCTGCGTTTTGATCCACCATGCTTCCTACGAGCTTCTAAGCATTCAATTCGCAAGGCAAGCAACTCAATTTCTTGTCTCAACTCTTGAATCTTGTCATCTCTTTCAACTCTCAAATTTCCAGGTTCTTGGTTACCACACCTTCCTCTACCTCCATCGCTGCCATTTAGATAAATAACACGAAAGCAACCCAAATAGCATAGCGAAGCTCTGGTACCAAATAATGCAGAACGACAAAGAGATAAAGGATATATCAAAAGACACATGAGGCTTGACAGAAAAAATGATAGAAGAGCAATGCTCAATTCTTCATTACCATAAAGTTATAATTCCAATTATCTTCCTTTAACATATCAAACTCCCTCCCTAATATACTAATGTGCCAAAACATCTCCATCAATGCAGATACAACTCCCTAAGCCACCAAAGCATATTAAATGACAATTGTTCCACCTAGCCACTTAATTTAAAACACAACTTACAATGCATCAAAATTACTACAAATATTAAATCACAGCCTAAGATACATGAATCTCAAATTAATAATTAATGGAGTGACCAAACACCAAAATACCAAAAGCCCTGTTGAATAAACTCCTTATGCACTGCATCATCTATTGATGGAACCAATGACACACAATGGAATAGAAGAGCATGTTCGCCTTATATGCACGAGGGAATCCGACAGCGGAAGAAATAGGTAGAGCAGAGTAAGTAGTAACCCTGCTCTGATACCATGTAAATTTAGGATCGGCAAAGAAAGTATTTAGCAAGAATTTACTCTATTAATGATAGAATAGTTATATATAGCAAAGAAACTATAAACTAGGAATTAAGTTCTCTACAGCTATACAATAAAGGGAAAGAAAATCAATCAAACAATTGCAATATACGTTATACATGCCATTGCCTATTCTGTACCTTGATTGCAAAGGATTTTGATTTCTTTCTAACACTCTTCTCCTTGATCCTATTTGAATACAATGAATGGACTCAATCGTCAATTAAAAATATTTACACTAGTGAATACCACAAAATCTTATGTTATACTTAATGAAAGTGTTAGCGAATCTATCGTTTTGATGGAATACACATTCTACGAAACTAATTTCAACGATCCAACCGTCAAACTTGTTCGTATATGCTTTGAGATCGCATACGCTAAAAATCGAAAAAAACAAACATTTAGAGATCAAGTGATGGGACAAAACTTTTCAACGGTTATCAACGAAAAATCACAATTTAACGGTTATTTTAACTTCGATTTTGATGATTTTTTTACAGCTACACTCCTTAACCCTATATGAATACAATGAATGAATTTGATCTTCAATTTAAAATATTTTATGTTATACTTAATGAAAAGTATAAATAAACTCCAAGTATCGTTTTGATGGGATACGCATTCTATGAAACTAATTTCAACAATCCAACCATCAAACTTGTTTGTATATGCTTCAAGATCACATACGCCAAAAATCATAAAAAAAAAACATTCAGAGATCACGTAACGGGACAAAACTTTTCGACGGTTATCAACGAAAAATCACGATTTAACGGCTATTTGAACTCTGATTTTTATGATTTTTTACAGCTACACTCCTTGACCCTATATGAATACAATGAATGAATTCGATCTTCAATTTAAAATATTTACACTAGTGGATACCACAAAATCTTATGTCATGATGATCGATGACAATTGAGGATTTTATAAAAGGAATAACATGCAAGCTTTGAGTTCCATTGGCAAGGTTTTAACTTTTGAGAAAGGCTTCACAACCTTGAAAACAAAAACTCTTTCATTTTGCATATCTTTGCACATTTAATATTTTGTAATACACTAATAGTGTATGGATGTTTGTTTATTAGGCTTTTATTTTCGAGTGCAGATGTAGTACTTAAACGACAATTGTGTTTTAATGTTTTGAAATAATATTTATGTGGCAATGTGTGGTATGTGCAAATTTAAGGGAAAAAAAATATTTTTTTTTAGCGGGTCATAAGGGGTCTGATCACTTTACCCATCGGGTAAAGTGACCAGACCTATTAAGGACTCGTTAAGATAACGGGTGTGACATAACGTGACTCGTTAAGATAACAGGTGTTACACGAAAACAACACGAACACGACAGACATGACTCGTTTACCAGGCCTACTTGAGGACCTAAAATAGACCTGATTCGAAATTACGAATGCTTTCCCAAAAATTGGTTTGTGTATATCAGTGAATATGCCAACAAGTGTGCTAGTTTTATGGATAAATAAAACTTGAAAGAAAAAGCAAATAGATACAAATGAAAAGTGAATAAAAGAGTTATGAAGGTTAATAGATAAACCGTAACTGTGAAAATCAAAATTAAATATATTAAAGTGAAAAGTGAATAGAAGAGCGATAAAAATTAGTATACCTCTCATAAATCATGGATACGATTATTTAGAACTACAAATGATCAAAGTTCTTCAAAGCTATCACCGTATTCCGCTTCATCTTGGTCATCAAATGCCTCAAAAAATTTCATCATTTTCTCTACATATATCAAAATCTAAAGAAATTATAGATCATGGTATTCTTGTTTGTCATCATGTACAAAACAAACTAGCCTTAGGTCCCTTTTATATTGAAGAGGAAAGATTTAGAATATCGTTTTCGAAAAAACAATGGGCATAAATCTGTGTGCGGTATTAAGTTTTGATACGCTTTATTTGGTTTTGTTCCTTTGGACACGTTTGAAAATGATCCATCCTTATCTTATCTTAATTACTATACGATGAAAGAAATTTTCACGAATTAACTCTTTTGTTTCAATAAAAACAGTTAATTTCAATTACCACTTGAGGGCTTTACTCACTCTGTAGAACATATAATTGAAAAAGATGTGTTGCGCATGAGCCGAGTAACGTAGGTGGGTGGATCGAACCATCAACTCCAAGGGCTTCGTTCTCCTTTTCTTCTTGGATCACCACTTTAAGTCTTAAGGTGACGGAAGGTAGATGAGGGAAAGTCGCTCTATTTACAATTACAAAAAAAGAATTTAGGCACAACCTTTTCCACATTTACATAAGAGAAGCCTTTGCTGCACTTTGGAAGGAACTAGAAGCGAAAAAAAAGTATACAATGGAGGTTTGGACTGCTTCATCTTAATTTTGAACATGGAATTTCTTCTTCTGAGGTAGCAGAAAGGCGAGAAAGACTAATCTTCAAATTCCACTTGACAATCTTTATGAACAACATACCAGTGTATTTAATGATTTCTGGTGATGAATATATTCTAACTACCTTTCTCCAGCTAACGCGAATCTGTTTTATTGTCGAAATCTTTAAGAGCTGAATGATGTCACTTAAGTGTTGAGCTTTCAAAGGCTTTTTCAAGACGACCCGAGGTCTTCATTTTATCTAGGGCTAACTACATTTGACATCCTCCATATTTAGGGTGATCTTCAAAATGGGTCACGAGTTTTTAATTTTCCCACATTGCTCTCTAAGGTTTAGCAATTTAGACCTTTTGTCTAGTGAATTATTTGAATTTTTGTTAAATTAATGACATGGTGGGCATGTAACCCGTAAATGAGTTGATATGTAAGCCACATTTACACCACACTGACTAAAAAACTCATTGATTAAAAAATAATTAGACCCCCAAATATACAAAAGGAGTAAACTAATACAATTTTAAAACTTTAGGGGCCAATGTGAGAAAATTGATATCCCATTGTGCCCATTTTAAAAAGCACCTCAAACCTTGAGGATGTAAAATGTAGTTAGCACTTTTATTTACTTTGGTTCTTGAATTTTTTTTTTTTATTTATTTAATTTTTTTTTTTTATTTTGGACAAATGATAATGTTAGTAGTTTAAATTGTTAGTTGCTAAGGGTAAGATGGATCGGTGGAATCGAATCCACACCAAGAAGTATAGACATGATTGTTTTCCGACACTGCAGTAAACCCCCATCTACGTTTCTTGAAAGTCTTTCGAACGATTCTTAGATGCAATCCAATCATGATTAAATGAATTTGTATGAGTGAAGAAGTTGATCAATGAGCACCTCACAAAATCAGACACGAGAACATAAATAAGAATCTGCTTCCTTCTCTCCATAGTCCAACTTTTTGAGTCTGATCCACTACAGCATTTCAAGTGTGAAAATCTATTTGATCCATAAGAATCATGTAATTCTCTGAGAAGTTGTTCTTAATTTAACCTGGAGAAAGAATAATTCAAGCTTTGAAGATGCCTTCCAAAGTGGGAAAGAAGTTCCTTCAACCCACAATGATAGTTTTTCTCCTCAAACCTTTTATTTTCACTACGTAAAGGTTGAAGTTAAGTCTGATGGAGAAAATCACGATCTTCTACCTCTGTCCTACTTCTGGACACCTCGCCTAAACTGCGCTATATCTTGATCTGCTCAAGGAGCGATTCACCAAAGTCGTCTTTGATGAGGACTTGGTTAGGTCGACGACCTGCTGGGACGGGTGTTGTTCATAATTTGGGGTGGAAGAGCTCAAGTGATGTGTGTCCACATAAGTGGTGGAAATGTAATGAACTGCAGGGGCAAACTTAGAGCCTAAATGGGCAAACCTGAGGAAAAATAGGGTGAGCATATCTTTGGTTCAGATGCAGGTCTGGTGGCCAAAATCGGTCTTGGACTGGTATAGGCCGTGGGGCGAGTAGCCAGGGCAAGTCGTAGAGCGGGGCAACCCGCCTAGTTGGTTAGGCCGTGTGCTGGGCTCACGCGTAGGCTACCTGCCTGTGGGTCTGCGTTGCAATGGCTACAACTTGAGTTTAGGCCTGTTGTCTGGGCTGTTTAACCTGCTGCTGCAATTGCTACAGTGGGTTGGGTCTCTTGCCTTAGTATGTTGTGGCAGCTACTCCAATTTGGGCCTCCAGCCCTAGGTGGTGATGGCAATGGCAGCAAGGGCTGCTGCCTGTGGCCACGTGGTGGCTGCTACGTTGCAGTCGTTGTGATAACGGTGCTCCATGACAGTGGGGCTTCTGTTGCTGTCATGTTGAACCTCAAGGACTGTCTTCGTGAAGCCACGTCCTCATGAAGCCACATCCTCGTCTCCGTTCTCCAATCCAAATCCTTAAACTCTGGGGTTTCGTTCGTCGTGGTTTCAGAATTTCCTATCATTGTATCTTTACTCCAGGGACTAATCAAAGAATTTTTCTAGGAAAAATTTCAGTGACTAGGAGCATATGAGAAATTCAACATAACAGAAAATTCCAAGAACCAAATGTGAGAGTCTTCTTCGAGCGTTTGAATCAGGCTCTCAAATAAAGAACCAATTTGTGGTAACAAGTTTTTATCGTCTTCGATCTTGACGAAAATGTACCTACAAAACAATCAACACCTTTGATCAAAGACCAAAGCCTCATGCGCCCAGGAGTAGTTGGGGGGTGGGGGGAGGGCAAGTTGGCCAATTTGATCTCCAACGGCTAAGTTAGTTCCTCTAAAAAGAATGAGTGTTTAGAGCTTTTTTTCTAGTAACAAAAGCTTACACAAAGTTGGTAGAGATGGAGGTATTTATAGGGGAGAGGGTCGGCCATAGTGTTATGGTTTTTCCCTACACATGGCGCCTTCCTCTTTATTTCTTCTTGTTCCCGCTTCAAGGAGAGGCGATACTTCTGCAAAAAATAACGCTTAATAAAGAAGTACCGAGCAAAGATATAATTTGTTGATGTTTCTTGTTATATGAATTTGCAAAGAAGCAAACCTGCAAATGGCTTGAAACATTTGCTTTCCTCAGGCCCGGGACACTCATGTGTTGAAGTATTTTCTTTGGATGAGCACCGAAATCAAGAAACAAATTAGCTGCCATAGATTTAATGGCACCAAAGAAAAAATAAAAATTCATCACAAAAACTAATTTGAAGACTCTACAGACGTGGGTGTAACCACGTTGGCTAGAGTAATACGCTCCTGCCTATTACCCAAAGTTCAAGTCCCCCTCCTCCGCAGTTTAGATTAGTTTAAAATATAATATCTTTTGTACCGAGAAAAATATGAAGAGACTCTTACTATCAACTCCCATCAATTTAACAGCTTGCAAGAATTTCTTATTAAGCTTATTAGTCCAAACCATCTTTGGCTTCTTTTGGGTAAAAGTTGAATCAGAGTTAATCTCCTCCCTCATCTTTGTCCATCCACTGTGGATTTTTCCGTTTCAGGGATGTTCCTGATCTGCTTTTCTTTCTTCATGGATGATTCAATCTCCAAACCCTCACTTGATGTGTTCTCCTGTTGGAATTCATCACTGCTGTCCCCTGCGGTGACATCTTTCACTGCATCTCTATTGTTGATGAATGCAAATTGCCGTAGGTTTATTAGGCTGTCCATCGTGAGTGGTTTAAGAATGTAATATACTGCCCCCTTGAACAGCCCACCTAGCACTAGCATGGCATTCTCATCATCATCATCTGACATAACTGCATAAAATAAAGGAAGTTAAAACGTAAAAAACGAAAATTAATTGAATGGAAAGTCCATCGACATATGATATAAGAGGGGCCTCATTCTATGCACTAAATGGTGACAAACTTGGCTCCTCAAAGGAGTCATTTCTCCTTTAACGATGTATGTGATATCATTTCAGTGTAATATTCAAAACCGTTAATCTTTTTATCATCATTTAAAAATCATATATAAAAAGATTTAATTTGATTTGGAGACCGTTTATGAATAAACAAATATGGGACGGCTAAATAGTCTCCAAAGTTAATGAGTTTTTCTCTAGTTGATCTTTAAATGATGTTAAAGAGAATGAAGGGTTCCATTATAACAAGTATAGTAA
This sequence comes from Pyrus communis, assembly GCF_963583255.1. NCBI lineage: Eukaryota > Viridiplantae > Streptophyta > Magnoliopsida > Rosales > Rosaceae > Pyrus > Pyrus communis. The sequence continues at coordinate 15,721,659 of NC_084807.1, read as the reverse complement.
AATGAAAAGTACTAACAATGGTGTTATAGACGTTGGGTACACCAGTTGGCTAGGGATAATGTGTATTAATCCCTTTTTCCATAAATTAGAGTGGTTTATAATATCGTCTCTTAGCAAAAAAAAAAAAAAGACACGGTAGTGTCTTTGAGAGTGAGGACTTACTAACAACTGGTAATTTGGAAACTGCTCTCAGTTTTTCTAGGAGCTCATATTTATCCATGTCAGGCAAGTGAACCTCGGTCAGAACAAGATGAAGCTCGTCTTCCTTCTTCTGAGCAATGGATAATGCATCACAAGCTCCTTTTGCTGTCAAAACTGCTAGGAATTAAGAGTAAATTAAGTTGGAAACTATCAGGGAGAAAAATAATTAAAACTCAACAATCATACCAAATTCAACCAGAAAAAAAAAGAGCGAGTGTTGTAATCACATACCTGAAGAAACTAGTGTTGTGTATGAGAACTATTGTTAATTACAATGCCGAGGAGATAAACACTTTATTTCTTCAGCAAATCAGGTAAGTTGGGAATAGATTTGAGCATCCATAGCCACAGGTTTTCAAATATTTTGAACAAGTAGCTATATAGGGAGACCAAATTTAAAAAGAGATTGTAACAATAATCATTAATTACTATAACAAAGTCAAATGGAAAATTAGCATGATAATCATCTTTAGGAACAACTGCCATTTATAGAACAAGAAGAAGAAGGTCAAGGGCAACTAATGAATTTCCAAGTTTGAAGATTGTAAATTCTTTAACATACATGTGTTTTTCTTTTTCTTTCAGTTACCCGCCTTTTAAGGATTTGTTTTGACCACTAGGTCATGTACATTTCAATTCCTTTTATGGCATGTTTACTTACTTAGAATGAGGCAAGTTAAGAACAGAGTCTGAAATGAACTACCTTCTTATTGCTCTTATTCCTAATTTTTTCAGTATTAAATTATGAATTGTAACATGAAAACAACAAACTTTAGATTTTGTATGCTTTAGAAAATGCATGGGCGCATGGGGAGTCAGGAGTCAAAACAACATCTATTTCAAGTAAATAACATGTCATTAGCAGCAACATACATGAGAATAGCGGAGCAATGAAATGAGTTGTAACGTACAGTTATGATTCTATATGCGTTTGTCAAAAATTAAAACTATTTTAATATTTATTTCAAGTAAATAAACATGTCATTAGCAGCATAATTAACAATTTGGGTGTTCTAACGTGTAGTCATGATTTTGTATGCATTAGAGAAATCATGAGTAAGGAATCAGAACAATTTCATCATCTATTTAAGTAAATAAACATGTCATGAACAACATGATTAAGAATTTCGGCGTAACGCATCTCTAGTGTATAGCCGTGTTATGTCACACGAAAACCTAAAAATAGGCAGCGCACACAATAGTTTAAACAAAAAACCGAAATAGGCGCCGCTCACAATGATCTAACGGAAACCCAAAATTCTATAAGAAGGCAAGAAAATAAGGAGTGCACTATGCACACAAAAACCTAGAGAAAGAGTTGAAAAAGGAGAGCGCGACAAACTACAAGTCGTTTGAGATTTGATTTCACTATTTTAATATTTATTTCAAGTAAATAAACATGTCATTAGCAGCATAATTAATAATTTTGGGGTTCTAACGTGTAGTCACAATTTTGTATGCATTAGAAAAATCATGAGTCAGGAATCAACGATTTCATGATCTATTTCAAGTAAATAAACATATCATTAACAAAATGATCACGAATTTCAGCATAACGCAATGGTATCTCTAGTGTATAGTTGTGTTATGTTAAATGTAAACCTAAAAATAGATGTCGCACACAATAATTTGAATATAAAACCGAAATAGGCGCCGCTCACAATGATCTAATAGAAATCCGAAATTCTATAAGAACAAGGCAGAAAAATAGAGAGCGCATGGCACACACAATAATCTAGAGAGAGAAAAAAAAATTAAAAAAAAATTAAAAAATTAAAAAATTAAAAAACTGAAAAAGGAGAGTGTGACAAGCTTAGCGGCAAGCATTGTCTAGTTAAAATATAACATGTGTCGTAAACTCCTGACCATGCAGTGCCAATTACAACACTTTGTCCATATCAAACTACAAGTCGTTTGAGATTTGATTTCACTAGATGTCAATTGGAACTCGGAATTTACATCAATGTAGGATAATAAACCATCGGACTTGAGATAGCACTATAGCAAAACAAAGTGAGGTAGCTTTACAAAATTCCAAATAAACACACCAGAAATCTTGCCTTGCTCACTTAATGAAGATGCAAAAACCTTAAACCCTACGTTAACCTAAACCCTAAATCTTTACAAAAAGGAAAATACACATGCTGAACTCATGCGGGATCGAAGGACTCACTTAACTAGACATCTTAAATTAATATTCCTAAATAGCTGCAGCAAAGGGCCTCAAATCTGAAAATGCCTTAGTCAAACAAGAGACGGCGTCTCACAGACTTGGGAATATTTGAACTCGATGGACTTCTCTTTTCTTTGCCGGTTTCAGCTATCTGACTATCAGTATTCTGCGTTAGGTCTTCTCCCTGTTCTGTCTCATATTGTTTTTTAGCAGACCGGAAGAATTCTGTGATATTTAGCTGAACGCCTTTTGATCCTGCTGTTTCTGGGTTTCCACCGGTTGCTTTTCTTCTTTTCATTTCTTTCAGTTCCTGCAAGTTTCAGGTCTGTAAGATTTTGCTAATTCATAGCAGGGCACAATCATAATTTAGTGCCCAAAAAAAGATTCTTGGTGAGAGATGGAAACAAAACCATACATAAGAAAAAAAAACAATAAAAGGGAGAGAGATTACACCTTCTCCAGCAAAAATCTGTCAACTTCCTCCGGGAAAGCAGCATGGACAAGCTCCATATTTTCATCGGTCAACAAAAAGCAGCACCCGCCACTCATATCTATTGTAGGAACATCAGACTCATCCAATGAACTAAAGGATTCATCAACCACCATAACATCATCTTGCTGTATATCCGACTCCTCCGGAGGGATTGGGTAACTGACACAACACGATGTAGGTGCAGTTTTTTTCCACTTGACCACATAATACTGGTGCCCATATCTTATTTTCAAGCGATTTATGGAATTGAACTCATACTGCCCATATAACAATTTTTTCACAGGATTTTTAGCCATTTCCCTCAAAACAATGGTTGACAACATGGGCAGCATCCTCTGGCGAATATAAGATGGTTCCCACCGCTGATGATAAGTCAAGAACTCAATCAGCATCTCAGTCTTTGGACTTTCCCACGATATGATAGGACCGTCATTTTCTGTGCAAAAATTTTAAATCATGATTGCACACTGAAATTGGCAAGATACATTCACAAAACAACATATGCAAGAGAGAAACTCCTTTCTGAAAAACAAATGTTTTCTTGAGCCCTACTGGATCCATGCTTGTAAAAGAAATTGTTCTACATTTGTAGCAAGTATGGGAAGAATGTCCAAAAATACCATTGAAGCAACCATGGTTGTTGCACAAGTACATTTCAATAATCTCATCATTGGGGAAATTTGGCTCCAGTGCAATCTTGCTAAGAACTTTCAATCGCCAATTCTCATTCTTCTTCAGCTTCTTTTCTTTACGATCCTACCATTACCATAAAATGCTTATACTTCAGGACAGATGCAGAAAACATTGCTAAGTATCGTAACAGACACTATCTGTATTGAACTTATGATGGGGCCCACTATGTTGATATATGATATAACATACCAGAAAGAATAATATACTCATGGTGATACCTAAGTATCAGAGGGGAAAATCAATGTACCATATCACAGGAAGAGCAACTGCATTTGAACCCCTCTGACTTTTTTATGCAACCCTCACCAACTGCATTGCTACAAAATTCACAGGAGGACTTGAAATGAGCTCTTTTGCTGCCAGGATGCCCACAAAAAGAACAATGAGAAAATTTTGTCTTTGATGGGCTCTCATCCAAACTGGGTACACTATCATCCACAGATTTCATACCACCTTGAAAGAGAGAAGCATCACCATTGCCTATTTCACATAACCTGCATGACATGTGATCTTTAATTTTTTTTTTCATAAAACAGTTTAAGCAAAAAAGAAACCATGTATAAATCCAATTAGTATCATACCTATTTAATATCTCATCTTCACTAAATGTTTGGGCAAAACGAAGAGCTGTATCAAGCCCAATGCCTTGAACCCCATTTAAATCGTGGTCATTTCCAGCCAAAAGAGAGAGAGCAATCAAGTGGTTCCTCTTCAAACCAAGACCAGCTTCGATATCTGACATATAGTAACATTCAAATGGTTCCTACATACACAATGAGATTCTCTTAGTGCATAAAAAGATAATAAGGCACGAGAACTGGCAAGAGAAAAGATACGAGTTCAAAAGCATAAAAATTACATATGAAAAAGCAGAAACAAGTGCTCAAGCAGGGGACAGTTAAAACTTACTGAAACATTAATACTTACTTTGGAATTAGATCGAAAAGTTTTTATTACACATTTTGCCCCAAAGAGGAACGCATCGCTGTCAGATGTAATGCAAGCATCTACATGCCCATCGCCATTTAACTGGGCACACAGTGCTTCAGCCTCTCCTTTTGCTTTTAAAACAGGCATCCCAAGAAGTTCAAGTAGTTCCTACAAAACCACCTTTAGTAAATAACTGATAAGCATTCCAAATGCCTCACCAACTAGCCAAATTTTGTCTAATTTGCACAAAGAAATATTACATATTCTAACAGGATTAAACAGATCATAAAACTTCAGGGAAAAAAAATGAGCACAGAATTTCAAAAAGATGAACAGATGTTGAAAAAAAAAAACAATTAAAGTATCAATAAGCATGGATACTCAGTCAAGTACTAGACCATGAGCAAACCAAGCGTTGCCATTTGGTACAAACAACAAATTGCGTCAAAGTTCCAAAACAGTACTAAAAAATACAAACCACAGTTTTTAATTGATAACATAATCACAACATCAGAAACAACTGACCACACATTCTTGAATATACTTCGTAAATGTGCTATTCCTCTCAGCTGAAACACCATTTTCAGCCACTGGCAAACTCGATGAATCAATACCAGAAGAACGAAAGAACCTTGCAATCCTCGCCTGAGACTTTAGAGGCGATGGAGTTCCGTCAAGCACAAAGACCGGAAATGCCCCAAACTGCATAAACACTGAACAATAATTAAGCTCTCTCTCAATTAAAAGCCTCCAACTTTATATACGCTAAGCAACAACAAAAATCGACATCGTCAAAAATGAAAGAAAAATTACTGGGATTAAGACAATTCATATCAATTAACCAACATTCAGTTTCAATTTTGAAGTAACCCCTCCGCATTTCCCAAACCATTAAACCAAAACACAAAAAATTAAAACCAAATTTCCAAATTTTTTTTTTTTTTTTTTCATTTCCTTCCAAATTTCCAATCAATAAAACATACCCTTTTAAATTTTTGAATCAAAGATTATATAAACAAACTAAAATCCCAATTCCAAACAAACCCAACGTTTGTTTATGAATTTCTCTTCAGAAAGCAATCAGAAAATGCAAGGGGACAAACAAAATACTGAACCTTGGAGAAGAGATTGATGGTACGGAAGAAGGTGAGCCTGAGGTGGGGACTTCGTGCGCGGTCCTTGATGGCGGCTTCGTGCTGTACGATCCAAAAGGAGAGGTCCACAGCAACCCGCTTGTTCCTTAAGAAATCAAAACCCTCGTTTCGTGCGTAGGGTTTTAGCAAGTCCCAGAATTTACCCCCGACTCCCATTGCTTTTGGAATTTGCAAATATGGGTCTGAGAGAAGTGAAGCCGCAGAGTTGGCTTACATATTCATCGTACTAATTACTGAGTGAGAAGGACGAAGAAGACGAACGAATCAGAAGAAGATTATGTGTCGTTTGGTTTTGCACCGTTGGCGCTGGGTCGGCTTTCAATTCGGGCGGGGTGAATTTGGGTTGGACTATGGTATTATGAATTTATCATTAGCACGTTTACATGGCCGCTGATAGTTGGATACATTCTTTAATTATTTAAATAAAAAATTTAACTATAAATTATTATATCATGTGCTTTACAAAATATGATTCAAATATATTATTTTTCTAGCATCACCCTTTCCGTATTAGGAATGTGAAAACTAAAAGATGAAATTGGCATCAGCTACTCTCTTATGTCATCTCATTCCTAGTATGAGTGTATTGGATGTCTTTTGGCTTTTTAGCCAAAATGATCATTGAGATTGGCTTAACTCCTCATTTTGGTCCTTGAGATTTGAAATCGATAGAAGTGTTTATTCACCATCAATCATTTTGGTATTTTTGTGCAAAATCTCCATTAAATAAAGATAAAATGACGAAAATATCCTCAGTTTTTGTCAAATCATTTTGGCCTATTGTTTATTAAATTGAGAGTTTTTTTTTTTTCTTTATGGTCCTTATTTAACATTTTTTTTCTTCATAGAATGATTAAAATGATTGATAATGAACAAATTTAAGGATCATTTCTATCAATGTCAAATATCAATGACCAAAATGAATAATTATGTCAATTTCATGGACCATTTTAGCTAAAAAGTTTTTTTTTTTTTTTTTTCTTTTTGGTACAATGTGACAACCCGTTCCAAATTTTAAGTTTTTATTTTATTTTAAAAGCATGAATTTACGCAATTGCCCTAGAGGTAAGGACTTTGACTTCCGTTGACCATCGACTTGAGAGATGTGTGACTTATTCTTTTAGCATTGCGAGTCCGGATAATAACGGTATAGTTACGGACGTTCGAAATTGGTTATTCAAGGTTTAGTGTTAATTAAATTAAATCCCCACTTTATGGGGTGAAGCCCAATCAGAAATGGAGGAAAGAAAGAAAAGAAAAAAAAAAAAAAAAAAAAAAAAAAAAGGAAAAAGGAAGTGGCTTTCCTGTCCACCCTCACCCACCATGAGTTCCCATTTTCCAAGGCCGATTCCGGCCAACTCTGGTGGAGTTTTTCGATGCCACCATCACCATCTTGAAGCTCTCATTCCCCTCTACAAATTCCACCCAAGAACCACCTTGATTAACCATGGTATGTGGCGTTCTGAGGCCACGAAAGTTGACGAAAATCAATAGTGCTCCGGCCACCTTTTTCGATTTTCCAGCAAATCGGCAAAGCGATGGCTGATGCCACCACTTGGGTTTTGTAGCCCATCATACCAGGAGCAAAACCCAACCAACCTTGACCCCGTTGGACCACCGTAAACGACGAATCGACGTCGGGAAGTTTTAGGCATCCGCCGGCTTTGTGGGCAAAATTGACCATCTTCCGTCCACTTTTGGACTTCGTGGCAGGTATGAAAGTTGCTCCACTCACTGAGATCTTTATTACTGTGAAGTTTGAGAATTTTTTGAAATAGTTGGATTTTTCGGCAAGTCGGGGAGGCCGACCGCCACCCGCGGCGGCGCGTGCGACGACGCGTGGCCAGTGGGCTGCCAATGCTATTTTTAGGCTATGTCGAATGTCTTGAATTCAGTTTTTTCATTTGAATGACGTAGGTTGATCTTTAGAACCTAAATTCGTTACGATACGTTACTTGATAAAAATGTGAATTGATGATCCGACCGTGGAATCGTCACCAAAATTGGATACATTATAATACGTAATATTTAAAGATCATAGGAATTTATGGATCGGGAATCCGACTTACGGATCTTCCTGAATTGGATTTGTAAGTTAGTAAAATAAATGTTCACAGCCACTTGTTTTAGGCAATTGGTGGAGATCTGACCGTTGGATCATAAATTTTAATATGTTATTCTAGAAACATATTGTGGATCGTTGGGAGTTGCGGATTAGAAATATGATATGCGGATCTTCCGGGTCAAGTTATACAGGGTTGTAAACCCTACCGTCGATCTTTGATCGACTGTTGACTTATGGTCAATGGGTCTCAAACTATTTTAGAATATCATTGAGGTTGTGTTTTATGTGAATTACATATTCTACGGATAAGAGTTCTGAGATTTGATTTGATAATTGGTCACAGGGACCAATCATTCAGAACGCCTCGATGCGTGCGCTAGAGAATCATAGTGTGGACTCCAGGTGAGTGGATCTTTTCCTTTTTATCGTACATATTATTGAGAGTTCTATCGACATTTTTAAATTGATTAGGTATATTACCTTCATATAATTATTGTGAATGCTTGAAGTACCTATATAAACTACGAATGACTTGATCCCTGTTTAGGGTACGTAGGCAGTCTAACGAGACGTTAGATGCAGCCATAAAATATTTGAGACAAAAGCCTTACTTGGGAAATTGAGTAATGCGAAGGAAATTGGTTAAGGCAAGTTTTAGTTTTGTGAATTAGTTAGTTAAATTAGTGTTAATTGGGTTGTCATGGATAATTATCCCTGAAAATAAGTAGTTCGGGAGTAGGGCGTTATTGTTGTACACTTCACACCGTATTGTTTATAATTGAAAATGCTACGACATGGTTGAGTATTAGATTGCATCATGGTATATCCATATGTATATTACTTACATATAATTATTAGAAATGCTTTCAAGTGCAAAGGTGAACATAGGACACTCAGGTAAGTTCAGGTGAGTTTAAGGTATTAGTTGAATCGATTGCGTTATAGCATGACTACAGTTATGTGTTAGGCATCTTCGATACTGTCGTACTGGTTGCCATGAGTTGCACATGTTATATTGAGATGCATTGAGAGCTCATAAACCTGCACCCCGGTGTTAGTGCTCCCGCCCGTGTCCAGGGCACAGTCCTTCACGTGATGTTCACCTCCCGCACCTTACGCTTACATTGGATCCGAGGTAGGTGCACATTCCTATCGTACAGACCACTTTAGGTGGTTCCTACTCGTAGGTGACCCGCGAGTATTCGCACAGTCTTCACGTGATCGTAGCACTTGAGCATATTTATTTACACCCAGTCCTGTCGTACAGACCACTTTAGGTGGTTCCGACTCGTGTGCAGGTATACTTACTGAGCTATTGGCTAGCCATGATTGATGAGATATGGATAAGTCATACAGGTTACTATAGGTGACTCTGACTTATATGTTAGCCATGATTGATGAGATATGGATAAGTCGTATATGTCACTATAGGTGACTCCGACTTATATGCTAGCCATAATTGATGATATATGGATAAGTTGTACATGTCATTTTAGATGACTCTGACTGATATATCACTTTGTATTAATTAAGTTCATTTGGCCTACTTATTAATGTATGGTGGAGTTGATGGCAAACCGTGGTTTTGGTCATTTCTGAGTTTTGGTCATTACTTGACATGACTTTCTTTCTTGTCGCACAATCATACTCATTTTCGGTAATTAGACATGTCATCGATTTTGAGAGTTGTATATTCAAGAAGTTGTTGATTTCAAACACCAAGACAACGTTAGGCGTCTGATGCTCCTTGGAAAGAAAGGGTGATCTTTCTTTTAGCATACTAGTTTCTTTCTTCTTTTTTTTCCCATCTTCTTAAGGAGATGTTTTATTTCAAGTGCCGCAAGAAGGTAGCAACACGACCAGGCAAGTGGTGGACTCGATGTATTCAAGTAGCAGAGCAGAGACAAATTAAGATTTGTTGCCTTCGGCAGTAACACAATATGTGCGATCAGCAGGATGTAACCTATATTTTTTGTGGTAATCTTCCCTAGTTTGTTATTCATTCCTTATGTGACTCCATGCTGAGGTTGAAATAAAATTATTTTTTGGCTATAAATTTTATTTTAGATTTCTATCTAATCAGTATTTGGTAATTTACTGCAGTTAGTGATCTTTTGTCAAATGAATGTATAGAATGAAGTAAAACTACCGTCTCAAAAATGAAGTAGGAATTGACGAGCAAACGTGGATTGAGCTAGTTAATTATGACAATGTGGTTGCCCACTTAAACTCAAGTTTGATTCCTGCTTCCCATAGAATAGTTTAGATTAACATCGCTTTGTAAAAAATAGTGGGAGTGTAGTTTAATATTAATCAAACAAATGGAAAGAAAATGCAGGGGAAAAAAGGAAAAGTTGGATTTTAATAAAAACAAAAACCCTAATGCGGTGAAGGTGGATCGAACACCTGACCTTCAGATCTTCAGTCTGACGCTCTCCCAACTGAGCTATCCCCGCTGTTGTCTTTCATTTGAGTTCAATAAATATGTACCACATACATTAGTTAATTAAATGCAATTGTAAATTTTCGTGTTGTTGACCAACGTTAGCGACATGTTTATTTGCGTGACATTCATTGTGTAAGAGTCCGTGTAGTCATTTTTCATCAGGTACTATTTATATTCAATTTTAGATAAAAGATTTACAATAATTTTTGACCGCACGATGTACAATAAACTAATGTAATTTGAAGATTTCCGAAATCCTCACAAAGAGAATCCGGCGAGATTCCTCATTTCAGAACAAATACAATGCCTTCCAAAATTCGATGGTTTTGCAGCTTTCGAGGTTAACAAATTATAAATAAGACAAGAGGAACCAAGAGTTTTTTAGGATGTGCTAGCTAGTAGCTTGTACAAATTGTTAAATGTAGTCAAACTAGAGTGTATTTTTGCTCCACCCTCTTGTAATGCTCATCATAATATTAATCATCGTTCATTGAGTTTGAATTTTAAGATTTGTGCATATCTACTACACGAGTCTCGAGATTCAAACTCATCTAACGGCTATAAATAAGATGATGAGTATACATCATAACCTATGGTGATGAGCAAAAATGCTTCCAACTTAAATAAGATGATTTATTTTAGATAAATTACACAAAATTACCTCAATTATGGGTCGAATTACAATATAATACCTCATATTTTAAACATTGTAATATCATATATCAACTTATAAATTCGTTGTAATATCAAACATCTGTTAAATTTTATATCAATTTGGCTGTTAAGAAGATGTGCAGGAACGGGGTCCATTCATTTGCCTAGTGGAATAAATTAATAATTTTTTATTTAACAATTTAAATTAATTAAAAAACAAAACAAAAATCTCTCTTCTTCGTTTTTCCCCAGAACCCGTTCGTCCTCCCCTCCTCTCTGACCGCCCCTGGTACGCATCCAACCAGATACTCCCCGACGGATGCGTCATCGCCGTCGGAGGAAGAAAAGCCTTCTCCTACTAGTTCTACCCCAAGAAAAATGACAAATTGTACAACAAAATGTTCTACTTCCGGTTCTTGGCGGAGACCGACGACCATGACAAGGAACTCCCAGGTATGCCCGTCACCGTCAAGCGGAACTACCCAGTACGGGGTCCTCCGTCCTCCTCCCGTTCAAAATGAATGGGCTCCCAAATCATCTGGCAGCAATTTTTTCCTCCTAAAAACTGCTGATAAATTGGGAAATTTGGAGATTTTGGCCCCAAGTATGAATGGGTTCAGGGGAGAAAGAAGGGAAGGAAGAACGGGTTTTGGGGCAAATGAAGAAGAGAAATTTTTTTTTAAGGGGAAGAAGAACGGGTTCTGGGGAAAAAGGAAGAAGAGAGATTTTTTTTTGTTGTTTAATTAATTTAAATTGTTAAATAAAAAACTAATAATTTATTATTAATTAATTATTATTTTATTCCACTTGAGAAATAAGTGGGGTCCGTTCCTATCACGTCATCATTTAACAGTCAAATAGACTGAAAATTTAATAGATCACTGACATTGCAATGAATTCATAAGTTGATGTATGACATTGAAATGTTTAAAACATGAGGTATGAGATTGTGATTCGATCCATAATTAAGGTAGTTTTGTCTAATTTACCCTGAGCTAGTTTTGTGTAATTGATCCTTTTAAGTTTAATTTTCATAAATGAATGATGACTTTGATACTAATTATTACTGGTCTAACCCCACACACTATACTATTGTATTAAAAGAAAAATGTCGGATCATTTTGCTATACTCCTCGTTAATTAAATACTAACATTTACCTACACATTTTTTTAAAAAATGAGAAGGAGAGAGAGAGAGAGAGAGAGAGAGAGAGAGAACATTGGGGGAGTGGGAAGTTTTTGGTTTTGGTCTTTTTTTTTTAGTTTTTTTATTTTAATATTGGAGGTATTTTAACATCACCTGTAGGTGAGACTTCAATAAAAAAAAAAAGTAAATTTTGGACTTATGAAATTACATTATTGCCCATTATTTTTTTGTGTGATAGAAGACTAATTTGTCTTTTCACCCTCTTTTGATTGACAAATAGAGTTTTATTAATTGGTAGAGATAACAAAGAAAATATATGCAAAAGAGTGAAAAGTAATGTTTTAAAACATCAATAACAATTTCCTATTAAAATATATATTTTATTATGAGGGAGAGAGTTCAAAACTATTACAATAATTTGAGGGAGAATTTTGAATCTATGACGTATGAGTAGAAACCTAACACCATATCTACTAGAATGGTGAACCACATGCAAATCAAGTTTTGGATACTATGAATTTAAATTGATAATCTTAAAAAACTAACAAAGAAAACGGCGAGGATGTATGCATTGGACTTGTGTCTTGTAACAGACATTTAGACAGGGAAACAAATTCATGACTCATGAAGGGCGAGGCATTGAAAATTGACAAAATCATAAACTCAACTCAAACTCTCAATATAAGTCGTGGATTTTATGCAACAAATTAAAAAGTGAGAAATCTTAGGTTCTATTTTGGCCAAAAGCGAAGTTGAACCACATTACTATGACAAGGCATAACCCACTTCTTCACACCCTTAGTGTAGATACTATCGCTTGTTAAAAAAAAATACAAATGTAAACTCTCATTAAATGGATAATGCATGATATTTATGTTCATTTATTAATTGGTGTAACCGTTAGACCATTGATTCCTCAATTGATTAGGCAATTGATTCTCCTTATTCAATTAGGAGCATTTGCGTAGTTTGCTAGGATAGCCACTCCACTATATAAAGGTGGTTGTCTCACTTTGTAACATAGTAAAGAAATTTTCTAATAGAATTCTCCCATCCTCTCTCAAATTATGTTCCTCTACAACACGTTATCAGTACTTTTACTCCTACCCGAATCAAAACCTACAGTTTCGTTTTTCTCAACTTTTGGCCTCAAAATTTCAGTTTCTCTAAATTTTGAAGTAGAATTAGTTTTTATTTTTGAAGTATTTTGTTTCATGATTTCAAGTTCATGCCAAGCCCGTAATTATATGGTTAAGAACCGCATGAAGCATAAACTTGATTATCATATTTTATTGTCGCTTATGTGATATTTATTTTGTTTTTCATATATCGTTTCATTTTTGCAATTTTGCAAAACCCTCACGATACAAAACATCACCATGATGCACGTTCCCTTTTAATCTAATTTTATGCATATTAAACTGAAAACGATTGCTTGTGAGTTTTCATTATAAACATGTTTACATCATATAGAGGCTAAAGTGATGCCTCAATCACCATTGCCAAAACCCTAGCAATTTTGTTGTTAGTGGGCTACCAAAAATAAGCCCAACCCAACATCCAGAAATGTCCATGTGCATTCCAGTCGAATGCTCAAATTGGCTTTCCAGTCAACAAGCCCAACCCGCGTTCTAGTTGAATACAAAATTTATATTCCAGTCGGATGCACAATTTTGCTTTCCAGTCTACAAGCCCAATTCGCTTCCAGTCCAATATGCGAATAAGAGCTCAAACAATTCATTCAAGTGGCATGAATTGAATAGTTTTGTTTTGAGTTTCAAGCTCACTTGACTTTAGAAATTCTAAATCAAGAAGCAACAAAACCTGAGACCAATTGGATACACTAACCATGCCTCACTATGAGTTTGCATCTTTGGTCCAAGCTCACACCTATAAGCTCCCACTCACCAATAGAAACCCAAAGTTTTCTTGTAGAACAAATCTTTAATCTGGTTTTTACATTCATTTTGATTAAACCTGAAGTTTCCATCCACCTCGTTTTCTACCTCTTTTCTGTAGAAAAAATATCAAACTTGAACAAGTTTCACTGCTCTCGATTTCTCTGGCGAGTTAGCTCTTTGTCGCTAATGAATCCCAGAAAGCTAAGGCCCTCATTTTCATCCAGAAAGCACGTGGCGAAAGTCCCGCAAACTGAATTTCTAGCTGAATAGGACTCGAAGTCCTTTATGGGAAGCTATAGTGGACTGCTTTAATCACTAGAAGCTTATTGGCACAATCTTTGCTTCCAGAACTTTAAGACTGTCGATGAGTATGTCGTCAAAGTATGTCAAATCTAGTCGATTCTAAAGTTTGATCAGAAACTCACTGATTTGGACCTGCTGGAAAAGACTTATTCCACTTTTAATGTGTCAAACATTGTGCTCGAACAGCAGTACGAACAACAAAACTATCAAAGGATCTCAAACCTCACATCAGTTCACATTCGAGCTAAAAAGAACAACAATTTGCTAATGCAAAATTATAACTCTTGAGTCTTGACTTACTAGTTCCACTGCTATTCCATTTCCAGAAGTCAAAATGAATGTTTCCAAGGGAAGAAAAGGAACTGAGTCGATGAGAAGCGCTATTCATCGTAAGGTCCGAAAAATAACAAGAGGAGACACAAGCAAAGTTTAAACTAAGGATCCCAACCTCTCAAGAAGTCTAGGAACAACTGCGATAAGGCCAGTCATCCTAAACCAAAGAACAAGCCGAATCTTCATCCACTGTGGTAGAATTGATCAATGGGCTCGCACATGTAGTGCATATGCTGATGTTGTTGATCACTATCATAATTGTCATCAAAATGAAGCCAACCTAGTCCAACATGAAAATATGAAAACTAAAGCTGTCTAGAATGACACAACTTTAGTCTTTTCAATTTTCAAGGAGCAAGATGGCTACACAATTAAGCCCTATACTCTTTCTCTTTTCAAAAGAATTGACTTAAGCATCGAAATCCATTGGCCAAACTCCTCCCCCCCCCCCCCCCCAATTCCATAGGCTCGTGGCTTTAGTCTTTAATCAAAGGTGTTTAATTGTTTTGTAGGTATAAATTCATCAAGACTGAAGACAGTGGATTTTTGTTACCACAGTAACCACTAGTGTAAATATTTTAATTGATGATTGGGTCCATTCATTGTATTCTTCTAGGGTCGAGGATTGTTATTATAAAAAATCGATAAAATAATTGTTAAATCGTGATGACACATTTCTAACTGTCGAAGGATTTTGTCTCATTACCTGATCCCGGAAACTTGCATATTGGTTATTTTTGGCATATGCCATCTCTGAGTATATACCAACTACATTGACAATTTGAATGTTGAAGTTAATTTCGGAGACTGCAATAATCATCGAAGGAATCAAATATGCAAAATATCCCTCATCTTTGCCTGACAAAATCTTCACTTTGTTCGACAAACTGTAAAACCTAATATTTTCCCTTGACGCAAAATATTTGCCCAACAAAGTTCCCATCGAATGTTGCCAACTAAAGTATTTGAAAAAAAAAAAAAAGACCAAAATGTTAACCGCTTTTGCTCGATAAATTATTTTATTCTGTCAGGATAAGTAGCTTGATGAAATTTGTTTCATTAGGCAAATGAAAACTTCTAGTAGTGCGTGTCAAACAAATCAACGGTTCATCATGAAGATGCTAATTGTTACCCAAACTGATGATTAGTTTGACACATATAAATGGTTAAACAATCTCCAATTCAGATAATTTTGGTAGATTTGGTCTTTAGATAATGATAAAGAAAATGAGCCATTTCGATTATGATGTCCATATAGTGAAAATATGTTAATAATAAGTAGGAAGACAAGTAGGTTCCCCTATGAGAGGAACACAAACATTACCATTTGATTATTACTTGACTCTTTTCACACGACGAGATTTTTATCGAGGCTCATTATGCACCATATCCCCAAGTTGGACAGTTTTCTAATCATCAATAAATATCGTACTTTTCCTCGAAAAAAGAAATAATTTTTATCTTAAATCACAATATAACACAATGCACTCATAACACACAAAAATAATGAAAAGACATGTTTATGCAAACATATCATATTGTGACTTGTCTAAAAAGAACGAATGAACCCTACATATGAAGGAAAGAACTTTCCTTCCGATCTTACACTCAATTATTACACATCCATGTGTCGTAAGTCTATTAACTTCACTCAATGTATTTTAGAGGGGATACATCAATTTCTCCATCAATGAGAAGGTGAGACATACAATGCGAGCATTTGATGAAGACCTCAAAACCATTGATGGGATTCCATACTCCATTGATGAGCTTGTGAATCAACATAGTGACATGAGAAAAACGAATGCTGCCATGAAAAATCTTGTATGTTTGGGGATGAATGGGACTAGAGACTTGAGGTTGGACATTTTGTTTGAATAAAATAATGACAAGTGTAAATTATTGGGCATATAGTATAATATTAATAAGTTGAAACAATAAAAATTATTGAATCCCATGTAAATTGTTAATGCCCTCTAGAGCCGACATGGGCGCACGGACAACACTTATCTACTACCACTTGGAATTGAAATATAACATCGGATGCTCTTATGGTAGGGTCCCATAGCCAATTGCATGAATCATAAATAATTAAGCTCATGAGGATTCTCCATGTGTGATTGCCTAAATGACCTGATGGTGAGCTAGTGGACAAGGTCCAAATTTTAATAAAGATCTTCAAAGGACAATGTAATTGACTGATCAGACCACGTATAAACTTCAATGATTTGCTACGCCAAATATCATAAAACTGTCCAGAGGGTTTTTAGCATTCGTGAAATATAAGTTGGTACGCAAATACATAATACAAATAATTTTTTTTCTTTTTGGTAAATCTCTTTTCATATGTATTATGTAGACCTGATAATTTTTTATATGATTCGTTAATACGACATGTAAATGATATGAAAATAATGGATTTCGGGTCAACACGATAACTAATCGGGTCATTATCGGATCACACGATAAGAACCCGTTAATAACGGGTTCTTAACAGGTTTACACGATAGTGACACTTGAGTAACCTGTTTCGGCACATTAAGAAAAAAAAAGTTATTTTGATGATTTTAATTTTTTAAACTACTAAAAAACTTACTATAAATACAATAATCATTGTGTATATGTATATATTATATATTAAATATGTTTTTACCAAAAAATATTGTATTATTATTCTATATAAATTTTAAAAAAATTTAATTTTTATTTATTTATTTATTTTAAAAGTATACTAAAGACAAAGAGTGAGATTAAAAAATTATAAAAAATAGTAAAATAAAAGTATCAAGTAATTTAAAAATACCAAACACTTTGAAAAAAAATTATAATAATTAATTTACGAATGCGAAAAATGTGAAAAAATATGCAAAGACTCATGATTGCATCCTGTACGCTATAAGTATGGGTACAACGCCGTTTGAATTTTAAAACCATACAAACCCTCATGAATAGTATTTTTAAGGGAGTTCAAAATAAATAAAAATCATAATCATTAATGTACAAATCTAAAAAATGTGAAAGCATATATAAACGTGCAAGGTTCGTCAACCTTGGAAAGCAACTCTCTTCATTTTGTATATCCTTGAACATTTGATAATTTATAGTAATCTATTAACGTTTTTTCATTAGGCTCTTATTTTGGAGTATATAATACTTAAAAGATAAATGTTTTTTTTTTATATTTTTTTTTATGTTTTGGAGTAATATTTATGTGGCAATGTGGTACTAATTTAGTATTATGTTTTATATTTTTTTTTTTGGTCAAATTATAATTTTCATTTTCATTATTTATTGATTTAAAAATATTTTCTTTAATGAATAACGGGTCGGATCATATTACCTGTTTACTTTAACGAGTGTTACACGATATGGACCGTTAAGATATCGAGTATGACAAAAAAAAGACACGAACACAAAAAATACAACACGAATGCCAGATCTAGTATTATAACATTTAATATATCGATCTATGTTGTGGATGAATTGAAAAATGGAAAGGGATCCTCTCCGGATCTCTTCCACCAAATCCTCCCTATCAAACAATCCGGGACCTTGAAATTTGATCCAACGGCTAAAAACGCAGGTCTAATTTAAAAGTTATAATAACTTTAACTGTTTAATCAAATTTTAAGAGCCTGGTGGAAGGGATCCGGAGAGGATCCCTTTTCCTGAAAAATTTCTCGCAACCTATCATGTTGATAAAGTTTTGGATTTGTCAATTTATTACACCAACTTTTCCGGCCAAAAGAAACTTAATGATACTTTCCTTTTGTTAGTTCAGTAAGGGGCAATTTCTTTGTCATGTTTTACGGTACGTGACAATGTTAATATTACAACTAGAAAATTACTCATCTTTCATGCTTATATACCAGCCAAAATTCATTTACATTATGTAAAATTATATTATATAAAAAATTATCATACTTCAGTGCCACTACACTGAAAATTACTCATTTTATATTATCATACTAACCATCCATTATATGTGAACAAAAATCTACAAGATGAATCATTTAGATTGATAAACTAATAACATATTAAGCCAAATCATTTGAGAGAGTGGAACATTTTCCTTGTACATTAATTATACCATGATCACAAATACTAATCAAGGAACTGTTCAAATCTCTCTAGCATTTACGTACCTAAGAGTAGTGGCACTAGGATCTATGATCTCACACACACACACATATATATATATATATATGGAGAGAGAGAGAGAGAGAGAGAGAGAGAGAGAGAGAGAGAGAGAGAGAGAGAGAGAGAAAGAGGAAGTGTTTAAGGGACAAGATTCCCATTTTTTTTCTAAAACTAGATTGGTCGTGATGTCCATATCACATCAAATTTCAATGATCTGAACTGTTTATTTTTTAAGTTGGACCTCATAGATCATTCTTACAAAATATTAATCAAATCAGAAATATTTGAGACATCTAATTGAGTTCAAAGAAATTAAAGAATACTTTGTTCTATAAAAAACAATGAAATTTTATCGTGATAATTAAATAGACAAATGGTTTAAGATTAAATTGAAGTTTTGCAAGAATGATGTACGAATTAAGACTTACAACACAGATGATTCGAATTGCTGAAATTCGACGTAGAGTGAGTACTACAACTAGTGCCCTTTTTATTCAAAAGTAAAGATCCCTTTAGATAAATGGGCTGTAGTACGTAGTACAAATCGAATATTTTGCATGTGAATATGTGGTCATATTACTCAGTACAGAGATTTATCAATTTTTCCAAAAGAGATTTAAAAGGTCCCAACCCCCCTTCTCCCAAAAACATGCTTTTGACTCCAAAAGACCAAGACATCTCACACTACCACACTCCCCCAGTCAGAGTCAGTCTCCTTCCTCTCTTAAATTAACTGCAAAACAGAAGCATCCACCCCTCCACACTTTTTTGTCATTTTCCTCAAATTTTTTTATCATTTTCCCAAATTTTTGTTCTCCAATGCATGATCCACTCACCTTCTCAAAATTTTCTTTTACTTAATTAACCCCAATAAAAAACATTTTGTACGAATGAACAGGTAACTATTACCTGGAGATCCCCACCCTAACGAAGTAAGAAGCTACCTCTCCCTTTCTCTCTTGTACTTCTCATCACTTCCCACACCAAACCTTTTAAATATAAAGCCCCTCCTTCCCCTTCTCTTTCACTTTCACTCTTCACTCTCCCACTTCACTTCCCCTATATATTTGCTTCACTTTCATTTGTTCAATACTTCCTCTCCCCTTGCACATTCATGTTCTAATTTTTCTTTCATCTGTTCTGTCGTTTATTATGTTCGTTTCGCTACGTTAAATTGATTGTCGCCATTGTCCATTTTCCTTTCGCCTTGCTGCCTTCGTCTTTCGGCTTTAGGACTAGCTCAACGCTTGAAGTATTGTGATTTTTGAGCTGTCAAGTAACAATTATTTTCTCATTTTCTTCATTTATTCATCTTCGAAAAATGAATGTGCATGATCAACATCAAAGAAAGCCTTTTCCAGTAGAGCTAAGGCCAAGAATGCTCCTCAAAGATTTCCTCTGTGAAAATTCTAACTCATGTTCTTCAAGTGGTTTCAATTCATTTCCAAGACAATTACCAACCAACCCAAACAATACCCCAAAAACCCTAAATTCACGTTCAGAAAATACCAATATCATTTCCAGAAAACTACTCAGAAGCAGATCAAAAGCAGCCTCCACCACAATCTCAGCATTCCACTCCCTCATGAATGCAGTCAAAAACATCCCATTTACCACGGTTAAACCTCCCTTGTTTTTACCTAGAAGCCTTTCAAGGAGGCGGCTGCAGTCAAAAGACTCAAAACAGAACTCACCAAGGTCATCAAGGAAGCAGGGTAGTCAATGTCAAGTCCAAATTACCGTGAGAGTCAAAGACATCATACGGTGGACATCGTTCCACGATGAGAAGTTGCCGCCACCTCCGCCGTTGGACTTTGTTTCTTCACCTCTGCATTGTACCACAAGCACCACCATAACAGGCTCCACCACTACATGTACTACTTGTTGTAGTAATAGCAGCAGCAACGGTTCAAGCTGGTCTGACAGTGATTTCACCTCGGAGTTTTTACCGCCTTGGGGTGGTAACTCTGACCCTGACTGTGAGGAGGATGGTAAAAAATATTCACCATGTGTCGGCAGGGATTCCATGGAGATGGACGGTACATCAGGGACAGGAAGTTACGCCGCATTGGGACCCAAGGTACTGCAAATTTTTAGTACACCGCGATCTGAATTTGTATTGTGTGTCTGCTGTTGAGGATCCTTAGATGCTTGTTGACCTAGGCTTTGGCTGTACATTATGTACTTAGTGGGTCCCATGCTATAGTAAAGTCGGAAGAGTAAACAATTTTCCTCATCTCATCATCTTTAACGGTAATGCTAAGGAGATTAAATGTTTAAATTAAATTTAATAAACAAAATGACATGAAAGTTGATGATATGATTATTACTTAAGTATGGATTAACGTGCTTATTTCTTATTAGTGACACATTATTTAGTTTGCAAATTTAATCCTAAAAAACCGAAGGAGCACCCAAAGCAAACGAAGGATAGGAGAGAGGTGGTGACACAAAACTCTACAAATTTAGTCCATCTAGCATTACTCTTAATCATACGAGTCATACATTCATAAGACAGTGTTCCTTAAGTTCTTTTAAACACAATTTGCTCATAGACAGATGAGTGACAGCTGTTAATTTTATGTAATATTTCTTGTTAGCATTATATTTAATTGTTTCTATCTCATTTTTTTGCCAAGAAGTTGCACAGTGCATATCAGACAAATACAAATCATCATTAACTTAAAAAAAGAGTTTAGATCCCAAAGAATTTATGTTAATTGTTTAGATTTAGCACTCAAATATACATTTCAAAAATAACATTACAACTTTCTGCCACTATTTTTTTTCTTTTTTGTCAACACAATTGAATATTGCAATTTAGTCACTTTTTGGGTAACAACACTTTTGTCACCTGGCAAAGGTACATTACCTAGTGACATATTTGATCAATAGAGGATTCTCCAATCTCTGTGCCTAAATTAAAGGAGTTCATCTTTACACTGGAGATTTTGTGTTTGATAGTTTCTCTTTTTCAATATCACTTGTATAAAACGATAATGTCTACTATCAAATTCAAATTTCTTGATAAGCATTTATATTCTATCATGTACTGAATTGGATTTGGTATGTGAACATTTGCAGGTTGAGCTGCAACTGTGTGATGAAGAAGATGAGCAGCACAGCCCAATTTCAGTGCTTGGCTTTCAGTTTGGGGAAGATGAAGACTCGTCATTTTCAAGTACTTTTGGTCAAAGCATGGCCAATATGGAGAGTACGTGTTTTCTTCCTTCTTTCTCTCTATAACATGCGTTGAATCATTACTCATTATTCACTAGAGCTGGCTTGACATGGAAGCTAGGTTGCCCTGACCAGAAAATTAAGCCAAACACTCATATTACTTCAGTCGGGATTTTCTAGTATGCTCCGGGGACTAATTAAGGACCTAATTAACTACCAAAAATCACCGTGTAATAATAAAATTTTCATAGTTCAGTCTAATAAACTCAATTGTACCAGTATCACATCATCACATTTCATAATTCAGATTGCTTGCACAATTTGTATTTTCTTTTCTGAAGTATGATGCTAACCCACTGTATCAAATTTTAACAGGGACAAAAGAAATGTTTATGCAGAAGATCGAGCACTTTGAGAGTCTTGCAACAATAGATCCTGTCAACTTAGACACATCAATGTCGTTCAACGAAAGAGCCAAATTTGAAGAAGATGATGAAACAGCAGAAAGGGCAATGGAGCTGTTAAACCATTGCAAAGCAAGCTGCTCAGACCTAAAGAGCTGGGAGCTGGAAATAGTGGAAGATCAACTATTGTTTGATTTTTTTAGAGAAGAAATGAGTGCACAACGAAATAAAAAAGATGATGAGTTTAATAGGGAAATGGTTAGCAAAGCAAAAGCTTGGATGAGTGGGGAGTGGGGATCACTAGAGCACAACAAGGAAGCTTGCGTGAGAGATATGCACAAAGGAAGGAGGTGGAACAAGTTTGAGTTTGAACAAGAGGAGCTGGCTTTGGAAATAGAGACTGCCTTGTCAGAGTACTTGGTGGATGAGCTTTTGCTTGATCTCTTATCAAGATAAGAGCTCTACTTCTAGAGGACTTATCTACATTTTCAGTATGTTATACTCTAGCGTTTTGAACCAATGATGTAATGTCATGTGTTATACTATTTTTACGGAGTATATTGCATCATTGGTCCCGTATGCTATTGAAGAACGTATCATATGTATGGTAGCGTATCGGAATGTAGGCAAGTCCCTATTCTAGTTCTAGGGGTCTACTCACTTGGTTTCAGTTAGGGCCCCGTGGATGAGGCATGTCTTATGATAACAGCCAGTTGCAGTTTCCAATAGTGGCCTTCGGCTAAGACCAAGGATGGACGGAGACAGTGGATGAGCAATTGAGAGCATTGGGTATAAAGTGACCATCTTTTCTGTGTCCCTGAGAATTTCATCATTTGTAAAGACGGGATGAAAAAGAATGCGAGAGTGAGAGGCATAACTTATGCCCCATTTTTTGTAGGGTCTGCATTTTGAACATTTGTGAAAATAAATGTGTAATAAGAATTAAATTCTCAAAAAGACTATAGATTTTAACGCTCCTTCGCTAGCCTCCTACTATTCATGGGAAAGGTACATGACAAAAAATAGAGTATCAATATCGTCTAAAAATAAAAGGTAAATGATCAAAACACACTTTTTTTTTTCTCATTCTACACACTTCTGTTTAATCATGTCTGTTTTTTTTATTTGATTTATTTAATCTGATGGCTAGAAATAAAAATAAATAAAAATAGGCTTAAAAAGGGTGTGCAAAAGTCAGTTCTCAAATGAAAAAACATCTACAACAAATATATGAAGCAGAAGGATTGTTTGAGGAAATGTGATTAATATTTGGGCTTTTGTTTTGCCATTGTGGATTGATGACAAGGTTTAGAGGCTTCATTTTGCTAATGCTAATTTGAATACATTTATCAAATTAATGTCAAAAATGGGTTACAAGTATTTTTCTTTGGATTTCAAGTTGAGCCCAATATTAAAGCCCAAATAACAGAGATTTTTCTTTCCTTAGTCATTCACTTAGTGGTTGAGAATGAATTCCAGGCTCGTATTCCGCACAGCACGTTTTGAGTTCGATTCCTAGTGTTGGTGAATCCCATGATGATGGCCAAGAGGGGAGGCTAAAATCTTCTATGAGTCTTTCCAGCTCCCATAAAAGTAGATTGCTGTGGTGAAGCCACTAGTTAGTCCCAAACACTTGTACTGATCAGGTCACTGTCAAAGTAACATGCATAGTTCATTCAAACATTCATTCTATCTCCTCGCAAAATTTCCTTTTTCCTTACGATTTATTCAATGCATCACATTTAATTAAAACCTAAATCCAACCACAACAGTTAGTATCTAAAAATAGCCACCTTCGTGTGCATTTTGTCCAACCAAGGATATTATTCCAAGGTATTGCTTGGCACATAGAGAGGCAAACTGATATGTGAGAGGTACTTAGCTTCCATCCTTCACATGTTCTCATTAAATAACATCAACCATGCCAAAAACACAATCTTTAATTTTTATTGGAAAATACTAGTTTCTTATGTGTAACAAGTCATTCTCCTTACATGCAAAAAAAATAGTTTGATACGTGTGCATAAACTTTTCTTTTTCGTAGAAAAACTTATTGTTTTGTTTTTAACAAATAATTTATAAATGTTACTTAATGTTACGGTCTAGTAGTATTCTTCTTACTTTTAATGAGAGGTATTAGGTTCGATTCTCGTCAAAAGTAAATTTGACCTAAATTATTATGGTTATCCATTGTGATGTTTAGGTTATCTACAAACTTATCCCCTTTTTGTAAAATTCATCTCTAAGCGAGAGCTAAGAAGAATCTGCCCAAAAAAATTTAGGGCCAATTCCTTGGGGCTTGCTACATTTGACCATTTTGTAGGAATGGGCTACCACCTTTCTTGTGCCCCTTGAAGGAAAAGGCCACATGGGATTAGGGATGGGTTTGGTATGATTGTTGTACCAAAACCACCATACCAATTACCGTAATAAACTTTTGATTTGGCAAAATTTATTACCATTATCGTATCAAATTTTTGGTATACCAAGTTTCGGTATGCCAAATAGTTCGGTTGACATGACATCGTAATGGTAATTACCACATTGTTTTGTGCCACTTTTTTGGTCCAAAATTTTTTTTTTTTTTTTTTTTTCCCAAACCAATTTAAGGGCAAGACTTTTTTTTTTTATAACTTTATCTCATATATTGTAGCCTAAATTATAAATCAAATGATGCATCAAGATTCATGGTGGAAATTAAGGTTACAATCCAAATTGAAGTTACAACCCAAATCAAATAGAAGTTTCCAATCCAAATAGAAGTTACAGTTTCAGACCAAAACAAAATTGAAAGTGGATCTAAACTTCAAAAAAATAAAAATATATTGTTTGTTACTTCTTAAAACATAAATTATGAGTTCAGTAAAATCAAATCAACAGCCTATATTTTATTTAAAGTGTGATCAAATCTTAGAACAACCTACCAAATTTTGGAGGCCAAACACTTCTTCAAAGGCAAGCTAAGGGTGATAAAGTAATATATAGATATATTATATAAATTATTTTTTTGGTACGGCACGGTAATACCGTGGTAATGGTATTGAATACCAATATCGTACCATAAAATTTTAATTCGGTACAATACCGTGCTATTACCGCAGGGCACAAAATTGGTATGGTACGATTGACAATTCAGTTGATATGGTAATTTGGCCAAAAAAATCCACCCCTACATGATACAGCACATGACTACAATTATGTGCTGTAGGTTACATGTTTAATCATGCACCCGCAACTTTTTGTCCACAAGATGACATGTCTGTTTGAATCCAAAGGCTCGTATCCTTTTTAAATTTTGAAAAAGTAAAAACATATATTTTAAAAATGTGTTCCAAAAATTATATTTAAATATGTGCAAAAAGTAGTTTAATTGATTTAAACAACACACGGTAATTGATGTGTGAGTTTTGTACCATAGTATTTTTCAATACGCTAAAAAGTAATAAAATATTGAGAGGAATAAAATGTAGCCTGCACCATTAGAGATGAAAAATTATAGCCTTGCACTATTCTAAAAAATTATATTTTTAGTGTGACATATTTAGGAATGGTGGTTAAATATTGCCAAACTATAGGAGACAGCCTTCGCCCACTCCCCTACCATTAGTCTAGATAATATTGTATGTGTTAAAAAAAAATCATTTACACATATATGTCAAATTGTATACAATAAAACATATTTTTGAATTTTGCCACCTACCATTAGTCTAGATAATATTGTATGTGGTAAAAAAAATATATATCATTTACACATATATGTCAAATTGTATACAATAAAACATATTTTTGAATTTTTTTTCATATAAGTTAAATGCATTTCCTTATTGAGGTTTCTCATATAGAGAAAATTGTATCATCAAGCATAAAGCAATAAGGCTAGATTAATACTTGAAACAGAAGACTTCTTTTACCTTTTGCTAATTATAGACAGGCCTAGTGAAAGGCAAATGTACAACTTTGATTACTTGAGATCCAATTCGTTTTGATAAAAGATGGTGAAAGAGAGATCGATGTAACTAAAAAATATATGCCCGGCCGACAGTACATAGAAACTCATGAGTCATGCAAGATAGATAGTCTTTTCTTGCGTGTGAAGTCTGAATAGTTCACCTTTATGTACAACTGAAGCCTCCGACTATGCCTTATATATACATAAATTAATATATTGTATCTATATGTATAGATGTATCTCTCTATATATATGTATATGTATATGTGTGTCGGTATATATCGAGATACACGATGTTTATCAATAAGTATAACAAGCTAGGGTTGTAAGTTTTAAGTTTAACGAAAATTTAGTGTTTTGTTGAATTTGAACAACAAAAACAAGGACATTCACGTTGTATAATCAATTCTTGTTTTTATATGTTCATTGATACCATATGGCCTTTAGTATAAATCTATCAGCCACTCATTTTATATTATTTTGAACGGTTTTGTGAAAAACACCTTTGAGCTGGACGATTTAATAAAAATAGCACATGAACTAGTAACACTTGTGTTGCACTAACACAAAATAATTTTTCCCTGAGAGGATCATGAATTTCACACGTGTTGGAGGGGAATGTGGCATATTGTATGGGTCCCCAAGATTCAAGAACATAAGGATAAGGAGGCTACATAGTGCCAAGCTTCCAACCAGCATGTTGTCGTTAATTTAGATATTTGAGATACCTTGTTCACCCTTCACCGACAGATATTTGAGTCTCACTCAAAAGGATTGTTTATGGTGTGGTTAACAACCAAAATTGTTAATCTTAATTACATGCCAATTGACTGGTACAATTAAAATTTAAGAAAATTTGGATTAAAAAACGCTTACCCGCCAATGATATGCAAACAAGTTATGCTTCCTTTATATTTTGTTATTTTGGGAATAAGTTTATCAATTTGTGTCTTAGCAATATTGAAGAATTTTCAAATTCAATCCTTTACGGACAAGATTTAAATTTCGTACTACTTTTTTTTTTTCTTAAGGTTGGAAAATATTTCATGCTCAACTCCCACTTTCCAAGGCATCTAAAATTTAAACTCAAGATTATGTTCGTATATCTTAGCATCAGGTTTGTATTTTCTAGTGACACATTAGAGGATTATGGCGTCGAAACAAGGATTGTATAGTCCCATTGATAAAGATTTCAAATCTTTTACTAAACATCATAATAGTTGATAAATGAAAAAGAAAAGGAAGAGATTAGCAGTTAACCTTTCTACCCTACCATAACTCAAGTTGATTAATTAGTGTGTCACCAATACCCCTAAATAACTTGGGCTATAGCTGCCTCATCTTTCACTAATCACATAAATTAGTAATTTTTTATTACAAAAGCTACTTGGTACTACGGTCTAGTAGTATTCTTCTTCACTTGTAAGTGAGAGATCTTAGGTTTGATTATCGTCAAAGGTGAATTTAAACCATATTATTGCTAGCCTATTGTGGGACTTAACTCACTCCACCACTCTCTAAGTGTAAATAATATCCGTTGTTTAAAAAATTACAAGAAGGGCTCGCATGTGCCCTTAAATTCACTATCTTCCGATTTTTGGAGTACAATCTGTAGGGATATGCACCCAAATTGCTTGTTCTTAAGCACATCCACTCAAGGCAAAGGGGTTTAGAGACGATGAGAAAGTGGACCACTTTTGGGTCTTCTGGCAGCTTTTGACACCTCTCCCTTCCCATAGGTTGCTGTGGAATATATATGCAGGACCCAACAAAAAATATTTATACATATATGGACGACCCAACAGCAACATTTGGTGTATAAATATGCATGTTTTTTAAATTTCACATTAATCTGGGGCCCTCGATCCTGTCATCTCGTCATTGCATGTCCTTAATTTTCGAGTTTGGATTCTCATTAGATTCTCTTTATGTGGGTTTTGGACATCTGTGAATTGTGTTCGTTCACTGTACATCGTGTGATAAAAAATTATTTTAAATATTTTTACTTAAAAATAAAAATAAAAATAAATAGTACTTAATAAAAATTGACTGTATGATGCACGATAAACGGACACAATTCATAAATTTCCAAAATCCTCACCAAAAGCATCCGGAGAGGACTGACGGTTAATTTTCCAAAACAAATGTGAGGATGGCCCTTTGTTTGATATTTTTTGGTATAAATGGGGGAAAGATTAGGACTTATCTGCGAGTTTTCTTGTGTTCGTTTGCTGTGTATGATGGTGAAGGTTTTGTTGGTTTCGTTCACAAGGTCTCTAATTATTTTGTGTGGTGTGGTGTTAACACCAGAGTTCAATTATTAATGATAGACAATTAGCCTAAAATTGACTATTATTTGATTAACCAAATAATTAACAATGATAAATAGTTTATATAATGCTTTATATATATATATATGTCACATCCCGACCCAGGACGAATCACTTCTCGGGCCCACTCCACCACCATAGCACGATATTGTCCGCTTTGG
This sequence comes from Pyrus communis, assembly GCF_963583255.1. Taxonomy (NCBI): domain Eukaryota; kingdom Viridiplantae; phylum Streptophyta; class Magnoliopsida; order Rosales; family Rosaceae; genus Pyrus; species Pyrus communis. Next base: position 15,693,002 of record NC_084807.1, on the reverse strand, counting down.
GCTTACTATTCCCTCACGGTTTTGTTTTTGGGAACTCACGAGCAACTTCCCAGTGGGTCAACCATCATAGGATTGCTCTAGCCCCCTTCTCGCTTAACTTCGGAGTTCCTACGGAACCCGAAGCCAGTGAGCTCCCAAAAGGCCTCGTGCTAGGTAGAGATGAGAATATACATTTAAGGATCACTCCCCTGGGCGATGTGGGATGTCACAATCCACCCCCCTTAGGGGCCCGACGTCCTCGTTGGCACACACGCGACCAGGGTTAGGCTCTGATACCAAATTTGTCACATCCCGACCCGGGGCGAATCACTTCTCGGGCCCACTCCACCACCATAGCACGATATTGTCCGCTTTGGGCTTACCATTCCCTCACGGTTTTGTTTTTGGGAACTCACGAGCAACTTCCTAGTGGGTCACCCATCATGGGATTGCTCTAGCCCCCTTCTCGCTTAACTTCGGAGTTCCTACGGAACCCGAAGCCAGTGAGCTCCCAAAAGGCCTCGTGCTAGGTAGAGATGAGAATATACATTTAAGGATCACTCCCCTGGGCGATGTGGGATGTCACATATATATATATATTCATTTTTGTTCTGTGTTTTTTTCTTCACGACTATTGTATCGTTATGAACATACAAACTTGCATAAGAATGACTTTTCTTTATTTGGTTCTGCGTTTTTCTTTTACTAAATTTGAAATATGATGTAAGTTTCAATTTTAAGAAGCCAAGGTGAAATGTTACATCATATACCATGGCAATCCATCAGTTTCAGTTTTAAACTAACTGAAAATAACTGTTTGGAAATCACTATTTAAAATGACTTCGAGCAAAGTTGTTAATGATTCAAATAGAATGAATGACTCCCTACTTTCAACGAATACTGAAAGAACAAGTATATTCCTACTATCAATTAACATCTAGGGTCGGGGACAATGAGTCTTAGTTTTCCTCTTTGTTACTCCCATCTTCTAACTACTTTTATCTTTTGGTTATAATCACTTTTTGCTTCAGTTTGATCATGGTCATTCTCTTGTCAAGAAGAGTTTTTGTAGCGTTTATGACTTACGACAAACTCATATATTTGAGTGGGAACTATATTGTTTAGAGTTGAGTTAGTGATCTTTACGTTTTTTGTAGTTTGTGACATGACAAATGACTATTAAGAGGAAACTCGACGTTTGGTGTGATTCATAGCAGTGTTTCTTGGCCCTTTGATGCAGTTCTTTTTCCCGTTGAACAGTTACGGTAGTGTTCAAATTGCAAAAGCATAAGTATTATTTTCGTCATTATTAATATATTTCTATGTCGAATAGATACGTGTCCTGAATGACTCTCCAACGGCTTACAGTACTATGTTGTACATTATGGTGAATGAGGATTCTCTTTGTGAGGATCTTGAGGATCCTTTAATTGTATCCGGTCATCGTACATTGTGCAATCAGTTTTCATCAGTTACTATTTGTGTTCAATTTTATAAAAAACAATTTCAAACGATTTTAAATTGCACAATTTACGATGAACGGATACAATTAAAGGATTCCTAAAATCTAGAAAGGATCCTCATTCCATCATGGTCTCGACTGTGTCAAATATCACGCAACATGGCACAAGATTAATTGGTTTACGAAAGAGGTCCAAAGACCCCAAACAGGAAGCGGGGCCTGATTCCAAATCAACCCGTTATAATAAAACATCTAGAACGTGGGCATTCTAGCTTCAGGTGGATCTTTCATCTGTTCATCATAAATGTTAAGAGACATATTTTTCTTCATAATATTAGGGAGGTCGGGGAACAACTTGCATGAAACAGATTTTTCATTATGTGGTGTATCGATATATTACGTCACGTGGAGAAAAACTTTTAAAATGAAATTATTGGCTTGAGATGCTATGCCTAGTGATGAATCCATTCAATGTAAATTTTAGGGGTGA